>NC_088908.1:38719862-39319862 GCF_037157495.1 Lathamus discolor | reverse complement strand
GAGCTGGAGTGGAGAGCTGGACGTTTCAGTGGAGAGCTGGAGTGGGGAGCTGGATTGGAGAGCTGGACGTTTCGGTGGAGAGCTGGAGTGGAGAGCTGGAGTGGAGAGCTGGACGTTTCGGTGGAGAGCTGGAGTGGAGAGCTGGAGTGGAGAGCTGGAGTGGGGAGCTGGACGTTTCCGTGGAGAGCTGGAGAGGAGAGCTGGAGTGGAGAGCTGGACGTTTCGGTGGAGAGCTGGATTTTAGAGCTGGAGTAGAGAGGTGGACATTTCGGTGGAGAGCTGGAGTGGAGAGCTGGAGTGGAGAGCTGGACATTTCGGTGGAGAGCTGGAATAGAGAGGTGGACATTTCGGTGGAGAGCTGGAGTGGAGAGCTGGAGTGGAGAGCTGGACATTTCGGTGGAGAGCTGGAGTGGAGACCTGGAGTGGAGAGCTGGACGTTTCGGTGGAGAGCTGGAGTGGAGAGCTGGACGTTTCGGTGGAGAGCTGGAGTGGAGAGCTGGAGTGGAGAGCTGGAGTGGAGAGCTGGACGTTTTGGTGGAGAGCTGGAATGGAGAGCTGGAGTGGAGAGCTGGAGTGGAGAGCAGGAGTGGAGAGCTGGACGTTTCGGCGGAGAGCTGGAGTGGAGAGCTGAAGTGGAGAGCTGGAGTGGAGAGCTGGAGTGGAGAGCTGCACATTTCGGTGGAGAGCTGAAGAGGAGAGTTGGACGTTTCGGTGGAGAGCTGGACGTTTCGGTGGAGAGCTGGACATTTTGGTGGAGAGCTGGACGTTTCGGTGGAGAGCTGTAGTGGAGAGCTGGACGTTTCGGTGGAGAGCTGGACGTTTCGGTGGAGAGCTGGAGTGGAGAGCTGGACGTTTCTGTGGAGAGCTGGACGTTTCGGTGGAGAGCTGGGCATTTCGGTGGAGAGCTGGAGTGGAGAGCTGGACGTTTTGGTGGAGAGCTGGACGTTTTGGTGGAGAGCTGGAGTGGAGAGCTGGACGTTTCGGTGGAGAGCTGGACATTTCGGTGGAGAGCTGGAGTGGAGAGCTGGACGTTTCTGTGGAGAGCTGGACGTTTCGGTGGAGAGCTGGGCATTTCGGTGGAGAGCTGGACTGGAGAGCTGGACTGGAGAGCTGGACGTTTCGGTGTAGAGCTGGACGTTTCGGTGGAGAGCTGGAGTGGAGAGCTGGAGGTTTCGGTGGAGAGATGGAGTGGAGAGCTGGAGTGGAGAGCTGGACGTTTCCGTGGAGCGCTGGAGTGGAGAGCTGGAGTGGAGAGCTGGACGTTTCGGTGCAGAGCTGAAGTGGAGAGCCAGACGTTTCGGTGGAGAGCTGGACATTTCTTTGGAGAGCTGCGGTGGAGAGCTGGACGTTTCGGTGGAGAGCTGGAGTGGGGAGCTGGAGTGGAGAGCTGGACGTTTCGGTGGAGAGCTGGAGTGGAGAGCTGGATTGGAGAGCTGCACGTTTCAGAGGAGAACTGGAGTGGAGAGCTGGAGTGGAGAGCAGGACGTTTCGGTGGACAGCTGGAGAGGGGAGCTGGAGTGGAGAGCTGGACGTTTCGGTGGAGAGCTGGAGTGCTGGAGTGAGGAGCTGGACGTTTCGGTGGAGAGCTGGAGTGGAGAGCTGGAGTGGAGAGCTGGACGTTTCGGTGGAGAGCTGGAGTGGAGAGCTGGAGTGGAGAGCTGGACGTTTTGGTGGAGAGCTGGAGGGGAGAGCTGGAGTGGAGAGCTGGAAGTTTCGGAGGAGAGCTGGAGTGGAGAGCTGGAGTGGAGAGCTAGACGTTTCGGTGGAGAGCTGGAGTGGAGAGCTGGAGTGGAGAGCTGGAGTCGAGAGCTGGGCGTTTCAGTGGAGAGCTGGAGTGGAGAGCTGGAGTGGAGAGCTGGACATTTCGGTGGAGAGCTGAAGTGGAGAGCTGGACGTTTCGGTGGAGAGCTGGACGTTTCGGTGGTGAGCTGGAGTGGAGAGCTGGACGTGTCGGTGGAGAGCTGGAGTGGAGAGCTGGACGTTTCGGTGGAGAGCTGGACTGGAGAGCTCGACGTTTCGGTGGAGAGCTAGACGTTTCGGTGGAGAGCTGGAGTGGAGAGCTGGACGTTTTGATGGAGAGCTGGACGTTTCGGTGGAGGGCTGGAGTGGAGAGCTGGAGTAGAGAGGTAGACATTTCTGTGGAGAGCTGGAGTGGAGAGCTGGAGTGGAGAGCAGGACATTTCGGTGGAGAGCTGGAGTGGAGAGTTGGAGTGGAGAGCTGGAGTGCAGAGCTGGAAGTTTCGGTGGACAGCTGGAGTGGAGAGCTGGACGTTTCGGTGGAGAGCTGGAGTGGAGAGCTGGAGTGGAGAGCTGGAGTGGAGAGCTGGACGTTTTGGTGGAGAGCTGGAATGGAGAGCTGGAGTGGAGAGCTGGAGTGGAGAGCAGGAGTGGAGAGCTGGACGTTTCGGCGGAGAGCTGGAGTGGAGAGCTGGAGTGGAGAGCTGGAGTGGAGAGCTGGACATTTCGGTGGAGAGCTGAAGAGGAGAGCTGGACGTTTCGGTGGAGAGCAGGACGTTTTGGTGGAGAGCTGGACGTTTCGGTGGAGAGCTGGAGTGGAGAGCTGGACGTTTTGGTGGAGAGCTGGACGTTTCGGTGGAGAGCTGGAGTGGAGAGCTGGACGTTTCGGTGGAGAGCTGGACGTTTCGGTGGAGAGCTGGAGTGGAGAGCGGGACGTTTCTGTGGAGAACTGGACGTTTCGGTGGAGAGCTGGGCATTTCAGTGGAGAGCTCGAGTGGAGAGCTGGAGTGAAGAGCTGGACGTTTCGGTGGTTAGCTGGACGTTTCGGTGGAGAGCTGGAGTGGAGAGCTGGAGGTTTCGGTGGAGAGATGGAGTGGAGAGCTGGAGTGGAGAGCTGGACGTTTCGGTGGAGAGCTGGAGTGGAGAGCTGGAGTGGAGAGCTGGAGTGGAGAGCTGTAGCAAAGAGCTGGACGTTACGGTGGAGAGCTGGAGTGGAGAGCTGTAGTGGAGAGCTGGACGTTTCGGTGGAGAGCTGGAGTGGGGAGCTGGAGTGGAGAGCTGGACGTTTCGGTGGAGCGCTGGAGTGGGGAGCTGGATTGGAGAGCTGGACGTTTCAGAGGAGAGCAGGAGTGGAGAGCTGGAGTGGAGAGCTGAACGTTTCGGTGGAGAGCTGTAGTGGAGAGCTGGAGTGGAGAGATGGACGTTTCGGTGGAGAGCTGGAGTGGAGAGCTGGAGTGGAGAGCTGGACGTTTCCGTGGAGAGCTAGAGTGGAGAGCTGGAGTGGAGAGCTGGACGTTTCGATGGATAGCTGGAGTGGAGAGCTAAAGTGGAGAGCTGCACGTTTTGGTGGAGAGCTGGAGTGGAGAGCTGAAGTGGAGAGCTGGACGTTTCGGTGGAGAGCTGGACTGGAGAGCTGGAGTAGAGAGGTGGACATTTCGGTGGAGAGCTGGAGTGGAGAGCTGGAGTGGAGAGCTGGACATTTCGGTGGAGAGCTAGAGTGGTGAGCTGGAGTGGAGAGCTGGAGTGGAGAGCTGGACTTTTCTGTGGAGAGCTGGACGTTTCGGTGGAGAGCTGGAGTGGAGAGCTGGAGTGGAGAGCTGGAGTGGAGAGCTGGACTTTTCGGAGGAGAGCTGGAGTGGAGAGCTGGACGTTTCGTTGGAGAGCTGGACTTTTCGGTGGAGAGCTGGAGTGGAGAGCTGGACATTTCGGTGGAGAGCTGGACGTTTCGGTGGAGAGCTGGCGTGGAGAGCTGGAGTGGAGAGTTGGACGTTTCGGTGGAGAGCTGGAGTAGGGAGCTGGAGTGGAGAACTGGACGTTTCGATGGAGAGCTGGAGTGCTGGAGTGAGGAGCTGGACGTTTCGGTGGCGAGCTGGAGTGGAGAGCTGGAGTGGAGAGCTGGACGTTTCGGTGGAGAGCTGGATTGGAGAGCTGGAGTGGAGAGCTGGACGTTTCGGTGGAGAGCTGGAGTGGAGAGCTGGAGTGGAGAGCTAGACGTTTCGGTGGAGAGCTGGAGTGGAGAGCTGGAGTGGAGAGCTGGAGTCGAGAGCTGGACCTTTCGGTGGAGAGCTGGAGTGGAGAGCTGGACGTTTCGGTGGAGAGCTGGAGTGGAGAGCTGGAGTGGAGAGCTGGACGTTTCGGTGGAGAGCTGGACATTTCGGTGGAGAGCTGGAGTGGAGAGCTGGACGTTTCAGTGGAGAGCTGGACGTTTCGGTGGAGAGCTGGAGTGGAGAGCTGGAGTGGAGAGCTGGAGTGGAGAGCTGGACTTTTCGGAGGAGAGCTGGAGTGGAGAGCTGGACGTTTCGGGGGAGAGCTGGACGTTTCGGTGGAGAGCTGGAGTGGAGAGCTGGACGTTTCAGTGGAGAGCTGGAGTGGGGAGCTGGAGTGGAGAGCTGGACGTTTCGGTGGAGAGCTGGAGTGGAGAGCTGGATTGGAGAGCTGGACGTTTCGGTGGAGAGCTGGAGTGGAGAGCTGGAGTGGAGAGCTGGACGTTTCGGTGGAGAGCTGGAGTGGAGAGCTGGAGTGGAGAGCTGGAGTGGGGAGCTGGACGTTTCTGTGGAGAGCTGGAGAGGAGAGCTGGAGTGGAGAGCTGGACGTTTCGGTGGAGAGCTGGATTGGAGAGCTGGAGTAGAGAGGTGGACATTTCGGTGGAGAGCTGGAGTGGAGAGCTGGAGTGGAGAGCTGGACATTTCGGTGGAGAGCTGGAATAGAGAGGTGGACATTTCGGTGGAGAGCTGGAGTGGAGAGCTGGAGTGGAGAGCTGGACATTTCGGTGGAGAGCTGGAGTGGAGAGCTGGAGTGGAGAGCTGGACGTTTCGGTGGAGAGCTGGAGTGGAGAGCTGGACGTTTCGGTGGAGAGCTGGAGTGGAGAGCTGGAGTGGAGAGCTGGAGTGGAGAGCTGGACGTTTTGGTGGAGAGCTGGAATGGAGAGCTGGAGTGGAGAGCTGGAGTGGAGAGCAGGAGTGGAGAGCTGGACGTTTCGGCGGAGAGCTGGAGTGGAGAGCTGAAGTGGAGAGCTGGAGTGGAGAGCTGGAGTGGAGAGCTGCACATTTCGGTGGAGAGCTGAAGAGGAGAGTTGGACGTTTCGGTGGAGAGCTGGACGTTTCGGTGGAGAGCTGGACATTTTGGTGGAGAGCTGGACGTTTCGGTGGAGAGCTGTAGTGGAGAGCTGGACGTTTCGGTGGAGAGCTGGACGTTTCGGTGGAGAGCTGGAGTGGAGAGCTGGACGTTTCTGTGGAGAGCTGGACGTTTCGGTGGAGAGCTGGGCATTTCGGTGGAGAGCTGGAGTGGAGAGCTGGACGTTTTGGTGGAGAGCTGGACGTTTTGGTGGAGACCTGGAGTGGAGAGCTGGACGTTTCGGTGGAGAGCTGGACATTTCGGTGGAGAGCTGGAGTGGAGAGCTGGACGTTTCTGTGGAGAGCTGGACGTTTCGGTGGAGAGCTGGGCATTTCGGTGGAGAGCTGGACTGGAGAGCTGGACTGGAGAGCTGGACGTTTCGGTGTAGAGCTGGACGTTTCGGTGGAGAGCTGGAGTGGAGAGCTGGAGGTTTCGGTGGAGAGATGGAGTGGAGAGCTGGAGTGGAGAGCTGGACGTTTCCGTGGAGCGCTGGAGTGGAGAGCTGGAGTGGAGAGCTGGACGTTTCGGTGCAGAGCTGAAGTGGAGAGCCAGACGTTTCGGTGGAGAGCTGGACATTTCTTTGGAGAGCTGCGGTGGAGAGCTGGACGTTTCGGTGGAGAGCTGGAGTGGGGAGCTGGAGTGGAGAGCTGGACGTTTCGGTGGAGAGCTGGAGTGGAGAGCTGGATTGGAGAGCTGCACGTTTCAGAGGAGAACTGGAGTGGAGAGCTGGAGTGGAGAGCAGGACGTTTCGGTGGACAGCTGGAGAGGGGAGCTGGAGTGGAGAGCTGGACGTTTCGGTGGAGGGCTGGAGTGCTGGAGTGAGGAGCTGGACGTTTCGGTGGAGAGCTGGAGTGGAGAGCTGGAGTGGAGAGCTGGACGTTTCGGTGGAGAGCTGGAGTGGAGAGCTGGAGTGGAGAGCTGGACGTTTTGGTGGAGAGCTGGAGGGGAGAGCTGGAGTGGAGAGCTGGAAGTTTCGGAGGAGAGCTGGAGTGGAGAGCTGGAGTGGAGAGCTAGACGTTTCGGTGGAGAGCTGGAGTGGAGAGCTGGAGTGGAGAGCTGGAGTCGAGAGCTGGGCGTTTCAGTGGAGAGCTGGAGTGGAGAGCTGGAGTGGAGAGCTGGACATTTCGGTGGAGAGCTGAAGTGGAGAGCTGGACGTTTCGGTGGAGAGCTGGACGTTTCGGTGGTGAGCTGGAGTGGAGAGCTGGACGTGTCGGTGGAGAGCTGGAGTGGAGAGCTGGACGTTTCGGTGGAGAGCTGGACTGGAGAGCTCGACGTTTCGGTGGAGAGCTAGACGTTTCGGTGGAGAGCTGGAGTGGAGAGCTGGACGTTTTGATGGAGAGCTGGACGTTTCGGTGGAGGGCTGGAGTGGAGAGCTGGAGTAGAGAGGTAGACATTTCTGTGGAGAGCTAGAGTGGAGAGCTGGAGTGGAGAGCAGGACATTTCGGTGGAGAGCTGGAGTGGAGAGTTGGAGTGGAGAGCTGGAGTGCAGAGCTGGACGTTTCGGTGGACAGCTGGAGTGGAGAGCTGGACGTTTCGGTGGAGAGCTGGAGTGGAGAGCTGGAGTGGAGAGCTGGAGTGGAGAGCAGGAGTGGAGAGCTGGACGTTTCGGCGGAGAGCTGGAGTGGAGAGCTGGAGTGGAGAGCTGGAGTGGAGAGCTGGACATTTCGGTGGAGAGCTGAAGAGGAGAGCTGGACGTTTCGGTGGAGAGCAGGACGTTTTGGTGGAGAGCTGGACGTTTCGGTGGAGAGCTGGAGTGGAGAGCTGGACGTTTTGGTGGAGAGCTGGACGTTTCGGTGGAGAGCTGGAGTGGAGAGCTGGACGTTTCGGTGGAGAGCTGGACGTTTCGGTGGAGAGCTGGAGTGGAGAGCGGGACGTTTCTGTGGAGAGCTGGACGTTTCGGTGGAGAGCTGGGCATTTCAGTGGAGAGCTCGAGTGGAGAGCTGGAGTGAAGAGCTGGACGTTTCGGTGGAGAGCTAGACGTTTCGGTGGAGAGCTGGAGTGGAGAGCTGGAGGTTTCGGTGGAGAGATGGAGTGGAGAGCTGGAGTGGAGAGCTGGACGTTTCGGTGGAGAGCTGGAGTGGAGAGCTGGAGTGGAGAGCTGGAGTGGAGAGCTGTAGCAAAGAGCTGGACGTTACGGTGGAGAGCTGGAGTGGAGAGCTGTAGTGGAGAGCTGGACGTTTCGGTGGAGAGCTGGAGTGGGGAGCTGGAGTGGAGAGCTGGACGTTTCGGTGGAGCGCTGGAGTGGGGAGCTGGATTGGAGAGCTGGACGTTTCGGTGGAGAGCTGTAGTGGAGAGCTGGAGTGGAGAGATGGACGTTTCGGTGGAGAGCTGGAGTGGAGAGCTGGAGTGGAGAGCTGGACGTTTCCGTGGAGAGCTAGAGTGGAGAGCTGGAGTGGAGAGCTGGACGTTTCGATGGATAGCTGGAGTGGAGAGCTAAAGTGGAGAGCTGCACGTTTTGGTGGAGAGCTGGAGTGGAGAGCTGAAGTGGAGAGCTGGACGTTTCGGTGGAGAGCTGGACTGGAGAGCTGGAGTAGAGAGGTGGACATTTCGGTGGAGAGCTGGAGTGGAGAGCTGGAGTGGAGAGCTGGACATTTCGGTGGAGAGCTAGAGTGGTGAGCTGGAGTGGAGAGCTGGAGTGGAGAGCTGGACTTTTCTGTGGAGAGCTGGACGTTTCGGTGGAGAGCTGGAGTGGAGAGCTGGAGTGGAGAGCTGGAGTGGAGAGCTGGACTTTTCGGAGGAGAGCTGGACGTTTCGGTGGAGAGCTGGCGTGGAGAGCTGGAGTGGAGAGTTGGACGTTTCGGTGGAGAGCTGGAGTAGGGAGCTGGAGTGGAGAACTGGACGTTTCGATGGAGAGCTGGAGTGCTGGAGTGAGGAGCTGGACGTTTCGGTGGCGAGCTGGAGTGGAGAGCTGGAGTGGAGAGCTGGACGTTTCGGTGGAGAGCTGGAGTGGAGAGCTGGAGTGGAGAGCTGGACGTTTCGGTGGAGAGCTGGAGTGGAGAGCTGGAGTGGAGAGCTGGAAGTTTCGGAGGAGAGCTGGAGTGGAGAGCTGGAGTGGAGAGCTAGACGTTTCGGTGGAGAGCTGGAGTGGAGAGCTGGAGTGGAGAGCTGGATTCGAGAGCTGGGCATTTCAGTGGAGAGCTGGAGTGGAGAGCTGGAGTGGAGAGCTGGACGTTTCGGTGGAGCGCTGGACGTTTCGGTGGGGAGCTGGAGTGGAGAGCTGGACGTTTTGATGGAGAGCTGGACGTTTCGGTGGAGAGCTGGAGTGGAGAGCTGGAGTAGAGAGCTGGAGTGCAGAGCTGGAAGTTTCGGTGGACAGCTGGAGTGGAGAGCTGGACGTTTCGGAGGAGAGCTGGAGTGGAGAGCTGGAGTGGAGAGCTGGAGTGGAGAGCTGGAGTGGAGAGCTGGACATTTCGGTGGAGAGCTGAAGAGGAGAGCTGGACGTTTCGGTGGAGAGCTGGACGTTTTGGTGGAGAGCTGGACGTTTTGGTGGAGAGCTGGACGTTTCTGTGGAGAGCTGGACGTTTCGGTGGAGAGCTGGAGTGGAGAGCTGGACATTTCTGTGGAGAGCTGGACGTTTCGGTGGAGAGCTGGGCATTTCGGTGGAGAGCTGGACTGGAGAGCTGGAGTGGAGAGCTGGACGTTTCGGTGGAGAGCTGGACGTTTCGGTGGAGAGCTGGAGTGGGGAGCTGGAGGTTTCGGTGGAGAGATGGAGTGGAGAGCTGGAGTGGAGAGCTGGACGTTTCGGTGGAGAGCTGGAGTGGAGAGCTGGAGTGGAGAGCTGGAGTGGAGAGCTGTAGCAAAGAGCTGGACGTTACGGTGGAGAGCTGGAGTGGAGAGCTGGAGTGGAGAGCTGGACGTTTCGGTGGAGAGCTGGAGTGGGGAGCTGGAGTGGTGAGCTGGACGTTTCGGTGGAGCGCTGGAGTGGAGAGCTGGAGTGGAGAGCTGGAGTGCAGAGCTGGACGTTTCGGTGGAGAGCTGGAGTGGAGAGCTGGAGTGGAGAGCTGTAGCAAGGAGCTGGACGTTACGGTGGAGAGCTGGAGTGGAGAGCTGGAGTGGAGAGCTGGACGTTTCGGTGGAGAGCTGGAGTGGGGAGCTGGAGTGGTGAGCTGGACGTTTCGGTGGAGCGCTGGAGTGGAGAGCTGGACTGGAGAGCTGGAGTGGAGAGCTGGAGTGGAGAGCTGTAGCAAAGAGCTGGACGTTACGGTGGAGAGCTGGAGTGGAGAGCTGGAGTGGAGAGCTGGACGTTTCGGTGGAGAGCTGGATTGGAGAGCTGAACGTTTCAGAGGAGAGCTGGAGTGGAGAGCTGGAGTGGAGAGCTGAACGTTTCGGTGGAGAGCTGTAGTGGAGAGCTGGAGTGGAGAGATGGACGTTTCGGTGGAGAGCTGGAGTGGAGAGCTGGAGTGGAGAGCTGGAGTGCAGAGCTGGAAGTTTCGGTGGACAGCTGGAGTGGAGAGCTGGACGTTTCGGTGGAGAGCTGGAGTGGAGAGCTGGAGTGGAGAGCTGGAGTGGAGAGCTGGTGTGGAGAGCTGGACATTTCGGTGGAGAGCTGAAGAGGAGAGCTGGACGTTTCGGTGGAGAGCTGGACGTTTTGGTGGAGAGCTGGACGTTTTGGTGGAGAGCTGGACGTTTCGGTGGAGAGCTGGAGTGGAGAGCTGGACGTTTCGGTGGAGAGCTTGACGTTTCGGTGGAGAGCTGGAGTGGAGAGCTGGACGTTTCCGTGGAGAGCTGGACGTTTCGGTGGAGAGCTGGGCATTTCGGTGGAGAGCTCGACTGGAGAGCTGGAGTGGAGAGCTGGATGTTTCGGTGGAGAGCAGGACGTTTCGGTGGAGAGCTGGAGTGGGGAGCTGGAGGTTTCGGTGGAGAGATGGAGTGGAGAGCTGGAGTGGAGAGCTGGACGTTTCGGTGGAGAGCTGGAGTGGAGAGCTGGAGTGGAGAGCTGGAGTGGAGAGCTGTAGCAAAGAGCTGGACGTTACGGTGGAGAGCAGGAGTGGAGAGCTGGAGTGGAGAGCTGGACGTTTCGGTGGAGAGCTGGAGTGGGGAGCTGGAGTGGTGAGCTGGACGTTTCGGTGGAGCGCTGGAGTGGAGAGCTGGATTGGAGAGCTGGACGTTTCAGAGGAGAGCTGGAGTGGAGAGCTGGAGTGGAGAGCTGAACGTTTCGGTGGAGAGCTGGAGTGGAGAGCTGGAGTGGAGAGATGGACGTTTCGTTGGAGAGCTGGAGTGGAGAGCTGGAGTGGAGAGCTGGACGTTTCCGTGGAGAGCTGGAGTGGAGAGCTGGAGTGGAGAGCTGGACGTTTCGGTGGAGAGCTGGAGTGGAGAGCTGAAGTGGAGAGCTGGAGTCGAGAGCTGGACGTTTAGGGGGAGAGCTGGAGTGGATAGCTGGACGTTTCGGTGGAGAGCTGGAGTGGAGAGCAGGACGTTTCGGTGGAGAGCTGGACATTTCTTTGGAGAGCTGGGGTGGAGAGCTGGACGTTTCGGTGGAGAGCTGGGCGTTTCGGTGGAGAGCTGGAGTGGAGAGCTGGAGTGGAGAGCTGGACGTTTCGGTGGAGAGCTGAAGTGGAGAGCTGGAGTGGAGAGCTGGACGTTTCGGTGGAGAGCTGGAGTGGAGAGCTGGAGTGGAGAGCTGGAGTGGGGAGCAGGAGTGGAGAGCTGGACGTTTCGGCGGAGAGCTGGAGTGGAGAGCTGGAGTGGAGAGCAGGAGTGGAGAGCTGGACGTTTCGGCGGAGAGCTGGATTGGAGAGCTGGAGTGGAGAGCTGGAGTGGAGAGCTGGAGTGGAGAGCTGGACATTTCGGTGGAGAGCTGAAGAGGAGAGCTGGACGTTTCGGTGGAGAGCTGGACGTTTTGGTGGAGAGCTGGACGTTTCGGTGGAGAGCTTTAGTGGAGAGCTGGACGTTTTGGTGGAGAGCTGGACGTTTCCTTGGAGAGCTGGAGTGGAGAGCTGGACGTTTCGGTGGAGAGCTGGACATTTCGGTGGAGAGCTGGAGTGGAGAGCTGGACGTTTCTGTGGAGAGTTGGACATTTCGGTGGAGAGCTGGGCATTTTGGTGGAGAGCTGGACTGGAGAGCTGGAGTGGAGAGCTAGACGTTTCGGTGGAGAGCTGGAGTGGAGAGCTGGAGTGGAGATCTGGAGTCGAGAGCTGGGCGTTTCAGTGGAGAGCTGGAGTGGAGAGCTGGAGTGGAGAGCTGGACGTTTTGATGGAGAGCTGGACGTTTCGGTGGAGAGCTGGAGTGGAGAGCAGGACGTTTCGGTGGAGAGCTGGAGTGGAGAGGTGGATTGGAGAGCTGGACGTTTCAGAGGAGAGCTGGAGAGGAGAGCTGGAGTGGAGAGCTGGACGTTTCGATGGATAGCTGGAGTGGAGAGCTGGAGTGGAGAGCTGGATGTTTCGGTGGAGAGCTGGAGTGGAGAGCTGGAGTAGAGAGGTGGACATTTCGGTGGAGAGCTGGAGTGGAGAGCTGGAGTGGAGAGCTGGACATTTCGGTGGAGAGCTGGAGTAGAGAGCTGGACGTTTCGGTGGAGAGCTGGAGTGGAGACCTGGAGTGGAGAGCTACGCATTTTGGTAGAGAGCTGGAGTGGAGAGCTGGAGTGGAGAGCTGGAGTGGAGAGATGGAGTGGAGAGCTGGAGTGGTGAGCTGCGCATTTCGGTTTAGAGCTGGAGTGGAGAGCTGCACATTTCGGTTTAGAGCTGGAGTGGAGAGCTTGTGTGGAGAGCTGGAGTGGAGATCTGGAGTGGAGAGCTGGAGTGGAGAGCTGGAGTGGAGAGCTGGAGTGGAGAGCTGCGCATTTCGGTTTAGAGCTGGAGTGGAGAGCTGCGCATTTCGGTTTAGAGCTGGAGTGGAGACCTGGAGTGGAGAGCTACGCATTTTGGTTTAGAGCTGGAGTGGAGAGCTGGAGTGGAGAGCTGCGCATATCGGTTTAGAGCTGGAGTGGAGAGCTGGTGCGGAGAGCTGCGCATTTCGGTTTAGAGCTGGAGTGGAGAACTGCGCATTTCGGTTTAGGGCATGAGTGGAGTGCCGGGCATTTCGGTTTAGAGCTGGAGTGGAAAGCTGCGCATTTCGGTTTAGAGCTGGAGTGGAGAGCTGCGCATTTCGGTTTAGAGCTGGTGTGGAGATCTGCGCTTTTCACAGAATCACAGAATCACAGAATCCCAAGGGTTGGAAGGGACCTAAAAAGATCATCTAGTCCAACCCCCCTGCAAGAGCTGGGTAACCTACAGTACATCTCACAGGAACTTGTCCAGGCGGGCCTTGAATATCTCCAGTGTAGGAGACTCCACAACCCCCCTGGGCAACCTGTTCCAGTACTCTGTCACTCTTACAGTAAAGAAGTTCTTCCTGATGTTAACGTGGAACCTCCTATGTTCCAGTTTACACCCATTGCCCCTTGTCCTATCACTGGATATCACTGAAAAAAGCCTAGCTCCATCATCCTGACACCTACCCTTTACATATTTGTAAACATTGATGAGGTCAGCCCTCAGTCTCCCCTTTTGCAAGCTAAAGAGACCCAGCACCCTCAGCCTCTCCTCATAAGGGAGATGTTCCACTCCCTTAATCATCTTTGTGGAGTGGAGAGCTGTGCATTTCGGTTTAGAGCTGGAGTGGAGAGCTGCACATTTCGGTTTAGAGCTGGAGTGGAGAGCTTGTGTGGTGAGCTGGATTGGTGAGCGGGAGTGGAGAGCTGGAGTGGAGAGCTGCGCTTTTCGGTTTAGAGCTGGAGTGAAGAGCTGCGCATTTCGGTTTAGAGCTGGAGTGGAGAGCTGCACATTTCGGTTTAGAGCTGGAGAGGAGAGCTGCGCATTTCGGTTTAGAGCTGGAGTGGAGAGCTGCGAATTTCGGTTTAGAGCTGGAGTGGAGAGCTACGAATTTCGGTTTAGAGCTGGAGTGCTGTAGTGGAGAGCTGGAGTGGAGAGATGGACGTTTCGGTGGAGAGCTGGAGTGGAGAGCTGGAGTGGAGAGCTGGAGTGCAGAGCTGGAAGTTTCGGTGGACAGCTGGAGTGGAGAGCTGGATGTTTCGGTGGACAGCTGGAGTGGAGAGCTTGAGTGGAGAGCTGGAAGTTTTGGTGGAGAGCTGGAGTGGAGAGCTGGAGTGGAGAGCTGGAAGTTTCGGAGGAGAGCTGGAGTGGAGAGGTGGAGTGGAGAGCTAGACGTTTCGGTGGAGAGCTTGAGTGGAGAGCTGGAGTGGAGAGCTGGAGTCGAGAGCTGGGCGTTTCAGTGGAGAGCTGGAGTGGAGAGCTGGAGTGGAGAGCTGGACGTTTCGGTGGAGAGCTGAAGTGGAGAGCTGGACGTTTCGGTGGAGAGCTGGACGTTTCGGTGGAGAGCTGGAGTGGAGAGCTGGACGTGTCGGTGGAGAGCTGGAGTGGAGAGCTGGACGTTTCGGTGGAGAGCTGGACTGGAGAGCTCGACGTTTCGGTGGAGAGCTAGACGTTTCGGTGGAGAGCTGGAGTGGAGAGCTGGACGTTTTGATGAAGAGCTGGACCTTTCGGTGGAGAGCTGGAGTGGAGAGCTGGAGTAGAGCGGTGGACATTTCTGTGGAGAGCTGGAGTGGAGAGCTGGAGTGGAGAGCTGGACATTTCGGTGGAGAGCTGGAGTGGAGAGCTGGAGTGGAGAGCTGGAGTGCAGAGCTGGAACTTTCGGTGGACAGCTGGAGTGGAGAGCTGGACGTTTCGGTGGAGAGCTGGAGTGGAGAGCTGGAGTGGAGAGCTGGAGTGGAGAGCTGGACGTTTTGGTGGAGAGCTGGAATGGAGAGCTGGAGTGGAGAGCTGGAGTGGAGAGCAGGAGTGGAGAGCTGGACGTTTCGGCGGAGAGCTGGAGTGGAGAGCTGGAGTGGAGAGCTGGAGTGGAGAGCAGGAGTGGAGAGCTGGACGTTTCGGCGGAGAGCTGGATTGGAGAGCTGGAGTGGAGAGCTGGAGTGGAGAGCTGGAGTGGAGAGCTGGACATTTCGGTGGAGAGCTGAAGAGGAGAGCTGGACGTTTCGGTGGAGAGCTGGACGTTTTGGTGGAGAGCTGGACGTTTCGGTGGAGAGCTGGAGTGGAGAGCTGGACGTTTTGGTGGAGAGCTGGACGTTTCGGTGGAGAGCTGGAGTGGAGAGCTGGACGTTTCGGTGGAGAGCTGGACGTTTCGGTGGAGAGCTGGAGTGGAGAGCTGGACGTTTCTGTGGAGAGCTGGACGTTTCGGTGGAGAGCTGGGCATTTCGGTGGAGAGCTGGACTGGAGAGCTGGAGTGGAGAGCTAGACGTTTCGGTGGAGAGCTGGAGTGGAGAGCTGGAGTGGAGAGCTGGACGTTTTGATGGAGAGCTGGACGTTTCGGTGGAGAGCTGGAGTGGAGAGCAGGACGTTTCGGTGGAGAGCTGGAGTGGAGAGGTGGATTGGAGAGCTGGACGTTTCAGAGGAGAGCTGGAGAGGAGAGCTGGAGTGGAGAGCTGGACGTTTCGATGGATAGCTGGAGTGGAGAGCTGGAGTGGAGAGCTGGATGTTTCGGTGGAGAGCTGGAGTGGAGAGCTGGAGTAGAGAGGTGGACATTTCGGTGGAGAGCTGGAGTGGAGAGCTGGAGTGGAGAGCTGGACATTTCGGTGGAGAGCTGGAGTGGAGAGCTGGACGTTTCGGTGGAGAGCTGGAGTGGAGACCTGGAGTGGAGAGCTACGCATTTTGGTATAGAGCTGGAGTGGAGAGCTGGAGTGGAGAGCTGGAGTGGAGAGCTGGAGTGGAGAGATGGAGTGGAGAGCTGGAGTGGTGAGCTGCGCATTTCGGTTTAGAGCTGGAGTGGAGAGCTGCACATTTCGGTTTAGAGCTGGAGTGGAGAGCTGGTGTGGAGAGCTGGAGTGGAGATCTGGAGTGGAGAGCTGGAGTGGAGAGCTGGAGTGGAGAGCTGGAGTGGAGAGCTGCGCATTTCGGTTTAGAGCTGGAGTGGAGAGCTGCGCATTTCGGTTTAGAGCTGGAGTGGAGACCTGGAGTGGAGAGCTACGCATTTTTTTAGAGCTGGAGTGGAGAGCTGGAGTGGTGAGCTGCGCATATCGGTTTAGAGCTGGAGTGGAGAGCTGGTGCGGAGAGCTGGAGTGGAGAACTGTAGTGGAGAGCTGGAATGGAGTGCTGGAGTGGAGAGCTGCGCATTTCGGTTTAGAGCTGGAGTGGAGAACTGCGCATTTCGGTTTAGGGCATGAGTGGAGTGCCGGGCATTTCGGTTTAGAGCTGGAGTGGAAAGCTGCGCATTTCGGTTTAGAGCTGGAGTGGAGAGCTGCGCATTTCGGTTTAGAGCTGGTGTGGAGATCTGCGCTTTTCACAGAATCACAGAATCACAGAATCCCAAGGGTTGGAAGGGACCTAAAAAGATCATCTAGTCCAACCCCCCTGCAAGAGCAGGGTAACCTACAGTACATCTCACAGGAACTTGTCCAGGCGGGCCTTGAATATCTCCAGTGTAGGAGACTCCACAACCCCCCTGGGCAACCTGTTCCAGTACTCTGTCACTCTTACAGTAAAGAAGTTCTTCCTGATGTTAACGTGGAACCTCCTATGTTCCAGTTTACACCCATTGCCCCTTGTCCTATCACTGGATATCACTGAAAAAAGCCTAGCTCCATCATCCTGACACCTACCCTTTACATATTTGTAAACATTGATGAGGTCACCCCTCAGTCTCCCCTTTTGCAAGCTAAAGAGACCCAGCACCCTCAGCCTCTCCTCATAAGGGAGATGTTCCACTCCCTTAATCATCTTTGTGGAGTGGAGAGCTGTTCATTTCGGTTTAGAGCTGGAGTGGAGAGCTGCACATTTCGGTTTAGAGCTGGAGTGGAGAGCTTGTGCGGTGAGCTGGATTGGTGAGCGGGAGTGGAGAGCTGGAGTGGAGAGCTGGAGTGGAGAGCTGCGCTTTTCGGTTTAGAGCTGGAGTGAAGAGCTGCGCATTTCGGTTTAGAGCTGGAGAGGAGAGCTGCACATTTCGGTTTAGAGCTGGAGAGGAGAGCTGCGCATTTCGGTTTAGAGCTGGAGTGGAGAGCTGCGAATTTCGGTTTAGAGCTGGAGTGGAGAGCTACGAATTTCGGTTTAGAGCTGGAGTGGAGAGCTGCGCATTTCGGTTTACAGCTGGAGTGGAGAGCTGGTGTGGAGAGCTGGATGGGAGAGCTGGAGTGGAGAGCTGGAGTGGAGAGCTGGAGTGGAGAGCTGCGCATTTCGGTTTAGAGCTGGAGTGGAGTGCTGGAGTGGAGAGCTGCGCATTTCGGTTTAGAGCTGGAGTGGAGAGCTGCGAATTTCGTTTCAGAGCTGGAGTGGAGAGCTGCGCATATCGGTTTAGAGCTGGAGTGGAGAGCTGGTGTAGAGAGCTGGAGTGGAGAGCTGGTGTAGAGAGCTGCAGTGGAGAGCTTGAGTGGAGAGCTGTAGTGGAGAGCTGCGCCTTTCGGTTTAGAGCTGGAGTGGAGAGCTGGAGTGGAGAGCTGCGCATTTCGGTTTTGAGCTGGAGTGGAGAGCTGCGCATATCGGTTAAGAGCTGGAGTGGAGAGCTGCGCATTTCGGTTTAGAGCTGGAGTGGAGAGCTGCGCATTTCGGTTTAGAGCTGGAGTGGACAGCTGGGCATTTCGGCTTAGAGTTGGAGTGGAAAGCTGCACATTTCTTTTTAGAGCTGGAGTGGAGAGCTGCGTATTTCGGTTTAGAGCTGGAGTGGAGAGCTGCACATTTCGGTTTAGGGCTGGAGTGGAGAGCTGTGCATTTCGGTTTAGAGCTGGAGTGGAGAGCTGGAGTGGAGAGCTGCGCATTTCGGTTTAGAGCTGGAGTGGACAGCTACGCATATCGGTGTAGAGCTGGACTGGAGAGCTGCTGTGGAGAGCTGGAGTGGAGAGCTGGAGTGGAGAGCTGGAGTGGACAGTTGCGCATTTCGGTTTTGAGCTGGAGTGGAGAGCTGTGCATTTCGGTTTAGAGCTGGAGTGGAGAGCTGCGCATTTCGGTTTAGAGCTGGAGTGGAGAGCTGGTGTGGTGAGCGGGATTGGAGAGCAGGAGTGGAGAGCTGGATTAGAAAGCTGGAGTGGAGAGCTGCGCTTTTCGGTTTAGAGCTGGACCGGAGAGCTGCGCATTTCAGTTAAGAGCTGGAGAGGAGAGCTGCGCATTTCGGTTTAGAGCTGGAGTGTAGAGCTGCGAATTTCGGTTTTGAGCTGGAGCAGAAAGCTGGTGTGGAGAGCTGGAGTGGAGAGCTGGAGTGGAGTGCTGGAGTGGAGAGCTGCGCATTTCAGTTTAGAGCTGGAGTGGAGAGCTGGATTGGAGAGCTGCGCATTTCTGTTTAGAGCTGGAGTGGAGAGCTGCGCATTTCGGTTAAGAGCTGGAGTGGAGAGCAGGAGTGGAGAGCTGGAGTGGAGAGCTGGAAGTTTCGGTGGAGAGCTGGAGTGGAGAGCTGGACGTTTCGGTGGAGAGCTGGAGTGGAGAGCTGCGCATTTCAATTTAGAGCTGGAGTGGAGAGCTGCACATTTCGGTTTAGAGCTGGAGAGGAGAGCTGCGCATTTCGGTTTAGAGCTGGAGTGGAGAGCTGGTGTTGAGAGCTAGAGTGGAGAGCTGGTGTGGAGAGCTGGATGGGAGAGCTGGAGTGGAGAGCTGGAGTGGAGAGCTGGAGTGGAGAGCTGCGCATTTCGGTTTAGAGCTGGAGTGGAGAGCTGGAGTGGAGAGCTGCGCATTTCGGTTTAGAGCTGGAGTGGAGAGCTGCGAATTTCGTTTCAGAGCTGGAGTGGAGAGCTGCGCATATCGGTTTAGAGCTGGAGTGGAGAGCTGGTGTAGAGAGCTGGAGTGGAGAGCTGGTGTAGAGAGCTGGAGTGGAGAGCTTGAGTGGAGAGCTGTAGTGGAGAGCTGCGCCTTTCGGTTTAGAGCTGGAGTGGAGAGCTGGAGTGGAGAGTTGCGCATTTCGGTTTTGAGCTGGAGTGGAGAGCTGCGCATTTCGGTTTAGAGCTTGAGTGGAGAGCTGCGCATTTCGGTTTAGAGCTGGAGTGGAGAGCTGGGCATTTCGGCTTAGAGCTGGAGTGGAAAGCTGCGCATTTCTTTTTAGAGCTGGAGTGGAGAGCTGCGTATTTCGGTTTAGAGCTGGAGTGGAGAGCTGCGCATTTCGGTTTAGAGCTGGAGTGGAGAGCTGCGCATATCGGTGTAGAGCTGGACTGGAGAGCTGCTGTGGAGAGCTGGATTTGAGAGCTGGAGTGGAGAGCTGGAGTGGACAGCTGCGCATTTCGGTTTAGAGCTGGAGTGGAGAGCTGCGCATTTCGGTTTTGAGCTGGAGTGGAGAGTTGCGCATCTCGGTTAAGACCTGGAGTGGAGAGCTGCGCATTTCGGTTTAGAGCTTGAGTGGAGAGCTGTGCATTTCGGTTTAGAGCTGGAGTGGAGAGCTGCGCATTTCGGTTTAGAGCTGGAGTGGAGAGCTGGTTTGGTGAGCGGGATTGGAGAGCAGGAGTGGAGTGCTGGATTGGAAAGCTGGAGTGGAGAGCTGCGCTTTTCGGTTTATAGCTGGAGTGGAGAGCTGCGCATTTCAGTTTACAGCTGGAGTGGAGAGCTGCACATTTCGGTTAAGAGCTGGAGAGGAGAGCTGCGCATTTCGGTTTAGAGCTGGAGTGTAGAGCTGCGAATTTCGGTTTAGAGCTGGAGTGGAGAGCTGGTGTGGAGAGCTGGAGTGGAGAGCTGGAGTGGAGAGCTGTAGTGGAGAGCTGCGCATTTCAGTTTAGAGTTGGAGTGGAGAGCTGGATTGGAGAGCTGCGCATTTCGGTTTTGAGCTGGAGTGGAGAGCTGCGCATCTCAGTTTAGAGCTGGAGTGGAGAGCTGCGCATTTCGGTTTGGAGCTTGAGTGGAGAGCTGCGCATTTCGGTTTAGAGCTGGAGTGGAGAGCTAGGCGTTTCGGTTTAGAGCTGGAGTGCAGAGCTGAGCATTTCCGTTTAGAGCTGGAGTGGAGAGGTGCGCATTTCGGTTTAGAGCTGGAGAGGAGAGCTGCGCATTTTGGCTTAGAGCTGAAGTGGAGACCTGGAGTTGAGAGCTGCGCATTCGGGTTTAGACCGGGAGTGGAGAGCAGGTGTGGAGAGATGGAGTGGAGAGCAGGAGTGGAGAGCTGCGCATTTCGGTGTTGAGCTGCTGTGGAGAGCTGCGCATTTCATTTTAGAGCTGGAGTGGAGAGCTGCGCATTTAGGTTTTGAGCTGCAGTGGAGAGCTGCGCATTTCGGTTTAGAGCTGGAGTGGAGAGCTGCGCATTTCGGTTTAGAGCTGGAGTGGAGAGCTGCGCATTTCGGTTTAGAGCTGGAGTGGAGAGCTAGGCGTTTCGGTTTAGAGCTGGAGTGCAGAGCTGAGCATTTCCGTTTAGAGCTGGAGTGGAGAGCTGCGCATTTCGGTTTAGAGCTGGAGAGGAGAGCAGCGCATTTCGGCTTAGAGCTGAAGTGGAGACCTGGAGTTGAGAGCTGCGCATTCGGGTTTAGACCGGGAGTGGAGAGCAGGTGTGGAGAGATGGAGTGGAGAGCAGGAGTGGAGAGCTGCGCATTTCGGTGTTGAGCTGGTGTGGAGAGCTGCGCATTTAGGTTTTGAGCTGCAGTGGAGAGCTGCGCATATCGGCTTCGAGCTGGAGTGGAGAACTGGAGTGGAGAGCTGCGCATTTCGGTTTAGAGCTGGAGTGGAAAGCTGGAGTGCAGAGCTGCGCATTTCGGTTTAGAGCTGGAGTGGAGAGCTGCGCATTTCGGTTTAGAGCTGGAGTGGAGAGCTGGGCGTTTCGGTTTAGAGCTGGAGTGGAAAGATGCGCATTTCTGTTTAGAGCTGGAGTGGAGAGCTGCGCATTTCGGTTAAGAGCTGGAGTGGAGAGCAGGAGTGGAGAGCTGGAGTGGAGAGCTGGACGTTTCGGTGGAGAGCTGGAGTGGAGAGCTGGACGTTTCGGTGGAGAGCTGGAGTGGAGAGCTGCGCATATCGGTTTAGAGCTGGAGTGGAGAGCTGCACATTTCGGTTTAGAGCTGGAGAGGAGAGCTGCGCATTTCGGTTTAGAGCTGGAGTGGAGAGTTGGTGTGGAGAGCTAGAGTGGAGAGCTGGTGTGGAGAGCTGGATGGGAGATCTGGAGTGGAGAGCTGGAGTGGAGAGCTGGAGTGGAGAGCTGGACGTTTCGGTGGAGAGCTGTACGTTTCGGTGGAGAGCTGGAGTGGAGAGCTGGACGTTTCGGTGGAGATCTGGACGTTTCGGTGGAGAGCTGGAGTGGAGAGCTGGACATTTTGGTGGAGAGCTGGACGTTTCGGTGGAGAGCTGGAGTGGAGAGCTGGACGTTTCAGTGGAGAGCTGGACGTTTCGGTGGAGAGCTGGATGTTTCGGTGGAGAGCTGGAGTGGAGAGCTGGACATTTTGGTGGAGAGCTGGACGTTTCGGTGGAGAGCTGGGCGTTTCGGTGGAGAGCTGGAGTGGAGAGCTGGACGTTTCTGTGAAGAGCAGGCTGTTTCTGTGGAGAGCTGGAGTGGGGAGCTGGAGTGGAGAGCTGGAGTGGAGAGCTGGACGTTTCGTTGGAGAGCTGGAGTGGAGAGCTGGACGTTTCGGTGGAGAGCTGGACGTTTTGGTGGAGAGCTGGAGTGGAGAGCTGGACGTTTCGGTGGAGATCTGCACGTTTCGGTGGAGAGCTGGAGTGCATAGCTGGACGTTTCGGTGGAGAAATGAACGTTTCGGAGTTCTGGATTTCCGAAGGGCCAACTTTGGCCTCTTCAGTCAACTGCTAAGGGAAGTCTCATGGGAAAGTGTACTAGGCGGTAAAGGGGCTCAAGATAGTTGGTTAGCATTCAAGGACCGCTTCTTCCAAGCTCAGGATCGGAGCGTCCCAATGAGTAGGAAGTCAAGTAAGGGATCTAGGAGACCGGCGTGGTTAAACAAGGAGCTGCTGGGCAAACTCAAGTGGAAAAGGAGAATCTATGGATCATGGAAGGAGGGGCTGGCCGCTTGGGAGGAATATAGGACAGTTGTTAGAGTTTGTAGGGAGGCAATTAGGACAGCTAAGGCCTCCTTGGAACTCAATCTTGCTAGTCGGGTTAAAGACAATAGAAAGGGCTTCTTCAAATACATAGCAAATAAAACTAAAACAAGAGGCAATATAGGCCCACTGCTGAACGAAGTGGGTACCCTGGAGACAGAGGATATAAAGAAGGCAGAGGTGCTGAATGCCTTCTTTGCCTCTGTCTTTACTCCTGCAGACTCTCCCCGAGGGCCCCGGATTTCTATAGCCCCAGAAGGAGTCAGGACAAAGGAGGAGTTTGCTTTGGTAGATGAGGATTGGGTTAGGGATCAGCTATGCAAACTGGACATCTGTAAATCGATGGGTCCGGATGGAATGCACCCACGGGTGCTGAGGGAGCTGGCGGAGGTCATTGCTAGGCCACTTTCCATCATCTTTGGTAAGTCGTGGGAAACGGGCGAGGTGCCTGAGGATTGGCGGATGGCAAAGGTCACACCAATCTATAAGAAGGGCAAGAAGGAGGACCCGGGTAATTATAGACCGGTCAGCCTTACCTCCATCCCTGGAAAGATGATGGAACAACTTATTCTTGACTCCATCACTAGGCATATCAAGGATGAGGGGGTCATTAAGAACAGCCAACATGGTTTTATGAGGGGGAAGTCATGTATGACCAACCTTATAGCCTTCTATGAGGAAGTGACTAGGTGGAGGGATGATGGTAGAGCGGTAGATGTGGTTTTTCTTGATTTCAGTAAGGCATTTGATACTGTCTCCCACAGCATCCTCATAGATAAGCTGAGGAAGTGTGGGCTTGACGATCAAGTAGTGAGGTGGATCGAGAACTGGTTGAAAGGAAGAAGGCAGAGAGTTGTGGTCAATGGCGCAGAATCTAGCTGGAGGTCTGTGACTAATGGAGTTCCTCAGGGGTCGGTGCTGGGACCGGTGCTGTTTAATATTTTCATCAATGACCTGGATGAGGGAACTGAGTGCACCCTCAGCAAGTTTGCTGATGACACAAAACTGGGAGGAGTGGCTGACACACCAGAGGACTGTGCTGCCATTCAGCGAGACCTGGACAGGCTGGAGAGTTGGGCGGGGAGAAACTTGATGAAATTTAACAAGGGCAAGTGTAGAGTCTTGCATCTGGGGAAGAACAACCCCATGTACCAGTACAGGTTGGGGGTTGACCTGCTGGAAAGTAGTGAAGGGGAAAGGGACCTGGGGGTCCTGGTGGATAGGAGGATGACCATGAGCCAGCAATGTGCTCTTGTGGCCAAGAAGGCAAATGGCATCTTAGGGTGCATTAGAAAGGGAGTGGTTAGTAGGTCAAGAGAGGTTCTCCTCCCCCTCTACTCAGCCTTGGTGAGGCCGCATCTGGAATATTGCGTCCAGTTCTGGGCCCCTCTGTTCAAGAAGGACAGGGAATTGCTTGAAGGAGTCCAGCGCAGAGCCACAAAGATGATTAAGGGAGTGGAACATCTCCCTTATGAGGAGAGGCTGAGGGAGCTGGGTCTCTTTAGCTTGCAAAAGAGGAGACTGAGGGGTGACCTCATCAATGTTTACAAATATGTGAAGGGTAGGTGTCAGGATGATGGAGCTAGGCTTTTTTCAGTGATATCCAGTGATAGGACAAGGGGCAATGGGTGTAAACTGGAACATAGGAAGTTCCACGTTAACATCAGGAAGAACTTATTTACTGTAAGAGTGACAGAGCACTGGAACAGGCTGCCCAGGGGGGTTGTGGAGTCTCCTACACTGGAGATATTCAAGGCCCGCCTGGACAAGTTCCTGTGTGATGTACTGTAGGTTACCCTGCTCTTGCAGGGGGGTTGGACTAGATGATCTTTTTAGGTCCCTTCCAACCCTTCGGATTCTGTGATTCTGTGATTCTGTGAGCTGGAGTTGAGAGCTGGAGTTGAGAGCTGGAAGTTTTGGTGGAGAGCTGGAGTGGAGAGTTGGAGTGGGGAGCTGGAGTGGAGAGCTGGACGTTTCGGAGGAGAGCTGGAGTTGAGAGCTGGAGTGGAGAGCTGGACGTTTCGGTGGAGAGCTGGAGTGGAGAGCTCGAGTGGAGAGCTGGACGTTTCGGTGGAGAGCTGGACGTTTCGGTGGAGAGCTGGACGTTTCGGTGGAGAGCTGTGCGTTTCGGTGGAGAGCTGGACGTTTCGGTGGAGAGCTGGGCGTTTTGGTGGAGAGCTGGAGTGGAGACCTGGAGTGGAGAGCTGGAGTGATGAGCTGGACGTTTCGTTGGAGAGCTGGAGTGGAGAGCTGGACGTTTCGGTGGAGAACTGGATGTTTCGGTGGAGAGCTGCAGTGGAGAGCTGGACGTTTCGGTGGAGATCTGGACGTTTCGGTGGAGAGCTGGAGCGCATAGCTGGACGTTTCGGTGGAGAGCTGGACGTGTCGGTGGAGAGCTGGAGTTGAGAGCTGGAGTTGAGAGCTGGACGTTTCGGTGGAGAGCTGGAGTGGAGAGCTGGAGTGGAGAGCTGGATGTTTCCGTGGAGAGCTGGAGTGGAGAGGTGGACGTTTCTGTGGAGAGCTGGATGTTTCGGTGGAGAGCTGAAGTGGAGAGCTGGACGTTTCGGTGGAGAGCTGGACGTTTTGGTGGAGAGCTGGACGTTTCGGTAGAGAGCTGGAGTGGAGAGCTGGACATTTTGGTGGAGAGCTGGACGTTTCGGTGGAGAGCTGGAGTGGATAGCCGGACGTTTCGGTGGAGAGCTGGACGTTTCGTTGGAGAGCTGGAGTGGAGAGCTGGACCTTTCGGTGGAGAGCTGGACGTTTCGGTGGAGAGCTGCAGTGGAGAGGTGGACGTTTCGGTGGAGATCTGGACGTTTCGGTGAAGAGCTGGAGTGAAGAGCTGGACGTTTCGGTGGAGAGCTGGAGTGGAGAGCTGGACGTTTCGGTGGAGAGCTGGACGTTTCGGTGGAGAGCTGGAGTGGTGAGCTGGAGTGGAGAGCTGGAGTGGAGAGCTGGAGTGGAGATCTGGACGTTTCGGTGGAGAGCTGGAGCATAGAGCTGGAGTGGAGAGCTGGAGTGGAGAGCTGGACGTTTCGGTGGAGAGCTGGAGTGGAGAGCTGGACGTTTCGGCGGAGGGCTGGAGTGGAGAGCTGGACGTTTCGGTGGACAGCTGGGCGTTTCTGTGGAGAGCTGGAGTGGAGAGCTGGACGTTTCGGTGGAGAGCTGGACGTTTTGGTGGAGAGCTGGAGTGGACAGCTGGAGTGGAGAGCTGGACGTTTCGGTGGAGAGCCGTACGTTTCGGTGGAGAGCTGGAGTGGAGAGCTGGACGTTTCGGTGGAGATCTGGACGTTTCGGTGGAGAGCTGGAGTGGAGAGCTGGACATTTCGGTGGAGAGCTGGACGTTTCGGTGGAGAGCTGGAGTGGAGAGCTGGACGTTTCGGTGGAGAGCTGGACGTTTCGTTGGAGAGCTGGAGTGGAGAGCTGGACGTTTCGGTGGAGAGCTGGACGTTTCGGTGGAGAGCTGCAGTGGAGAGCTGGACGTTTCGGTGGAGATCTGGACGTTTCGGTGGAGAGCTCAAGTGCATAGCTGGACGTTTCGGTGGAGAAATGAACGTTTCGGTGGAGAGCTGGAGTTGAGAGCTGGACGTTTCGGTGGAGAGCTGGAGTGGAGAGCTGGAGTGGAGAGCTGGACGTTTCGGTGGAGAGGTGGAGTGGAGAGCTAGAGTGGAGAGCTGGACGTTTCGGTGCAGAGATGGAGTGGAGAGCTGGACGTTTCGGTGGAGAGCTGGACTTTTAGGTGGAGAGCTGAAGTGGAGAGCTGGACGTTTCGGTGGAGAGCTGGACGTTTTTGTGGAGAGCCGGACGTTTCTGTGGAGAGCTGGAGTGGAGAGCTGGACATTTTGGTGGAGAGCTGGACGTTTCGGTGGAGAGCTAGAGTGGAGAGCTGGACGTTTCGGTGGAGAGCTGGACGTTTCGGTGGAGAGCTGGAAGTTTCGGTGGAGAGCTGGGCGTTTCGGTGGAGAGCTGGAGTGGAGAGCTGGACGTTTCTGTGGAGAGCAGGCCGTTTCAGTGGAGAGCTGGAGTGGGGAGCTGGAGTGGAGAGCTGGAGTGAAGAGCTGGACGTTTCGTTGGAGAGCTGGAGTGGAGAGCTGGACGTTTCGGTGGAGAACTGGATGTTTCGGTGGAGAGCTGCAGTGGAGAGCTGGAAGTTTCGGTGGAGATCTGGACGTTTCGGTGGAGAGCTGGAGCGCATAGCTGGACGTTTCGGTGGAGAAATGAACGTTTCGGTGGAGAGCTGGAGTTGAGAGCTGGAGTTGAGAGCTGGACATTTCGGTGGAGAGCTGGATTGGAGAGCTGGAGTGGAGAGCTGGACGTTTCCGTGGAGAGCTGGAGTGGAGAGCTGGACGTTTCTGTGGAGAGCTGGACGTTTCGGTGGAGAGCTGAAGTGGAGAGCTGGACGTTTCGGAGCAGAGCTGGACGTTTTGGTGGAGAGCTGGACGTTTCGGTAGAGAGCTGGAGTGGAGAGCTGGACATTTTGGTGGAGAGCTGGACGTTTCGGTGGAGAGCTGGACGTTTCGATGGAGAGCTGGAGTGGAGAGCTGGATGTTTCGGTGGAGAGCTGGACGTTTCGTTGGAGAGCTGGGCGTTTCAGTGGAGAGGTGGAGTGGAGAGCTGGACGTTTCTGTGGAGAGCAGGCCGTTTCATTGGAGAGCTGGAGTGGGGAGCTGGAGTGGAGAGCTGGAGTGGAGAGCTGGACGTTTCGGTGGAGAGCTGGGCGTTTCGGTGGAGAGCTGGAGTGGAGAGCTGGACATTTCGGTGGAGAGCTGGACGTTTCGGTGGAGAGCTGGAGTGGAGAGCCGGACGTTTCGGTGGAGAGCTGGACGTTTCGTTGGAGAGCTGGAGTAGAGAGCTGGACGTTTCGGTGGAGAGCTGGACGTTTCGGTGGAGAGCTGCAGTGGAGAGGTGAACGTTTCGGTGGAGATCTGGACATTTCGTTGGAGACCTGGGGTGGAGATCTGGACGTTTCGGTGGAGAGCTGGAGTGAAGAGCTGGACGTTTCGGTGGAGAGCTGGAGTGGAGAGCTGGACGTTTCGGTGGAGAGCGGGACGTTTCGGTGGAGAGCTGGAGTGGTGAGCTGGATTGGAGAGCTGGAGTGGAGAGCTGGAGTGGAGATCTAGACTTTTCGGTGGAGAGCTGGAGTGGAGAGCTGGAGTGGAGAGCTGGACTGGAGAGCTGGACGTTTCGGTGGAGAGCTGGAGTGGAGAGCTGGACGTTTCGGCGGAGGGCTGGAGTGGAGAGCTGGACGTTTCGGTGGACAGCTGGGCGTTTCTGTGGAGAGCAGGAGTGGAGAGCTGGACGTTTCGGTGGAGAGCTGGACGTTTCGGTGGAGAGCTGGAGTGGACAGCTGGAGTGGAAAGCTGGACGTTTCGGTGGAGAGCTGGACGTTTCGGTGGAGAGCTGGATGTTTCGGTGGAGAGCTGGAGTGGAGAGCTGGTCGTTTCGGTGGAGAGCTGGACGTTTCGGTGGGGAGCTGGAGTGCATAGCTTTACGTTTCGGTGGTGAAATGAACGTTTCGGTGGAGATCTGGAGTTGAGAGCTGGAGTTGAGAGCTGGACGTTTCGGTGGAGAGCTGGAGTGGAGACCTAGAGTGGAGAGCTGGACGTTTCGGTGGAGAGATGGAGTGGAGAGCAGGACGTTTCGGTGGAGAGCTGGACTTTTCGGTGGGGAGCTGAAGTGGAGAGCTGGATGTTTCGGTGGAGAGCTGGACGTTTTGGTGGAGAGCTGGACGTTTCGGTGGAGAGCTGGAGTGGAGAGCTGGACATTTTGGTGGAGAGCTGGACGTTTCGTTGGAGAGCTGGAGTAGAGAGCTGGACGTTTCGGTGGAGATCTGGACGTTTCGGTGGAGAGCTGCAGCGGAGAGGTGAACGTTTCGGTGGAGATCTGGACATTTCGTTGGAGACCTGGGGTGGAGATCTGGACGTTTCGGTGGAGAGCTGGAGTGAAGAGCTGGACGTTTCGGTGGAGAGCTGGAGTGGAGAGCTGGACGTTTCGGTGGAGAGCGGGACGTTTCGGTGGAGAGCTGGAGTGGTGAGCTGGAGTGGAGAGCTGGAGTGGAGAGCTGGAGTGGAGATCTAGACTTTTCGGTGGAGAGCTGGAGTGGAGAGCTGGAGTGGAGAGCTGGAGTGGAGAGCTGGACGTTTCGGTGGAGAGCTGGAGTGGAGAGCTGGACGTTTCGGCGGAGGGCTGGAGTGGAGAGCTGGACGTTTCGGTGGAGAGCTGGACGTTTCGGTGGAGAGCTGGAGTGGACAGCTGGAGTGGAAAGCTGGACGTTTCGGTGGAGAGCTGGACGTTTCGGTGGAGAGCTGGAGTGGACAGCTGGAGTGGAAAGCTGGACGTTTCGGTGGAGAGCTGGACGTTTCGGTGGAGAGCTGGATGTTTCGGTGGAGAGCTGGAGTGGAGAGCTGGTCGTTTCGGCGGAGAGCTGGACGTTTCGGTGGAGAGCTGGAGTGCATAGCTTTACGTTTCGGTGGTGAAATGAACGTTTCGGTGGAGATCTGGAGTTGAGAGCTGGAGTTGAGAGCTGGACGTTTCGGTGGAGAGCTGGAGTGGAGACCTAGAGTGGAGAGCTGGACGTTTCGGTGGAGAGATGGAGTGGAGAGCAGGACGTTTCGGTGGAGAGCTGGACTTTTCGGTGGGGAGCTGAAGTGGAGAGCTGGATGTTTCGGTGGAGAGCTGGACGTTTTGGTGGAGAGCTGGACGTTTCGGTGGAGAGCTGGAGTGGAGAGCTGGACATTTTGGTGGAGAGCTGGACGTTTCATTGGAGAGCTGGACGTTTCGATGAAGAGCTGGACGTTTCGGTGAAGAGCTGGAGTGGAGAGCTGGACGTTTCGGTGGAGAGCTGGACGTTTCGGTGGAGAGATGGGCGTTTCGGTGGAGAGCTGGAGTGGAGAGCTGGACGTTTCTGTGGAGAGCAGGCTGTTTCTGTGGAGAGCTGGAGTGGGGAGCTGGAGTGGAGAGCTGGAGTGGAGAGCTGGACGTTCCGTTGGAGAGCTGGAGTGGAGAGCTGGACGTTTCGGTGGAGAGCTGGACGTTTTGGTGGAGAGCTGGAGTGGAGAGCTGGACGTTTCGGTGGAGATCTGCACGTTTCGGTGGAGAGCTGGAGTGCATAGCTGGACGTTTCGGTGGAGAAATGAACGTTTCGGAGTTCTGGATTTCCGAAGGGCCAACTTTGGCCTCTTCAGTCAACTGCTAAGGGAAGTCTCATGGGAAAGTGTACTAGGCGGTAAAGGGGCTCAAGATAGTTGGTTAGCATTCAAGGACCGCTTCTTCCAAGCTCAGGATCGGAGCGTCCCAATGAGTAGGAAGTCAAGTAAGGGATCTAGGAGACCGGCGTGGTTAAACAAGGAGCTGCTGGGCAAACTCAAGTGGAAAAGGAGAATCTATGGATCATGGAAGGAGGGGCTGGCCGCTTGGGAGGAATATAGGACAGTTGTTAGAGTTTGTAGGGAGGCAATTAGGACAGCTAAGGCCTCCTTGGAACTCAATCTTGCTAGTCGGGTTAAAGACAATAGAAAGGGCTTCTTCAAATACATAGCAAATAAAACTAAAACAAGAGGCAATATAGGCCCACTGCTGAACGAAGTGGGTACCCTGGAGACAGAGGATATAAAGAAGGCAGAGGTGCTGAATGCCTTCTTTGCCTCTGTCTTTACTCCTGCAGACTCTCCCCGAGGGCCCCGGATTTCTATAGCCCCAGAAGGAGTCAGGACAAAGGAGGAGTTTGCTTTGGTAGATGAGGATTGGGTTAGGGATCAGCTATGCAAACTGGACATCTGTAAATCGATGGGTCCGGATGGAATGCACCCACGGGTGCTGAGGGAGCTGGCGGAGGTCATTGCTAGGCCACTTTCCATCATCTTTGGTAAGTCGTGGGAAACGGGCGAGGTGCCTGAGGATTGGCGGATGGCAAAGGTCACACCAATCTATAAGAAGGGCAAGAAGGAGGACCCGGGTAATTATAGACCGGTCAGCCTTACCTCCATCCCTGGAAAGATGATGGAACAACTTATTCTTGACTCCATCACTAGGCATATCAAGGATGAGGGGGTCATTAAGAACAGCCAACATGGTTTTATGAGGGGGAAGTCATGTATGACCAACCTTATAGCCTTCTATGAGGAAGTGACTAGGTGGAGGGATGATGGTAGAGCGGTAGATGTGGTTTTTCTTGATTTCAGTAAGGCATTTGATACTGTCTCCCACAGCATCCTCATAGATAAGCTGAGGAAGTGTGGGCTTGACGATCAAGTAGTGAGGTGGATCGAGAACTGGTTGAAAGGAAGAAGGCAGAGAGTTGTGGTCAATGGCGCAGAATCTAGCTGGAGGTCTGTGACTAATGGAGTTCCTCAGGGGTCGGTGCTGGGACCGGTGCTGTTTAATATTTTCATCAATGACCTGGATGAGGGAACTGAGTGCACCCTCAGCAAGTTTGCTGATGACACAAAACTGGGAGGAGTGGCTGACACACCAGAGGACTGTGCTGCCATTCAGCGAGACCTGGACAGGCTGGAGAGTTGGGCGGGGAGAAACTTGATGAAATTTAACAAGGGCAAGTGTAGAGTCTTGCATCTGGGGAAGAACAACCCCATGTACCAGTACAGGTTGGGGGTTGACCTGCTGGAAAGTAGTGAAGGGGAAAGGGACCTGGGGGTCCTGGTGGATAGGAGGATGACCATGAGCCAGCAATGTGCTCTTGTGGCCAAGAAGGCAAATGGCATCTTAGGGTGCATTAGAAAGGGAGTGGTTAGTAGGTCAAGAGAGGTTCTCCTCCCCCTCTACTCAGCCTTGGTGAGGCCGCATCTGGAATATTGCGTCCAGTTCTGGGCCCCTCTGTTCAAGAAGGACAGGGAATTGCTTGAAGGAGTCCAGCGCAGAGCCACAAAGATGATTAAGGGAGTGGAACATCTCCCTTATGAGGAGAGGCTGAGGGAGCTGGGTCTCTTTAGCTTGGAGAAGAGGAGACTGAGGGGTGACCTCATCAATGTTTACAAATATGTGAAGGGTAGGTGTCAGGATGATGGAGCTAGGCTTTTTTCAGTGATATCCAGTGATAGGACAAGGGGCAATGGGTGTAAACTGGAACATAGGAAGTTCCACGTTAACATCAGGAAGAACTTATTTACTGTAAGAGTGACAGAGCACTGGAACAGGCTGCCCAGGGGGGTTGTGGAGTCTCCTACACTGGAGATATTCAAGGCCCGCCTGGACAAGTTCCTGTGTGATGTACTGTAGGTTACCCTGCTCTTGCAGGGGGGTTGGACTAGATGATCTTTTTAGGTCCCTTCCAACCCTTCGGATTCTGTGATTCTGTGATTCTGTGAGCTGGAGTTGAGAGCTGGAGTTGAGAGCTGGAAGTTTTGGTGGAGAGCTGGAGTGGAGAGTTGGAGTGGGGAGCTGGAGTGGAGAGCTGGACGTTTCGGAGGAGAGCTGGAGTTGAGAGCTGGAGTGGAGAGCTGGACGTTTCGGTGGAGAGCTGGAGTGGAGAGCTCGAGTGGAGAGCTGGACGTTTCGGTGGAGAGCTGGACGTTTCGGTGGAGAGCTGGACGTTTCGGTGGAGAGCTGGGCGTTTCGGTGGAGAGCTGGACGTTTCGGTGGAGAGCTGGGCGTTTTGGTGGAGAGCTGGAGTGGAGAGCTGGAGTGGAGAGCTGGAGTGATGAGCTGGACGTTTCGTTGGAGAGCTGGAGTGGAGAGCTGGACGTTTCGGTGGAGAACTGGATGTTTCGGTGGAGAGCTGCAGTGGAGAGCTGGACGTTTCGGTGGAGATCTGGACGTTTCGGTGGAGAGCTGGAGCGCATAGCTGGACGTTTCGGTGGAGAGCTGGACGTGTCGGTGGAGAGCTGGAGTTGAGAGCTGGAGTTGAGAGCTGGACGTTTCGGTGGAGAGCTGGAGTGGAGAGCTGGAGTGGAGAGCTGGATGTTTCCGTGGAGAGCTGGAGTGGAGAGGTGGACGTTTCTGTGGAGAGCTGGATGTTTCGGTGGAGAGCTGAAGTGGAGAGCTGGACGTTTCGGTGGAGAGCTGGACGTTTTGGTGGAGAGCTGGACGTTTCGGTAGAGAGCTGGAGTGGAGAGCTGGACATTTTGGTGGAGAGCTGGACGTTTCGGTGGAGAGCTGGAGTGGATAGCCGGACGTTTCGGTGGAGAGCTGGACGTTTCGTTGGAGAGCTGGAGTGGAGAGCTGGACCTTTCGGTGGAGAGCTGGACGTTTCGGTGGAGAGCTGCAGTGGAGAGGTGGACGTTTCGGTGGAGATCTGGACGTTTCGGTGAAGAGCTGGAGTGAAGAGCTGGACGTTTCGGTGGAGAGCTGGAGTGGAGAGCTGGACGTTTCGGTGGAGAGCTGGACGTTTCGGTGGAGAGCTGGAGTGGTGAGCCGGAGTGGAGAGCTGGAGTGGAGAGCTGGAGTGGAGATCTGGACGTTTCGGTGGAGAGCTGGAGCATAGAGCTGGAGTGGAGAGCTGGAGTGGAGAGCTGGACGTTTCGGTGGAGAGCTGGAGTGGAGAGCTGGACGTTTCGGCGGAGGGCTGGAGTGGAGAGCTGGACGTTTCGGTGGACAGCTGGGCGTTTCTGTGGAGAGCTGGAGTGGAGAGCTGGACGTTTCGGTGGAGAGCCGTACGTTTCGGTGGAGAGCTGGAGTGGAGAGCTGGACGTTTCGGTGGAGATCTGGACGTTTCGGTGGAGAGCTGGAGTGGAGAGCTGGACATTTCGGTGGAGAGCTGGACGTTTCGGTGGAGAGCTGGAGTGGAGAGCTGGACGTTTCGGTGGAGAGCTGGACGTTTCGTTGGAGAGCTGGAGTGGAGAGCTGGAGGTTTCGGTGGAGAGCTGGACGTTTCGGTAGAGAGCTGCAGTGGAGAGCTGGACGTTTCGGTGGAGATCTGGACGTTTCGGTGGAGAGCTCAAGTGCATAGCTGGACGTTTCGGTGGAGAAATGAACGTTTCGGTGGAGAGCTGGAGTTGAGAGCTGGACGTTTCGGTGGAGAGCTGGAGTGGAGAGGTGGAGTGGAGAGCTGGACGTTTCGGTGGATAGCTGGAGTGGAGAGCTAGAGTGGAGAGCTGGACGTTTCGGTGCAGAGATGGAGTGGAGAGCTGGACGTTTCGGTGGAGAGCTGGACTTTTAGGTGGAGAGCTGAAGTGGAGAGCTGGACGTTTCGGTGGAGAGCTGGACGTTTTTGTGGGGAGCCGGACGTTTCTGTGGAGAGCTGAAGTGGAGAGCTGGACGTTTCGGTGGAGAGCTGGACGTTTTTGTGGAGAGCCGGACGTTTCTGTGGAGAGCTGGAGTGGAGAGCTGGACATTTTGGTGGAGAGCTGGACGTTTCGGTGGAGAGCTAGAGTGGAGAGCTGGACGTTTCGGTGGAGAGCTGGACGTTTCGGTGGAGAGCTGGAAGTTTCGGTGGAGAGCTGGGCGTTTCGGTGGAGAGCTGGAGTGGAGAGCTGGACGTTTCTGTGGAGAGCAGGCCGTTTCAGTGGAGAGCTGGAGTGGGGAGCTGGAGTGGAGAGCTGGAGTGAAGAGCTGGACGTTTCGTTGGAGAGCTGGAGTGGAGAGCTGGACGTTTCGGTGGAGAACTGGATGTTTCGGTGGAGAGCTGCAGTGGAGAGCTGGAAGTTTCGGTGGAGATCTGGACGTTTCGGTGGAGAGCTGGAGCGCATAGCTGGACGTTTCGGTGGAGAAATGAACGTTTCGGTGGAGAGCTGGAGTTGAGAGCTGGAGTTGAGAGCTGGACATTTCGGTGGAGAGCTGGAGTGGAGAGCTGGAGTGGAGAGCTGGACGTTTCCGTGGAGAGCTGGAGTGGAGAGCTGGACGTTTCTGTGGAGAGCTGGACGTTTCGGTGGAGAGCTGAAGTGGAGAGCTGGACGTTTCGGAGCAGAGCTGGACGTTTTGGTGGAGAGCTGGACGTTTCGGTAGAGAGCTGGAGTGGAGAGCTGGACATTTTGGTGGAGAGCTGGACGTTTCGGTGGAGAGCTGGACGTTTCGATGGAGAGCTGGAGTGGAGAGCTGGATGTTTCGGTGGAGAGCTGGACGTTTCGTTGGAGAGCTGGGCGTTTCAGTGGAGAGGTGGAGTGGAGAGCTGGACGTTTCTGTGGAGAGCAGGCCGTTTCATTGGAGAGCTGGAGTGGGGAGCTGGAGTGGAGAGCTGGAGTGGAGAGCTGGACGTTTCGGTGGAGAGCTGGGCGTTTCGGTGGAGAGCTGGAGTGGAGAGCTGGACATTTCGGTGGAGAGCTGGACGTTTCGGTGGAGAGCTGGAGTGGAGAGCCGGACGTTTCGGTGGAGAGCTGGACGTTTCGTTGGAGAGCTGGAGTAGAGAGCTGGACGTTTCGGTGGAGAGCTGGACGTTTCGGTGGAGAGCTGGAGTGCATAGCTGGACGTTTCGGTGGAGAAATGAACGTTTCGGTGGAGAGCTGGAGTTGAGAGCTGGAGTTGAGAGCTGGACGTTTCGGTGGAGAGCTGGAGTTGAGAGCTGGAGTTGAGAGCTGGACGTTTCCGTGAAGAGCTGGAGTGAATAGCTGGACGTTTCGGTGGAGAGCTGGAGTGGAGAGCTGGACGTTTCGGTGGAGAGCTGGAGTGGAGAGCTGGACGTTTCGGTAGAGAGCTGGACGTTTCGGTGGAGAGCTGGATTGGTGGGCTGGAGTGGAGAGCTGGAGTGGAGAGCTGGAGTGGAGATCTGGACGTTTCGGTGGAGAGCTGGAGTATAGAGCTGGAGTGGAGAGCTGGAGTGGAGAGCTGGACGTTTCGGTGGAGAGCTGGAGTGGAGAGCTGGACGTTTCGGCGGAGGGCTGGAGTGGAGAGCTGGATGTTTCGGTGGACAGCTGGGCGTTTCTGTGGAGAGCTGGAGTGGAGAGCTGGACGTTTCGGTGGAGAGCTGGACGTTTTGGTGGAGAGCTGGAGTGGACAGCTGGAGTGGAGAGCTGGACGCTTCGGTGGAGAGCTGTACGTTTCGGTGGAGAGCTGGAGTGGAGAGCTGGACGTTTCGGTGGAGATCTGGACGTTTCGGTGGAGAGCTGGAGTGGAGAGCGGGACATTTCGGTGGAGAGCTGGACGTTTCGGTGGAGAGCTGGAGTGGAGAGCGGGACGTTTCGGTGGAGAGCTGGACGTTTCGGTGGAGAGCTGGAGTGGAGAGCTGGGCGTTTCGGTGGAGAGCTGGACGTTTCGGTGGAGAGCTGCAGTGGAGAGATGGACGTTTCGGTGGAGATCTGGACGTTTCGGTGGAGAGCTCAAGTGCATAGCTGGATGTTTCGGTGGAGAAATGAACGTTTCGGTGGAGAGCTGGAGTTGAGAGCTGGACGTTTCGGTGGATAGCTGGAGTGGAGAGCTGGAGTGGAGAGCTGGACGTTTCGGTGGAGAGCTGGACTTTTAGGTGGAGAGCTGAAGTGGAGAGCTGGACGTTTCGGTGGAGAGCTGGACGTTTTTGTGGAGAGCCGGACATTTCAGTGGAGAGCTGGAGTGGAGAGCTGGACATTTTGGTGGAGAGCTGGACGTTTCGGTGGAGAGCTAGAGTGGAGAGCTGGACGTTTCGGTGGAGAGCTGGACGTTTCGGTGGAGAGCTGGACGTTTCGGTGGAGAGCTGGGCGTTTCGGTGGAGAGCTGGAGTGGAGAGCTGGACGTTTCTGTGGAGAGCAGGCCGTTTCAGTGGAGAGCTGGAGTGGGGAGCTGGAGTGGAGAGCTGGAGTGAAGAGCTGGACGTTTCGTTGGAGAGCTGGAGTGGAGAGCTGGACGTTTCGGTGGAGAACTGGATGTTTCGGTGGAGAGCTGCAGTGGAGAGCTGGACGTTTCGGTGGAGATCTGGACGTTTCGGTGGAGAGCTGGAGCGCATAGCTGGACGTTTCGGTGGAGAAATGAACGTTTCGGTGGAGAGCTGGAGTGGAGAGCTGGACATTTCGGTGGAGAGCTGGACGTTTCGGTGGAGAGCTGGAGTGGAGAGCTGGACGTTTCGGTGGAGAGCTGGACGTTTCGTTGGAGAGCTGGAGTGGAGAGCTGGACGTTTCGGTGGAGAGCTGGACGTTTCAGTGGAGAGCTGCAGTGGAGAGCTGGACGTTTCGGTGAAGATCTGGACGTTTCGGTGGAGAGCTGGACGTTTCGGTGGAGAGCTGAAGTGGAGAGCTGGACGTTTCGGTGGAGAGCTGGACGTTTCGGTTGAGAGCTGGACGTTTCGGTGGAGAGCTGAAGTGGAGAGCTGGACGTTTCGGTGGAGAGCTGGACGTTTTGGTGGAGAGCTGGACGTTTCGATGGAGAGCTGGAGTGGAGAGCTGGATGTTTCGGTGGAGAGCTGGACGTTTCGGTGGAGAGCTGGAGTGGAGAGCTGGAGTGGAGAGCTGGACGTTTCCGTGGAGAGCTGGAGTGGAGAGCTGGACGTTTCTGTGGAGAGCTGGACGTTTCGGTGGAGAACTGAAGTGGAGAGCTGGACGTTTCGGTGGAGAGCTGGACGTTTTGGTGGAGAGCTGGACGTTTCGGTGAGAGCTGGGCGTTTCGGTGGAGAGGTGGAGTGGAGAGCCGGACGTTTCTGTGGAGAGCAGGCCGTTTCATTGGAGAGCTGGAGTGGGGAGCTGGAGTGGAGAGCTGGAGTGGAGAGCTGGACGTTTCGGTGGAGAGCTGGGAGTTTCGGTGGAGAGCTGGAGTGGAGAGCTGGACATTTCGGTGGAGAGCTGGACGTTTCGGTGGAGAGCTGGAGTGGAGAGCCGGACGTTTCGGTGGAGAGCTGGACGTTTCGTTGGAGAGCTGCAGTGGAGAGGTGAACGTTTCGGTGGAGATCTGGACATTTCGTTGCAGACCTGGGTTGGAGATCTGGACGTTTCGGTGGAGAGCTGGAGTGAAGAGCTGGACGTTTCGGTGGAGAGCTGGAGTGGAGTGCTGGACGTTTCGGTGGAGAGCAGGACGTTTCGGTGGAGAGCTGGAGTGGTGAGCTGGAGTGGAGAGCTGGAGTGGAGAGCTGGAGTGGAGATCTGGACTTTTCGGTGGAGAGCTGGAGTGGAGAGCTGGAGTGGAGAGCTGGAGTGGAGAGCTGGACGTTTCGGTGGAGAGCTGGAGTGGAGAGCTGGACGTTTCGGCGGAGGGCTGGAGTGGAGAGCTGGACGTTTCGGTGGACAGCTGGGCGTTTCTGTGGAGAGCTGGAGTGGAGAGCTGGACGTTTCGGTGGAGAGCTGGACGTTTCGGTGGAGAGCTGGAGTGGACAGATGGAGTGGAGAGCTGGACGTTTCGGTGGAGAGCTGTACGTTTCAGTGGAGAGCTGGAGTGGAGAGCTGGACGTTTCGGTGGAGATCTGGACGTTTCGGTGGAGAGCTGGACGTTTCGGTGGAGAGCTGGAGTGGAGAGCTGGACGTTTCGGTGGAGAGCTGGACGTTTCGGTGGAGAGCTGGAGTGGACAGATGGAGTGGAGAGCTGGACGTTTCGGTGGAGAGCTGTACGTTTCAGTGGAGAGCTGGAGTGGAGAGCTGGACGTTTCGGTGGAGATCTGGACGTTTCGGTGGAGACCTGGACGTTTCGGTGGAGAGCTGGAGTGGAGAGCTGGACGTTTCGGTGGAGAGCTGGACGTTTCAGTGGAGAGCTGGAGTGGAGAGCTGGACGTTTCGGTGGAGAGCTGGACGTTTCGTTGGAGAGCTGGAGTGGAGAGCTGGACGTTTCGGTGGAGAGCTGGACGTTTCAGTGGAGAGCTGCAGTGGAGAGCTGGACGTTTCGGTGAAGATGTGGACGTTTCGGTGGAGAGTTGGACGTTTCGGTGGAGAGCTGAAGTGGAGAGCTGGACGTTTCGGTGGAGAGCTGGACGTTTCGGTGGAGGGCTGGACGTTTCGGTAGAGAGCTGGAGTGGAGAGCTGGACATTTTGGTGGAGAGCTGGACGTTTCGGTGGAGAGCTGGACGTTTCGATGGAGAGCTGGTGTGGAGAGCTGGATGTTTCGGTGGAGAGCTGGACCTTTCGGTGGACAGCTGGGCGTTTCGGTGGAGAGGTGGAGTGGAGAGCCGGACGTTTCTGTGGAGAGCAGGCCGTTTCAGTGGAGAGCTGGAGTGGGGAGCTGGAGTGGAGAGCTGGAGTGGAGAGCTGGACGTTTCGTTGGAGAGCTGGGCGTTTCGGTGGAGAACTGGAGTAGAGAGCTGGACATTTCTGTTGAGAGCTGGACGTTTCGGTGGAGAGCTGGAGTGGAGAGCCGGACGTTTCGGTGGAGAGCTGGACGTTTCGGTGGAGAGCTGCAGTGGAGAGGTGGACGTTTCGGTGGAGATATGGACGTTTTGGTGGAGAGCTGGAGTGAAGAGCTGGACGTTTCGGTGGAGAGCTGGAGTGGAGAGCTGGACATTTCGTTGGAGAGCTGGAGTGGAGTGCTGGACGTTTCAGTGGAGATCTGGGCGTTTCGGTGGAGAGCTGGAGCGCATAGCTGGACGTTTCGGTGGAGAAATGAACGTTTCGGTGGAGAGCTGGAGTTGAGAGCTGGAGTTGAGAGCTGGACGTTTCCGTGGAGAGCTTGAGTGGAGAGCTGGACGTTTCTGTGGAGAGCAGGCCGTTTCAGTGGAGAGCTGGAGTGGGGAGCTGGAGTGCAGAGCTGGAGTGAAGAGCTGGACGTTTCGGTGGAGAGCTGGACGTTTTGGTGGAGAGCTGGACGTTTCGGTAGAGAGCTGGACGTTTTGGTGGAGAGCTGGAGTGGAGAGCTGGACGTTTCGGTGGAGATCTGCACGTTTCGGTGGAGAGCTGGAGTGCATAGCTGGACGTTTCGGTGGAGAAATGAACGTTTCAGAGTTCTGGATTTCCGAAGGGCCAACTTTGGCCTCTTCAGTCAACTGCTAAGGGAAGTCTCATGGGAAAGTGTACTAGGCGGTAAAGGGGCTCAAGATAGTTGGTTAGCATTCAAGGACCGCTTCTTCCAAGCTCAGGATCGGAGCGTCCCAATGAGTAGGAAGTCAAGTAAGGGATCTAGGAGACCGGCGTGGTTAAACAAGGAGCTGCTGGGCAAACTCAAGTGGAAAAGGAGAATCTATGGATCATGGAAGGAGGGGCTGGCCGCTTGGGAGGAATATAGGACAGTTGTTAGAGTTTGTAGGGAGGCAATTAGGACAGCTAAGGCCTCCTTGGAACTCAATCTTGCTAGTCGGGTTAAAGACAATAGAAAGGGCTTCTTCAAATACATAGCAAATAAAACTAAAACAAGAGGCAATATAGGCCCACTGCTGAACGAAGTGGGTACCCTGGAGACAGAGGATATAAAGAAGGCAGAGGTGCTGAATGCCTTCTTTGCCTCTGTCTTTACTCCTGCAGACTCTCCCCGAGGGCCCCGGATTTCTATAGCCCCAGAAGGAGTCAGGACAAAGGAGGAGTTTGCTTTGGTAGATGAGGATTGGGTTAGGGATCAGCTATGCAAACTGGACATCTGTAAATCGATGGGTCCGGATGGAATGCACCCACGGGTGCTGAGGGAGCTGGCGGAGGTCATTGCTAGGCCACTTTCCATCATCTTTGGTAAGTCGTGGGAAACGGGCGAGGTGCCTGAGGATTGGCGGATGGCAAAGGTCACACCAATCTATAAGAAGGGCAAGAAGGAGGACCCGGGTAATTATAGACCGGTCAGCCTTACCTCCATCCCTGGAAAGATGATGGAACAACTTATTCTTGACTCCATCACTAGGCATATCAAGGATGAGGGGGTCATTAAGAACAGCCAACATGGTTTTATGAGGGGGAAGTCATGTATGACCAACCTTATAGCCTTCTATGAGGAAGTGACTAGGTGGAGGGATGATGGTAGAGCGGTAGATGTGGTTTTTCTTGATTTCAGTAAGGCATTTGATACTGTCTCCCACAGCATCCTCATAGATAAGCTGAGGAAGTGTGGGCTTGACGATCAAGTAGTGAGGTGGATCGAGAACTGGTTGAAAGGAAGAAGGCAGAGAGTTGTGGTCAATGGCGCAGAATCTAGCTGGAGGTCTGTGACTAGTGGAGTTCCTCAGGGGTCGGTGCTGGGACCGGTGCTGTTTAATATTTTCATCAATGACCTGGATGAGGGAACTGAGTGCACCCTCAGCAAGTTTGCTGATGACACAAAACTGGGAGGAGTGGCTGACACACCAGAGGACTGTGCTGCCATTCAGCGAGACCTGGACAGGCTGGAGAGTTGGGCGGGGAGAAACTTGATGAAATTTAACAAGGGCAAGTGTAGAGTCTTGCATCTGGGGAAGAACAACCCCATGTACCAGTACAGGTTGGGGGTTGACCGGCTGGAAAGTAGTGAAGGGGAAAGGGACCTGGGGGTCCTGGTGGATAGGAGGATGACCATGAGCCAGCAATGTGCTCTTGTGGCCAAGAAGGCAAATGGCATCTTAGGGTGCATTAGAAAGGGAGTGGTTAGTAGGTCAAGAGAGGTTCTCCTCCCCCTCTACTCAGCCTTGGTGAGGCCGCATCTGGAATATTGCGTCCAGTTCTGGGCCCCTCTGTTCAAGAAGGACAGGGAATTGCTTGAAGGAGTCCAGCGCAGAGCCACAAAGATGATTAAGGGAGTGGAACATCTCCCTTATGAGGAGAGGCTGAGGGAGCTGGGTCTCTTTAGCTTGGAGAAGAGGAGACTGAGGGGTGACCTCATCAATGTTTACAAATATGTGAAGGGTAGGTGTCAGGATGATGGAGCTAGGCTTTTTTCAGTGATATCCAGTGATAGGACAAGGGGCAATGGGTGTAAACTGGAACATAGGAAGTTCCACGTTAACATCAGGAAGAACTTATTTACTGTAAGAGTGACAGAGCACTGGAACAGGCTGCCCAGGGGGGTTGTGGAGTCTCCTACACTGGAGATATTCAAGGCCCGCCTGGACAAGTTCCTGTGTGATGTACTGTAGGTTACCCTGCTCTTGCAGGGGGGTTGGACTAGATGATCTTTTTAGGTCCCTTCCAACCCTTGGGATTCTGTGATTCTGTGATTCTGTGAGCTGGAGTTGAGAGCTGGAGTTGAGAGCTGGAAGTTTCGGTGGAGAGCTGGAGTGGAGAGTTGGAGTGGGGAGCTGGAGTGGAGAGCTGGACGTTTCGGAGGAGAGCTGGAGTTGAGAGCTGGAGTGGAGAGCTGGACGTTTCGGTGGAGAGCTGAAGTGGAGAGCTCGAGTGGAGAGCTGGACGTTTCGGTGGATAGATGGAGTGGAGAGCTGGACGTTTCGGTGGAGAGCTGGACGTTTCGGTGGAGAGGTGGACGTTTCGGAGGAGAGCTGGACGTTTCGGTGGAGAGCTGGACGTTTCGGTGGAGATCTGGACGTTTCGGTGGAGGGCTGGAGTGGAGAGCTGGACATTTCGGTGGAGAGCTGGACGTTTCGGTGGAGAGCTGGAGTGGAGAGCTGGACGTTTCGATGGATAGCTGGAGTGGAGAGCTGGAGTGGAGAGCTGGACGTTTCGGTGGAGAGCTGGACGTTTCGGTGGAGAGCTGGAGTGCATAGCTGGACGTTTCGGTGAAGAAATGAACGTTTCGGTGGAGAGCTGGAGTTGAGAGCTGGAGTTGAGAGCTGGACGTTTCGGTGGAGAGCTGGAGTTGAGAGCTGGAGTTGAGAGCTGGACGTTTCGGTGAAGAGCTGGAGTGAATAGCTGGACGTTTCGGTGGAGAGCTGGAGTGGAGAGCTGGACGTTTCGGTGGAGAGCTGGAGTGGAGAGCTGGACGTTTCGGTGGAGAGCTGGACGTTTCGGTGGAGAGCTGGAGTGGTGGGCTGGAGTGGAGAGCTGGAGTGGAGAGCTGGAGTGGAGATCTGGACGTTTCGGTGGAGAGCTGGAGTATAGAGCTGGAGTGGAGAGCTGGAGTGGAGAGCTGGACGTTTCGGTGGAGAGCTGGAGTGGAGAGCTGGACGTTTCGGCGGAGGGCTGGAGTGGAGAGCTGGATGTTTCGGTGGACAGCTGGGCGTTTCTGTGGAGAGCTGGAGTGGAGAGCTGGACGTTTCGGTGGAGAGCTGGACGTTTTGGTGGAGAGCTGGAGTGGACAGCTGGAGTGGAGAGCTGGACGCTTCGGTGGAGAGCTGTACGTTTCGGTGGAGAGCTGGAGTGGAGAGCTGGACGTTTCGGTGGAGATCTGGACGTTTCGGTGGAGAGCTGGAGTGGAGAGCGGGACATTTCGGTGGAGAGCTGGACGTTTCGGTGGAGAGCTGGAGTGGAGAGCGGGACGTTTCGGTGGAGAGCTGGACGTTTCGGTGGAGAGCTGGAGTGGAGAGCTGGGCGTTTCGGTGGAGAGCTGGACGTTTCGGTGGAGAGCTGCAGTGGAGAGATGGACGTTTCGGTGGAGATCTGGACGTTTCGGTGGAGAGCTCAAGTGCATAGCTGGACGTTTCGGTGGAGAAATGAACGTTTCGGTGGAGAGCTGGAGTGGAGAGCTGGACGTTTCGGTGGAGATCTGGACGTTTCGGTGGAGAGCTGGATGTTTCGGTGGAGAGCTGGAGTGGAGAGCTGGACGTTTCGGTGGAGAGCTGGACGTTTCAGTGGAGAGCTGGAGTGGAGAGCTGGACGTTTCGGTGGAGAGCTGGACGTTTCGTTGGAGAGCTGGAGTGGAGAGCTGGACGTTTCGGTGGAGAGCTGGACGTTTCAGTGGAGAGCTGCAGTGGAGAGCTGGACGTTTCGGTGAAGATCTGGACGTTTCGGTGGAGAGCTGGACGTTTCGGTGGAGAGCTGAAGTGGAGAGCTGGACGTTTCGGTGGAGAGCTGGACGTTTCGGTGGAGGGCTGGACGTTTCGGTAGAGAGCTGGAGTGGAGAGCTGGACATTTTGGTGGAGAGCTGGACGTTTCGGTGGAGAGCTGGACGTTTCGATGGAGAGCTGGTGTGGAGAGCTGGATGTTTCGATGGAGAGCTGGACCTTTCGGTGGAGAGCTGGGCGTTTCGGTGGAGAGGTGGAGTGGAGAGCCGGACGTTTCTGTGGAGAGCAGGCCGTTTCAGTGGAGAGCTGGAGTGGGGAGCTGGAGTGGAGAGCTGGAGTGGAGAGCTGGACGTTTCGTTGGAGAGCTGGGCGTTTCGGTGGAGAACTGGAGTAGAGAGCTGGACATTTCTGTTGAGAGCTGGACGTTTCGGTGGAGAGCTGGAGTGGAGAGCCGGACGTTTCGGTGGAGAGCTGGACGTTTCGTTGGAGAGCTGGAGTGGAGAGCTGGACGTTTCGGTGGAGAGCTGGACGTTTCGGTGGAGAGCTGCAGTGGAGAGGTGGACGTTTCGGTGGAGATATGTACGTTTTGGTGGAGAGCTGGAGTGAAGAGCTGGACGTTTCGGTGGAGAGCTGGAGTGGAGAGCTGGACATTTCGTTGGAGAGCTGGAGTGGAGAGCTGGGCGTTTCGGTGGAGGGCTGGACGTTTCGGTGGAGAGCTGCAGTGGAGAGATGGACGTTTCGGTGGAGATCTGGACGTTTCGGTGGAGAGCTCAAGTGCATAGCTGGACGTTTCGGTGGAGAAATGAACGTTTCGGTGGAGAGCTGGATTTGAGAGCTGGACGTTTCGGTGGATAGCTGGAGTGGAGAGCTGGAGTGGAGAGCTGGACGTTTCGGTGGAGAGCTGGAGTGGAGAGCTAGAGTGGAGATCTGGGCGTTTCGGTGGAGAGCTGGAGCGCATAGCTGGACGTTTCGGTGGAGAAATGAACGTTTCGGTGGAGAGCTGGAGTTGAGAGCTGGAGTTGAGAGCTGGACGTTTCCGTGGAGAGCTTGAGTGGAGAGCTGGACGTTTCTGTGGAGAGCAGGCCGTTTCAGTGGAGAGCTGGAGTGGGGAGCTGGAGTGCAGAGCTGGAGTGAAGAGCTGGACGTTTCGGTGGAGAGCTGGACGTTTTGGTGGAGAGCTGGACGTTTCGGTAGAGAGCTGCAGTGGAGATCTGGACGTTTCGGTGGAGATCTGGACGTTTCGGTGGAGAGCTGGAGCGCATAGCTGGACGTTTCGGTGGAGAACTGAACGTTTCGGTGGAGAGCTGGAGTTGAGAGCTGGAGTTGAGAGCTGGACGTTTCAGTGGAGAGCTGCAGTGGAGAGCTGGAGAGGAGAGCTTGACGTTTCGGTGGAGAGCTGGAGTGGAGAGCTAGAGTGGAGAGCTGGACGTTTCGGTGGAGAGATGGAGTGGAGTGCTGGACGTTTCGGGGGAGAGCTGGACTTTTAGGTGGAGAGCTGAAGTGGAGAGCTGGACGTTTCGGTGGAGAGCTGGACGTTTTTGTGGAGAGCTGGACGTTTCAGTGGAGAGCTGGAGTGGAGAGCTGGACATTTTGGTGGAGAGCTGGACGTTTCGGTGGAGAGCTAGAGTGGAGAGCTGGACGTTTCGGTGGAGAGCTGGACGTTTCGGTGGAGATATGGACGTTTCGGTGGAGGGCTGGAGTGGAGAGCTGGACATTTCGGTGGAGAGCTGGACGTTTCGGTGGAGAGCTGCAGTGGAGAGCTGGACGTTTCGGTGGAGAAATGAACGTTTCGGTGGAGAGCTGGAGTTGAGAGCTGGAGTGGAGAGCTGGACGTTTCGGTGGAGAGCTGGAGTGGAGAGCTGGAGTGGAGAGCTGGACGTTTCGGTGGAGAGCTGGAGTGGAGAGCTAGAGTGGAGAGCTGCACGTTTCGGTGGAGAGCTGGACGTTTCGGTAGAGAGCTGGGCGTTTCGGTGGAGAGCTGGAGTGGAGAGCTAGACGTTTCTGTGGAGAGCAGGCCGTTTCAGTGGAGAGCTGGAGTGGGGAGCTGGAGTGGAGAGCTGGAGTGAAGAGCTGGACGTTTCGTTGGAGAGCTGGAGTGGAGAGCTGGACGTTTCGGTGGAGAACTGGATGTTTCGGTGGAGAGCTGCAGTGGAGAGCTGGACGTTTCGGTGGAGATCTGGACGTTTCGGTGGAGAGCTGGAGTGGAGAGCTGGACGTTTCGGTGGAGAGCTGGACGTTTCGTTGGAGAGCTGGAGTGGAGAGCTGGACGTTTCGGTGGAGAGCTGGACGTTTCAGTGGAGAGCTGCAGTGGAGAGCTGGACGTTTCGGTGGAGATCTGGACGTTTCGGTGGAGAGCTGGAGCGCATAGCTGGACGTTTCGGTGGAGAAATGAACGTTTCGGTGGAGAGCTGGAGTTGAGAGCTGGAGTTGAGACCTGGACGTTTCAGTGGAGAGCTGGAGTGGAGAGCTGGAGCGGAGAGCTGGACGTTTCGGTGGAGAGCTGGAGTGGAGAGCTAGAGTGGAGAGCTGGACGTTTCGGTGGAGAGATGGAGTGGAGTGCTGGACGTTTCGGGGGAGAGCTGGACTTTTAGGTGGAGAGCTGAAGTGGAGAGCTGGACGTTTCGGTGGAGAGCTGGACGTTTTTGTGGAGAGCTGGACGTTTCAGTGGAGAGCTGGAGTGGAGAGCTGGACATTTTGGTGGAGAGCTGGACGTTTCGGTGGAGAGCTAGAGTGGAGAGCTGGACGTTTCGGTGGAGAGCTGGACGTTTCGGTGGAGAGCTGGACGTTTCGGTGTAGAGCTGGGCGTTTCGGTGGAGACCTGGAGTGGAGAGCTGGACGTTTCTGTGGAGAGCAGGCCGTTACAGTGGAGAGCTGGAGTGGGGAGCGGGAGTGGAGAGCTGGATTGAAGAGCTGGACGTTTCGTTGGAGAGCTGGAGTGGAGAGCTGGACGTTTCGGTGGAGAACTGGATGTTTTGGTGGAGAGCTGCAGTGGAGAGCTGGACGTTTCGGTGGAGATCTGGACGTTTCGGTGGAGAGCTGGAGCGCATAGCTGGACGTTTCAGTGGAGAGCTGGAGTTGAGAGCTGGAGTTGAGAGCTGGACGTTTCAGTGGAGAGCTGGAGTGGAGAGCTGGAGTGGAGAGCTGGACGTTTCCGTGGAGAGCTTGAGTGGAGAGCTGGACGTTTCTGTGGAGAGCAGGCCGTTTCAGTGGAGAGCTGGAGTGGGGAGCTGGAGTGGAGAGCTGGAGTGAAGAGCTGGACGTTTCGGTGGAGAGCTGGACGTTTTGGTGGAGAGCTGGACGTTTCGGTGGAGAGCTGGACATTTCGATGGAGAGCTGGAGTGGAGAGCTGGATGTTTCGGTGGAGAGCTGGACGTTTCGGTGGAGAGCTGGGCGTTTCGGTGGAGAGCTGGAGTGGAGAGCTAGACGTTTCTGTGGAGAGCAGGCCGTTTCAGTGGAGAGCTGGAGTGGGGAGCTGGAGTGGAGAGCTGGAGTGGAGAGCTGGACGTTTCGTTGGAGAGCTGGGCGTTTCGGTGGAGAGCTGGAGTGGAGAGCTGGACATTTCGGTGGAGAGCTGGACGTTTCGGTGGAGAGCTGGAGTGGAGAGCCGGTCGTTTCGGTGGAGAGCTGGACGTTTCGTTGGAGAGCTGGAGTGGAGAGCTGGACGTTTCGGTGGAGAGCTGGACGTTTCGGTGGAGAGCTGCAGTGGAGAGGTGGACGTTTCGGTGGAGATCTGGACGTTTCGGTGGAGAGCTGGAGTGGAGAGCTGGACGTTTCAGTGGAGAGCTGGACTTTTCGGTGGAGAGCTGGAGTGGTGAGCTGGAGTGGAGAGCTGGAGTGGGGAGCTGGAGTGGAGATCTGGACGTTTCGGTGGAGAGCTGGAGTGGAGAGCTGGAGTGGAGAGCTGGAGTGGGGAGCTGGTCGTTTCGGTGGAGAGCTGGAGTGGAGAGCTGGACGTTTCGGCGGAGGGCTGGAGTGGAGAGCTGGACGTTTCGGTGGACAGCTGGGCGTTTCTGTGGAGAGCTGGAGTGGAGAGCTGGACGTTTCGGTGGAGAGCTGGACGTTTTGGTGGAGAGCTGGAGTGGACAGCTGTAGTGGAGAGCTGGACGTTTCGGTGGAGAGCTGTACGTTTCGGTGGAGAGCTGGAGTGGAGAGCTGGACGTTTCGGTGGAGAGCTGGACGTTTCGGTGGAGGGCTGGAGTGGAGAGCTGGACATTTCGGTGGAGAGCTGGACGTTTCGGTGGAGAGCTGGAGTGGAGAGCTGGACGTTTCGGTGGAGAGCTGGACGTTTCGTTGGAGAGCTGGAGTGGAGAGCTGGACGTTTCGGTGGAGAGCTGGACGTTTCGGTGGAGAGCTGGAGTGCATAGCTGGACGTTTCGGTGGAGAAATGAACGTTTCGGTGGAGAGCTGGAGTTGAGAGCTGGAGTTGAGAGCTGGACGTTTCGGTGGAGAGCTGGAGTGGAGAGCTGGAGTGGAGAGCTGGACGTTTCGGTGGAGAGCTGGAGTGGAGAGCTAGAGTGGAGAGCTGCACGTTTCGGTGGAGAGCTGGACGTTTCGGTAGAGAGCTGGGCGTTTCGATGGAGAGCTGGAGTGGAGAGCTAGACGTTTCTGTGGAGAGCAGGCCGTTTCAGTTGAGAGCTGGAGTGGGGAGCTGGAGTGGAGAGCTGGAGTGAAGAGCTGGACGTTTCGTTGGAGAGCTGGAGTGGAGAGCTGGACGTTTCGGTGGAGAACTGGATGTTTCGGTGGAGAGCTGCAGTGGAGAGCTGGACGTTTCGGTGGAGATCTGGACGTTTCGGTGGAGAGCTGGAGTGGAGAGCTGGACGTTTCGGTGGAGAGCTGGACGTTTCGTTGGAGAGCTGGAGTGGAGAGCTGGACGTTTCGGTGGAGAGCTGGACGTTTCAGTGGAGAGCTGCAGTGGAGAGCTGGACGTTTCGGTGGAGATCTGGACGTTTCGGTGGAGAGCTGGAGCGCATAGCTGGACGTTTCGGTGGAGAAATGAACGTTTCGGTGGAGAGCTGGAGTTGAGAGCTGGAGTTGAGAGCTGGACGTTTCGGTGGAGAGCTGGAGTGGAGAGCTAGAGTGGAGAGCTGGAAGTTTCGGTGGAGAGATGGAGTGGAGTGCTGGGCGTTTTGGTGGAGAGCTGGAGTGGAGAGCTGGACGTTTCTGTGGAGAGCAGGACGTTACAGTGGAGAGCTGGAGTGGGGAGCTGGAGTGGAGAGCTGGACGTTTCGGTGGAGAGCTGGACGTTTCGTTGGAGAGCTGGAGTGGAGAGCTGGATGTTTCGGTGGAGAACTGGATGTTTCGGTGGAGAGCTGCAGTGGAGAGCTGGACGTTTCGGTGGAGATCTGGACGTTTCGGTGGAGAGCTGGAGCGCATAGCTGGATGTTTCGGTGGAGAAATGAACGTTTCGGTGGAGAGCTGGAGTTGAGAGCTGGAGTTGAGAGCTGGACGTTTCAGTGGAGAGCTGGAGTGGAGAGCTGGAGTGGAGAGCTGGACGTTTCCGTGGAGAGCATGAGTGGAGAGCTGGACGTTTCTGTGGAGAGCAGGCCGTTTCAGTGGAGAGCTGGAGTGGGGAGCTGGAGTGGAGAGCTGGAGTGAAGAGCTGGACGTTTCGGTGGAGAGCTGGACGTTTTGGTATAGAGCTGGACGTTTCGGTGGAGAGCTGGACATTTCGATGGAGAGCTGGAGTGGAGAGCTGGATGTTTCGGTGGAGAGCTGGACGTTTCGGTGGAGAGCTGGGCGTTTCGGTGGAGAGCTGGAGTGGAGAGCCGGACGTTTCTGCGGAGAGCAGGCCTTTCAGTGGAGAGCTGGAGTGGGGAGCTGGAGTGGAGAGCTGGAGTGGAGAGCTGGACGTTTCGTTGGAGAGCTGGGCGTTTCGGTGGAGAGCTGGAGTGGAGAGCTGGACATTTCGGTGGAGAGCTGGACGTTTCGGTGGAGAGCTGGAGAGGAGAGCCGGTCGTTTCGGTGGAGAGCTGGACGTTTCGTTGGAGAGCTGCAGTGGAGAGCTGGACGTTTCGGTGGAGAGCTGGACGTTTCGGTGGAGAGCTGCAGTGGAGAGGTGGACGTTTCGGTGGAGATCTGGACGTTTCGGTGGAGAGCTGGAGTGGAGAGCTGGACGTTTCAGTGGAGAGCTGGACTTTTCGGTGGAGAGCTGGAGTGGTGAGCTGGAGTGGAGAGCTGGAGTGGGGAGCTGGAGTGGAGATCTGGACGTTTCGGTGAAGAGCTGGAGTGGAGGGCTGGAGTGGAGAGCTGGAGTGGGGAGCTGGACGTTTTGGTGGAGAGCTGGAGTGGAGAGCTGGACATTTCGGCGGAGTGCTGGAGTGGAGAGCTGGACGTTTCGGTGGACAGCTGGGCGTTTCTGTGGAGAGCTGGAGTGGAGAGCTGGACGTTTCGGTGGAGAGCTGGACGTTTTGGTGGAGAGCTGGAGTGGACAGCTGGAGTGGAGAGCTGGACGTTTCGGTGGAGAGCTGTACGTTTCGGTGGAGAGCTGGAGTGGAGAGCTGGACATTTCGGTGGAGAGCTGGACGTTTCGGTGGAGAGCTGGAGTGGAGAGCTGGACGTTTCGGTGGAGAGCTGGACGTTTCGTTGGAGAGCTGGAGTGGAGAGCTGGACGTTTCGGTGGAGAGCTGGACGTTTCGGTGGAGAGCTTGAGTGCATAGCTGGACGTTTCGGTGGAGAAATGAACGTTTCGGTGGAGAGCTGGAGTTGAGAGCTGGAGTGGAGAGCTGGACGTTTCGGTGGAGAGCTGGAGTGGAGAGCTGGAGTGGAGAGCTGGACGTTTCGGTGGAGAGCTGGAGTGGAGAGCTAGAGTGGAGAGCTGCACGTTTCGGTGGAGAGCTGGACGTTTCGGTAGAGAGCTGGGCGTTTCGGTGGAGAGCTGGAGTGGAGAGCTAGACGTTTCTGTGGAGAGCAGGCCGTTTCAGTGGAGAGCTGGAGTGGGGAGCTGGAGTGGAGAGCTGGAGTGAAGAGCTGGACGTTTCGTTGGAGAGCTGGAGTGGAGAGCTGGACGTTTCGGAGGAGAACTGGATGTTTCGGTGGAGAGCTGCAGTGGAGAGCTGGACGTTTCGGTGGAGATCTGGACGTTTCGGTGGAGAGCTGGAGCGCATAGCTGGACGTTTCGGTGGAGAGCTGGACGTGTCGGTGGAGAGCTGGAGTTGAGAGCTGGAGTTGAGAGCTGGACGTTTCGGTGGAGAGCTGGAGTGGAGAGCCGGACGTTTCCGTGGAGAGCTGGAGTGGAGAGCTGGACGTTTCTGTGGAGAGCTGGACGTTTCGGTGGAGAGCTGAAGTGGAGAGCTGGACGCTTCGGTGGAGAGCTGGACGTTTTGGTGGAGAGCTGGACGTTTCGGTAGAGAGCTGGAGTGGAGAGCTGGACATTTTGGTGGAGAGCTGGACGTTTCGGTGGAGAGCTGGACGTTTCGGTGGAGAGCTGCAGTGGAGAGCTGGATGTTTCGGTGGAGAGCTGGACGTTTCGGTGGAGAGCTGGGCGTTTCGGTGGAGAGCTGGAGTGGAGAGCTAGACGCTTCTGTGGAGAGCAGGCCGTTTCAGTGGAGAGCTGGAGTGGGGAGCTGGAGTGGAGAGCTGGAGTGAAGAGCTGGACGTTTCGTTGGAGAGCTGGAGTGGAGAGCTGGACGTTTCGGTGGAGAACTGGATGTTTCGGTGGAGAGCTGCAGTGGAGAGCTGGACGTTTAGGTGGATATCTGGACGTTTCGGTGGAGAGCTGGAGCGCATAGCTGGACGTTTCGGTGGAGAGCTGGACGTGTCGGTGGAGAGCTGGAGTTGAGAGCTGGAATTGAGAGCTGGACGTTTCGGTGGAGAGCTGGAGTGGAGAGCTGGAGTGGAGAGCTGGACGTTTCCGTGGAGAGCTGGAGTGGAGAGCTGGACGTTTCTGTCGAGAGCTGGACGTTTCGGTGGGGAGCTGAAGTGGAGAGCTGGACGTTTCGGTGGAGAGCTGGACGTTTTGGCGGAGAGCTGGACGTTTTGGTAGAGAGCTGGAGTGGAGAGCTGGACATTTTGGTGGAGAGCTGGACGTTTTGGTGGAGAGCTAGACGTTTCGGTGAAGAGCTGGAGTGGAGAGCTGGATGTTTCGGTGGAGAGCTGGACGTTTCGGTGGAGAGCTGGGCGTTTCGGTGGAGAGGTGGAGTGGAGAGCCGGACGTTTCTGCGGAGAGCAGGCCTTTCAGTGGAGAGCTGGAGTGGGGAGCTGGAGTGGAGAGCTGGAGTGGAGAGCTGGACGTTTCGTTGGAGAGTTGGGCGTTTCAGTGGAGAGCTGGAGTGGAGAGCTGGACGTTTCGGTGGAGAGCTGGACGTTTCGGTGGAGAGCTGCAGTGGAGACGTGGACGTTTCGGTGGAGAGCTGGACGTTTCGGTGGAGAGCTGCAGTGAAGAGCTGGACGTTTCGGTGGAGAGCTGGAGTGGAGAGCTGGACGTTTCGCTGGAGAGCTGGACATTTCGTTGGAGACCTGGGGTGGAGATCTGGACGTTTTGTTGGAGAGCTGGAGTGAAGAGCTGGACGTTTCGGTGGAGAGCTGGAGTGGAGAGCTGGACGTTTCGGTGGAGAGCTGGACGTTTCGGTGGAGAGCTGGAGTGGAGAGCTGGAGTGGAGAGCTGGAGTGGAGATCTGGACGTTTCGGTGGAGAGCAGGAGTGGAGAGCTGGAGTGGAGAGCTGGAGTGGAGAGCTGGAGTGGAGAGCTGGACGTTTCGGTGGAGAGATGGAGTGGAGAGCTAGAGTGGAGAGCTGCACGTTTCGGTGGAGAGCTGGACGTTTCGGTAGAGAGCTGGGCGTTTCGGTGGAGAGCTGGAGTAGAGAGCTAGACGTTTCTGTGGAGAGCAGGCCGTTTCAGTTGAGAGCTGGAGTGGGGAGCTGGAGTGGAGAGCTGGAGTGAAGAGCTGGACGTTTCGTTGGAGAGCTGGAGTGGAGAGCTGGACGTTTCGGTGGAGAACTGGATGTTTCGGTGGAGAGCTGCAGTGGAGAGCTAAACGTTTCGGTGGAGATCTGGACGTTTCGGTGGAGAGCTGGAGTGGAGAGCTGGACGTTTCGGTGGAGAGCTGGACGTTTCGTTGGAGAGCTGGAGTGGAGAGCTGGACGTTTCGGTGGATAGCTGGACGTTTCAGTGGAGAGCTGCAGTGGAGAGCTGGACGTTTCGGTGGAGATCTGGACGTTTCGGTGGAGAGCTGGAGCGCATAGCTGGACGTTTCGGTGGAGAAATGAACGTTTCGGTGGAGAGCTGGAGTTGAGAGCTGGAGTTGAGAGCTGGACGTTTCGGTGGAGAGCTGGAGTGGAGAGCTAGAGTGGAGAGCTGGAAGTTTCGGTGGAGAGATGGAGTGGAGTGCTGGACGTTTCGGGGGAGAGCTGGACGTTTCGGTAGAGAGCTGGGCGTTTCGGTGGAGAGCTGGAGTGGAGAGCTAGACGTTTCTGTGGAGAGCAGGCCGTTTCAGTGGAGAGCTGGAGTGGGGAGCTGGAGTGGAGAGCTGGAGTGAAGAGCTGGACGTTTCGTTGGAGAGCTGGAGTGGAGAGCTGGACGTTTCGGAGGAGAACTGGATGTTTCGGTGGAGAGCTGCAGTGGAGAGCTGGACGTTTCGGTGGAGATCTGGACGTTTCGGTGGAGAGCTGGAGCGCATAGCTGGACGTTTCGGTGGAGAGCTGGACGTGTCGGTGGAGAGCTGGAGTTGAGAGCTGGAGTTGAGAGCTGGACGTTTCGGTGGAGAGCTGGAGTGGAGAGCCGGACGTTTCCGTGGAGAGCTGGAGTGGAGAGCTGGACGTTTCTGTGGAGAGCTGGACGTTTCGGCGGAGGGCTGGAGTGGAGAGCTGGACGCTTCGGTGGAGAGCTGGACGTTTTGGTGGAGAGCTGGACGTTTCGGTAGAGAGCTGGAGTGGAGAGCTGGACATTTTGGTGGAGAGCTGGACGTTTCGGTGGAGAGCTGGACGTTTCGGTGGAGAGCTGGAGTGGAGAGCTGGATGTTTCGGTGGAGAGCTGGACGTTTCGGTGGAGAGCTGGGCGTTTCGGTGGAGAGCTGGAGTGGAGAGCTAGACGCTTCTGTGGAGAGCAGGCCGTTTCAGTGGAGAGCTGGAGTGGGGAGCTGGAGTGGAGAGCTGGAGTGAAGAGCTGGACGTTTCGTTGGAGAGCTGGAGTGGAGAGCTGGACGTTTCGGTGGAGAACTGGATGTTTCGGTGGAGAGCTGCAGTGGAGAGCTGGACGTTTAGGTGGATATCTGGACGTTTCGGTGGAGAGCTGGAGCGCATAGCTGGACGTTTCGGTGGAGAGCTGGACGTGTCGGTGGAGAGCTGGAGTTGAGAGCTGGAATTGAGAGCTGGACGTTTCGGTGGAGAGCTGGAGTGGAGAGCTGGAGTGGAGAGCTGGACGTTTCCGTGGAGAGCTGGAGTGGAGAGCTGGACGTTTCTGTCGAGAGCTGGACGTTTCGGTGGGGAGCTGAAGTGGAGAGCTGGACGTTTCGGTGGAGAGCTGGTCGTTTTGGCGGAGAGCTGGACGTTTTGGTAGAGAGCTGGAGTGGAGAGCTGGACATTTTGGTGGAGAGCTGGACGTTTTGATGGAGAGCTAGACGTTTCGGTGAAGAGCTGGAGTGGAGAGCTGGATGTTTCGGTGGAGAGCTGGACGTTTCGGTGGAGATCTGTGCGTTTCGGTGGAGAGGTGGAGTGGAGAGCCGGACGTTTCTGCGGAGAGCAGGCCTTTCAGTGGAGAGCTGGAGTGGGGAGCTGGAGTGGAGAGCTGGAGTGGAGAGCTGGACGTTTCGTTGGAGAGTTGGGCGTTTCAGTGGAGAGCTGGAGTGGAGAGCTGGACGTTTCGGTGGAGAGCTGGACGTTTCGGTGGAGAGCTGCAGTGGAGACGTGGACGTTTCGGTGGAGAGCTGGACGTTTCGGTGGAGAGCTGCAGTGAAGAGCTGGACGTTTCGGTGGAGACCTGGAGTGGAGAGCTGGACGTTTCGCTGGAGAGCTGGACATTTCGTTGGAGACCTGGGGTGGAGATCTGGACGTTTTGTTGGAGAGCTGGAGTGAAGAGCTGGACGTTTCGGTGGAGAGCTGGAGTGGAGAGCTGGACGTTTCGGTGGAGAGCTGGACGTTTCGGTGGAGAGCTGGAGTGGAGAGCTGGAGTGGAGAGCTGGAGTGGAGATCTGGACGTTTCGGTGGAGAGCAGGAGTGGAGAGCTGGAGTGGAGAGCTGGAGTGGAGAGCTGGAGTGGAGAGCTGGACGTTTCGGTGGAGAGCTGGAGTGGAGAGCTAGAGTGGAGAGCTGCACGTTTCGGTGGAGAGCTGGACGTTTCGGTAGAGAGCTGGGCGTTTCGGTGGAGAGCTGGAGTAGAGAGCTAGACGTTTCTGTGAAGAGCAGGCCGTTTCAGTTGAGAGCTGGAGTGGGGAGCTGGAGTGGAGAGCTGGAGTGAAGAGCTGGACGTTTCGTTGGAGAGCTGGAGTGGAGAGCTGGACGTTTCGGTGGAGAACTGGATGTTTCGGTGGAGAGCTGCAGTGGAGAGCTGGACGTTTCGGTGGAGATCTGGACGTTTCGGTGGAGAGCTGGAGTGGAGAGCTGGACGTTTCGGTGGAGAGCTGGACGTTTCGTTGGAGAGCTGGAGTGGAGAGCTGGACGTTTCGGTGGATAGCTGGACGTTTCAGTGGAGAGCTGCAGTGGAGAGCTGGACGTTTCGGTGGAGATCTGGACGTTTCGGTGGAGAGCTGGAGCGCATAGCTGGACGTTTCGGTGGAGAAATGAACGTTTCGGTGGAGAGCTGGAGTTGAGAGCTGGAGTTGAGAGCTGGACGTTTCGGTGGAGAGCTGGAGTGGAGAGCTAGAGTGGAGAGCTGGAAGTTTCGGTGGAGAGATGGAGTGGAGTGCTGGACGTTTCGGGGGAGAGCTGGGCGTTTCGGTGGAGAGCTGGAGTGGAGAGCTGGACGCTTCGGTGGAGAGCTGGACGTTTTGGTGGAGAGCTGGACGTTTCGGTAGAGTGCTGGAGTGGAGAGCTGGACATTTTGGTGGAGAGCTAGACGTTTCGGTGGAGAGCTGGACGTTTCGGTGGAGAGCTGGAGTGGAGAGCTGGATGTTTCGGTGGAGAGCTGGACGTTTCGGTGGAGAGCTGGGCGTTTCGGTGGAGAGCTGGAGTGGAGAGCTAGACGCTTCTGTGGAGAGAAGGCCGTTTCAGTGGAGAGCTGGAGTGGGGAGCTGGAGTGGAGAGCTGGAGTGAAGAGCTGGACGTTTCGTTGGAGAGCTGGAGTGGAGAGCTGGACGTTTCGGTGGAGAACTGGATGTTTCGGTGGAGAGCTGCAGAGGAGAGCTGGACGTTTCGGTGGAGATCTGGACGTTTCGGTGGAGAGCTGGAGCGCATAGCTGGACGTTTCGGTGGAGAGCTGGACGTGTCGGTGGAGAGCTGGAGTTGAGAGCTGGAGTTGAGAGCTGGACGTTTCGGTGGAGAGCTGGAGTGGAGAGCTGGAGTGGAGAGCTGGACGTTTCCGTGGAGAGCTGGAGTGGAGAGCTGGACGTTTCTGTGGAGAGCTGGACGTTTCGGTGGAGAGCTGGAGTGGAGAGCTGGACATTTTGGTGGAGAGCTGAACGTTTCGGTAGAGAGCTAGACGTTTCGGTGAAGAGCTGGAGTGGAGAGCTGGATGTTTCGGTGGAGAGCTGGACGTTTCGGTGGAGAGCTGGGCGTTTCGGTGGAGAGGTGGAGTGGAGAGCCGGACGTTTCTGTGGAGAGCAGGCCGCTTCAGTGGAGAGCTGGAGTGGGGAGCTGGAGTGGAGAGCTGGAGTGGAGAGCTGGACGTTTCGGTGGAGAGCTGGACGTTTCGGTGGAGAGCTGCAGTGGAGAGGTGGACGTTTCGGGGGAGAGCTGGACGTTTCGGTGGAGAGCTGCAGTGAAGAGCTGGACGTTTCGGTGGAGAGCTGGAGTGGAGAGCTGGACGTTTCAGTGGAGAGCTGGACATTTCGTTGGAGACCTGGGGTGGAGATCTGGACGTTTTGGTGGAGAGCTGGAGTGAAGAGCTGGACGTTTCGGTGGAGAGCTGGAGTGGAGAGCTGGACGTTTCGGTGGAGAGCTGGACGTTTCGGTGGAGAGCTGGAGTGGTGAGCTGGAGTGGAGAGCTGGAGTGGAGAGCTGGAGTGGAGATCTGGACGTTTCGGTGGAGAGCAGGAGTGGAGAGCTGGAGTGGAGAGCTGGAATGGAGAGCTGGAGTGGAGAGCTGGACGTTTCGGCGGAGGGCTGGAGTGGAGAGCTGGACGTTTCGGTGGACAGCTGGGCGTTTCTGTGGAGAGCTGGAGTGGAGAGCTGGACGTTTCGGTAAAGAGCTGTACGTTTCGGTGGAGAGCTGGAGTGGAGAGCTGGACGTTTCGGTGGAGATCTGGACGTTTTGGTGGAGAGCTGGAGTGGAGAGGTGGACATTTCGGTGGAGAGCTGGACGTTTCGGTGGAGAGCTGGAGTGGAGAGCTGGACGTTTCGGTGGAGAGCTGGACATTTCGTTGGAGAGCTGGAGTGGAGAGCTGGACGTTTCGGTGGAGAGCTGGACGTTTCGGTGGAGAGCTGCAGTGGAGAGCTGGACGTTTAGGTGGATATCTGGACGTTTCGGTGGAGAGCTGGAGCGCATAGCTGGACGTTTCGGTGGAGAGCTGGACGTGTCGGTGGAGAGCTGGAGTTGAGAGCTGGAATTGAGAGCTGGACGTTTCGGTGGAGAGCTGGAGTGGAGAGCTGGAGTGGAGAGCTGGACGTTTCCGTGGAGAGCTGGAGTGGAGAGCTGGACGTTTCTGTCGAGAGCTGGACGTTTCGGTGGGGAGCTGAAGTGGAGAGCTGGACGTTTCGGTGGAGAGCTGGTCGTTTTGGCGGAGAGCTGGACGTTTTGGTAGAGAGCTGGAGTGGAGAGCTGGACATTTTGGTGGAGAGCTGGACGTTTTGGTGGAGAGCTAGACGTTTCGGTGAAGAGCTGGAGTGGAGAGCTGGATGTTTCGGTGGAGAGCTGGACGTTTCGGTGGAGATCTGTGCGTTTCGGTGGAGAGGTGGAGTGGAGAGCCGGACGTTTCTGCGGAGAGCAGGCCTTTCAGTGGAGAGCTGGAGTGGGGAGCTGGAGTGGAGAGCTGGAGTGGAGAGCTGGACGTTTCGTTGGAGAGTTGGGCGTTTCAGTGGAGAGCTGGAGTGGAGAGCTGGACGTTTCGGTGGAGAGCTGGACGTTTCGGTGGAGAGCTGCAGTGGAGACGTGGACGTTTCGGTGGAGAGCTGGACGTTTCGGTGGAGAGCTGCAGTGAAGAGCTGGACGTTTCGGTGGAGACCTGGAGTGGAGAGCTGGACGTTTCGCTGGAGAGCTGGACATTTCGTTGGAGACCTGGGGTGGAGATCTGGACGTTTTGTTGGAGAGCTGGAGTGAAGAGCTGGACGTTTCGGTGGAGAGCTGGAGTGGAGAGCTGGACGTTTCGGTGGAGAGCTGGACGTTTCGGTGGAGAGCTGGAGTGGAGAGCTGGAGTGGAGAGCTGGAGTGGAGATCTGGACGTTTCGGTGGAGAGCAGGAGTGGAGAGCTGGAGTGGAGAGCTGGAGTGGAGAGCTGGAGTGGAGAGCTGGACGTTTCGGTGGAGAGCTGGAGTGGAGAGCTAGAGTGGAGAGCTGCACGTTTCGGTGGAGAGCTGGACGTTTCGGTAGAGAGCTGGGCGTTTCGGTGGAGAGCTGGAGTAGAGAGCTAGACGTTTCTGTGAAGAGCAGGCCGTTTCAGTTGAGAGCTGGAGTGGGGAGCTGGAGTGGAGAGCTGGAGTGAAGAGCTGGACGTTTCGTTGGAGAGCTGGAGTGGAGAGCTGGACGTTTCGGTGGAGAACTGGATGTTTCGGTGGAGAGCTGCAGTGGAGAGCTGGACGTTTCGGTGGAGATCTGGACGTTTCGGTGGAGAGCTGGAGTGGAGAGCTGGACGTTTCGGTGGAGAGCTGGACGTTTCGTTGGAGAGCTGGAGTGGAGAGCTGGACGTTTCGGTGGATAGCTGGACGTTTCAGTGGAGAGCTGCAGTGGAGAGCTGGACGTTTCGGTGGAGATCTGGACGTTTCGGTGGAGAGCTGGAGCGCATAGCTGGACGTTTCGGTGGAGAAATGAACGTTTCGGTGGAGAGCTGGAGTTGAGAGCTGGAGTTGAGAGCTGGACGTTTCGGTGGAGAGCTGGAGTGGAGAGCTAGAGTGGAGAGCTGGAAGTTTCGGTGGAGAGATGGAGTGGAGTGCTGGACGTTTCGGGGGAGAGCTGGGCGTTTCGGTGGAGAGCTGGAGTGGAGAGCTGGACGCTTCGGTGGAGAGCTGGACGTTTTGGTGGAGAGCTGGACGTTTCGGTAGAGTGCTGGAGTGGAGAGCTGGACATTTTGGTGGAGAGCTAGACGTTTCGGTGGAGAGCTGGACGTTTCGGTGGAGAGCTGGAGTGGAGAGCTGGATGTTTCGGTGGAGAGCTGGACGTTTCGGTGGAGAGCTGGGCGTTTCGGTGGAGAGCTGGAGTGGAGAGCTAGACGCTTCTGTGGAGAGAAGGCCGTTTCAGTGGAGAGCTGGAGTGGGGAGCTGGAGTGGAGAGCTGGAGTGAAGAGCTGGACGTTTCGTTGGAGAGCTGGAGTGGAGAGCTGGACGTTTCGGTGGAGAACTGGATGTTTCGGTGGAGAGCTGCAGAGGAGAGCTGGACGTTTCGGTGGAGATCTGGACGTTTCGGTGGAGAGCTGGAGCGCATAGCTGGACGTTTCGGTGGAGAGCTGGACGTGTCGGTGGAGAGCTGGAGTTGAGAGCTGGAGTTGAGAGCTGGACGTTTCGGTGGAGAGCTGGAGTGGAGAGCTGGAGTGGAGAGCTGGACGTTTCCGTGGAGAGCTGGAGTGGAGAGCTGGGCGTTTCTGTGGAGAGCTGGACGTTTCGGTGGAGAGCTGGAGTGGAGAGCTGGACATTTTGGTGGAGAGCTGAACGTTTCGGTAGAGAGCTAGACGTTTCGGTGAAGAGCTGGAGTGGAGAGCTGGATGTTTCGGTGGAGAGCTGGACGTTTCGGTGGAGAGCTGGGCGTTTCGGTGGAGAGGTGGAGTGGAGAGCCGGACGTTTCTGTGGAGAGCAGGCCGCTTCAGTGGAGAGCTGGAGTGGGGAGCTGGAGTGGAGAGCTGGAGTGGAGAGCTGGACGTTTCGGTGGAGAGCTGGACGTTTCGGTGGAGAGCTGCAGTGGAGAGGTGGACGTTTCGGTGGAGAGCTGGACGTTTCGGTGGAGAGCTGCAGTGAAGAGCTGGACGTTTCGGTGGAGAGCTGGAGTGGAGAGCTGGACGTTTCAGTGGAGAGCTGGACATTTCGTTGGAGACCTGGGGTGGAGATCTGGACGTTTTGGTGGAGAGCTGGAGTGAAGAGCTGGACGTTTCGGTGGAGAGCTGGAGTGGAGAGCTGGACGTTTCGGTGGAGAGCTGGACGTTTCGGTGGAGAGCTGGAGTGGTGAGCTGGAGTGGAGAGCTGGAGTGGAGAGCTGGAGTGGAGATCTGGACGTTTCGGTGGAGAGCAGGAGTGGAGAGCTGGAGTGGAGAGCTGGAATGGAGAGCTGGAGTGGAGAGCTGGACGTTTCGGCGGAGGGCTGGAGTGGAGAGCTGGACGTTTCGGTGGACAGCTGGGCGTTTCTGTGGAGAGCTGGAGTGGAGAGCTGGACGTTTCGGTAAAGAGCTGTACGTTTCGGTGGAGAGCTGGAGTGGAGAGCTGGACGTTTCGGTGGAGATCTGGACGTTTTGGTGGAGAGCTGGAGTGGAGAGGTGGACATTTCGGTGGAGAGCTGGACGTTTCGGTGGAGAGCTGGAGTGGAGAGCTGGACGTTTCGGTGGAGAGCTGGACATTTCGTTGGAGAGCTGGAGTGGAGAGCTGGACGTTTCGGTGGAGAGCTGGACGTTTCGGTGGAGAGCTGCAGTAAAGAGCATGACGTTTCGGTGGAGATCTGGACGTTTCGGTGGAGAGATGGAGTGCATAGCTGGACGTTTCGGTGGAGAAATGAACGTTTCGGTGGAGAGCTGGAGTTGAGAGCTGGAGTTGAGAGCTGGACGTTTCGGTGGAGAGCTGGACTTTTAGGTGGAGAGCTGAAGTGGAGAGCTGGACGTTTCGGTGGAGAGCTGGACGTTTTGGTGGAGAGCTGGACATTTCAGTGGAGAGCTGGAGTGGAGAGCTGGACATTTTGGTGGAGAGCTTGACGTTTCGGTGGTGACCAGAGTGGAGAGCTGGACGTTTCGGTGGAGAGCTGGACGTTTCGGTGGAGAGCTGGGTGTTTCTGTGGAGAGCTGGGCGTTTCAGTGGAGAGCTGGAGTGGAGAGCTGGACGTTTCTGTGGAGAGCAGGCCGTTTCAGTGGAGAGCTGGAGTGGGGAGCTGGAGTGGAGAGCTGGAGTGAAGAGCTGGACGTTTCGTTGGAGAGCTGGAGTGGAGAGCTGGACGTTTCGGTGGAGAACTGGATGTTTCAGTGGAGAGCTGCAGTGGAGAGCTGGACGTTTCGGTGGAGATCTGGACGTTTCGGCGGAGAGCTGGAGCGCATAGCTGGACGTTTCGGTGGAGAAATGAACGTTTCGGTGGAGAGCTGGAGTTGAGAGCTGGAGTTGAGAACTGGACGTTTCGGTGGAGAGCTGGAGTGGAGAGCTGGACGTTTCTGTGGAGAGCTGGACGTTTCGGTGGAGAGCTGGACGTTTCGTTGGAGAGCTGGAGTGGAGAGCTGGACGTTTCGGTGGAGAGCTGGATATTTCGTTGGAGAGCTGGAGTGGAGAGCTGGACGTTTCGGTGGAGATCTGGACGTTTCGGTGGAGAGCTGGAGCGCATAGCTGGACGTTTCGGTGGAGAGCTGGATGTGTCGGTGGAGAGCTGGAGTTGAGAGCTGGAGTTGAGAGCTGGACGTTTCGGCGGAGAGCTGGAGTGGAGAGCTGGAGTGGAGAGCTGGACATTTCGGCGGAGAGCTGGAGTGAAGAGCTGGACGTTTCGGTGGAGAGCTGGACGTTTCGGTGGAGAGCTGGAGTGGAGAGCAGGACGTTTCGGTGGAGAGCTGGACATTTCCTTGGAGAGCAGGTGTGGAGAGCTGGACGTTTCGGGGGAGAGCTGGACATTTCTGTGGAGAGCTGGTCGTTTTGGTGGGGAGCTGGACGTTTCGGTGGAGAGCTGGAGTGGAGAGCTGGACGTTTCGGTGGAGAGCTGAAGTGGATAGCTGGAGTGGAGAGCTGGAGGTTTCGGTGGAGAGATGGAGTGGAGAGCTGGAGTCGAGAGCTGGACGTTTCGGTGGAGAGCTGGAGTGGATAGCTGGACATACCTTTGGAGAGCTGGGCTGGAGAGCTGGACGTTTCGCTGGAGAGCTGGACGTTTCAGTGGTGAGCTGGTCGTTTTGGTGGAGAGCTGGACGTTTCGGTGGAGAGCTGGAGTGCAGAGCTGGACGTTTTGGTGGAGATCTGGACTTTTCGGTGGAGAACTGGAGCGGAGAGCTGGAGGTTTCGGTGGAGAGCTGGAGTGAAGAGCTGGAGTGGAGAGCTGGACGTTTCGGTGGAGAGCTGGAGTGGAGAGCTGGACGTTTCGGTGGAGAGCTGGAGTGGAGAGCTGGACGTTTCAGTGGAGAGCTGGACGTTTCGGTGGAGAGCTGGACGTTTCGGTGGAGAGCTGGATTGTAGAGCTGGACATTTCTGTGGAGAGCTGGAGGTTTCGGTGGAGAGTTGGAGTGGAGAGCTGGACGTTTCGGTGGAGAGCTGGAGTGGAGAGCAGGACGTTTCGGTGGAGAGCTGGACATTTCTTTGGAGAGCAGGGGTGGAGAGCTGGACGTTTAGGTGGAGAGCTGGACGTTTCGGTGGAGAGCTGGTCGTTTTGTTGGAGAGCTGGACGTTTCGGTGGAGAGCTGGAGTGGAGAGCTGGACGTTTCGATGGAGAGCTGGAGTGGTGAGCTGGAGTGGAGAGCTGGATTGGAGAGCTGGACGTTTCAGTGGAGAGCTGGAGTGGAGAGCTGGACGTCTCGGTGGAGAGCTGGACGTTTCGTTGGAGAGCTGGAGTGGAGAGCTGGACGTATCAGTGCAGAGCTGGACGTTTCAGTGGAGAGCTGGAGTGGAGAGCTGGAGTGGAGAGCTGGACGTTTCGTTGCAGAGCTGGAGTGGAGAGCTGGAGTGGAGAGCTGGAGTGGAGAGCTGGAGTGGAGAGCTGGACGTTTTGGTGGAGAGCTGGAGTGGAGAGCTGGAGTGGAGAGCTGGAGTGGAGAGCTGGACATTTCGGTGGAAAGCTGAAGAGGAGAGCTGGACGTTTCGGTGGAGAGCTGGACGTTTTGGTGGAGAGCTGGACGTTTCGGTGGAGAGCTGGAGTGGAGAGCTGGACGTTTTGGTGGAGGGCTGGACGTTTCGGGGGAGAGCTGGAGTGGAGAGCTTGACGTTTCGGTGGAGAGCTGGACGTTTCGGTGGAGAGCTGGAGTGGAGAGCTGGACATTTCGGTGGAGAGCTGGAGTGAAAAGCTGGACGTTTCGGTGGAGAGCTGGACGTTTCAGTGGAGAGCTGGAGTGGAGAGCAGGACGTTTCGTTGGAGAGCTGGAGTGGAGAGCTGGACGTTTCGGTGGAGAACTGGATGTTTCGGTGGAGAGCTGCAGAGGAGAGCTGGACGTTTCGGTGGAGATCTGGACGTTTCGGTGGAGAGCTGGAGCGCATAGCTGGACGTTTCGGTGGAGAGCTGGACGTGTCGGTGGAGAGCTGGAGTTGAGAGCTGGAGTTGAGAGCTGGACGTTTCGGTGGAGAGCTGGAGTGGAGAGCTGGAGTGGAGAGCTGGACGTTTCCGTGGAGAGCTGGAGTGGAGAGCTGGACGTTTCTGTGGAGAGCTGGACGTTTCGGTGGAGAGCTGAAGTGGAGAGCTGGACGTTTCGGTGGAGAGCTGGAGTGGAGAGCTGGACATTTTGGTGGAGAGCTGAACGTTTCGGTAGAGAGCTAGACGTTTCGGTGAAGAGCTGGAGTGGAGAGCTGGATGTTTCGGTGGAGAGCTGGACGTTTCGGTGGAGAGCTGGGCGTTTCGGTGGAGAGGTGGAGTGGAGAGCCGGACGTTTCTGTGGAGAGCAGGCCGCTTCAGTGGAGAGCTGGAGTGGGGAGCTGGAGTGGAGAGCTGGAGTGGAGAGCTGGACGTTTCGGTGGAGAGCTGGACGTTTCGGTGGAGAGCTGCAGTGGAGAGGTGGACGTTTCGGTGGAGAGCTGGACGTTTCGGTGGAGAGCTGCAGTGAAGAGCTGGACGTTTCGGTGGAGAGCTGGAGTGGAGAGCTGGACGTTTCAGTGGAGAGCTGGACATTTCGTTGGAGACCTGGGGTGGAGATCTGGACGTTTTGGTGGAGAGCTGGAGTGAAGAGCTGGACGTTTCGGTGGAGAGCTGGAGTGGAGAGCTGGACGTTTCGGTGGAGAGCTGGACGTTTCGGTGGAGAGCTGGAGTGGTGAGCTGGAGTGGAGAGCTGGAGTGGAGAGCTGGAGTGGAGATCTGGACGTTTCGGTGGAGAGCAGGAGTGGAGAGCTGGAGTGGAGAGCTGGAATGGAGAGCTGGAGTGGAGAGCTGGACGTTTCGGCGGAGGGCTGGAGTGGAGAGCTGGACGTTTCGGTGGACAGCTGGGCGTTTCTGTGGAGAGCTGGAGTGGAGAGCTGGACGTTTCGGTAAAGAGCTGTACGTTTCGGTGGAGAGCTGGAGTGGAGAGCTGGACGTTTCGGTGGAGATCTGGACGTTTTGGTGGAGAGCTGGAGTGGAGAGGTGGACATTTCGGTGGAGAGCTGGACGTTTCGGTGGAGAGCTGGAGTGGAGAGCTGGACGTTTCGGTGGAGAGCTGGACATTTCGTTGGAGAGCTGGAGTGGAGAGCTGGACGTTTCGGTGGAGAGCTGGACGTTTCGGTGGAGTGCTGCAGTAAAGAGCATGACGTTTCGGTGGAGATCTGGACGTTTCGGTGGAGAGATGGAGTGCATAGCTGGACGTTTCGGTGGAGAAATGAACGTTTCGGTGGAGAGCTGGAGTTGAGAGCTGGAGTTGAGAGCTGGACGTTTCGGTGGAGAGCTGGACTTTTAGGTGGAGAGCTGAAGTGGAGAGCTGGACGTTTCGGTGGAGAGCTGGACGTTTTGGTGGAGAGCTGGACATTTCAGTGGAGAGCTGGAGTGGAGAGCTGGACATTTTGGTGGAGAGCTTGACGTTTCGGTGGTGACCAGAGTGGAGAGCTGGACGTTTCGGTGGAGAGCTGGACGTTTCGGTGGAGAGCTGGGTGTTTCTGTGGAGAGCTGGGCGTTTCAGTGGAGAGCTGGAGTGGAGAGCTGGACGTTTCTGTGGAGAGCAGGCCGTTTCAGTGGAGAGCTGGAGTGGGGAGCTGGAGTGGAGAGCTGGAGTGAAGAGCTGGACGTTTCGTTGGAGAGCTGGAGTGGAGAGCTGGACGTTTCGGTGGAGAACTGGATGTTTCAGTGGAGAGCTGCAGTGGAGAGCTGGACGTTTCGGTGGAGATCTGGACGTTTCGGCGGAGAGCTGGAGCGCATAGCTGGACGTTTCGGTGGAGAAATGAACGTTTCGGTGGAGAGCTGGAGTTGAGAGCTGGAGTTGAGAACTGGACGTTTCGGTGGAGAGCTGGAGTGGAGAGCTGGACGTTTCTGTGGAGAGCTGGACGTTTCGGTGGAGAGCTGGACGTTTCGTTGGAGTGCTGGAGTGGAGAGCTGGACGTTTCGGTGGAGAGCTGGATATTTCGTTGGAGAGCTGGAGTGGAGAGCTGGACGTTTCGGTGGAGATCTGGACGTTTCGGTGGAGAGCTGGAGCGCATAGCTGGACGTTTCGGTGGAGAGCTGGATGTGTCGGTGGAGAGCTGGAGTTGAGAGCTGGAGTTGAGAGCTGGACGTTTCGGCGGAGAGCTGGAGTGGAGAGCTGGAGTGGAGAGCTGGACATTTCGGCGGAGAGCTGGAGTGAAGAGCTGGACGTTTCGGTGGAGAGCTGGACGTTTCGGTGGAGAGCTGGAGTGGAGAGCAGGACGTTTCGGTGGAGAGCTGGACATTTCCTTGGAGAGCAGGTGTGGAGAGCTGGACGTTTCGGGGGAGAGCTGGACATTTCTGTGGAGAGCTGGTCGTTTTGGTGGGGAGCTGGACGTTTCGGTGGAGAGCTGGAGTGGAGAGCTGGACGTTTCGGTGGAGAGCTGAAGTGGATAGCTGGAGTGGAGAGCTGGAGGTTTCGGTGGAGAGATGGAGTGGAGAGCTGGAGTCGAGAGCTGGACGTTTCGGTGGAGAGCTGGAGTGGATAGCTGGACATACCTTTGGAGAGCTGGGCTGGAGAGCTGGACGTTTCGCTGGAGAGCTGGACGTTTCAGTGGTGAGCTGGTCGTTTTGGTGGAGAGCTGGACGTTTCGGTGGAGAGCTGGAGTGCAGAGCTGGACGTTTTGGTGGAGATCTGGACTTTTCGGTGGAGAACTGGAGCGGAGAGCTGGAGGTTTCGGTGGAGAGCTGGAGTGAAGAGCTGGAGTGGAGAGCTGGACGTTTCCGTGGAGAGCTGGAGTGGAGAGCTGGACGTTTCGGTGGAGAGCTGGAGTGGAGAGCTGGACGTTTCAGTGGAGAGCTGGACGTTTCGGTGGAGAGCTGGACGTTTCGGTGGAGAGCTGGATTGTAGAGCTGGACATTTCTGTGGAGAGCTGGAGGTTTCGGTGGAGAGTTGGAGTGGAGAGCTGGAAGTTTCGGTGGAGAGCTGGAGTGGAGAGCAGGACGTTTCGGTGGAGAGCTGGACATTTCTTTGGAGAGCAGGGGTGGAGAGCTGGACGTTTAGGTGGAGAGCTGGACGTTTCGGTGGAGAGCTGGTCGTTTTGTTGGAGAGCTGGACGTTTCGGTGGAGAGCTGGAGTGGAGAGCTGGACGTTTCGATGGAGAGCTGGAGTGGTGAGCTGGAGTGGAGAGCTGGATTGGAGAGCTGGACGTTTCAGTGGAGAGCTGGAGTGGAGAGCTGGACGTCTCGGTGGAGAGCTGGACGTTTCGTTGGAGAGCTGGAGTGGAGAGCTGGACGTATCAGTGCAGAGCTGGACGTTTCAGTGGAGAGCTGGAGTGGAGAGCTGGAGTGGAGAGCTGGACGTTTCGTTGCAGAGCTGGAGTGGAGAGCTGGAGTGGAGAGCTGGAGTGGAGAGCTGGAGTGGAGAGCTGGACGTTTTGGTGGAGAGCTGGAGTGGAGAGCTGGAGTGGAGAGCTGGAGTGGAGAGCTGGACATTTCGGTGGAAAGCTGAAGAGGAGAGCTGGACGTTTCGGTGGAGAGCTGGACGTTTTGGTGGAGAGCTGGACGTTTCGGTGGAGAGCTGGAGTGGAGAGCTGGACGTTTTGGTGGAGGGCTGGACGTTTCGGGGGAGAGCTGGAGTGGAGAGCTTGACGTTTCGGTGGAGAGCTGGACGTTTCGGTGGAGAGCTGGAGTGGAGAGCTGGACATTTCGGTGGAGAGCTGGAGTGAAAAGCTGGACGATTCGGTGGAGAGCTGGACGTTTCAGTGGAGAGCTGGAGTGGAGAGCAGGACGTTTCAGTGGAGAGCTGGACATTTCTTTGGAGAGCAGAGGTGGAGAGTTGGACGTTTCGGTTGAGAGCTGGACGTTTCTGTGGAGAGCTGGTCGTTTTGGTGGAGAGCTGGACGTTTCGGTGGAGAGCTGGAATGGAGAGCTGGACGTTTCAGTGGAGAGCTGAAGTGGATAGCTGGAGTGGAGAGCTGGAGGTTTCGGTGGAGAGATGGAGTGGAGAGCTGGAGTGGAGAGCGGGACGTTTCGTTGCAGAGCTGGAGTGGAGAGCTGGAGTGGAGAGCTGGAGTGGAGAGCTGTAGCGGAGAGCTGGACGTTTCGGTGGAGAGCTGGACGTTTCGATGGAGAGCTGGGCGTTTCGGTGGAGAGCTGGAGTGTAGAGCTGGACGTTTCTGTGGAGAGCTGGACGTTTCGGTGGAGAGCTGGAGTGGAGAGCTGGAGTGGAGAGCTGGACGTTTCGGTGGAGAGCTGGACTGGAGAACTGGAGTGGAGAGCTGGACGATTCGGTGGAGAGCTGGAGTGGAGAGCTGGAGTGGAGAGCTGGACGTTTCGGTGGAGAGCTGGAGTGGAGAGCTGGAGTGGAGAGCTGGAGTGGAGAGCTGGACGTTTCAGTGGAGAGCTGGAGTGGAGAGCTGGAGTGGAGAGCTGGAAGTTTCGGTGGAGAGCTGGAGTGGACAGCTGGAGTGGAGAGCTGGACGTTTCGGTGGAGAGCTGAAGTGGAGAGCTGGACGTTTCAGTGGAGAGCTGGATGTTTTGTTGGAGAGCTGGACTGGAGAGCTGGACTGGAGAGCTGGACGTTTCAGTGGAGAGCTGGAGTGGAGAGCTGGACGTGTCGGTAAAGAGCTGGAGTGGAGAGCTGGACGTTTCGGTGGAGAGCTGGACTGGAGAGCTTGACGTTTCGGTGGAGAGCTGGACATTTCGGTGGAGAGCTGGAGTGGAGAGCTGGACGTTTCGGTGGAGAGCTGGAGTGGAGAGCTGGAGTGGAGAGCTGGAGTGGAGAGCTGTAGCGGAGAGCTGGACGTTTTGGTGGAGAGCTGGAGTGGAGAGCTGGAGTGGAGAGCTGGACGTTGCGGTGGAGAGCTGGAGTGGGGAGCTGGAGTGGAGAGCTGGACGTTTCGGTGGAAAGCTGGATTGGAGAGCCGGAGTGGAGAGCTGGATGATGCGGTGGAGAGCTGGAGTGGAGAGCTGGAGTGGAGAGCTGGACGTTTCGGTGGAGAGCTGGACTGGAGAACTGGAGTGGAGAGCTGGACGATTCGGTGGAGAGCTGGAGTGGAGAGCTGGAGTGGAGAGCTGGATGTTGCGGTGGAGAGCTGGAGTGGAGAGCTGGAGTGGAGAGCTGGACGTTTCGGTGGAAAGCTGGATTGGAGAGCTGGAGTGGAGAGCTGGACGATTCGGTGGAGAGCTGGAGTGGAGAGCTGGAGTGGAGAGCTGGACGTTTCGGTGGAGAGCTGGACTGGAGAACTGCAGTGGAGAGCTGGACGATTCGGTGGAGAGCTGGAGTGGAGAGCTGGAGTGGAGAGCTGGACGTTTCGGTGGAGACCTGGAGTGGAGAGCTGGAGTGGAGAGCAGGAGTGGAGAGCTGCACGTTTCAGTGGAGAGCTGGAGTGGAGAGCTGGAGTGGAGAGCTGGAAGTTTCGGTGGAGAGCTGGAGTGGACAGCTGGAGTGGAGAGCTGGACGTTTCGGTGGAGAGCTGAAGTGGAGAGCTGGAAGTTTCAGTGGAGAGCTGGACGTTTTGTTGGAGAGCTGGACTGGAGAGCTGGACTGGAGAGCTGGACGTTTCAGTGGAGAGCTGGAGTGGAGAGCTGGACGTGTCGGTGGAGAGCTGGAGTGGAGAGCTGGACGTTTCGGAGGAGAGCTGGACTGGAGAGATTGACGTTTCGGTGGAGAGCTGGATGTTTCGGTGGAGAGCTGGAGTGGAGAGCTGGACGTTTCGGTGGAGAGATGGAGTGGAGAGCTGGAGTGGAGAGCTGGACGTTTCGTTGGAGAGCTGGAGTGGAGAGCTGGAGTGGAGAGCTGGAGTGGAGAGCTGTAGCGGAGAGCTGGACGTTTCGGTGGAGAGCTGGAGTGGGGAGCTGGAGTGGAGAGCAGGACGTTTCGGTGGAGAGCTGCAGTGGAGAGCTGGAGTGGAGAGCTGGACGTTTCGGAGGAGAGCTGGAGTGGAGAGCTGGAGTGGAGAGCTGGACGTTTCGGTGGAAAGCTGGAGTGGAGAGCTGGAGTGTAGAGCTGGACGTTTCGGTGGAGAGCTGGAGTGGAGAGCTGGAGTGGAGAGCTGGACGTTTCAGTGGTGAGCTGGAGTGGAGAGCTGGAGTGGAGAGCTGGACGTTTCGATGGATAGCTGGAGGGGAGAGCTGGTGTGGAGAGCTGGAGTCGAGAGCTGGAGTCGAGAGCTGGACGTTTCGGTGGAGAGCTGGAGTGGATAGCGGGACATTTCTTTGGAGAGCTGGGGTGGAGAGCTGGACGTTTCGGTGGAGAGCTGGACGTTTCGGTGGAGAGCTGGTCGTTTTGGTGGAGAGCTGGACGTTTCGGTGGAGAGCTGGAGTGGAGAGCTGGACGTTTTGGTGGAGAGCTGGACGTTTCGGTGGAGAGCTGGAGCAGAGAGCTGGAGGTTTCGGCGGAGAGCTGGAGTGGAGAGATGGAGTGGAGAGCTGGACGTTTCGGTGGAGAGCTGGAGTGGAGAGCTGGACGTTTCGGTGGAGAGCTGGAGTGGAGAGCTGGACGTTTCGGTGGAGAGCTGGACGTTTCGGTGGAGAGCAGGGCATTTCGGTGGAGAGCTGGATTGTAGAGCTGGACGTTTCTGTGGAGAGCTGGACGTTTCGGTGGAGAGCTGGAGTGGAGAGCTGGACGTTTCGGTGGAGAGCTGGAATGGAGAGCAGGACGTTTCGGTGGTGAGCTGGACGTTTCGGTGGAGAGCTGGAGTGGAGAGCTGGACATTTCGGTGGAGAGCTGGACGTTTCGGTGGAGAGCTGGAGTTGAGAGCTGGACATTTCGGTGGAGAGCTGGACGTTTCGGTGGACAGCTGGAGTGGAGAGCTGGACGTTTCGGTGGAGAGCTGGACGTTTCGTTGCAGAGCTGGAGTGGAGAACTGGACGTTTCAGTGCAGAGCTGGACGTTTCAGTGGAGAGCTGGAGTGGAGAGCTGGAGTGGAAAGCTGGACGTTTCGTTGCAGAGCTGGAGTGGAGAGCTGGAGTGGAGAGCTGGAGTGGAGAGCAGGAGTGGAGAGCTGGACGTTTCGGCGGAGAGCTGGAGTGGAGAGCTGGAGTGGAGAGCTGGACATTTCGGTGGAGAGCTGGAGTGAAGAGCTGGACGTTTCGGTGGAGAGCTGGACGTTTCGGTGAAGAGCTGGAGTGGATAGCTGGACGTTTCGGTGGAGAGCTGGAGAGGAGAGCAGGACGTTTCGGTGGAGAGCTGGACATTTCTTTGGAGAGCAGGTGTGGAGAGCTGGACGTTTCGGTGGAGAGCTGGACGTTTCTGTGGAGAGCTGGTCGTTTTGGTGGGGAGCTGGACGTTTCGGTGGAGAGCTGGAGTGGAGAGCTGGACGTTTCTGTGGAGAGCTGAAGTGGATAGCTGGAGTGGAGAGCTGGAGGTTTCGGTGGAGAGATGGAGTGGAGAGCTGGAGTGGATAGCTGGACATACCTTTGGAGAGCTGGGGTGGAGAGCTGGACGTTTCGCTGGAGAGCTGGACGTTTCGGTGGAGAGCTGGTCGTTTTGGTAGAGAGCTGGACGTTTCGGTGGAGAGCTGGAGTGGAGAGCTGGACGTTTTGGTGGAGAGCTGGACTTTTCGGTGGAGAGCTGGAGCGGAGAGCTGGAGGTTTCGGTGGATAGCTGGAGTGGAGAGCTGGAGTGGAGAGCTGGACGTTTCGGTGGAGAGCTGGAGTGGAGAGCTGGACGTTTCGGTGGAGAGCTGTAGTGGAGAGCTGGAGTGGAGAGCTGGACGTTTCGTTGGAGAGCTGGAGTGGAGAGCTGGATGTTTCAGAGGAGAGCTGGACGTTTCGGTGGAGAGCTGGAGTGGAGAGCTGGACGTTTCGGTGGAGAGCTGGTCGTTTTGGTGGGGAGCTGGACGTTTCGGTGGAGAGCTGGAGTGGAGAGCTGGACGTTTCTGTGGAGAGCTGAAGTGGATAGCTGGAGTGGAGAGCTGGAGGTTTCGGTGGAGAGATGGAGTGGAGAGCTGGAGTGGATAGCTGGACATACCTTTGGAGAGCTGGGGTGGAGAGCTGGACGTTTCGCTGGAGAGCTGGACGTTTCGGTGGAGAGCTGGTCGTTTTGGTGGAGAGCTGGACGTTTCGGTGGAGAGCTGGAGTGGAGAGCTGGACGTTTTGGTGGAGAGCTGGACTTTTCGGTGGAGAGCTGGAGCGGAGAGCTGGAGGTTTCGGTGGATAGCTGGAGTGGAGAGCTGGAGTGGAGAGCTGGACGTTTCGGTGGAGAGCTGGAGTGGAGAGCTGGACGTTTCGGTGGAGAGCTGGAGTGGAGAGCTGGAGTGGAGAGCTGGACGTTTCGTTGGAGAGCTGGAGTGGAGAGCTGGATGTTTCAGAGGAGAGCTGGACGTTTCGGTGGAGAGCTGGAGTGGAGAGCTGGACGTTTCGGTGGAGAGCTGGTCGTTTTGGTGGGGAGCTGGACGTTTCGGTGGAGAGCTGGAGTGGAGAGCTGGACGTTTCTGTGGAGAGCTGAAGTGGATAGCTGGAGTGGAGAGCTGGAGGTTTCGGTGGAGAGATGGAGTGGAGAGCTGGAGTGGATAGCTGGACATACCTTTGGAGAGCTGGGGTGGCGAGCTGGACGTTTCGCTGGAGAGCTGGACGTTTCGGTGGAGAGCTGGTCGTTTTGGTGGAGAGCTGGACGTTTCGGTGGAGAGCTGGAGTGGAGAGCTGGACGTTTTGGTGGAGAGCTGGACTTTTCGGTGGAGAGCAGGAGCGGAGAGCTGGAGGTTTCGGTGGATAGCTGGAGTGGAGAGCTGGAGTGGAGAGCTGGACGTTTCGGTGGAGAGCTGGAGTGGAGAGCTGGACGTTTCGGTGGAGAGCTGGAGTGGAGAGCTGGAGTGGAGAGCTGGACGTTTCGTTGGAGAGCTGGAGTGGAGAGCTGGACGTTTCAGAGGAGAGCTGGACGTTTCGGTGGAGAGCTGGAGTGGAGAGCTGGACGTTTCGGTGGAGAGCTGAAGTGGATAGCTGGAGTGGAGAGCTGGAGGTTTCGGTGGAGAGATGGAGTGGAGAGCTGGAATCGAGAGCTGGACGTTTCGGTGGAGAGCTGGAGTGGATAGCTGGACATACCTTTGGAGAGCTGGGGTGGAGAACTGGACGTTTCGGTGGAGAGCTGGTCGTTTTGGTGGAGAGCTGGACGTTTCGGTGGAGAGCTGGAGTGGAGAGCTGGACGTTTTGGTGGAGAGCTGGACTTTTCGGTGGAGAGCTGTAGCGGAGAGCTGGAGGTTTCGGTGCAGAGCTGGAGTGGAGAGCTGGAGTGGAGAGCTGGACGTTTCGGTGGAGAGCTGGAGTGGAGAGCTGGACGTTTCGGTGGAGAGCTGGAGTGGAGAGCTGGACGTTTCAGTGGAGAGCTGGACGTTTCGGTGGAGAGCTGGAGTGGAGAGCTGGACGTTTCGGTGGAGAGCTGGACGTTTTGGTGGAGAGCAGGGCGTTTCGGTGGAGAGCTGGATTGTAGAGCTGGACATTTCTGTGGAGAGCTGGAGGTTTCGGTGGAGAGTTGGAGTGGAGAGCTGGACGTTTCGGTGGAGAGCTGGAGTGGAGAGCAGGACGTTTCGGTGGAGAGCTGGACATTTCTTTGGAGAGCAGGGGTGGAGAGCTGGACGTTTAGGTGGAGAGCTGGACGTTTCGGTGGAGAGCTGGTCGTTTTGTTGGAGAGCTGGACGTTTCGGTGGAGAGCTGGAGTGGAGAGCTGGACGTTTCGATGGAGAGCTGGATTGGAGAGCTGGAGTGGAGAGCTGGACGATTCGGTGGAGAGCTGGAGTGGAGAGCTGTAGTGGAGAGCTGGAGTGGAGAGCTGGAGTGGAGAGCTGGACGTTTCGGTGGAGAGCTGGACTGGAGAACTGGAGTGGAGACCTGGACGATTCGGTGGAGAGCTGGAGTGGAGAGCTGGAGTGGAGAGCTGGACGTTTCGGTGGAGAGCTGGAGTGGAGAGCAGGAGTGGAGAGCTGGACGTTTCAGTGGAGAGCTGGAGTGGAGAGCTGGAGTGGAGAGCTGGAAGTTTCGGTGGAGAGCTGGAGTGGACAGCTGAAGTGGAGAGCTGGACGTTTCAGTGGAGAGCTGGAGTGGAGAGCTGAAGTGGAGAGCTGGAAGATTCAGTGGAGAGCTGGACGTTTTGTTGGAGAGCTGGACTGGAGAGCTGGAGTGGAGAGCTGGACGTTTCAGTGGAGAGCTGGAGTGGAGAGCTGGACGTGTCGGTGGAGAGCTGGAGTGGAGAGCTGGACGTTTCGGAGGAGAGATGGACTGGAGAGATTGACGTTTCGGTGGAGAGCTGGACGTTTCGGTGGAGACCTGGAGTGGAGAGCTGGACGTTTCGGTGGAGAGATGGAGTGGAGAGCTGGAGTGGAGAGCTGGACGTTTCGTTGGAGAGCTGGAGTGGAGAGCTGGAGTGGAGAGCTGGAGTGGAGAGCTGTAGCGGAGAGCTGGACGTTTCGGTGGAGAGCTGGAGTGGAGAGCTGGAGTGGAGAGCTGGACGTTTCGGTGGAGAGCTGGAGTGGGGAGCTGGAGTGCAGAGCTGGACGTTTCGGTGGAGAGCTGCAGCGGAGAGCTGGAGTGGAGAGCTGGACGTTTCGGAGGAGAGCTGGAGTGGAGAGCTGGAGTGGAGAGCTGGACGTTTCGGTGGAGAGCTGGAGTGGAGAGCTGGAGTGTAGAGCTGGACGTTTCGGTGGAGAGCTGGAGTTGAGAGCTGGAGTGGAGAGCTGGACGTTTCAGTGGAGAGCTGGAGTGGAGAGCTGGAGTGGAGAGCTGGACGTTTCGATGGATAGCTGGAGTGGAGAGCTGGAGTGGAGAGCTGGAGTCGAGAGCTGGAGTCGAGAGCTGGACGTTTCGGTGGAGAGCTGGAGTGGATAGCGGGACATTTCTTTGGAGAGCTGGGGTGGAGAGCTGGACGTTTCGGTGGAGAGCTGGACGTTTCGGTGGAGAGCTGGTCGTTTTGGTGGAGAGCAGGACGTTTCGGTGGAGAGCTGGAGCGGAGAGCTGGACGTTTCGGTGGAGAGCTGGACTGGAGAGCTGGAGTGGAGAGCTGGACGTTTCGGTGGAGAGCTGGACTGGAGAACTGGAGTGGAGAGCTGGACGATTCGGTGGAGAGCTGGAGTGGAGAGCTGGAGTGGAGAGCTGGACGTTTCGGTGGAGAGCTGGACTGGAGAACTGGAGTGGAGAGCTGGACGATTCGGTAGAGAGCTGAAGTGGAGAGCTGGAGTGGTGAGCTGGACGTTTCGGAGGAGAGCTGGAGTGGAGAGATCGAGTGGAGAGCTGGAGTGGAGAGCTGGACATTTCAGTGGAGAGCTGGAGTGGAGAGCTGGAGTGGAGAGCTGGAGGTTTCGGTGGAGAGCTGGAGTCGACAGCTGGAGTGGAGAGCTGGACGTTTCGGTGGAGGGCTGAAGTGGAGAGCTGGACGTTTCAGTGGAGAGCTGGACGTTTTGTTGGAGAGCTGGACTGGAGATCTGGACTGGAGAGCTGGACGTTTCGGTGGAGAGCTGGAGTGGAGAGCTGGATGTGTCGGTGGAGAGCTGGAGTGGAGAGCTGGACGTTTCGGTGGAGAGCTGGACTGGAGAGCTTGACGTTTCGGTGGAGAGCTGGACGTTTCGGTGGAGAGCTGGAGTGGAGAGCTGGACGTTTCGGTGGAGAGATGGAGTGGAGAGCTGGAGTGGAGAGCTGGAGTGGAGAGCTGTAGCGGAGAGCTGGACGTTTCGGTGGAGAGCTGGAGTGGAGAGCTGGAGTGGAGAGCTGGACGTTTCGGTGGAGAGCTGGAGTGGGGAGCTGGAGTGGAGAGCTGGACGTTTCGGTGGAGAGCTGCAGTGGAGAGCTGGAGTGGAGAGCTGGACGTTTCGGTGGAGAGCTGGAGTGGAGAGCTGGAGTGTAGAGCTGGACGTTTCGGTGGAGAGCTGGAGTGGAGAGCTGGAGTGGAGAGCTGGACGTTTCAGTGGAGAGCTGGAGTGGAGAGCTGGAGTGGAGAGCTGGACGTTTCGATGGATAGCTGGAGTCGAGAGCTGGAGTCGAGAGCTGGACGTTTCGGTGGAGAGCTGGAGTGGATAGCGGGACATTTCTTTGGTGAGCTGGGGTGGAGAGCTGGACGTTTCGGTGGAGAGCTGGACGTTTCGGTGGAGAGCTGGTCGTTTTGGTGGAGAGCTGGACGTTTCGGTGGAGAGCTGGAGTGGAGAGCTGGACGTTTTGGTGAAGAGCTGGACGTTTAGGTGGAGAGCTGGAGCGGGGAGCTGGAGGTTTCGGTGGAGAGCTGGAGTGGAGAGATGGAGTGGAGAGCTGGAGTGGAGAGCAGGAGTGGAGAGCTGGACGTTTCGGCGGAGAGCTGGAGTGGAGAGCTGGAGTCGAGAGCTGGACGTTTCAGTGGAGAGCTGGGCGTTTCGGTGGAGAGCTGGAGTGTAGAGCTGGACGTTTCTGTGGAGAGCTGGACGTTTCGGTGGAGAGCTGGAGTGGACAGCTGGAGTGGAGAGCTGGAGTGGTGAGCTGGACGTTTCGGTGGAGAGCTGGAGTGGAGAGCTGGAGTGGAGAGCTGGGCGTTTCGGTGGAGAGCTGGAGTGTAGAGCTGGACGTTTCTGTGGAGAGCTGGACGTTTCGGTGGAGAGCTGGATTGGAGAGCTGGAGTGGAGTGCTGGAGTGGAGAGCTGGACGTTTCGGTGGAGAGCTGGAGTGGAGAGCTGGAAGTTTCAGTGGAGAGCTGGACGTTTCGGTGGAGAGCTGGAGTGGAGAGCTGGACATTTCGGCGGAGAGCTGGACGTTTCAGTGGACAGCTGGAGTGGAGAGCTGGACGTTTCGGTGGAGAGCTGGAGTAGGGAGCAGGAGTGGAGAGCTGGACGCTTCGGTGGAGAGCTGGAGTGGAGAGCTGGAGTGGAGAGCTGGACGTTTTGGTGGAGAGCTGGAGTGGAGAGCTGGAGTGGAGAGCTGGACGTTTCGGTGGAGAGCTGGAGTGGAGAGCTAAAGTGTAGAGCTGGACGTTTCTGTGGAGAGCTGGACGTTTCGGTGGAGAGCTGGAGTGGAGAGCTGGAGTGGAGAGCTGGAGTGGTGAGCTGGACGTTTCGGTGGATAGCTGGTGTGGAGAGCTGGAGTGGAGAGCTGGACGATGCGGTGGAGAGCTGGAGTGGAGAGCTGGAGTGGAGAGCTGGACGATTCAGTGGAGAGCTGGAGTGGAGAGCTGGAGAGGAGAGCTGGACGTTTCGGTGGAGAGCTGGAGTGGAGAGCTGTACGTTTCGGTGGAGAGCTGGAGTGGAGAGCTGGAATGGAGAGCTGGACGTTTCGGTGGAGAGCTGGACTGGAGAGCTGGAGTGGAAAGCTGGGCTATTCGGTGGAGAGCTGGAGTGGAGAGCTGGAGTGGAGAGCTGGACGTTTCGGTGGAGAGCTGGAGTGGAGAGCTGGACCTTTCGGTGGAGAGCTGGACGTTTCGGTGGAGAGCTGGACGTTTCCGTGGAGAGCTGGAGTGGAGAGCTGGAGTGGAGCGCTGGAGTGAAGAGCTGTAGCAGAGAGCTAGACGTTTCAGTGGAGAACTGGAGTGGAGAGCTGGAGTGGAGAGCTGGACGTTTCAGAGGAGAGCTGGACATTTCGGTGGAGAGCTGGGGTGGAGAGCTGGACGTTTCGGTGGAGAGCTGGACGTTTCGGTGGAGAGCTGGTCGTTTTGGTGGAGAGCTGGACGTTTCGGTGGAGAGCTGGAGTGGAGAGCTGGACGTTTTGGTGGAGAGCTGGAAGTTTCGGTGGAGAGCTGGAGTGGAGAGCTGGGCATTTCGGTGGAGAGCTGGAGTGGAGAGCCGGAGTGGAGAGGTGGACGTTTCGGTGGAGAGCTGGAGTGGAGAGATGGACGTTTCGGTGGAGAGCTGGAGTGGAGAGCTGGAGTGGAGAGCTGGACGTTTCCGTGCGGAGCTGGACTAAAGAGCTGGAGTGAAGAGCTGGAGTCGAGAGCTGGACGTTTCAGTGGAGAGCTGGAGTGGAGAGCTGGAGTGGAGAGATGGAAGTTTCGGTGGAGAGCTGGACGTTTCGGTGGAGAGCTGGGCGTTTCGGTGGAGAGCTGGAGTGTAGAGCTGGACGTTTCTGTGGAGAGCTGGACGTTTCGGTGGAGAGCTGGAGTGGACAGCTGGAGTGGAGAGCTGGAGTGGTGAGCTGGACGTTTCGGTGGAGAGCTGGAGTGGAGAGCTGGAGTGGAGAGCTGGGCGTTTCGGTGGAGAGCTGGAGTGTAGAGCTGGACGTTTCTGTGGAGAGCTGGACGTTTCGGTGGAGAGCTGGATTGGAGAGCTGGAGTGGAGTGCTGGAGTGGAGAGCTGGACGTTTCGGTGGAGAGCTGGAGTGGAGAGCTGGAAGTTTCAGTGGAGAGCTGGACGTTTCGGTGGAGAGCTGGAGTGGAGAGCTGGAAATTTCGGCGGAGAGCTGGACGTTTCAGTGGACAGCTGGAGTGGAGAGCTGGACGTTTCGGTGGAGAGCTGGAGTAGGGAGCAGGAGTGGAGAGCTGGACGCTTCGGTGGAGAGCTGGAGTGGAGAGCTGGAGTGGAGAGCTGGACGTTTTGGTGGAGAGCTGGAGTGGAGAGCTGGAGTGGAGACCTGGACGTTTCGGTGGAGAGCTGGAGTGGAGAGCTGGAGTGTAGAGCTGGACGTTTCTGTGGAGAGCTGGACGTTTCGGTGGAGAGCTGGAGTGGAGAGCTGGAGTGGAGAGCTGGAGTGGTGAGCTGGACGTTTCGGTGGATAGCTGGTGTGGAGAGCTGGAGTGGAGAGCTGGACGATTCAGTGGAGAGCTGGAGTGGAGAGCTGGAGAGGAGAGCTGGACGTTTCTGTGGAGAGCTGGACGATGCGGTGGAGAGCTGGAGTGGAGAGCTGGAGTGGAGAGCTGGACGATTCAGTGGAGAGCTGGAGTGGAGAGCTGGAGAGGAGAGCTGGACGTTTCGGTGGAGAGCTGGAGTGGAGAGCTGTACGTTTCGGTGGAGAGCTGGAGTGGAGAGCTGGAATGGAGAGCTGGACGTTTCGGTGGAGAGCTGGACTGGAGAGCTGGAGTGGAGAGCTGGGCTATTCGGTGGAGAGCTGGAGTGGAGAGCTGGAGTGGAGAGCTGGACGTTTCGGTGGAGAGCTGGAGTGGAGAGCTGGACCTTTCGGTGGAGAGCTGGACGTTTCGGTGGAGAGCTGGACGTTTCCGTGGAGAGCTGGAGTGGAGAGCTGGAGTGGAGCGCTGGAGTGAAGAGCTGTAGCAGAGAGCTAGACGTTTCGGTGGAGAACTGGAGTGGAGAGCTGGAGTGGAGAGCTGGACGTTTCGGTGGAGAGCTGGAGTGGGGAGCTGGAGTGGAGAGCTGGACGTTTCGGTGGAAAGCTGGAGTGGAGAGCTGGATTGGAGAGCTGGACGTTTCAGAGGAGAGCTGGACATTTCGGTGGATAGCTGGGGTGGAGAGCTGGACGTTTCGGTGGAGAGCTGGACGTTTCGGTGGAGAGCTGGTCGTTTTGGTGGAGAGCTGGACGTTTCGGTGGAGAGCTGGAGTGGATAGCTGGACGTTTTGGTGGAGAGCTGGAAGTTTCGGTGGAGAGCTGGAGTGGAGAGCTGGGCATTTCGGTGGAGAGCTGGAGTGGAGAGCTGGAGTGGAGAGGTGGACGTTTCGGTGGAGAGCTGGAGTGGAGAGATGGACGTTTCGGTGGAGAGCTGGAGTGGAGAGCTGGAGTGGAGAGCTGGACGTTTCCGTGTAGAGCTGGACTAAAGAGCTGGAGTGAAGAGCTGGAGTCGAGAGCTGGACGTTTCAGTGGAGAGCTGGAGTGGAGAGCTGGAGTGGAGAGCTGGAAGTTTCGGTGGAGAGCTGGACGTTTCGGTGGAGAGCTGGGCGTTTCGGTGGAGAGCTGGAGTGTAGAGCTGGACGTTTCTGTGGAGAGCTGGACGTTTTGGTGGAGAGCTGGAGTGGAGAGCTGGAGTGGAGAGCTGGAGTGGTGAGCTGGACGTTTCGGTGGAGAGCTGGAGTGGAGAGCTGGAGTGGAGAGCTGGACGTTTCGGTGGAGAGCTGGAGTGGAGGCCTGGAGTGGAGAGCTGGACGTTTCCGTGGAGAGCTGGACTAAAGAGCTGGAGTGGAGAGGTGGACGTTTCCGCGGAGAGCTGGACTAAAGAGCTGGAGTGGAGAGCTGGAGTCGAGAGCTGGACGTTTCAGTGGAGAGCTGGAGTGGAGAGCTGGATTGGAGAGCTGGAAGTTTCGGTGGAGAGCTGGACGTTTCGGTGGAGAGCTGGGCGTTTCGGTGGAGAGCTGGAGTGTAGAGCTGGACGTTTCTGTGGAGAGCTGGACGTTTCGGTGGAGAGCTGGATTGGAGAGCTGGAGTGGAGTGCTGGAGTGGAGAGCTGGACGTTTCGGTGGAGAGCTGGAGTGGAGAGCTGGAAGTTTCAGTGGAGAGCTGGACGTTTCGGTGGAGAGCTGGAGTGGAGAGCTGGACATTTCGGCGGAGAGCTGGACGTTTCGGTGGACAGCTGGAGTGGAGAGCTGGACGTTTCGGTAGAGAGCTGGAGTAGGGAGCAGGTGTGGAGAGCTGGACGCTTCGGTGGAGAGCTGGAGTGGAGAGCTGGAGTGGAGAGCTGGACGTTTTGGTGGAGAGCTGGAGTGGAGAGCTGGAGTGGAGAACTGGACGTTTCGGTGGAGAGCTGGAGTGGAGAGCTGGAGTGTAGAGCTGGACGTTTCTGTGGAGAGCTGGACGTTTCGGTGGAGAGCTGCAGTGGAGAGCTGGAGTGGAGAGCTGGAGTGGTGAGCTGGACGTTTCGGTGGATAGCTGGTGTGGAGAGCTGGAGTGGAGAGCTGGACGATGCGGTGGAGAGCTGGAGTGGAGAGCTGGAGTGGAGAGCTGGACGATTCAGTGGAGAGCTGGAGTGGAGAGCTGGAGAGGAGAGCTGGACCTTTCGGTGGAGAGCTGGAGTGGAGAGCTGTACGTTTCGGTGGAGAGCTGGAGTGGAGAGCTGGAATGGAGAGCTGGACGTTTCGGTGGAGAGCTGGACTGGAGAGCTGGAGTGGAGAGCTGGGCTATTCGGTGGAGAGCTGGAGTGGAGATCTGCAGTGGAGAGCTGGACGTTTCGGTGGAGAGCTGGAGTGGAGAGCTGGACCTTTCGGTGGAGAGCTGGACGTTTCGGTGGAGAGCTGGACGTTTCCGTGGAGAGCTGGAGTGGAGAGCTGGAGTGGAGCGCTGGAGTGAAGAGCTGTAGCAGAGAGCTAGACGTTTCGGTGGAGAACTGGAGTGGAGAGCTGGAGTGGAGAGCTGGACGTTTCGGTGGAGAGCTGGAGTGGGGAGCTGGAGTGGAGAGCTGGACGTTTCGGTGGAAAGCTGGAGTGGAGAGCTGGATTGGAGAGCTGGACGTTTCAGAGGAGAGCTGGACATTTCGGTGGAGAGCTGGGGTGGAGAGCTGGACGTTTCGGTGGAGAGCTGGACGTTTCGGTGGAGAGCTGGTCGTTTTGGTGGAGAGCTGGACGTTTCGGTGGAGAGCTGGAGTGGAGAGCTGGACGTTTTGGTGGAGAGCTGGAAGTTTCGGTGGAGAGCTGGAGTGGAGAGCTGGGCATTTCGGTGGAGAGCTGGAGTGGAGAGCTGGAGTGGAGAGGTGGACGTTTCGGTGGAGAGCTGGAGTGGAGAGATGGACGTTTCGGTGGAGAGCTGGAGTGGAGAGCTGGAGTGGAGAGCTGGACGTTTCCGTGTAGAGCTGGACTAAAGAGCTGGAGTGAAGAGCTGGAGTCGAGAGCTGGACGTTTCAGTGGAGAGCTGGAGTGGAGAGCTGGAGTGGAAAGCTGGAAGTTTCGGTGGAGAGCTGGACGTTTCGGTGGAGAGCTGGGCGTTTCGGTGGAGAGCTGGAGTGTAGAGCTGGAAGTTTCTGTGGAGAGCTGGACGTTTCGGTGGAGAGCTGGAGTGGAGAGCTGGAGTGGAGAGCTGGAGTGGTGAGCTGGACGTTTCGGTGGAGAGCTGGAGTGGAGAGCTGGAGTGGAGAGCTGGACGTTTCGGTGGAGAGCTGGAGTGGAGAGCTGGAGTGGAGAGCTGGACGTTTCCGTGGAGAGCTGGACTAAAGAGCTGGAGTGGAGAGGTGGACGTTTCCGCGGAGAGCTGGACTAAAGAGCTGGAGTGGAGAGCTGGAGTCGAGCGCTGGACGTTTCAGTGGAGAGCTGGAGTGGAGAGCTGGATTGGAGAGCTGGAAGTTTCGGTGGAGAGCTGGACGTTTCGGTGGAGAGCTGGGCGTTTCGGTGGAGAGCTGGAGTGTAGAGCTGGACGTTTCTGTGGAGAGCTGGACGTTTCGGTGGAGAGCTGGATTGGAGAGCTGGAGTGGAGTGCTGGAGTGGAGAGCTGGACGTTTCGGTGGAGAGCTGGAGTGGAGAGCTGGAAGTTTCAGTGGAGAGCTGGACGTTTCGGTGGAGAGCTGGAGTGGAGAGCTGGACATTTCGGCGGAGAGCTGGACGTTTCGGTGGACAGCTGGAGTGGAGAGCTGGACGTTTCCGTGGAGAGCTGGAGTAGGGAGCAGGAGTGGAGAGCTGGACGCTTCGGTGGAGAGCTGGAGTGGAGAGCTGGAGTGGAGAGCTGGACGTTTTGGTGGAGAGCTGGAGTGGAGAGCTGGAGTGGAGAGCTGGACGTTTCGGTGGAGAGCTGGAGTGGAGAGCTGGAGTGTAGAGCTGGACGTTTCTGTGGAGAGCTGGACGTTTCGGTGGAGAGCTGCAGTGGAGAGCTGGAGTGGAGAGCTGGAGTGGTGAGCTGGACGTTTCGGTGGATAGCTGGTGTGGAGAGCTGGAGTGGAGAGCTGGACGATGCGGTGGAGAGCTGGAGTGGAGAGCTGGAGTGGAGAGCTGGACGATTCAGTGGAGAGCTGGAGTGGAGAGCTGGAGAGGAGAGCTGGACGTTTCGGTGGAGAGCTGGAGTGGAGAGCTGTACGTTTCGGTGGAGAGCTGGAGTGGAGAGCTGGAATGGAGAGCTGGACGTTTCGGTGGAGAGCTGGACTGGAGAGCTGGAGTGGAGAGCTGGGCTATTCGGTGGAGAGCTGGAGTGGAGAGCTGCAGTGGAGAGCTGGACGTTTCGGTGGAGAGCTGGAGTGGAGAGCTGGACCTTTCGGTGGAGAGCTGGACGTTTCGGTGGAGAGCTGGACGTTTCCGTGGAGAGCTGGAGTGGAGAGCTGGAGTGGAGCGCTGGAGTGAAGAGCTGTAGCAGAGAGCTAGACGTTTCGGTGGAGAACTGGAGTGGAGAGCTGGAGTGGAGAGCTGGACGTTTCGGTGGAGAGCTGGAGTGGGGAGCTGGAGTGGAGAGCCGGACGTTTCGGTGGAAAGCTGGAGTGGAGAGCTGGACGTTTTGGTGGAGAGCTGGAAGTTTCGGTGGAGAGCTGGAGTGGAGAGCTGGGCATTTCGGTGGAGAGCTGGAGTGGAGAGCTGGAGTGGAGAGGTGGACGTTTCGGTGGAGAGCTGGAGTGGAGAGGTGGACGTTTCGGTGGAGAGCTGGAGTGGAGAGATGGACGTTTCGGTGGAGAGCTGGAGTGGAGAGCTGGAGTGGAGAGCTGGACGTTTCCGTGTAGAGCTGGACTAAAGAGCTGGAGTGAAGAGCTGGAGTCGAGAGCTGGACGTTTCAGTGGAGAGCTGGAGTGGAGAGCTGGAGTGGAGAGCTGGAAGTTTCGGTGGAGAGCTGGACGTTTCGGTGGAGAGCTGGGCGTTTCGGTGGAGAGCTGGAGTGTAGAGCTGGACGTTTCTGTGGAGAGCTGGACGTTTCGGTGGAGAGCTGGAGTGGAGAGCTGGAGTGGAGAGCTGGAGTGGAGAGCTGGAGCGGTGAGCTGGACGTTTCGTTGGAGAGCTGGAGTGGAGAGCTGGAGTGGAGAGCTGGACGTTTCGGTGGAGAGCTGGAGTAGAGAGCTGGAGTGGAGAGCTGGACGTTTCCGTGGAGAGCTGGACTAAAGAGCTGGAGTGGAGAGGTGGACGTTTCCGCGGAGAGCTGGACTAAAGAGCTGGAGTGGAGAGCTGGAGTCGAGAGCTGGACGTTTCAGTGGAGAGCTGGAGTGGAGAGCTGGATTGGAGAGCTGGAAGTTTCGGTGGAGAGCTGGACGTTTCGGTGGAGAGCTGGGCGTTTCGGTGGAGAGCTGGAGTGTAGAGCTGGACGTTTCTGTGGAGAGCTGGACGTTTCGGTGGAGAGCTGGATTGGAGAGCTGGAGTGGAGTGCTGGAGTGGAGAGCTGGACGTTTCGGTGGAGAGCTGGAGTGGAGAGCTGGAAGTTTCAGTGGAGAGCTGGACGTTTCGGTGGAGAGCTGGAGTGGAGAGCTGGACATTTCGGCGGAGAGCTGGACGTTTCGGTGGACAGCTGGAGTGGAGAGCTGGACGTTTCGGTAGAGAGCTGGAGTAGGGAGCAGGAGTGGAGAGCTGGACGCTTCGGTGGAGAGCTGGAGTGGAGAGCTGGAGTGGAGAGCTGGACGTTTTGGTGGAGAGCTGGAGTGGAGAGCTGGAGTGGAGAGCTGGACGTTTCGGTGGAGAGCTGGAGTGGAGAGCTGGAGTGTAGAGCTGGACGTTTCTGAGGAGAGCTGGACGTTTCGGTGGAGAGCTGCAGTGGAGAGCTGGAGTGGAGAGCTGGAGTGGTGAGCTGGACGTTTCGGTGGATAGCTGGTGTGGAGAGCTGGAGTGGAGAGCTGGACGATGCGGTGGAGAGCTGGAGTGGAGAGCTGGAGTGGAGAGCTGGACGATTCAGTGGAGAGCTGGAGTGGAGTGCTGGAGAGGAGAGCTGGACGTTTCGGTGGAGAGCTGGAGTGGAGAGCTGTACGTTTCGGTGGAGAGCTGGAGTGGAGAGCTGGAATGGAGAGCTGGACGTTTCGGTGGAGAGCTGGACTGGAGAGCTGGAGTGGAGAGCTGGGCTCTTCGGTGGAGAGCTGGAGTGGAGAGCTGCAGTGGAGAGCTGGACGTTTCGGTGGAGAGCTGGAGTGGAGAGCTGGACCTTTCGGTGGAGAGCTGGACGTTTCGGTGGAGAGCAGGAGTGGAGAGCTGGAGTGGAGCGCTGGAGTGAAGAGCTGTAGCAGAGAGCTAGACGTTTCGGTGGAGAACTGGAGTGGAGAGCTGGAGTGGAGAGCTGGACGTTTCGGTGGAGAGCTGGAGTGGAGAGCTGGACCTTTCGGTGGAGAGCTGGACGTTTCCGTGGAGAGCTGGAGTGGAGAGCTGGAGTGGAGCGCTGGAGTGAAGAGCTGTAGCAGAGAGCTAGACGTTTCGGTGGAGAACTGGAGTGGAGAGCTGGAGTGGAGAGCTGGACGTTTCGGTGGAGAGCTGGAGTGGGGAGCTGGAGTGGAGAGCTGGACGTTTCGGTGGAAAGCTGGAGTGGAGAGCTGGATTGGAGAGCTGGACGTTTCAGAGGAGAGCTGGACATTTCGGTGGAGACCTGGGGTGGAGAGCTGGACGTTTCGGTGGAGAGCTGGACGTTTCGGTGGAGAGCTGGTCGTTTTGGTGGCGAGCTGGACGTTTCGGTGGAGAGCTGGAGTGGAGAGCTGGACGTTTTGGTGGAGAGCTGGAAGTTTCGGTGGAGAGCTGGAGTGGAGAGCCGGGCATTTCGGTGGAGAGCTGGAGTGGAGAGCTGGAGTGGAGAGGTGGACGTTTCGGTGGAGAGCTGGAGTGGAGAGATGGACGTTTCTGTGGAGAGCTGGACTAGAGAGCTGGAGTGTAGAGCTGGAGTGGAGAGCTGGACGTTTCCGTGGAGAGCTGGAGTGGAGAGCTTGAGTGGAGAGCTGGACGTTTCGATGGATAGCTGGAGTGGAGAGCTGGAGTGGAGAGCTGGACGTTTCGGTGGAGAGCTGGACTGGAGAGCTGGAGTGGTGAGCTGGAGTCGAGAGCTGGACGTTTCGGTGGAGAGCTGGAGTGGATAGCTGGACGTTTCGGTGGAGAGCTGGAGTGGAGAGCAGGACGTTTCAGTGGAGAGCTGGACATTTCGGTGGAGAGCTGGGGTGGAGAGCTGGACATTTCGGTGGAGAGCTGGACGTTTCGGTGGAGAGCTGGTCGTTTCGGTGGAGAGCTGGACGTTTCGGTGAAAAGCTGGAGTGGAGAGCTGGACGTTTTGGTGGTGAGCTGGACGTTTCCGTGGAGAGCTGGAGTGGAGAGCTGGAGTGGAGAGCTGGACGTTTCGATGGATAGCTGGAGTGGAGAGCTGGAGTGGAGAGCTGGACGTTTCCGTCTAGAGCTGGAGTGGAGAGCTGGAGTGGAGAGCTGGACGTTTCGGTGGAGAGCTGGAGTGGAGAGCTGGAGTGGAGAGCTGGACGTTTCGATGGATAGCTGGAGTGGAGAGCTGGAGTGGAGAGCTGGACGTTCCGGTGGAGAGCTGGACTGGAGAGCTGGAGTGGTGAGCTGGAGTCGAGAGCTGGGCGTTTCGTTGGAGAGCTGGAGTGGATAGCTGGACGTTTCGGTGGAGAGCTGGAGTGGAGAGCAGGACGTTTCAGTGGAGAGCTGGACATTTCGGTGGAGAGCTGGGGTGGAGAGCTGGACGTTTCGGTGGAGAGCTGGACGTTTCGGTGGAGAGCTGGTCGTTTTTGTGGAGAGCTGGACGTTTCGGTGGAAAGCTGGAGTGGAGAGCTGGAAGTTTTGGTGGAGAGCTGGACGTTTCGGTGGAGAGTTGGATTAGAGAGCTGGAGGTTTCGGTGGAGAGCTGGAGTGGATAGCTGGAGTGGAGAGCTGGACGTTTCTGTGGACAGCTGGAGTGGAGAGCTGGACGTTTCGGTGGAGAGCTGGAGTGGAGAGCTGGAGTGGAGAGCTGGACGTTTCGGTGGAGAGCTGGACGTTTCGGTGCAGAGCTGGAGTGGAGAGCTGGACGTTTTGATGGGGAGATGGACGTTTCGCTGGAGAGCTGGAGTAGGGAGCTGGAGTGGAGATCTGAACGTTTCGGTGGAGAGCTGGAGTGGAGAGCTGGAGTGGAGAGCTGGACGTTTCGGTGGAGAGCTGGAGTGGAGAGCTGGAGTGGAGAGCTGGACGTTTCGGTGGAGAGCTGGAGTGGAGAGCTGGAGTGGAGAGCTGGACGTTTCGGTGGAGAGCTGGAGTGGAGAGCTGGAGTGGAGAGCTGGACGTTTCCGTGTAGAGCTGGACTAAAGAGCTGGAGTGAAGAGCTGGAGTCGAGAGCTGGACGTTTCAGTGGAGAGCTGGAGTGGAGAGCTGGAGTGGAGAGCTGGAAGTTTCGGTGGAGAGCTGGACGTTTCGGTGGAGAGCTGGGCGTTTCGGTGGAGAGCTGGAGTGGAGAGCTGGAGTGGAGAGCTGGACGTTTCCGTGGAGAGCTGTACTAAAGAGCTGGAGTGGAGAGGTGGACGTTTCCGCGGAGAGCTGGACTAAAGAGCTGGAGTGGAGAGCTGGAGTCGAGAGCTGGACGTTTCAGTGGAGAGCTGGAGTGGAGAGCTGGAAGTTTCAGTGGAGAGCTGGACGTTTCGGTGGAGAGCTGGAGTGGAGAGCTGGACATTTCGGCGGAGAGCTGGACGTTTCGGTGGACAGCTGGAGTGGAGAGCTGGACGTTTCGGTGGAGAGCTGGAGTAGGGAGCAGGAGTGGAGAGCTGGACGCTTCGGTGGAGAGCTGGAGTGGAGAGCTGGAGTGGAGAGCTGGACGTTTTGGTGGAGAGCTGGAGTGGAGAGCTGGAGTGGAGAGCTGGACGTTTCGGTGGAGAGCTGGAGTGGAGAGCTGGAGTGTAGAGCTGGACGTTTCTGTGGAGAGCTGGACGTTTCGGTGGAGAGCTGGAGTGGAGAGCTGGAGTGGAGAGCTGGAGTGGTGAGCTGGACGTTACGGTGGATAGCTGGTGTGGAGAGCTGGAGTGGAGAGCTGGACGATGCGGTGGAGAGCTGGAGTGGAGAGCTGGAGTGGAGAGCTGGACGATTCAGTGGAGAGCTGGAGTGGAGAGCTGGAGAGGAGAGCTGGACGTTTCGGTGGAGAGCTGTAGTGGAGAGCTGTACGTTTCGTTGGAGAGCTGGTGTGGAGAGCTGGAATGGAGAGCTGGACGTTTCGGTGGAGAGCTGGACTGGAGAGCTGGAGTGGAGAGCTGGGCTATTCGGTGGAGAGCTGGAGTGGAGAGGTGGAGTGGAGAGCTGGACGTTTCGGTGGAGAGCTGGAGTGGAGAGGTGGACCTTTCGGTGGAGAGCTGGACGTTTCGGTGGAGAGCTGGACGTTTCCGTGGAGAGCTGGAGTGGAGAGCTGGAGTGAAGCGCTGGAGTGAAGAGCTGTAGCAGAGAGCTAGACGTTTCGGTGGAGAAATGGAGTGGAGAGCTGGAGTGGAGAGCTGGACGTTTCGGTGGAGAGCTGGAGTGGGGAGCTGGAGTGGAGAGCTGGACGTTTCGGTGGAAAGCTGGAGTGGAGAGCTGGATTGGAGAGCTGGACGTTTCAGAGGAGAGCTGGACATTTCGGTGGAGAGCTGGGGTGGAGAGCTGGACGTTTCGGTGGAGAGCTGGACGTTTCGGTGGAGAGCTGGTCGTTTTGGTGGAGAGCTGGACGTTTCGGTAGAGAGCTGGAGTGGAGAGCTGGACGTTTTGGTGGAGAGCTGGAAGTTTCGGTGGAGAGCTGGAGTGGAGAGCTGGGCATTTCGGTGGAGAGCTGGAGTGGAGAGCTGGAGTGGAGAGGTGGACGTTTCGGTGGAGAGCTGGAGTGGAGAGATGGACGTTTCGGTGGAGAGCTGGAGTGGAGAGCTGGAGTGGAGAGCTGGACGTTTCCGTGGAGAGCTGGAGTGGAGAGCTTGAGTGGAGAGCTGGACGTTTCGATGGATAGCTGGAGTGGAGAGCTGGAGTGGAGAGCTGGACGTTTCGGTGGAGAGCTGGACTGGAGAGCTGGAGTGGTGAGCTGGAGTGGAGAGCTGGAGTGGAGAGCTGGACGATTCGGTGGAGAGCTGGAGTGGAGAGCTGGAGTGGAGAGCTGGACGTTTCGGTGGAGTGCTGGAGTGGAGAGCTGGACGTTTCGGTGGAGAGCTGGAGTGGAGTGCTGGAATGGAGAGCTGGGCGTTTCGGTGGAGAGCTGGAGTGGAGAGCTGGAGTGGAGAGCTGGACGTTTCGGTGGAGAGCTGGAGTGGAGAGCTGGACGTTTCGGTGAAGAGCTGGAGTGGAGTGCTGGAATGGAGAGCTGGACGTTTCGGTGGAGAGCTGGATTGGAGAGCTGGAGCGGAGAGCTGGAAGTTTCGGAGGAGACCTGGACTGGAGAGCTGGAGTGGAGAGCTGGACGTTTCGGTGGATAGCTGTACGTTTCGGTGGAGAGCTGGAGTGGAGAGCTGGACGTTTCGGTGGAGAGCTGGAGTGGAGAGCTGGAGTGGAGAGCTGGACGTTTCGGTGGAGAGCTGGAGTGGAGAGCTGGAGCGGAGTGCTGGAAGTTTCGGAGGAGACCTGGACTGGAGAGCTGGAGTGGAGAGCTGGACGTTTCGGTGGAGAGTTGGAGTGGAGAGCTGGAGTGGAGAGCTGGACGTTTCGGTGGAGTGCTGGAGTGGAGAGCTGGACGTTTCGGTGGAGAGCTGGAGTGGAGTGCTGGAATGGAGAGCTGGGCGTTTCGGTGGAGAGCTGGAGTGGAGAGCTGGAGCGGAGTGCTGGAAGTTTCGGAGGAGACCTGGACTGGAGAGCTGGAGTGGAGAGCTGGACGTTTCGGTGGAGAGCTGGACGTTTCGGTGGAGAGCTGGAGTGGAGAGCTGGACGTTTCAGTGGAGAGCTGGAGTGGAGAGCTGGAGTGGAGAGCTGGAGTGGAGAGCTGGAGTGGAGAGCTGGGCGTTTCAGTGGAGAGCTGGAGTGGAGAGCTGGAGTGGAGAGCTGGACTAGAGAGCTGGAGTGTAGAGCTGGACGTTTCGGTGGAGAGCTGAAGTAGAGAGCTGGACGTTTCAGTGGAGAGCTGGACGTTTTGGTGGAGAGCTGGACTGGAGAGCTGGACTGGAGAGCTGGACGTTTCGGTGGAGAGCTGGAGTGGAGAGCTGGACGTGTCGGTGGAGAGCTGGAGTGGAGAGCTGGAGTGGAGAGCTGGACGATTCGGTGGAGAGCTGGAGTGGAGAGCTAAAGTGGAGAGCTGGACGTTTCGGTGGAGAGCTGGAGTGGAGAGCTGGAGTGGAGAGCTGAACGATTCGGTGGAGAGTTGGAGTGGAGAGCTGGAGTGGAGAGCTGGACGTTTCGGTGGAGAGCTGGAGTGGAGAGCTGGACGTTTCGGTGGAGAGCTGGAGTGGAGTGCTGGAATGGAGAGCTGGGCGTTTAGGTAGAGAGCTGGAGTGGAGAGCTGGAGTGGAGAGCTGGACGTTTCGGTGGAGAGCTGGAGTGGAGAGCTGGACGTTTCGGTGGAGAGCTGGAGTGGAGTGCTGGAATGGAGAGCTGGGCGTTTAGGTGGAGAGCTGGAGTGGAGAGCTGGAGTGGAGAGCTGGACGTTTCGGTGGAGAGCTGGAGTGGAGAGCTGGACGTTTCGGTGGAGAGCTGGAGTGGAGTGCTGGAATGGAGAGCTGGACGTTTTGGTGGAGAGCTGGATTGGAGAGCTGGAGCGGAGAGCTGGAAGTTTCGGAGGAGACCTGGACTGGAGAGCTGGAGTGGAGAGCTGGACGTTTCGGTGGATAGCTGTACGTTTCGGTGGAGAGCTGGAGTGGAGAGCTGGACGTTTCGGTGGAGAGCTGGAGTGGAGAGCTGGAGTGGAGAGCTGGACGTTTCGGTGGAGAGCTGGAGTGGAGAGCTGGAGCGGAGAGCTGGAGGTTTCGGAGGAGACCTGGACTGGAGAGCTGGAGTGGAGAGCTGGACGTTTCGGTGGAGAGCTGGACGTTTCGGTGGAGAGCTGGAGTGGAGAGCTGGACGTTTCAGTGGAGAGCTGGAGTGGATAGCTGGAGTGGAGAGCTGGAGGTTTCGGTGGAGAGATGGAGTGGAGAGCTGGACTGGAGAGCTGGACGTTTCGGTGGAGAGCTGGAGTGGAGAGCTGGACTGGAGCGCTGGAGTGGAGAGCTGTAGCGGAGAGCTGGACGTTTCGGTGGAGAGCTGGAGTGGAGAGCTGGAGTGGGGAGCTGGACGTTTCGGTGGAGAGCTGGAGTGGGGAGCTGGAGTGGAGAGCTGGACGTTTCGGTGGAAAGCTGGAGTGGAGAGCTGGATTGGAGATCTGGACGTTTCAGAGGAGAGCTGGACATTTCGGTGGTGAGCTGGGGTGGAGAGCTGGACGTTTCGGTGGAGAGCTGGACGTTTCGGTGGAGAGCTGGTCCTTTTGGTGGAGAGCTGGACGTTTCGGTGGATAGCTGGAGTGCAGAGCTGGACGTTTTGGTGGAGAACTGGACGTTTCGGTGGAGAGCTGGAGTGGAGAGCTAGAGGTTTCTGTGGAGAGCTGGAGTGGAGAGCTGGAGTGGAGAGCTGGACGTTTCGGTGGAGAGCTGGAGTGGAGAGCTGGACGTTTCGGTGGAGAGCTGGAGTGGAGAGCTGGAGTGGAGACCTGGACGTTTCGGTGGAGAGCTGGAGTGGAGAGCTGGACGTTTTGGTGGAGAGCTGGACGTTTCGGTGGAGAGTTGGAGTGGAGAGATGGAGGTTTCTGTGGAGAGCTGGAGTGGAGAGCTGGGCGTTTCGGTGGAGAGCTGGAGTGGGGAGCTGGACGTTTCGGTGGAGAGCTGGAGTGGAGAGCTGGAATGGAGACCTGGACATTTCGGTGGAGAGCTGGACGTTTCGGTGGAGAGCTGGAGTGGAGAGCAGGACGTTTTGATGGAGAGCTGGACGTTTCGGTGGAGAGCTGGAGTGGAGAGCTGGAGTGGAGAGCTGGACGTTACAGTGGAGAGCTGGAGTGGAGAGCTGGAGTGGAGAGCCGGACATTTCGGTGGAGAGCTGGAGTGGAGAGCTGGAGGTTTCGGTGGAGAGCTGGAGTGGAGAGCTGGAGTGGAGAGCTGGACGTTTCGGTGGAGAGCTGGAGTGGAGAGATGGACGTTTCGGTGGAGAGCTGGAGTGGAGAGCTGGAGTGGAGAGCTGGACGTTTCGGTGGAGAGCTGGAGTGGAGAGCTTGAGTGGAGAGCTGGACGTTTCGATGGATAGCTGGAGTGGAGAGCTGGAGTGGAGAGCTGGACGTTTCGGTGGAGAGCTGGACTGGAGAGCTGGAGTGGAGAGCTGGAGCCGAGAGCTGGACGTTTCGGTGGAGAGCTGGAGTGGGTAGCTGGACGTTTCGGTGGAGACCTGGAGTGGAGAGCAGGACGTTTCAGTGGAGAGCTGGACATTTCGGTGGTGATCTGGGGTGGAGACCTGGACGTTTCGGTGGAGAGCTGGACGTTTCGGTGGAGAGCTGGAGTGGAGAGCTGGAGGTTTCTGTGGAGAGCTGGAGTGGAGAGCTGGAGTGGAGAGCTGGACGTTTCGGTGGAGAGCTGGAGTGGAGAGCTGGACGTTTCTGTGGAGTGCTGGAGTGGAGAGCTGGAGTGGAGACCTGGACGTTTCGGTGGAGAGCTGGAGTGGAGAGCTGGACGTTTTGGTGGAGACCTGGACATTTCGGTGGAGAGCTGGAGTGGAGAGCTGGAGGTTTCTGTGGAGAGCTGGAGTGGAGAGCTGGAGTGGAGAGCTGGACGTTTCGGTGGAGAGCTGGAGTGGAGAGCTGGACGTTTCGGTGGAGAGCTGGAGTGGAGAGCTGGAGTGGAGACCTGGGCGTTTCGGTGGAGAGCTGGACGTTTCGGTGGAGAGCTGGAGTGGAGAGCTGGACGTTTTGATGGAGAGCTGGAGGTTTCTGTGGAGAGCTGGAGTGGAGAGCTGGACGTTTCCGTGTAGAGCTGGACTAAAGAGCTGGAGTGGAGAGCTGGAGTGGAAACCTGGAAGTTTCGGTGGAGAGGTGGACGTTTCGGTGGAGAGCTGGGCGTTTCGGTGGAGAGCTGGAGTGTAGAGCTGGACGTTTCCGTGGAGAGCTGGAGGTTTCGGTGGAGAGCTGGAGTGGAGAGCTGGAGTGGAGAGCTGGAATGGAGAGCTGGACATTTCGGTGAAGAGCTGGAGTGGAGAGTTGGACGTTTCGGTGGAGAGCTGGAGTGGAGAGCTGGAGTGGAGAGATGGACGTTTCGGTGGAGAGCTGGACGTTTCGGTGGAGAGCTGGAGTGGAGAGCTGGATGTTTTGATGTAGAGCTGGACGTTTCGGTGGAGAACTGCAGTGGAGAGCTGGAGTGGAGAGATGGACGTTTCGATGGAGAGCTGGAGTGGAGAGCTGGAGTGGAGTGCTGGACGTTTCGGTGGAGAGCTGGAGTGGAGAGCTGGAGTGGAGAGCTGGACGTTTCGGTGGAGAGCTGGAGCGGAGAGCTGTAGTGGAGAGCTGGACGTTTCGGTGGAGAGCTGGAGTGGAGAGCTGGAGTGGAGAGCTGGACGTTTCCGTGGAGAGCTGGACTAAAGAGCTGGAGTGGAGAGCTGGAGTCGAGAGCTGGACGTTTCAATGGAGAGCTGGAGTGGAGAGCTGGATGTTTCGGTGGATAGCTGGAGTGGAGAGCTGGAGTGGAGTGCTGGACGTTTCGGTGGAGAGCTGGAGTGGAGAGCTGGAGTGGAGAGCTGGACTTTTCGGTGGAGAGCTGGAGTGGAGAGCTGTAGTGGAGAGCTGGACGTTTCGGTGGAGAGCTGGAGTGGAGAGCTGGAGTGGAGAGCTGGACGTTTCGGTGGAGAGCTGGAGCGGAGAGTTGTAGTGGAGAGCTGGACGTTTCGGTGGAGAGCTGGAGTGGAGAGCTGGAGTGGAGAGCTGGACGTTTCCGTGGAGAGCTGGACTAAATTGCTGGAGTGGAGAGCTGGAGTCGAGAGCTGGACGTTTCAGTGGAGAGATGGAGTGGAGAGCTGGAGTGGAGAGCTGGAAGATTCGGTGGAGAGCTGGACGTTTCGGTGGAGAGCTGGACGTTTCGGTGGAGAGCTGGAGTGGAGAGCTGGAGTGGAGAGCTGGACGTTTCCGTGGAGAGCTGGACTAAATTGCTGGAGTGGAGAGCTGGAGTCGAGAGCTGGACGTTTCAGTGGAGAGATGGAGTGGAGAGCTGGAGTGGAGAGCTGGAAGATTCGGTGGAGAGCTGGACGTTTCGGTGGAGAGCTGGAGTGTAGAGCTGGACATTTCTGTGGAGAGCTTGACGTTTCGGTGGAGAGATGGAGTGGAGAGCTGGACGTTTCAGTGGAGAGCTGGACGTTTCGGTGGAGAGCTGGAGTGGAGAGCTGGAGTGGAGAGCAGGACGTTTCGGTGGAGAGCTGGAGTAGGGAGCTGGAGTGGAGAGCTGGACGCTTCGGTGGAGAGCTGGAGTGGAGAGCTGGAGTGGAGAGCTGGACGTTTCGGTGGAGAGCTGGAGTGGAGAGCTGGAGTGGCAGCTGGACGTTTCGGTGGAGAGCTAGAGTGGAGAGCTGGAGTTGAGAGCTGGATGTTTCGGTGGAGAGCTGGAGTGGAGAGCTGGAGCGGAGAGCTGGAAGTTTCGGAGGAGACCTGGACTGGAGAGCTGGTGTGGTGAGCTGGACGTTTCGGTGGAGAGCTGGAGTTTAGAGCTGGAGTGGAGAGCTGGACGTTTCCGTGGAGAGCTGGACTAAAGAGCTGGAGTGGAGAGCTGGAGTCGAGAGCTGGACGTTTCAGTGGAGAGCTGGAGTGGAGAGCTGGACGTTTCTGTGGAGACCTTGACGTTTCGGTGGAGAGCTGGAGTGGAGAGCTGGACGTTTCAGTGGAGAGCTGGACGTTTCGGTGGAGAGCTGGAGTGGAGAGCTGGAGTGGAGAGCTGGACGTTTCGGTGGAGAGCTGGAGTAGGGAGCTGGAGTGGAGAGCTGGACGCTTCGGTGGAGAGCTGGAGTGGAGAGCTGGAGTGGAGAGCTGGACGTTTCGGTGGAGAGCTGGAGTGGAGAGCTGGAGTGGAGAGCTGGAGTGGAGAGCTGGAGTGGAGAGCTGGGCGTTTCAGTGGAGAGCTGGACTAGAGAGCTGGAGTGTAGAGCTGGACGTTTCGGTGGAGATCTGAAGTGGAGAGCTGGACGTTTCAGTGGAGAGCTGGACGTTTTGGTGGAGAGCTGGACTGGAGAGCTGGACTGGAGAGCTGGACGTTTCGGTGGAGAGCTGGAGTGGAGAGCTGGACGTGTCGGTGGAGAGCTGGAGTGGAGAGCTGGAGTGGAGAGCTGGACGATTCGGTGGAGAGCTGGAGTGGAGAGCTGGAGTGGAGAGCTGGACGTTTCGGTGGAGAGCTGGAGTGGAGAGCTGGAGTGGAGAGCTGGAAGATTCGGTGGAGAGTTGGAGTGGAGAGCTGGAGTGGAGAGCTGGACGTTTCGGTGGAGAGCTGGAGTGGAGAGCTGGACGTTTCGGTGGAGAGCTGGAGTGGAGTGCTGGAATGGAGAGCTGGGCGTTTAGGTGGAGAGCTGGAGTGGAGAGCTGGAGTGGAGAGCTGGACGTTTCGGTGGATAGCTGGAGTGGAGAGCTGGAGTGGAGAGCTGGACGTTTCGGTGGAGAGCTGGACTGGAGAGCTGGAGTGGAGAGCTGGAGCCGAGAGCTGGACGTTTCGGTGGAGAGCTGGAGTGGGTAGCTGGACGTTTCGGTGGAGAGCTGGAGTGGAGAGCAGGACGTTTCAGTGGAGAGCTGGACATTTCGGTGGAGATCTGGGGTGGAGACCTGGACGTTTCGGTGGAGAGCTGGACGTTTCGGTGGAGAGCTGGAGTGGAGAGCTGGAGTGGAGAGCTGGACGTTTCGGTGGAGAGCTGGAGTAGGGAGCTGGAGTGGAGAGCTGGACGCTTCGGTGGAGAGCTGGAGTGGAGAGCTGGAGTGGAGAGCTGGACGTTTCGGTGGAGAGCTGGAGTGGAGAGCTGGAGTGGAGAGCTGGAGTGGAGAGCTGGAGTGGAGAGCTGGGCGTTTCAGTGGAGAGCTGGACTAGAGAGCTGGAGTGTAGAGCTGGACGTTTCGGTGGAGAGCTGAAGTGGAGAGCTGGACGTTTCAGTGGAGAGCTGGACGTTTTGGTGGAGAGCTGGACTGGAGAGCTGGACTGGAGAGCTGGACGTTTCGGTGGAGAGCTGGAGTGGAGAGCTGGACGTGTCGGTGGAGAGCTGGAGTGGAGAGCTGGAGTGGAGAGCTGGACGATTCGGTGGAGAGCTGGAGTGGAGAGCTGGAGTGGAGAGCTGGACGTTTCGGTGGAGAGCTGGAGTGGAGAGCTGGAGTGGAGAGCTGGAAGATTCGGTGGAGAGTTGGAGTGGAGAGCTGGAGTGGAGAGCTGGACGTTTCGGTGGAGAGCTGGAGTGGAGAGCTGGACGTTTCGGTGGAGAGCTGGAGTGGAGTGCTGGAATGGAGAGCTGGGCGTTTAGGTGGAGAGCTGGAGTGGAGAGCTGGAGTGGAGAGCTGGACGTTTCGGTGGATAGCTGGAGTGGAGAGCTGGAGTGGAGAGCTGGACGTTTCGGTGGAGAGCTGGACTGGAGAGCTGGAGTGGAGAGCTGGAGCCGAGAGCTGGACGTTTCGGTGGAGAGCTGGAGTGGGTAGCTGGACGTTTCGGTGGAGAGCTGGAGTGGAGAGCAGGACGTTTCAGTGGAGAGCTGGACATTTCGGTGGAGATCTGGGGTGGAGACCTGGACGTTTCGGTGGAGAGCTGGACGTTTCGGTGGAGAGCTGGAGTGGAGAGCTGGAGGTTTCGGTGGAGAGCTGGAGTGGAGAGCTGGAGTGGAGAGCTGGACGTTTCGGTGGAGAGCTGGAGTGGAGAGCTGGACGTTTCTGTGGAGTGCTGGAGTGGAGAGCTGGAGTGGAGACCTGGACGTTTCGGAGGAGAGCTGGAGTGGAGAGCTGGACGTTTTGGTGGAGACCTGGACGTTTCGGTGGAGAGCTGGAGTGGAGAGCTGGAGGTTTCTGTGGAGAGCTGGAGTGGAGAGCTGGAGTGGAGAGCTGGACGTTTCGGTGGAGAGCTGGAGTGGAGAGCTGGACGTTTCGGTGGAGAGCTGGAGTGGAGAGCTGGAGTGGAGACCTGGGCGTTTCGGTGGAGAGCTGGACGTTTCGGTGGAGAGCTGGAGTGGAGAGCTGGACGTTTTGATGGAGAGCTGGACGTTTCCGTGGGGAGCTGGAGTGGAGAGCTGTACGTTTCCGTGTAGAGCCGGACTAAAGAGCTGGAGTGGAGAGCTGGAGTGGAAACCTGGAAGTTTCGGTGGTGAGGTGGACGTTTCGGTGGAGAGCTGGGCGTTTCGGTGGAGAGCTGGAGTGTAGAGCTGGACGTTTCCGTGGAGAGCTGGACGTTTCGGTGGAGAGCTGGAGTGGAGAGCTGGAGTGGAGAGCTGGACGTTTCCGTGGAGAGCTGGACTAAAGAGCTGGAGTGGAGAGCTGGAGTCGAGAGCTGGACGTTTCAATGGAGAGCTGGAGTGGAGAGCTGGATGTTTCGGTGGATAGCTGGAGTGGAGAGCTGGAGTGGAGTGCTGGACGTTTCGGTGGAGAGCTGGAGTGGAGAGCTGGAGTGGAGAGCTGGACTTTTCGGTGGAGAGCTGGAGTGGAGAGCTGTAGTGGAGAGCTGGACGTTTCGGTGGAGAGCTGGAGTGGAGAGCTGGAGTGGAGAGCTGGACGTTTCGGTGGAGAGCTGGAGCGGAGAGTTGTAGTGGAGAGCTGGACGTTTCGGTGGAGAGCTGGAGTGGAGAGCTGGAGTGGAGAGCTGGACGTTTCCGTGGAGAGCTGGACTAAAGAGCTGGAGTGGAGAGCTGGAGTCGAGAGCTGGACGTTTCAGTGGAGAGATGGAGTGGAGAGCTGGAGTGGAGAGCTGGAAGATTCGGTGGAGAGCTGGACGTTTCGGTGGAGAGCTGGAGTGTAGAGCTGGACATTTCTGTGGAGAGCTTGACGTTTCGGTGGAGAGCTGGAGTGGAGAGCTGGACGTTTCAGTGGAGAGCTGGACGTTTCGGTGGAGAGCTGGAGTGGAGAGCTGGAGTGGAGAGCAGGACGTTTCGGTGGAGAGCTGGAGTAGGGAGCTGGAGTGGAGAGCTGGACGCTTCGGTGGAGAGCTGGAGTGGAGAGCTGGAGTGGAGAGCTGGACGTTTCGGTGGAGAGCTGGAGTGGAGAGCTGGAGTGGCAGCTGGACGTTTCGGTGGAGAGCTAGAGTGGAGAGCTGGAGTTGAGAGCTGGACGTTTCGGTGGAGAGCTGGAGTGGAGAGCTGGAGCGGAGAGCTGGAAGTTTCGGAGGAGACCTGGACTGGAGAGCTGGAGTGGTGAGCTGGACGTTTCGGTGGAGAGCTGGAGTGGAGAGCTGGAGTGGAGTGCTGGACGTTTCCGTGGAGAGCTGGACTAAAGAGCTGGAGTGGAGAGCTGGAGTCGAGAGCTGGACGTTTCAGTGGAGGGCTGGAGTGTAGAGCTGGACGTTTCTGTGGAGACCTTGACGTTTCGGTGGAGAGCTGGAGTGGAGAGCTGGACGTTTCAGTGGAGAGCTGGACGTTTCGGTGGAGAGCTGGAGTGGAGAGCTGGAGTGGAGAGCTGGACGTTTCGGTGGAGAGCTGGAGTAGGGAGCTGGAGTGGAGAGCTGGACGCTTCGGTGGAGAGCTGGAGTGGAGAGCTGGAGTGGAGAGCTGGACGTTTCGGTGGAGAGCTGGAGTGGAGAGCTGGAGTGGATAGCTGGATTGGAGAGCTGGAGTGGAGAGCTGGGCGTTTCAGTGGAGAGCTGGACTAGAGAGCTGGAGTGTAGAGCTGGACGTTTCGGTGGAGAGCTGAAGTGGAGAGCTGGACGTTTCAGTGGAGAGCTGGAAGTTTTGGTGGAGAGCTGGACTGGAGAGCTGGACTGGAGAGCTGGACGTTTCGGTGGAGAGCTGGAGTGGAGAGCTGGACGTGTCGGTGGAGAGCTGGAGTGGTGAGCTGGAGTGGAGAGCTGGACGATTCGGTGGAGAGCTGGAGTGGAGAGCTGGAGTGGAGAGCTGGAAGATTCGGTGGAGAGTTGGAGTGGAGAGCTGGAGTGGAGAGCTGGACGTTTCGGTGGAGAGCTGGAGTGGAGAGCTGGACGTTTCGGTGGAGAGCTGGAGTGGAGTGCTGGAATGGAGAGCTGGGCGTTTAGGTGGAGAGCTGGAGTGGAGAGCTGGAGTGGAGAGCTGGACGTTTCGGTGGATAGCTGGAGTGGAGAGCTGGAGTGGAGAGCTGGACGTTTCGGTGGAGAGCTGGACTGGAGAGCTGGAGTGGAGAGCTGGAGCCGAGAGCTGGACGTTTCGGTGGAGAGCTGGAGTGGGTAGCTGGACGTTTCGGTGGAGAGCTGGAGTGGAGAGCAGGACGTTTCAGTGGAGAGCTGGACATTTCGGTGGAGATCTGGGGTGGAGACCTGGACGTTTCGGTGGAGAGCTGGAAGTTTCGGTGGAGAGCTGGAGTGGAGAGCTGGAGGTTTCGGTGGAGAGCTGGAGTGGAGAGCTGGAGTGGAGAGCTGGACGTTTCGGTGGAGAGCTGGAGTGGAGAGCTGGACGTTTCTGTGGAATGCTGGAGTGGAGATCTGGAGTGGAGACCTGGACGTTTCGGTGGAGAGCTGGAGTGGAGAGCTGGACGTTTTGGTGGAGACCTGGACGTTTCGGTGGAGAGCTGGAGTGGAGAGCTGGAGGTTTCTGTGGAGAGCTGGAGTGGAGAGCTGGAGTGGAGAGCTGGACGTTTCGGTGGAGAGCTGGAGTGGAGAGCTGGACGTTTCGGTGGAGAGCTGGAGTGGAGAGCTGGAGTGGAGACCTGGGCGTTTCGGTGGAGTGCTGGACGTTTCGGTGGAGAGCTGGAGTGGAGAGCTGGACGTTTTGATGGAGAGCTGGACGTTTCCGTGGAGAGCTGGAGTGGAGAGCTGGACGTTTCCGTGTAGAGCTGGACTAAAGAGCTGGAGTGGAGAGCTGGAGTGGAAACCTGGAAGTTTCGGTGGAGAGGTGGACGTTTCGGTGGAGAGCTGGGCGTTTCGGTGGAGAGCTGGAGTGTAGAGCTGGACGTTTCCGTGGAGAGCTGGACGTTTCGGTGGAGAGCTGGAGAGGAGAGCTGGAGTGGAGAGCTGGAATGGAGAGCTGGACATTTCGGTGAAGAGCTGGAGTGGAGAGCTGGACGTTTCGGTGGAGAGCTGGAGTGGAGAGCTGGAGTGGAGAGATGGACGTTTCGGTGGAGAGCTGGACGTTTCGGTGGAGAGCTGGAGTGGAGAGCTGGACGTTTCGGTGGAGAGCTGGGCGTTTCGGTGGAGAGCTGGAGCGGAGAGCTGTAGTGGAGAGCTGGACGTTTCGGTGGAGAGCTGGAGTGGAGAGCTGGAGTGGAGAGCTGGACGTTTCCGTGGAGAGCTGGACTAAAGAGCTGGAGTGGAGAGCTGGAGTCAAGAGCTGGACGTTTCAGTGGAGAGCTGGAGTGGAGAGCTGGATGTTTCGGTGGATAGCTGGAGTGGAGAGCTGGAGTGGAGTGCTGGACGTTTCGGTGGAGAGCTGGAGTGGAGAGCTGGAGTGGAGAGCTGGACGTTTCGGTGGAGAGCTGGAGCGGAGAGCTGTAGTGGAGAGCTGGACGTTTCGGTGGAGAGCTGGAGTGGAGAGCTGGAGTGGAGTGCTGGACGTTTCGGTGGAGAGCTGGAGTGGAGAGCTGGAGTGGAGAGCTGGACGTTTCGGTGGAGAGCTGGAGCGGAGAGCTGTAGTGGAGAGCTGGACGTTTCGGTGGAGAGCTGGAGTGGAGAGCTGGAGTGGAGAGCTGGACGTTTCGGTGGAGAGCTGGAGCGGAGAGTTGTAGTGGAGAGCTGGACGTTTCGGTGGAGACCTGGAGTGGAGAGCTGGAGTGGAGAGCTGGACGTTTCCGTGGAGAGCTGGACTAAAGAGCTGGAGTGGAGAGCTGGAGTCGAGAGCTGGACGTTTCAGTGGAGAGCTGGAGTGGAGAGCTGGAGTGGAGAGCTGGAAGATTCGGTGGAGAGCTGGACGTTTCGGTGGAGAGCTGGAGTGTAGAGCTGGACATTTCTGTGGAGAGCTTGACGTTTCGGTGGAGAGCTGGAGTGGAGAGCTGGACGTTTCAGTGGAGAGCTGGACGTTTCGGTGGAGAGCTGGAGTGGAGAGCTGGAGTGGAGAGCAGGACGTTTCGGTGGAGAGCTGGAGTAGGGAGCTGGAGTGGAGAGCTGGACGCTTCGGTGGAGAGCTGGAGTGGAGAGCTGGAGTGGAGAGCTGGACGTTTCGGTGGAGAGCTGGAGTGGAGAGCTGGAGTGGCAGCTGGACGTTTCGGTGGAGAGCTAGAGTGGAGAGCTGGAGTTGAGAGTTGGACGTTTCGGTGGAGAGCTGGAGTGGAGAGCTGGAGCGGAGAGCTGGAAGTTTCGGAGGAGACCTGGACTGGAGAGCTGGAGTGGTGAGCTGGACGTTTCGGTGGAGAGCTGGAGTGGAGAGCTGGAGTGGAGAGCTGGACGTTTCCGTGGAGAGCTGGACTAAAGAGCTGGAGTGGAGAGCTGGAGTCGAGAGCTGGACGTTTCAGTGGAGAGCGGGAGTGTAGAGCTGGACGTTTCTGTGGAGAGCTTGACGTTTCGGTGGAGAGCTGGAGTGGAGAGCTGGACGTTTCAGTGGAGAGCTGGACGTTTCGGTGGAGAGCTGGAGTGGAGAGCTGGAGTGGAGAGCTGGACGTTTCGGTGGAGAGCTGGAGTAGGGAGCTGGAGTGGAGAGCTGGACGCTTCGGTGGAGAGCTGGAGTGGAGAGCTGGAGTGGAGAGCTGGACGTTTCGGTGGAGAGCTGGAGTGGAGAGCTGGAGTGGAGAGCTGGAGTGGAGAGCTGGAGTGGAGAGCTGGGCGTTTCAGTGGAGAGCTGGACTAGAGAGCTGGAGTGTAGAGCTGGACGTTTCGGTGGAGAGCTGAAGTGGAGAGCTGGACGTTTCAGTGGAGAGCTGGACGTTTTGGTGGAGAGCTGGACTGGAGAGCTGGACTGGAGAGCTGGACGTTTCGGTGGAGAGCTGGAGTGGAGAGCTGTACGTGTCGGTGGAGAGCTGGAGTGGAGAGCTGGAGTGGAGAGCTGGACGATTCGGTGGAGAGCTGGAGTGGAGAGCTGGAGTGGAGAGCTGGACGTTTCGGTGGAGAGCTGGAGTGGAGAGCTGGAGTGGAGAGCTGGACGATTCGGTGGAGAGTTGGAGTGGAGAGCTGGAGTGGAGAGCTGGACGTTTCGGTGGAGAGCTGGAGTGGAGAGCGGGACGTTTCGGTGGAGAACTGGAGTGGAGTGCTGGAATGGAGAGCTGGGCGTTTAGGTGGAGAGCTGGAGTGGAGAGCTGGACGTTTTGGTGGAGAGCTGGAGTGGAGAGCTGGACGTTTCGGTGGAGAGCTGGAGTGGGGAGCTGGAGTGGAGAGCTGGACGTTTCGGTGGAAAGCTGGAGTGGAGAGCTGGATTGGAGATCTGGACGTTTCAGAGGAGAGCTGGACATTTCGGTGGTGAGCTGGGGTGGACAGCTGGACGTTTCGGTGGAGAGCTGGACGTTTCGGCGGAGAGCTGGTCGTTTTGGTGGAGAGCTGGACGTTTCGGTGGATAGCTGGAGTGCAGAGCTGGACGTTATGGTGGAGAACTGGACGTTTCGGTGGAGAGCTGGAGTGGAGAGCTGGAGGTTTCGGTGGAGAGCTGGAGTGGAGAGCTGGAGTGGAGAGCTGGACGTTTCGGTGGAGAGCTGGGGTGGAGAGCTGGACGTTTCGGTGGAGAGCTGGAGTGGAGAGCTGGAGTGGAGACCTGGACGTTTCGGTGGAGAGCTGGAGTGGAGAGCTGGACGTTTTGGTGGAGAGCTGGACGTTTCGGTGGAGAGCTGGAGTGGAGAGATGGTGGTTTCTGTGGAGAGCTGGAGTGGAGAGCTGGAGTGGAGAGCTGGACGTTTCGGTGGAGAGCTGGAGTGGGGAGCTGGACGTTTCGGTGGAGAGCTGGAGTGGAGAGCTGGAATGGAGACCTGGACATTTCGGTGGAGAGCTGGACGTTTCGGTGGAGAGCTGGAGTGGAGAGCTGGAGTGGAGAGCTGGACGTTTCGGTGGAGAGCTGGAGTGGAGAGCTGGAGTGGAGAGCCGGACATTTCGGTGGAGAGCTGGAGTGGAGAGCTGGAGGTTTCGGTGGAGAGCTGGAGTGGAGAGCTGGAGTGGAGAGCTGGACGTTTCGGTGGAGAGCTGGAGTGGAGAGCTGGAGTGGAGAGCCGGACATTTCGGTGGAGAGCTGGAGTGGAGAGCTGGAGGTTTCGGTGGAGAGCTGGAGTGGAGAGCTGGAGTGGAGAGCTGGACGTTTCGGTGGAGAGCTGGAGTGGAGAGCTGGAGTGGAGAGTCGGACATTTCGGTGGAGAGCTGGAGTGGAGAGCTGGAGGTTTCGGTGGAGAGCTGGAGTGGAGAGCTGGAGTGGAGAGCTGGACGTTTCGGTGGAGAGCTGGAGTGGAGAGCTTGAGTGGAGAGCTGGACGTTTCGATGGATAGCTGGAGTGGAGAGCTGGAGTGGAGAGCTGGACGTTTCGGTGGAGAGCTGGACTGGAGAGCTGGAGTGGAGAGCTGGAGCTGAGAGCTGGACGTTTTGGTGGAGAGCTGGAGTGGGTAGCTGGACGTTTCGGTGGAGAGCTGGAGTGGAGAGCAGGACGTTTCAGTGGAGAGCTGGACATTTCGGTGGAGATCTGGGGTGGAGACCTGGACGTTTCGGTGGAGAGCTGGACGTTTCGGTGGAGAGCTGGAGCGGAGAGCTGGAGGTTTCGGTGGAGAGCTGGAGTGGAGAGCTGGACGTTTTGATGGAGAGCTGGACGTTTCTGTGGAGAGCTGGAGTGGAGAGCTGGACGTTTCCGTGTAGAGCTGGACTAAAGAGCTGGAGTGGAGAGCTGGAGTGGAAACCTGGAAGTTTCGGTGGAGAGGTGGACGTTTCGGTGGAGAGCTGGGCGTTTCGGTGGAGAGCTGGAGTGTAGAGCTGGACGTTTCCGTGGAGAGCTGGAGGTTTCGGTGGAGAGCTGGAGTGGAGAGCTGGAGTGGAGAGCTGGAATGGAGAGCTGGACATTTCGGTGAAGAGCTGGAGTGGAGAGCTGGAGTCGAGAGCCGGACATTTCGGTGGAGAGCTGGAGTGGAGAGCTGGAGGTTTCGGTGGAGAGCTGGAGTGTAGAGCTGGAGTGGAGAGCTGGACGTTTCGGTGGAGAGCTGGAGTGGAGATCTGGAGTGGAGAGCCGGACATTTCGGTGGAGAGCTGGAGTGGAGAGCTGGAGGTTTCGGTGGAGAGCTGGAGTGGAGAGCTGGAGTGGAGAGCTGGACGTTTCGGTGGAGAGCTGGAGTGGAGAGCTTGAGTGGAGAGCTGGACGTTTCGATGGATAGCAGGAGTGGAGAGCTGGAGTGGAGAGCTGGAGTGGAGAGCTGGACGTTTCGGTGGAGAGCTGGAGTGGAGAGCTGGAGTGGAGAGCCGGACATTTCGGTGGAGAGCTGGAGTGGAGAGCTGGAGGTTTCGGTGGAGAGCTGGAGTGGAGAGCTGGAGTGGAGAGCTGGACGTTTCGGTGGAGAGCTGGATTGGAGAGCTGGAGTGGAGAGCCGGACATTTCGGTGGAGAGCTGGAGTGGAGAGCTGGAGGTTTCGGTGGAGAGCTGGAGTGGAGAGCTGGAGTGGAGAGCTGGACGTTTCGGTGGAGAGCTGGAGTGGAGAGCTTGAGTGGAGAGCTGGACGTTTCGATGGATAGCTGGAATGGAGAGCTGGAGTGGAGAGCTGGACGTTTCGGTGGAGAGCTGGACTGGAGAGCTGGAGTGGAGAGCTGGAGCCGAGAGCTGGACGTTTCGGTGGAGAGCTGGAGTGGGTAGCTGGACGTTTCGGTGGAGAGCTGGAGTGGAGAGCAGGACGTTTCAGTGGAGAGCTGGACATTTCGGTGGAGATCTGGGGTGGAGACCTGGACGTTTCGGTGGAGAGCTGGACGTTTCGGTGGAGAGCTGGAGCGGAGAGCTGGAGGTTTCGGTGGAGAGCTGGAGTGGAGAGCTGGACGTTTCGGTGGAGAGCTGGAGTGGAGAGCTGGAGCGGAGAGCTGGAAGTTTCGGAGGAGACCTGGACTGGAGAGCTGGAGTGGTGAGCTGGACGTTTCGGTGGAGAGCTGGAGTGGAGAGCTGGAGTGGAGAGCTGGACGTTTCCGTGGAGAGCTGGACTAAAGAGCTGGAGTGGAGAGCTGGAGTCGAGAGCTGGACGTTTCAGTGGAGAGCGGGAGTGTAGAGCTGGACGTTTCTGTGGAGAGCTTGACGTTTCGGTGGAGAGCTGGAGTGGAGAGCTGGACGTTTCAGTGGAGAGCTGGACGTTTCGGTGGAGAGCTGGAGTGGAGAGCTGGAGTGGAGAGCTGGACGTTTCGGTGGAGAGCTGGAGTGGAGAGCTGGAGTGGAGAGCTGGAGTGGAGAGCTGGAGTGGAGAGCTGGGCGTTTCAGTGGAGAGCTGGACTAGAGAGCTGGAGTGTAGAGCTGGACGTTTCGGTGGAGAGCTGAAGTGGAGAGCTGGACGTTTCAGTGGAGAGCTGGACGTTTTGGTGGAGAGCTGGACTGGAGAGCTGGACTGGAGAGCTGGACGTTTCGGTGGAGAGCTGGAGTGGAGAGCTGGACGTGTCGGTGGAGAGCTGGAGTGGAGAGCTGGAGTGGAGAGCTGGACGATTCGGTGGAGAGCTGGAGTGGAGAGCTGGAGTGGAGAGCTGGACGTTTCGGTGGAGAGCTGGAGTGGAGAGCTGCAGTGGAGAGCTGGACGATTCGGTGGAGAGTTGAAGTGGAGGGCTGGAGTGGAGAGCTGGACGTTTCGGTGGAGAGCTGGAGTGGAGAGCGGGACGTTTCGGTGGAGAGCTGGAGTGGAGTGCGGGAATGGAGAGCTGGGCGTTTAGGTGGAGAGCTGGAGTGGAGAGCTGGAGTGGAGAGCTGGACGTTTTGGTGGAGAGCTGGAGTGGAGAGCTGGACGTTTCGGTGGAGAGCTGGAGTGGGGAGCTGGAGTGGAGAGCTGGACGTTTCGGTGGAAAGCTGGAGTGGAGAGCTGGATTGGAGATCTGGACGTTTCAGAGGAGAGCTGGACATTTCGGTGGTGAGCTGGGGTGGAGAGCTGGACGTTTCGGTGGAGAGCTGGACGTTTCGGTGGAGAGCTGGTCGTTTTGGTGGAGAGCTGGACGTTTCGGTGGATAGCTGGAGTGCAGAGCTGGACGTTTTGGTGGAGAACTGGACGTTTCGGTGGAGAGCTGGAGTGGAGAGCTGGAGGTTTCGGTGGAGAGCTGGAGTGGAGAGCTGGAGTGGAGAGCTGGACGTTTCGGTGGAGAGCTGGAGTGGAGAGCTGGACGTTTCGGTGGAGAGCTGGAGTGGAGAGCTGGACGTTTTGGTGGAGAGCTGGACGTTTCGGTGGAGAGCTGGAGTGGAGAGATGGAGGTTTCTGTGGAGAGCTGGAGTGGAGAGCTGGAGTGGAGAGCTGGACGTTTCGGTGGAGAGCTGGAGTGTGGAGCTGGACGTTTCGGTGGAGAGCTGGAGTGGAGAGCTGGAATGGAGACCTGGACATTTCGGTGGAGAGCTGGACGTTTCGGTGGAGAGCTGGAGTGGAGAGCTGGAGTGGAGAGCTGGACGTTTCGGTGGAGAGCTGGAGTGGAGAGCTGGAGTGGAGAGCCGGACATTTCGGTGGAGAGCTGGAGTGGAGAGCTGGAGGTTTCGGTGGAGAGCTGGAGTGGAGAGCTGGAGTGGAGAGCTGGACGTTTCGGTGGAGAGCTGGAGTGGAGAGCTGGAGTGGAGAGCCGGACATTTCGGTGGAGAGCTGGAGTGGAGAGCTGGAGGTTTCGGTGGAGAGCTGGAGTGGAGAGCTGGAGTGGAGAGCTGGACGTTTCGGTGGAGAGCTGGAGTGGAGAGCTTGAGTGGAGAGCTGGACGTTTCGATGGATAGCTGGAGTGGAGAGCTGGAGTGGAGAGCTGGACGTTTCGGTGGAGAGCTGGACTGGAGAGCTGGAGTGGAGAGCTGGAGCCGAGAGCTGGACGTTTCGGTGGAGAGCTGGAGTGGGTAGCTGGATGTTTCGGTGGAGAGCTGGAGTGGAGAGCAGGACGTTTCAGTGGAGAGCTGGACATTTCGGTGGAGATCTGGGGTGGAGACCTGGACGTTTCGGTGGAGAGCTGGACGTTTCGGTGGAGAGCTGGAGCGGAGAGCTGGAGGTTTCGGTGGAGAGCTGGAGTGGAGAGCTGGACGTTTTGATGGAGAGCTGGACGTTTCTGTGGAGAGCTGGAGTGGAGAGCTGGACGTTTCCGTGTAGAGCTGGACTAAAGAGCTGGAGTGGAGAGCTGGAGTGGAAACCTGGAAGTTTCGGTGGAGAGGTGGACGTTTCGGTGGAGAGCTGGGCGTTTCGGTGGAGAGCTGGAGTGTAGAGCTGGACGTTTCCGTGGAGAGCTGGAGGTTTCGGTGGAGAGCTGGAGTGGAGAGCTGGAGAGGAGAGCTGGAATGGAGAGCTGGACATTTCGGTGAAGAGCTGGAGTGGAGAGCTGGACGTTTCGGTGGAGAGCTGGAGTGGAGAGCTGGAGTGGAGAGATGGACGTTTCGGTGGAGAGCTGGACGTTTCGGTGGAGAGCTGGAGTGGAGACCTGGACGTTTCGGTGGAGAGCTGGACGTTTCGGTGGAGAGCTGGAGCGGAGAGCAGGACGTTTCAGTGGAGAGCTGGACATTTCGGTGGAGATCTGGGGTGGAGACCTGGACATTTCGGTGGAGAGCTGGACGTTTCGGTGGAGAGCTGGAGCGGAGAGCTGGAGGTTTCGGTGGAGAGCTGGAGTGGAGAGCTGGACGTTTTGATGGAGAGCTGGACGTTTCTGTGGAGTGCTGGAGTGGAGAGCTGGAGTGGAGACCTGGACGTTTCGGTGGAGAGCTGGAGTGGAGAGCTGGACGTTTTGGTGGAGACCTGGACGTTTCGGTGGAGAGCTGGAGTGGAGAGCTGGAGGTTTCTGTGGAGAGCTGGAGTGGAGAGCTGGAGTGGAGAGCTGGACGTTTCGGTGGAGAGCTGGAGTGGAGAGCTGGACGTTTCGGTGGAGAGCTGGAGTGGAGAGCTGGAGTGGAGACCTGGGCGTTTCGGTGGAGAGCTGGACGTTTCGGTGGAGAGCTGGAGTGGAGAGCTGGACGTTTTGATGGAGAGCTGGACGTTTCTGTGGAGAGCTGGAGTGGAGAGCTGGACGTTTCCGTGTAGAGCTGGACTAAAGAGCTGGAGTGGAGAGCTGGAGTGGAAAGCTGGAAGTTTCGGTGGAGAGGTGGACGTTTCGGTGGAGAGCTGGGCGTTTCGGTGGAGAGCTGGAGTGTAGAGCTGGACGTTTCCGTGGAGAGCTGGACATTTCGGTGAAGAGCTGGAGTGGAGAGCTGGACGTTTCGGTGGAGAGCTGGAGTGGAGAGCTGGAGTGTAGAGCTGGACGTTTCTGTGGAGAGCTGGACGTTTCGGTGGAGAGCTGGAGTGGAGAGCTGGATGTTTTGATGTAGAGCTGGACGTTTCGGTGGAGAACTGGAGTGGAGAGCTGGAGTGGAGAGATGGACGTTTCGATGGAGAGCTGGAGTGGAGAGCTGGAGTGGAGTGCTGGACGTTTCGGTGGAGAACTGGAGTGGAGAGCTGGAGTGGAGAGATGGACGTTTCGATGGAGAGCTGGAGTGGAGAGCTGGAGTGGAGTGCTGGACGTTTCGGTGGAGAACTGGAGTGGAGAGCTGGAGTGGAGAGCTGGACGTTTCGGTGGAGAGCTGGAGCGGAGAGCTGTAGTGGAGAGCTGGACGTTTCGGTGGAGAGCTGGAGTGGAGAGCTGGAGTGGAGAGCTGGACGTTTCCGTGTAGAGCTGGACTAAAGAGCTGGAGTGGAGAGCTGGAGTGGAAAGCTGGAAGTTTCGGTGGAGAGGTGGACGTTTCGGTGGAGAGCTGGGCGTTTCGGTGGAGAGCTGGAGTGTAGAGCTGGACGTTTCCGTGGAGAGCTGGACGTTTCGGTGGAGAGCTGGAGTGGAGAGCTGGAGTGGAGAGCTGGAATGGAGAGCTGGACATTTCGGCGAAGAGCTGGAGTGGAGAGCTGGACGTTTCGGTGGAGAGCTGGAGTGGAGAGCTGGAGTGGAGAGATGGACGTTTCGGTGGAGAGCTGGACGTTTCGGTGGAGAGCTGGAGTGGAGAGCTGGATGTTTTGATGTAGAGCTGGACGTTTCGGTGGAGAACTGGAGTGGAGAGCTGGAGTGGAGAGATGGACGTTTCGATGGAGAGCTGGAGTGGAGAGCTGGAGTGGAGAGATGGACGTTTCGATGGAGAGCTGGAGTGGAGAGCTGGAGTGGAGTGCTGGACGTTTCGGTGGAGAGCTGGAGTGGAGAGCTGGAGTGGAGAGCTGGACGTTTCGGTGGAGAGCTGGAGCGGAGAGCTGTAGTGGAGAGCTGGACGTTTCGGTGGAGAGCTGGAGTGGAGAGCTGGAGTGGAGAGCTGGACGTTTCCGTGTAGAGCTGGACTAAAGAGCTGGAGTGGAGAGCTGGAGTGGAAAGCTGGAAGTTTCGGTGGAGAGGTGGACGTTTCGGTGGAGAGCTGGGCGTTTCGGTGGAGAGCTGGAGTGTAGAGCTGGACGTTTCCGTGGAGAGCTGGACGTTTCGGTGGAGAGCTGGAGTGGAGAGCTGGAGTGGAGAGCTGGAATGGAGAGCTGGACATTTCGGCGAAGAGCTGGAGTGGAGAGCTGGACGTTTCGGTGGAGAGCTGGAGTGGAGAGCTGGAGTGGAGAGATGGACGTTTCGGTGGAGAGCTGGACGTTTCGGTGGAGAGCTGGAGTGGAGAGCTGGATGTTTTGATGTAGAGCTGGACGTTTCGGTGGAGAACTGGAGTGGAGAGCTGGAGTGGAGAGATGGACGTTTCGATGGAGAGCTGGAGTGGAGAGCTGGAGTGGAGAGATGGACGTTTCGATGGAGAGCTGGAGTGGAGAGCTGGAGTGGAGTGCTGGACGTTTCGGTGGAGAGCTGGAGTGGAGAGCTGGACGTTTCGGTGGAGAGCTGGAGCGGAGAGCTGTAGTGGAGAGCTGGACGTTTCGGTGGAGAGCTGGAGTGGAGAGCTGGAGTGGAGAGCTGGACGTTTCCGTGGAGAGCTGGACTAAAGAGCTGGAGTGGAGAGCTGGAGTCGAGAGCTGGACGTTTCAGTGGAGAGCTGGAGTGGAGAGCTGGATGTTTCGGTGGATAGCTGGAGTGGAGAGCTGGAGTGGAGTGCTGGACGTTTCGGTGGAGAGCTGGAGTGGAGAGCTGGACGTTTCGGTGGAGAGCTGGAGCGGAGAGCTGTAGTGGAGAGCTGGACGTTTCGGTGGAGAGCTGGAGTGGAGAGCTGGAGTGGAGAGCTGGACGTTTCGGTGGAGAGCTGGAGCGGAGAGTTGTAGTGGAGAGCTGGACGTTTCGGTGGAGAGCTGGAGTGGAGAGCTGGACGTTTCCGTGGAGAGCTGGACTAAAGAGCTGGAGTGGAGAACTGGACGTTTCAGTGGAGAGCTGGAGTGCAGAGCTGGAGTGGAGAGCTGGAAGTTTCGGAGGCGAGCAGGACTGGAGAGCTGGAGTGGAGAGCTAGACGTTTCGGTGGAGAGATGGAGTGGAGAGCTGGAGTGGAGAGCTGGAGTCGAGAGCTGGGCGTTTCAGTGGAGAGCTGGAGTGGAGAGCTGGAGTGGAGAGCTGGACGTTTCGGTGGAGAGCTGAAGTGGAGAGCTGGACGTTTCGGTGGAGAGCTGGACGTTTTGGTGGAGAGCTGGACTGGAAAGCTGAACTGGAGAGCTGGACGTTTCGGTGGAGAGGTGGAGTGGAGAGCTGGACGTGTCGGTGGAGAGCTGGAGTGGAGAGCTGGACGTGTCGGTGGAGAGCTGGACGTTTCGGTGGAGAGCTGGAGTGGAGAGCTGGACGTTTTGATGGAGAGCTGGACGTTTCGGTGGAGAGCTGGAGTGGAGAGCTGGAGTAGAGAAGTGGACATTTCGGTGGAGAGCTGGAGTGGAGAGCTGGAGTGGAGAGCTGGACATTTCGGTGGAGAGCTGGAGTGGAGAGCTGGAGTGGAGAGCTGGAGTGGAGAGCTGGACGTTTCGGTGGAGACCTGGAGTGGAGAGCTGGACGTTTCGTTGGAGAGCTGGAGTGGAGAGCTGGAGTAGGGAGGTGGACATTTCGGTGGAGAGCTGGAGTGGAGAGCTGGAGTGGAGAGCTGGACATTTCGGTGGAGAGCTGGAGTGGAGAGCTGGAGTGGAGAGATGGAGTGGAGAGCTGGGCGTTTCGGTGGAGAGCTGGAGTGGAGAGCTGGAGTAGAGAGGTGGACATTTCGGTGGAGAGCTGGAGTGGAGAGCTGGAGTGGAGAGCTGGAGTGGAGAGCTGGACATTTCGGTGGAGAGCTGGAGTGGAGAGCTGGAGTGGAGAGCTGGAGTGGAGAGCTGGACGTTTCGGTGGAGAGCTGGAGTGGAGAGCTGGAGTAGAGAGGTGGACATTTCGGTGGAGAGCTGGAGTGGAGAGCTGGAGTGGAGAGCTGGACATTTTGGTGGAGAGCTGGAGTGGAGAGCTGGAGTGGAGAGATGGAGTGGAGAGCTGGGCGTTTCGTTGGAGAGCTGGAGTGGAGAGCTGGAGTAGAGAGGTGGACATTTCGGTGGAGAGCTGGAGTGGAGAGCTGGAGTGGAGAGCTGGAGTGGAGAGCTGGACGTTTCACAGAATCACAGAATCCCAAGGGTTGGAAGGGACCTCAAAAGATCATCTAGTCCAACCCCCCTGCAAGAGCAGGGTAACCTAGAGTACATCACACAGGAACTTGTCCAGGCGGGCCTTGAATATCTCCAGTGTAGGAGACTCCACAACCCCCCTGGGCAACCTGTTCCAGTGCTCTGTCACTCTTACAGTAAAGAAGTTCTTCCTGATGTTAACGTGGAACTTCCTATGCTCCAGTTTACACCCATTGCCCCTTGTCGTATCACTGGATATCACTGAAAAAATCCTAGCTCCATCATCCTGATACCTACCCTTTACATATTTGTAAACATTGATGAGGTCACCCCTCAGTCTCCTCTTCTCCAAGCTAAAGAGGCCCAGCTCCCTCAGCCTCTTCTCATAAGGGAGATGTTCCACTCCCTTAATCATCTTTGTGGCTCTGCGCTGGACTCCTTCAAGCAATTCCCTGTCCTTCTTGAACAGAGGGGCCCAGAACTGGACGCAATATTCCAGATGCGGCCTCACCAAGGCTGAGTAGAGGGGGAGGAGAACCTCTCTTGACCTACTAACCACTCCCTTTCTAATGCACCCTAAGATGCCATTTGCCTTCTTGGCCACAAGAGCACATTGATGGCTCATGGTCATCCTCCTATCCACCAGGACCCCCAGGTCCCTTTCCCCTTCACTACTTTCCAGCAGGTCAACCCCCAACCTGTACTGGTACATGGGGTTGTTCTTCCCCAGATGCAAGACTCTACACTTGCCCTTGTTAAATTTCATCAAGTTTCTCCCCGCCCAACTCTCCAGCCTGTCCAGGTCTCGCTGAATGGCAGCACAGTCCTCTGGTGTGTCAGCCACTCCTCCCAGTTTTGTGTCATCAGCAAACTTGCTGAGGGTGCACTCAGTTCCCTCATCCAGGTCATTGATGAAAATATTAAACAGCACCGGTCCCAGCACCGACCCCTGAGGAACTCCACTAGTCACAGACCTCCAGCTAGATTCTGCGCCATTGACCACAACTCTCTGCCTTCTTCCTTTCAACCAGTTCTCGATCCACCTCACTACTTGATCGTCAAGCCCACACTTCTTTAGCTTATCTATGAGGATGCTGTGGGAGACAGTATCAAATGCCTTACTGAAATCAAGAAAAACTACGTCTACCGCTCTACCATCATCCCTCCACCTAGTCACTTCCTCATAGAAGGCTATAAGGTTGGTCATACATGACTTCCTCCTCATAAAACCATGTTGGCTGTTCTTAATGACCCCCTCATCCTTGATATGCCTAGTGATGGAGTCAAGAATAACTTGTTCCATCACCTTTCCAGGGATGGAGGTAAGGCTGACCGGTCTATAATTACCCGGGTCCTCCTTCTTGCCCTTCTTATAGATTGGTGTGACCTTTGCCATCCGCCAATCCTCAGGCACCTCGCCCGTTTCCCACGACTTACCAAAGATGATGGAAAGTGGCCTAGCAATGACCTCCGCCAGCTCCCTCAGCACCCATGGGTGCATTCCATCCGGACCCATCGATTTACAGATGTCCAGTTTGCATAGCTGATCCCTAACCCAATCATCATCTACCAAAGCAAACTCCTCCTTTGTCCTGACTCCTTCTGGGGCTATAGAAATCAAGGGCCCTCGGGGAGAGTCTGCAGGAGTAAAGACAGAGGCAAAGAAGGCATTCAGCACCTCTGCCTTCTTTATATCCTCTGTCTCCAGGGTACCCACTTCGTTCAGCAGTGGGCCTATATTGCCTCTTGTTTTAGTTTTATTTGCTATGTATTTGAAGAAGCCCTTTCTATTGTCTTTAACCCGACTAGCAAGATTGAGTTCCAAGGAGGCCTTAGCTGTCCTAATTGCCTCCCTACATCCTCTGACAACTGTCCTATATTCCTCCCAAGCGGCCAGCCCCTCCTTCCATAATCCATAGATTCTCCTTTTCTACTTGAGTTTGCCCAGCAGCTCCTTGTTTAACCATGCCGGTCTCCTAGATCCCTTACTTGACTTCCTACTCATTGGGACGCTCCGATCCTGAGCTTGGAAGAAGCGGTCCTTGAATGCTAACCAACTATCTTGAGCCCCTTTACCGCCTAGTACACTTTCCCATGAGACTTCCCTTAGCAGTTGACTGAAGAGGCCAAAGTTGGCCCTTTGGAAATCCAGAACTGTGGCTTTGCTTGGTATTCTATTCCTCCCACACAGGATCCTAAACTCCACCATCTCATGGTCACTGCAGCCAAGGCTGCCATTGACCGTCACCACTTCGACCAAACCCTCCTTGTTGGCGAGTACTAAATCTAGCAGCGCTGCTCCCCTAGTTGGTACGTCCACCATTTGCATTAAGAAATTATCATCAATGCACTCGAGGAACCTCCTAGACTGTGAATGACTGGCTGTGTGAGTCTTCCAGCAAACATCGGGGTAGTTAAAGTCCCCCACGACGACTAAGGCATGTAGTCGCGAGGCTACTTCCAGTTGCCTGTAGAAAGCCTCATCAACTCCTTCGTCCTGATCAGGAGGTCTGTAATAGACCCCCACAACTGTATCACCCGTGCCAGTCAGCCCCTTGATTCGTACCCACAGACATTCCACTTGCTCCTCATCCGACCCCGGACAGAACTCAATACATTCTAGTTGCTCTCTCACGTAAAGAGCAACTCCACCACCTCGCTTTGCCGACCTATCCTTCCTAAAAAGGACATAGCCATCCATGACCACATTCCAGTCATGTGAACTGTCCCACCATGTCTCTGTAATTGCCACTAGATCATAACCTTTAGCCCGCACACAGACTTCTAACTCCTCCTGTTTATTCCCCATGCTGCGTGCATTGGTGTACAGGCATTTCAGGGAGCCAGTCCTAGTACCCTTTTTCCCCTGCGGGACAGAGTCTAGAAAGCTATCCTTTCCCACAAGTGAAACAAGAGATTGATAGTCCTCCTTAGCCCGCCATCCTTCAATCCCTAGCATGTTCCTCCTGGGCTTGTCCCCAACAGGCCCAGTTAAATCCCCTCCCCCCTTCATAACTAGTTTAAAGCCCTGTCAATAAGCCCTGCTAACTCCTGCCCCAAAACCCTTTTTCTTCTCTGGGACTGGTGTATCCCGCCTGTCACCAGCAAACCAGGTGTCCCATACAGCAGCCCGTGACTGAAAAACCCAAACCCCTGCCTTTGGCACCAGTCACGTAGCCATACATTAACCTGCAGAGTCTTCTTATATATCCCTTCACCCTCGCTTGCAACAGGTATGGAGGCAAACACCACTTGCGCTCCAGACCCTTTAACCAGCCGTCCCAGGGCCCTGTAGTCTCTCTTCATCGCCCTTACGTTTCTCGTAATAATTTCGTCACTGCCAACCTGAAAAACCAGCAGTGGGTAGTAGTCAGACGGCTGCACCAGTTCAGAGAGCTTCTTTTTAACATCTCTAATCCGAGCCCCAGGCAGGCAGCAGACCTCCCTGTGGGGTGGATCCGGTCGACAAATGGGCCCTTCTGTTCCCCTCAGAAGGGAGTCACCCACCACAATTACTCTTCTTTTCTTCTTGGTTGGGGAAGTTCTGAGGCATGGGGGTGAGTGACTAGCCCTGGGTGACTCACTAGATAGATTTGCCTCACCATCTCCATTCACCTGGCCCTGAATTTCCAAGACCTCGTACCTGTTATTCAAGGGCAATTGGGAGGGAGGAAGGGATTGTGAGGGTTTTCGCTTACCTCTCTGAGGAGGAACCTCACTCCATCCATCCTTGTCCATTAAGCTCTCTCCTTCTGTCTGATGGTAGGAGGGAAGGGGATCCATATCTTGTTGAACCACTTCCCTCTGCCCTTGCCTTAGGGTGTGGTTCCACCAATCTATTTCACTTTCACACTCTCTAATGGCTCTCAACCTTTCTACCTCCTCCCTCAGTTCAGCCACCTGCCTGAGCAGGTCATTTATTTGCTCACAGCGAACACAAGCAGTATCACTGGCTCCCTCCAATACAAGTGCCAGGCTCAGGCATTCGCTGCAGCCAGAGACCTGCACAGCTGCATGTCTGCAGGAAGGCTCAGTCTGGATACCCACATTAGTACTCACTACAGCTTTCGATCGTGTTGTAACCATGATCTATCTGGTCAATCAATACGTCTACGTCCCTCAGCACTCCTTCCCCCTCCTGTACTCCAGGCGAGTCCTCTCGATGAGGTGGTTGGAACGCTTCCCTGCCCGCTCGCCTGCCCGGTCGCCTGCACGCGCGAACTGCCGCGCAAACTGCCTCGACCCTCTGCCTCGACGCTCTCTGTTTGCCGGCTCTGTTCGCCGCGCTCCTGGTCGCCGCGCTCCCTGGGAAGGCTTTTTAGCCACTCCCAGCTGGTGCCACTCCTCCTGGCTCCGCCCCCTGTGAGTCAGCCCCTCGCGGGAGCTGAGGTTCCGAGTCCTGGGCAAGTCCTGTTGAGGACTTGAGGCTCCCTCCTCAGTGGCTCTTGTCGCTCTGAGGTGAGGCTCCTGGACGCTGATCTCTCCCCTCTCCGCTCCGGTGTTGCAGGCGTGCTCTCTCAAGCTACTCACCTCAGCAACTGATCGAGAGTGGCCGTTGATGGCCGGTTTGAATCTGACACCGAGCCTCCTGGCTCCGCCCCCTGTGAGTCAGCCCCTCGCGGGGACTTTCGGCGGAGACCTGGAGTGGAGAGCTGGAGTGGAGAGCTGGAGTGGAGAGCTGGAGTGGAGAGCTGGACATTTCGGTGAAGAGCTGAAGAGGAGAGCTGGACGTTTCGGTGGAGAGCTGGACGTTTCGGTGGAGAGCTGGAGTGGAGAGCTGGATTGGAGAGCTGGACGTTTCAGAGGAGAGCTGGAGCGGAGAGCTGGAGTGGAGAGCTGGACGTATCGGTGGAGAGCTGGAGTGGAGAGCTGGAGTGGAGAGCTGGACGTCTCGGTGGAGAGCTGGAGTGGAGAGCTGGACGTTTCGGTGGAGAGCTGGAGTGGAGAGCTGGAGTGGAGAGCTGGAGTGGAGAGCTGGACGTTTCGGTGGAGAGCTGGAGTGGAGAGCTGGAGTGGAGAGCTGGACGTTTCGGTGGAGAGCTGGACGTTTCGGTGGAGAGCTGTACGTTTCGGTGGAGAGCTGGAGTGGGGAGCTGGACGTTTTGGTGGAGAGCTGGAAGTTTCGGTGGAGAGCTGGAGTGGAGAGCTGGAGGTTTCGGTGGAGAGGTGGAGTGGAGAGCTGGACGTTTCGGTGGAGAGCTGGAGTGGAGAGCTGGAGTGGAGAGCTGGACGTTTCTGTGGAGAGCTGGACGTTTCGGTGGAGAGCTGGAGTGGAGAGCTGGAGTGGAGAGCTGGAGTGGAGAGCTGGACTTTTCGGTGGAGAGCTGGAGTGGAGAGCTCGACGTTTCGGTGGAGAGCTGGACGTTTCGGTGGAGAGCTGGAGTGGAGAGCTGGACGTTTCTGTGGAGAGCTGGACGTTTCGGTGGAGAGCTGGACGTTTCGGTGGAGAGCTGGAGTGGAGAGCTGGACGTTTTGGTGGAGAGCTGGACGTTTCGGTGGAGAGCTGGAGTGGAGAGCTGGACGTTTCTGTGGAGAGCTGGACGTTTCGGTGGAGAGCTGGAGTGGAGAGCTGGACGTTTCTGTGGAGAGCTGGAAGTCTCGGTGGAGAGCTGGGCATTTCGGTGGAGAGCTGGACTGGAGAGCTGGACTGGAGAGCTGGACGTTTCGGTGGAGAGCTGGACGTTTCGGTGGAGAGGTGGAGTGGAGAGCTGGAGGTTTCGGTGGAGAGCTGGAGTGGAGAGCTGGAGTGGAGAGCTGGACGTTTCTGTGGAGAGCTGGACGTTTCGGTGGAGAGCTGGAGTGGAGAGCTGGAGTGGAGAGCTGGAGTGGAGAGCTGGACTTTTCGGTGGAGAGCTGGAGTGGAGAGCTCGACGTTTCGGTGGAGAGCTGGACGTTTCGGTGGAGAGCTGGAGTGGAGAGCTGGACGTTTCTGTGGAGAGCTGGACGTTTCGGTGGAGAGCTGGACGTTTCGGTGGAGAGCTGGAGTGGAGAGCTGGACGTTTTGGTGGAGAGCTGGACGTTTCGGTGGAGAGCTGGAGTGGAGAGCTGGACGTTTCTGTGGAGAGCTGGACGTTTCGGTGGAGAGCTGGAGTGGAGAGCTGGACGTTTCTGTGGAGAGCTGGACGTTACGGTGGAGAGCTGGGCATTTCGGTGGAGAGCTGGACTGGAGAGCTGGACTGGAGAGCTGGACGTTTCGGTGGAGAGCTGGACGTTTCGGTGGAGAGCTGGAGTAGAGAGCTGGAGGTTTCGGTGGAGAGCTGGAGTGGAGAGCTGGAGTGGAGAGCTGGACGTTTCGGTGGAGAGCTGGAGTGGAGAGCTGGAGTGGAGAGCTGGAGTGGAGAGCTGTAGCAAAGAGCTGGACGTTTCGGTGGAGAGCTGGAGTGGAGAGCTGGAGTGGAGAGCTGGACGTTTCGGTGGAGAGCTGGAGTGGGGAGCTGGAGTGGAGAGCTGGACGTTTCGGTGGTGCGCTGGAGTGGAGAGCTGGATTGGAGAGCTGGACGTTTCAGAGGAGAGCTGGAGTGGAGAGCTGGAGTGGAGAGCTGGACGTTTCGGTGGAGAGCTGTAGTGGAGAGCTGGAGTGGAGAGATGGACATTTCGGTGGAGAGCTGGAGTGGAGAGCTGGAGTGGAGAGCTGGACGTTTCCGTGGAGAGCTGGAGTGGAGAGCTGGAGTGGAGAGCTGGAGTTGAGAGCTGGAGTGGAGAGCTGGACGTTTCGGTGGAGAGCTGGAGTGGGGAGCTGGAGTGGTGAGCTGGACGTTTTGGTGGAGCGCTGGAGTGGGGAGCTGGATTGGAGAGCTGGACGTTTCAGAGGAGAGCTGGAGTGGAGAGCTGGAGTGGAGAGCTGGACGTTTCGGTGGAGAGCTGGAGTGGAGAGCTGGAGTCGAGAGCTGGAGTCGAGAGCTGGGCGTTTCAGTGGAGAGCTGGAGTGGAGAGCTGGAGTGGAGAGCTGGACGTTTCGGTGGAGAGCTGAAGTGGAGAGCTGGACGTTTCGGTGGAGAGCTGGACGTTTCGGTGGAGAGCTGGAGTGGAGAGCTGGACGTGTCGGTGGAGAGCTGGAGTGGAGAGCTGGACGTTTCGGTGGAGAGCTGGACTGGAGACCTGGACTGGAGAGCTCGACGTTTCGGTGGAGAGCTGGACGTTTCGGTGGAGAGCTGGAGTGGAGAGCTGGACGTTTCGGTGGAGAGCTGGACGTTTCGGTGGAGAGCTGGAGTGGAGAGCTGGAGTAGAGAGGTGGACATTTCGGTGGAGAGCTGGAGTGGAGAGCTGGAGTGGAGAGCTGGAAGTTTCGGTGGACAGCTGGAGTGGAGAGCTGGACATTGCGGTGGAGAGCTGGAGTGGAGAGCTGGAGTGGAGAGCTGGAGTGGAGAGCTGGACGTTTTGGTGGAGAGCTGGAATGGAGAGCTGGAGTGGAGAGCTGGAGTGGAGAGCAGGAGTGGAAAGCTGGACGTTTCGGTGGAGAGCTGGAGTGGAGAGCTGGAGTGGAGAGCTGGAGTGGAGAGCTGGAGTGGAGAGCTGGACATTTCCGTGGAGAGCTGGAGTGGAGAGCTGGAGTGGAGAGCTGGACGTTTCGGTGGAGAGCTGAAGTGGAGAGCTGGACGTTTCGGTGGAGAGCTGGACGTTTCGGTGGAGAGCTGGACGTTTCGGTGGAGAGCTGGAGTGGAGAGCTGGACGTTTCGATGGATAGCTGGAGTGGAGGGCTGGAGTGGAGAGCTGGACGTTTCGGTGGAGAGCTGGAGTGGAGAGCTGCAGTGGAGAGCTGGAGTCGAGAGCTGGACGTTTCGGGGGAGAGCTGGAGTGGATAGCTGGACGTTTCGGTGGAGAGCTGGAGTGGAGAGCTGGACGTTTCGGTGGAGAGCTGAAGTGGAGAGCTGGAGTGGAGAGCTGGACGTTTCGGTGGAGAGCTGGAGTGGAGAGCTGGAGTGGAGAGCTGGACGATTCGGTGGAGAGCTGGAGTGGAGAGCTGGAGTGGAGAGCTGGAGTGGAGAGCTGGACGTTTCGGTGGAGAGCTGGAGTGGGGAGCTGGAGTGGAGAGCTGGACTTTTCGGTGGTGCGCTGGAGTGGAGAGCTGGTTTGGAGAGCTGGACGTTTCAGAGGAGAGCTGGAGTGGAGAGCTGGACGTTTCGGTGGAGAGCTGTAGTGGAGAGCTGGAGTGGAGAGATGGACATTTCGGTGGAGAGCTGGAGTGGAGAGCTGGAGTGGAGAGCTGGACGTTTCCGTGGAGAGCTGGAGTGGAGAGCTGGAGTGGAGAGCTGGAGTTGAGAGCTGGAGTGGAGAGCTGGACGTTTTGGTGGAGAGCTGGAGTGGGGAGCTGGAGTGGTGAGCTGGACGTTTTGGTGGAGTGCTGGAGTGGGGAGCTGGATTGGAGAGCTGGACGTTTCAGAGGAGAGCGGGAGTGGAGAGCTGGAGTGGAGAGCTGGACGTTTCGGTGGAGAGCTGGAGTGGAGAGCTGGAGTCGAGAGCTGGAGTCGAGAGCTGGGCGTTTCAGTGGAGAGCTGGAGTGGAGAGCTGGAGTGGAGAGCTGGACGTTTCGGTGGAGAGCTGAAGTGGAGAGCTGGACGTTTCGGTGGAGAGCTGGACGTTTCGGTGGAGAGCTGGAGTGGAGAGCTGGACGTGTCGGTGGAGAGCTGGAGTGGAGAGCTGGACGTTTCGGTGGAGAGCTGGACTGGAGACCTGGACTGGAGAGCTCGACGTTTCGGTGGAGAGCTGGACGTTTCGGTGGAGAGCTGGAGTGGAGAGCTGGACGTTTCGGTGGAGAGCTGGACGTTTCGGTGGAGAGCTGGAGTGGAGAGCTGGAGTAGAGAGGTGGACATTTCGGTGGAGAGCTGGAGTGGAGAGCTGGAGTGGAGAGCTGGAAGTTTCGGTGGACAGCTGGAGTGGAGAGCTGGACATTGCGGTGGAGAGCTGGAGTGGAGAGCTGGAGTGGAGAGCTGGAGTGGAGAGCTGGACGTTTTGGTGGAGAGCTGGAATGGAGAGCTGGAGTGGAGAGCTGGAGTGGAGAGCAGGAGTGGAGAGCTGGACGTTTCGGTGGAGAGCTGGAGTGGAGAGCTGGAGTGGAGAGCTGGAGTGGAGAGCTGGAGTGGAGAGCTGGACATTTCCGTGGAGAGCTGGAGTGGAGAGCTGGAGTGGAGAGCTGGACGTTTCGGTGGAGAGCTGAAGTGGAGAGCTGGACGTTTCGGTGGAGAGCTGGACGTTTCGGTGGAGAGCTGGACGTTTCGGTGGAGAGCTGGAGTGGAGAGCTGGACGTTTCGATGGATAGCTGGAGTGGAGGGCTGGAGTGGAGAGCTGGACGTTTCGGTGGAGAGCTGGAGTGGAGAGCTGCAGTGGAGAGCTGGAGTCGAGAGCTGGACGTTTCGGGGGAGAGCTGGAGTGGATAGCTGGACGTTTCGGTGGAGAGCTGGAGTGGAGAGCTGGACGTTTCGGTGGAGAGCTGAAGTGGAGAGCTGGAGTGGAGAGCTGGACGTTTCGGTGGAGAGCTGGAGTGGAGAGCTGGAGTGGAGAGCTGGACGATTCGGTGGAGAGCTGGAGTGGAGAGCTGGAGTGGAGAGCTGGAGTGGAGAGCTGGACGTTTCGGTGGAGAGCTGGAGTGGGGAGCTGGAGTGGGGAGCTGGACGTTTCGGTGGAGCGCTGGAGTGGGGAGCTGGATTGGAGAGCTATACGTTTCAGAGGAGAGCTGGAGTGGAGAGCTGGAGTGGAGAGCTGGACATTTCGGTGGAGAGCTGGAGTGGAGAGCTGGAGTGGAGAGCTGGACATTTCGGTGGAGAGCTGGAATAGAGAGGTGGACATTTCGGTGGAGAGCTGGAGTGGAGAGCTGGAGTGGAGAGCTGGACGTTTCGGTGGAGAGCTGAAGTGGAGAGCTGGACGTTTCGGTGGAGAGCTGGACGTTTCGGTGGAGAGCTGGAGTGGAGAGCTGGACGTGTCGGTGGAGAGCTGGAGTGGAGAGCTGGACGTTTCGGTGGAGAGCTGGACTGGAGACCTGGACTGGAGAGCTCGACGTTTCGGTGGAGAGCTGGACGTTTCGGTGGAGAGCTGGAGTGGAGAGCTGGACGTTTCGGTGGAGAGCTGGACGTTTCGGTGGAGAGCTGGAGTGGAGAGCTGGAGTAGAGAGGTGGACATTTCGGTGGAGAGCTGGAGTGGAGAGCTGGGGTGGAGAGCTGGAAGTTTCGGTGGACAGCTGGAGTGGAGAGCTGGACATTGCGGTGGAGAGCTGGAGTGGAGAGCTGGAGTGGAGAGCTGGAGTGGAGAGCTGGACGTTTTGGTGGAGAGCTGGAATGGAGAGCTGGAGTGGAGAGCTGGAGTGGAGAGCAGGAGTGGAGAGCTGGACGTTTCGGTGGAGAGCTGGAGTGGAGAGCTGGAGTGGAGAGCTGGAGTGGAGAGCTGGAGTGGAGAGCTGGACATTTCCGTGGAGAGCTGGAGTGGAGAGCTGGAGTGGAGAGCTGGACGTTTCGGTGGAGAGCTGAAGTGGAGAGCTGGACGTTTCGGTGGAGAGCTGGACGTTTCGGTGGAGAGCTGGACGTTTCGGTGGAGAGCTGGAGTGGAGAGCTGGACGTTTCGATGGATAGCTGGAGTGGAGGGCTGGAGTGGAGAGCTGGACGTTTCGGTGGAGAGCTGGAGTGGAGAGCTGCAGTGGAGAGCTGGAGTCGAGAGCTGGACGTTTCGGGGGAGAGCTGGAGTGGATAGCTGGACGTTTCGGTGGAGAGCTGGAGTGGAGAGCTGGACGTTTCGGTGGAGAGCTGAAGTGGAGAGCTGGAGTGGAGAGCTGGACGTTTCGGTGGAGAGCTGGAGTGGAGAGCTGGAGTGGAGAGCTGGACGATTCGGTGGAGAGCTGGAGTGGAGAGCTGGAGTGGAGAGCTGGAGTGGAGAGCTGGACGTTTCGGTGGAGAGCTGGAGTGGGGAGCTGGAGTGGGGAGCTGGACGTTTCGGTGGAGCGCTGGAGTGGGGAGCTGGATTGGAGAGCTATACGTTTCAGAGGAGAGCTGGAGTGGAGAGCTGGAGTGGAGAGCTGGAGTGGAGAGATGGACGTTTCGGTGGAGAGCTGGAGTGGAGAGCTGGAGTGGAGAGCTGGACGTTTCCGTGGAGAGCTGGAGTGGAGAGCTGGAGTGGAGAGCTGGACGTTTCGATGGATAGCTGGAGTGGAGAGCTAAAGTGGAGAGCTGCACGTTTCGGTGGACAGCTGGAGTGGAGAGCTGAAGTGGAGAGCTGGAGTCGAGAGCTGGACGTTTCGGGGGAGAGCTGGACATTTCTTTGGAGAGCTGGGGTGGAGATCTGGACGTTTCGGTGGAGAGCTGGGCGTTTCGGTGGAGAGCTGGAGTGGAGAGCTGGAGTGGAGAGCTGGACGTTTCGGTGGAGAGCTGGAGTGGGGAGCTGGAGTGGAGAGCTGGACGTTTCGGTGGAGAGCTGGAGTGGAGAGCTGCAGTGGAGAGCTGGAGTCGAGAGCTGGACGTTTCGGGGGAGAGCTGGAGTGGATAGCTGGACGTTTCGGTGGAGAGCTGGAGTGGAGAGCTGGACGTTTCGGTGGAGAGCTGAAGTGGAGAGCTGGAGTGGAGAGCTGGACGTTTCGGTGGAGAGCTGGAGTGGAGAGCTGGAGTGGAGAGCTGGACGATTCGGTGGAGAGCTGGAGTGGAGAGCTGGAGTGGAGAGCTGGAGTGGAGAGCTGGACGTTTCGGTGGAGAGCTGGAGTGGGGAGCTGGAGTGGTGAGCTGGACGTTTCGGTGGAGCGCTGGAGTGGGGAGCTGGATTGGAGAGCTGGACGTTTCAGAGGAGAGCTGGAGTGGAGAGCTGGAGTGGAGAGCTGGACGTTTCGGTGGAGAGCTGTAGTGGAGAGCTGGAGTGGAGAGATGGACGTTTCGGTGGAGAGCTGGAGTGGAGAGCTGGAGTGGAGAGCTGGACGTTTCCGTGGAGAGCTGGAGTGGAGAGCTGGAGTGAAGAGCTGGACGTTTCGATGGATAGCTGGAGTGGAGAGCTAAAGTGGAGAGCTGCACGTTTCGGTGGACAGCTGGAGTGGAGAGCTGAAGTGGAGAGCTGGAGTCGAGAGCTGGACGTTTCGGGGGAGAGCTGGAGTGGATACCTGGACGTTTCGGTGGAGAGCTGGAGTGGAGAGCAGGACGTTTCGGTGGAGAGCTGGACATTTCTTTGGAGAGCTGGGGAGGAGATCTGGACGTTTCGGTGGTGAGCTGGGCGTTTCGGTGGAGAGCTGGAGTGGAGAGCTGGAGTGGAGAGCTGGACGTTTCGGTGGAGAGCTGGAGTGGGGAGCTGGAGTGGAGAGCTGGACGTTTCGGTGGAGAGCTGGAGTGGAGAGCTGGATTGGAGAGCTGGACGTTTCAGAGGAGAGCTGGAGTGGAGAGCTGGAGTGGAGAGCTGGACGTTTCGGTGGAGAGCTGGAGTGGAGAGCTGGAGTGGAGAGCTGGAGTGGAGAGCTGGACGTTTCCGTGGAGAGCTGGAGAGGAGAGCTGGAGTGGAGAGCTGGACGTTTCGATGGATAGCTGGAGTGGAGAGCTGGAGTAGAGAGCTGGACGTTTCGGTGGAGAGCTGAAGTGGAGAGCCGGAGTAGAGAGGTGGAAATTTCGGTGGAGAGCTGGAGTGGAGAGCTGGAGTGGAGAGCTGGAGTGGAGAGCTGGACGTTTCCGTGGAGAGCTGGAGAGGAGAGCTGGAGTGGAGAGCTGGACGTTTCGATGGATAGCTGGAGTGGAGAGCTGGAGTAGAGAGCTGGACGTTTCGGTGGAGAGCTGGAGTGGAGAGCCGGAGTAGAGAGGTGGACATTTCGGTGGAGAGCTGGAGTGGAGAGCTGGAGTGGTGAGCTGGACATTTCGGTGGAGAGCTGGAATAGAGAGGTGGACATTTCGGTGGAGAGCTGGAGTGGAGAGCTGGACGATTCGGTGGAGAGCTGGAGTGGAGAGCTGGAGTGGAGAGCTGGAGTGGAGAGCTGGACGTTTCGGTGGAGAGCTGGAGTGGGGAGCTGGAGTGGTGAGCTGGACGTTTCGGTGGAGCGCTGGAGTGGGGAGCTGGATTGGAGAGCTGGACGTTTCAGAGGAGAGCTGGAGTGGAGAGCTGGAGTGGAGAGATGGACGTTTCGGTGGAGCGCTGGAGTGGAGAGCTGGAGTGGAGAGCTGGACGTTTCCGTGGAGAGCTGGAGTGGAGAGCTGGAGTGAAGAGCTGGACGTTTCGATGGATAGCTGGAGTGGAGAGCTAAAGTGGAGAGCTGCACGTTTCGGTGGACAGCTGGAGTGGAGAGCTGAAGTGGAGAGCTGGAGTCGAGAGCTGGACGTTTCGGGGGAGAGCTGGAGTGGATACCTGGACGTTTCGGTGGAGAGCTGGAGTGGAGAGCAGGACGTTTCGGTGGAGAGCTGGACATTTCTTTGGAGAGCTGGGGAGGAGATCTGGACGTTTCGGTGGTGAGCTGGGCGATTCGGTGGAGAGCTGGAGTGGAGAGCTGGAGTGGAGAACTGGACGTTTCGGTGGAGAGCTGGAGTGGGGAGCTGGAGTGGAGAGCTGGACGTTTCGGTGGAGAGCTGGAGTGGAGAGCTGGATTGGAGAGCTGGACGTTTCAGAGGAGAGCTGGAGTGGAGAGCTGGAGTGGAGAGCTGGACGTTTCGGTGGAGAGCTGGAGTGGAGAGCTGGAGTGGAGAGCTGGACGTTTCCGTGGAGAGCTGGAGAGGAGAGCTGGAGTGGAGAGCTGGACGTTTCGATGGATAGCTGGAGTGGAGAGCTGGAGTAGAGAGCTGGACGTTTCGGTGGAGAGCTGGAGTGGAGAGCCGGAGTAGAGAGGTGGAAATTTCGGTGGAGAGCTGGAGTGGAGAGCTGGAGTGGAGAGCTGGAGTGGAGAGCTGGACGTTTCCGTGGAGAGCTGGAGAGGAGAGCTGGAGTGGAGAGCTGGACGTTTCGATGGATAGCTGGAGTGGAGAGCTGGAGTAGAGAGCTGGACGTTTCGGTGGAGAGCTGGAGTGGAGAGCCGGAGTAGAGAGGTGGACATTTCGGTGGAGAGCTGGAGTGGAGAGCTGGAGTGGTGAGCTGGACATTTCGGTGGAGAGCTGGAATAGAGAGGTGGACATTTCGGTGGAGAGCTGGAGTGGAGAGCTGGAGTGGAGAGCTGGACATTTCGGTGGAGAGCTGGAGTGGAGAGCTGGAGTGGAGAGCTGGACGTTTCGGTGGAGAGCTGGAGTGGAGAACTGGACGTTTCGGTGGAGAGCTGGAGTGGAGAGCTGGAGTGGAGAGCTGGAGTGGAGAGCTGGACGTTTTGGTGGAGAGCTGGAATGGAGAGCTGGAGTGGAGAGCTGGAGTGGAGAGCAGGAGTGGAGAGCTGGACGTTTCGGTGGAGATCTGGACGTTTCGGTGGAGAGCTGGAGTGGAGAGCTGGAGGTTTCGGTGGAGAGATGGAGTGGAGAGCTGGAGTGGAGAGCTGGACGTTTCGGTTGAGAGCTGGAGTGGCGAGCTGGAGTGGAGAGCTGGAGTGGAGAGCTGTAGCAAAGAGCTGGACGTTTCGGTGGAGAGCTGGAGTGGAGAGCTGGAGTGGAGAGCTGGACGTTTCGATGGACAGCTGGAGTGGAGAGCTGGAGTAGAGAGCTGGACGTTTCGGTGGAGAGCTGGAGTGGAGAGCCGGAGTAGAGAGGTGGACATTTCGGTGGAGAGCTGGAGTGGAGAGCTGGAGTGGAGAGCTGGACATTTCGGTGGAGAGCTGGAGTGGAGAGCTGGAGTGGAGAGCTGGACATTTCGGTGGAGAGCTGGAATAGAGAGGTGGACATTTCGGTGGAGAGCTGGAGTGGAGAGCTGGAGTGGAGAGCTGGACATTTCGGTGGAGAGCTGGAGTGGAGAGCTGGAGTGGAGAGCTGGACGTTTCGGTGGAGAGCTGGAGTGGTGAGCTGGACGTTTCGGTGGAGAGCTGGAGTGGAGAGCTGGAGTGGAGAGCTGGAGTGGAGAGCTGGACGTTTTGGTGGAGAGCTGGAATGGAGAGCTGGAGTGGAGAGCTGGAGTGGAGAGCAGGAGTGGAGAGCTGGACGTTTCGGTGGAGAGCTGGACGTTTCAATGGAGAGCTGGAGTGGAGAGCTGGAGGTTTCGGTGGAGAGATGGAGTGGAGAGCTGGAGTGGAGAGCTGGACGTTTCGGTTGAGAGCTGGAGTGGAGAGCTGGAGTGGAGAGCTGGAGTGGAGAGCTGTAGCAAAGAGCTGGACGTTTCGGTGGAGAGCTGGAGTGGAGAGCTGGAGTGGAGAGCTGGACGTTTCGGTGGAGAGCTGGAGTGGGGAGCTGGAGTGGAGAGCTGGACGTCTCGGTGGAGCGCTGGAGTGGAGAGCTGGACTGGAGAGCTGGACGTTTCAGAGGAGAGCTGGAGTGGAGAGCTGGAGTGGAGAGCTGCACGTTTCGGAGGAGAGCTGTAGTGGAGAGCTGGAGTGGAGAGATGGACGTTTCGGTGGACAGCTGGAGTGGAGAGCTGGAGTGGAGAGCTGGACGTTTCCGTGGAGAGCTGGAGTGGAGAGCTGGAGTGGAGAGCTGGAGTGGAGAGCTGGACGTTTCGATGGATAGCTGGAGTGGAGAGCTGGAGTGGAGAGCTGGACGTTTCGGTGGAGAGCTGGGGTGGATAGCTGGACGTTTCGGTGGAGAGCTGGACGTTTCGGTGGAGAGCTGGAGTGGAGAGCTGGAAGTTTTGGATGAGAGCTGGACGTTTCGGTGGAGAGCTGGAGTGGGGAGTTGGAGTGGAGAGCTGGACGTTTCGGTGGTGAGCTGGAGTGGAGAGCTGGAGTGGAGAGCTGGAGTGGAGAGCTGGAGTGGAGAGCTGGACGTTTCCGTGGAGAGCTGGAGTGGAGAGCTGGAGTGGAGAGCTGGACGTTTCGGTGGAGAGCTGGACGTTTCGGTGGAGAGCTGGAGTGGAGAGCAGGACGTTTCGGTGGAGAGCTGGAGTGGAGAGCTGGAGTGGAGAGCTGGAGGTTTCGGTGGAGAGATGGAGTGGAGAGCTGGAGTGGAGAGCTGGACGTTTCGGTGGAGAGCTGGAGTGGGGAGCTGGAGTGGAGAGCTGGACGTTTCGGTGGAGAGCTGGAGTGGAGAGCTGGAGTGGAGAGCTGGACGTTTCGGTGGAGAGCTGGAGTGGAGAGCTGGAGTGGAGAGCTGGACGTTTCGGTGGAGAGCTGAAGTGGAGAGCTGGAGTGGAGAGCTGGACGTTTCCGTGGAGAGCTGGAGTGGAGAGCTGGAGTGGAGAGCTGGACGTTTCGGTGGAGAGCTGGACGTTTCGGTGGAGAGCTGGAGTGGAGAGCAGGACGTTTCGGTGGAGAGCTGGAGTGGAGAGCTGGAGTGGAGAGCTGGAGGTTTCGGTGGAGAGATGGAGTGGAGAGCTGGAGTGGAGAGCTGGACGTTTCGGTGGAGAGCTGGAGTGGAGAGCTGGAGTGGAGAGCTGGACGTTTCGGTGGAGAGCTGGAGTTGGGAGCTGGAGTGGAGAGCTGGACGTTTCTGTGGAGAGCTGGAGTGGAGAGCTGGATTGGAGAGCTGGACGTTTCAGAGGAGAACTGGAGTGGAGAGCTGGAGTGGAGAGCTGGACGTTTCGGTGGAGAGCTGGAGTGGAGAGCTGGAGTGGAGAGCTGGACGTTTCGGTGGAGAGCTGAAGTGGAGAGCTGGAGTGGAGAGCTGGACGTTTCGGTGGAGAGCTGGAGTGGAGAGCTGGAGTGGAGAGCTGGACGATTCGGTGGAGAGCTGGAGTGGAGAGCTGGAGTGGAGAGCTGGAGTGGAGAGCTGGACCTTTCGGTGGAGAGCTGGAGTGGAGAGCTGGACGTTTCGGTGGAGAGCTGGAGTGGAGAGCTGGAGTGGAGAGCTGGACGTTTCGGTGGAGAGCTGGACATTTCGGTGGAGAGCTGGAGTGGAGAGCTGGACGTTTTAGTGGAGAGCTGGACGTTTCGGTGGAGAGCTGTGCGTTTCGGTGGAGAGCTGGAGTGTAGAGCTGGACGTTTCTGTGGAGAGCTGGACGTTTCGGTGGAGAGCTGGAGTGGAGAGCTGGAGTGGAGAGCTGGACGTTTCGGTGGAGAGCTGGAGTAGGGAGCTGGAGTGGAGAACTGGACGTTTCGGTGGAGAGCTGGAGTGGAGAGATGGAGGTTTCGGTGGAGAGGTGGAGTGGAGAGCTGGACGTTTCGGTGGAGAGCTGGAGTGGAGAGGTGGAGTGGAGAGCTGGACGTTTCTGTGGAGAGCTGGACGTTTCGGTGGAGAGCTGGAGTGGAGAGCTGGAGTGGAGAGCTGGAGTGGAGAGCTGGACTTTTCGGTGGAGAGCTGGAGTGGAGAGCTCGACGTTTCGGTGGAGAGCTGGAGTGGAGAGCTCGACGTTTCGGTGGAGAGCTGGACGTTTCGGTGGAGAGCTGGAGTGGAGAGCTGGACGTTTCTGTGGAGAGCTGGACGTTTCGGTGGAGAGCTGGACGTTTCGGTGGAGAGCTGGAGTGGAGAGCTGGACGTTTTGGTGGAGAGCTGGACGTTTCGGTGGAGAGCTGGAGTGGAGAGCTGGACGTTTCTGTGCAGAGCTGGACGTTTCGGTGGAGAGCTGGAGTGGAGAGCTGGACGTTTCTGTGGAGAGCTGGACGTTGTGGTGGAGAGCTGGGCATTTCGGTGGAGAGCTGGACGTTTCGGTGGAGAGCTGGAGTGGAGAGCTTGAGTGGAGAGCTGGAGTGGAGAGCTGGAGTGGAGAGCTGGACATTTCGGTGGAGAGCTGAAGAGGAGAGCTGGACGTTTCGGTGGAGAGCTGGACGTTTTGGTGGAGAGCTGGACATTTTGGTGGAGAGCTGGACGTTTCGGTGGAGAGCTGGAGTGGAGAGCTGGACGTTTCGGTGGAGAGCTGGACGTTTCGGTGGAGAGCTGGAGTGGAGAGCTGGACGTTTCTGTGGAGAGCTGGACGTTACGGTGGAGAGCTGGGCATTTCGGTGGAGAGCTGGACTGGACAGCTGGAGTGGAGAGCTGGACGTTTCGGTGGAGAGCTGGACGTTTCGGTGGAGAGCTGGAGTGGGGAGCTGGAGGTTTCGGTGGAGAGATGGAGTGGAGAGCTGGAGTGGAGAGCTGGACGTTTCGGTGGAGAGCTGGAGTGGAGAGCTGGAGTGGAGAGCTGGAGTGGAGAGCTGTAGCAAAGAGCTGGACGTTACGGTGGAGAGCTGGAGTGGAGAGCTGGAGTGGAGAGCTGGACGTTTCGGTGGAGAGCTGGAGTGGGGAGCTGGAGTGGTGAGCTGGACGTTTCGGTGGAGCGCTGGAGTGGAGAGCTGGAGTGGAGAGCTGGAGTGCAGAGCTGGACGTTTCGGTGGAGAGCTGGAGTGGAGAGCTGGAGTGGAGAGCTGGAGTGGAGAGCTGTAGCAAAGAGCTGGACGTTACGGTGGAGAGCTGGAGTGGAGAGCTGGAGTGGAGAGCTGGACGTTTCGGTGGAGAGCTGGAGTGGGGAGCTGGAGTGGTGAGCTGGACGTTTCGGTGGAGCGCTGGAGTGGAGAGCTGGAGTGGAGAGCTGGAGTGGAGAGCTGGACGTTTCGGTGGAGAGCTGGAGTGGGGAGCTGGAGTGGAGAGCTGGACGTTTCGGCGGAGAGCTGGATTGGAGAGCTGGACGTTTCAGAGGAGAGCTGGAGTGGAGAGCTGGAGTGGAGAGCTGAACGTTTCGGTGGAGAGCTGTAGTGGAGAGCTGGAGTGGAGAGATGGACGTTTCGGTGGAGAGCTGGAGTGGAGAGCTGGAGTGGAGAGCTGGAGTGCAGAGCTGGAAGTTTCGGTGGACAGCTGGAGTGGAGAGCTGGACGTTTCGGTGGAGAGCTGGAGTGGAGAGCTGGAGTGGAGAGCTGGAGTGGAGAGCTGGAGTGGAGAGCTGGACATTACGGTGGAGAGCTGAAGAGGAGAGCTGGACGTTTCGGTGGAGAGCTGGACGTTTTGGTGGAGAGCTGGACGTTTTGGTGGAGAGCTGGACGTTTCGGTGGAGAGCTGGAGTGGAGAGCTGGACGTTTCGGTGGAGAGCTGGACGTTTCGGTGGAGAGCTGGAGTGGAGAGCTGGACGTTTCTGTGGAGAGCTGGACGTTTCGGCGGAGAGCTGGGCATTTCGGTGGAGAGCTCGACTGGAGAGCTGGAGTGGAGAGCTGGACGTTTCGGTGGAGAGCTGGACGTTTCGGTGGAGAGCTGGAGTGGGGAGCTGGAGGTTTCGGTGGAGAGATGGAGTGGAGAGCTGGAGTGGAGAGCTGGACGTTTCGGTGGAGAGCTGGAGTGGAGAGCTGGAGTGGAGAGCTGTAGCAAAGAGCTGGACGTTACGGTGGAGAGCTGGAGTGGAGAGCTGGAGTGGAGAGCTGGACGTTTCGGTGGAGAGCTGGATTGGGGAGCTGGAGTGGTGAGCTGGACGTTTCGGTGGAGCGCTGGAGTGGAGAGCTGGATTGGAGAGCTGGACGTTTCAGAGGAGAGCTGGAGTGGAGAGCTGGAGTGGAGAGCTGGACGTTTCCGTGGAGAGCTGGAGTGGAGAGCTGGAGTGGAGAGCTGGACGTTTCGATGGATAGCTGGAGTGGAGAGCTAAAGTGGAGAGCTGCACGTTTCGGTGGAGAGCTGGAGTGGAGAGCTGAAGTGGAGAGCTGGAGTCGAGAGCTGGACGTTTCGGGGGAGAGCTGGAGTGGATAGCTGGACGTTTCGGTGGAGAGCTGGAGTGGAGAGCAGGACGTTTCGGTGGAGAGCTGGACATTTCTTTGGAGAGCTGGGGTGGAGAGCTGGACCTTTCGGTGGAGAGCTGGGCGTTTCGGTGGAGAGCTGGAGTGGAGAGCTGGAGTGGAGAGCAGGACGTTTCGGTGGAGAGCTGGAGAGGGGAGCTGGAGTGGAGAGCTGGACGTTTCGGTGGAGAGCTGGAGTGGAGAGCTGGATTGGAGAGCTGGACGTTTCAGAAGAGAGCTGGAGAGGAGACCTGGAGTGGAGAGCTGGAGTGGAGAGCTGGACGTTTCGGTGGAGAGCTGGAGTGGAGAGCTGGAGTAGAGAGGTGGACATTTCGGTGGAGAGCTGGAGTGGAGAGCTGGAGTGGAGAGCTGGACATTTCGGTGGAGGGCTGGAGTGGAGAGCTGGAGTGGAGAGCTGGAGTGGAGAGCTGGACGTTTCGGTGGAGAGCTGGAGTGGAGAGCTGGACGTTTCGGTGGAGAGCTGGAGTGGAGAGCTGGAGTGGAGAGCTGGAGTGGAGAGCTGGACGTTTTGGTGGAGAGCTGGAATGGAGAGCTGGAGTGGAGAGCTGGAGTGGAGAGCAGGAGTGGAGAGCTGGACGTTTCGGCGGAGAGCTGGAGTGGAGAGCTGGAGTGGAGAGCTGGAGTAAAGAGCTGGAGTGGAGAGCTGGACATTTCGGTGGAGAGCTGAAGTGGAGAGCTGGAGTGGAGAGCTGGACGTTTCGGTGGAGAGCTGGAGTGAAGAGCTGGATTGGAGAGCTGGACGTTTCAGAGGAGAATGGAGTGGAGAGCTGGAGTGGAGAGCTGGACGTTTCGGTGGAGAGCTGGAGTGGAGAGCTGGAGTGGAGAGCTGGACGTTTCGGTGGAGAGCTGAAGTGGAGAGCTGGAGTGGAGAGCAGGACGTTTCGGTGGAGAGCTGGAGTGGAGAGCTGGAGTGGAGTGCTGGACGATTCGGTGGAGAGCTGGAGTGGAGAGCTGGAGTGGAGAGCTGGAGTGGAGAGCTGGACATTTCGGTGGAGAGCTGGAGTGGAGAGCTGGACGTTTCGGTGGAGAGCTGGAGTGGAGAGCTGGAGTGGAGAGCTGGACGTTTCGGTGGAGAGCTGGACATTTCGGTGGAGAGCTGGAGTGGAGAGCTGGACGTTTCAGTGGAGAGCTGGACGTTTCGGTGGAGAGCTGTGCGTTTCGGTGGATAGCTGGAGTGTAGAGCTGGACGTTTCTGTGGAGAGCTGGACGTTTCGGTGGAGAGCTGGAGTGGAGAGCTGGAGTGGAGAGCTGTACTTTTCGGAGGAGAGCTGGAGTGGAGAGCTGGACGTTTCGGTGGAGAGCTGGACTTTTCGGAGGAGAGCTGGACATTTCGGTGGAGAGCTGGACGTTTCGGTGGAGAGCTGGAGTGGAGATCTGGAGTGGAGAGCTGGACGTTCCGGTGGAGAGCTGGAGTAGGGAGCTGGAGTGGAGAACTGGAAGTTTCGGTGGAGAGCTGGAGTGCTGGAGTGGAGAGCTGGACGTTTCGGTGGAGAGCTGGAGTGGAGAGCTGGAGTGGAGAGCTGGACGTTTCGGTGGAGAGCTGGAGTGGAGAGCTGGAGTGGAGAGCTGGAGTCGAGAGCTGGGCGTTTCAGTGGAGAGCTGGAGTGGAGAGCTGGAGTGGAGAGCTGGACGTTTCGGTGGAGAGCTGAAGTGGAGAGCTGGACGTTTCGGTGGATAGCTGGACGTTTCGGTGGAGAGCTGGAGTGGAGAGCTGGACGTGTCGGTGGAGAGCTGGAGTGGAGAGCTGGACGTTTCGGTGGAGAGCTGGACTGGAGAGCTCGACGTTTCGGTGGAGAGCGAGACGTTTCGGTGGAGAGCTGGAGTGGAGAGCTGGACGTTTTGATGGAGAGCTGGACGTTTCGGTGGAGAGCTGGAGTGGAGAGCTGGAGTAGAGAGGTGGACATTTCTGTGGAGAGCTGGAGTGGAGAGCGGGAAGTTTCCGAGGAGAGCTGGAGTGGAGAGCTGGAGTGGAGAGCTAGACGTTTCGGTGGAGAGCTGGAGTGGAGAGCTGGAGTGGAGAGCTGGGCGTTTCAGTGGAGAGCTGGAGTGGAGAGCTGGAGTGGAGAGCTGGACGTTTCGGTGGAGAGCTGAAGTGGAGAGCTGGACGTTTCGGTGGAGAGCTGGACGTTTCGGTGGAGAGCTGGAGTGGAGAGCTGGACGTGTCGGTGGAGAGCTGGAGTGGAGAGCTGGACGTTTCGGGGGAGAGCTGGACTGGAGAGCTCGACGTTTCGGTGGAGAGCTAGACGTTTCGGTGGAGAGCTGGAGTGGAGAGCTGGACGTTTCGGTGGAGAGCTGGAGTGGAGAGCTGGATTGGAGAGCTGGACGTTTCAGAGGAGAACTGAAGTGGAGAGCTGGAGTGGAGAGCTGGACGTTTCGGTGGAGAGCTGGAGTGGAGAGCTGGAGATTTCGGTGGAGAGCTGGACGTTTCGGTGGAGAGCTGGAGTGGAGAGCTGGAGTGGAGAGCTGGACGTTTCGGTGGAGAGCTGGAGTGGAGAGCTGGAGTGGAGAGCTGGACGATTCGGTGGAGAGCTGGAGTGGAGAGCTGGAGTGGAGAGCTGGAGTCGAGAGCTGGACCTTTCGGTGGAGAGCTGGAGTGGAGAGCTGGACGTTTCGGTGGAGAGCTGGAGTGGAGAGCTGGAGTGGAGAGCTGGACGTTTCAGTGAAGAGCTGGACGTTTCGGTGGAGAGCTGTGCGTTTCGGTGGAGAGCTGGAGTGAAGAGCTGGACGTTTCTGTGGAGAGCTGGAGGTTTCGGTGGAGAGCTGGAGTGGAGAGCTGGAGTGGAGAGCTGGATTGGAGAGCTGGACTTTTCGGAGGAGTGCTGGAGTGGAGAGCTGGACGTTTCGGGGGAGAGCTGGACATTTCGGTGGAGAGCTGGAGTGGAGAGCTGGAGTGGAGAGCTGGACATTTCGGTGGAGAGCTGGAGTGGAGAGCTGGAGTGGAGAGCTGGAGTGGAGAGCTGGACGAATCGGTGGAGAGCTGGAGTGGAGAGCTGGACGTTTCGGTGGAGAGCTGGAGTGGAGAGCTGGAGTGGAGAGCTGCAGTGGAGAGCTGGACGTTTTGGTGGAGAGCTGGAATGGAGAGCTGGAGTGGAGAGCTGGAGTGGAGAGCAGGAGTGGAGAGCTGGACGTTTCGGCGGAGAGCTGGAGTGGAGAGCTGGAGTGGAGAGCTGGAGTGGAGAGCTGGAGTGGAGAGCTGGACATTTCGGTGGAGAGCTGAAGAGGAGAGCTGGAGTGGAGAGCTGGACGTTTCGGTGGAGAGCTGGAGTGAAGAGCTGGATTGGAGAGCTGGACGTTTCAGAGGAGAATGGAGTGGAGAGCTGGAGTGGAGAGCTGGACGTTTCGGTGGAGAGCTGGAGTGGAGAGCTGGAGTGGAGAGCTGGACGTTTCGGTGGAGAGCTGGAGTGGAGAGCTGGAGTGGAGTGCTGGACGATTCGGTGGAGAGCTGGAGTGGAGAGCTGGAGTGGTGAGCTGGAGTGGAGAGCTGGACCTTTCGGTGGAGAGCTGGAGTGGAGAGCTGGACGTTTCGGTGGAGAGCTGGAGTGGAGAGCTGGAGTGGAGAGCTGGACGTTTCGGTGGAGAGCTGGACATTTCGGTGGAGAGCTGGAGTGGAGAGCTGGACGTTTCAGTGGAGAGCTGGACGTTTCGGTGGAGAGCTGTGTGTTTCGGTGGATAGCTGGAGTGTAGAGCTGGACGTTTCTGTGGAGAGCTGGACGTTTCGGTGGAGAGCTGGAGTGGAGAGCTGGAGTGGAGAGCTGGACTTTTCGGAGGAGAGCTGGAGTGGAGAGCTGGACGTTTCGGTGGAGAGCTGGACGTTTCGGTGGAGAGCTGGAGTGGAGAGCTGGACGTGTCGGTGGAGAGCTGGAGTGGAGAGCTGGACGTTTCGGTGGAGAGCTGGACTGGAGAGCTCGACGTTTCGGTGGAGAGCTAGACGTTTCGGTGGAGAGCTGGAGTGGAGAGCTGGACGTTTTGATGGAGAGCTGGACCTTTCGGTGGAGAGCTTGAGTGGAGAGCTGCGCATTTCGGTTTAGAGCTGGAGTGGAGAGCTGGGCATTTCGGCTTAGAGCTGGAGTGGAAAGCTGCGCATTTCTTTTTAGAGCTGGAGTGGAGAGCTGCGTGTTTCGGTTTAGAGCTGGAGTGGAGAGCTGCGCATTTCGGTTTAGAGCTGGATTGGAGAGCTGCGCATATCGGTGTAGAGCTGGACTGGAGAGCTGCTGTGGAGAGCTGGATTTGAGAGCTGGAGTGGAGAGCTGGAGTGGACAGCTGTGCATTTCGGTTTAGAGCTGGAGTGGAGAGTTGCGCATCTCGGTTAAGACCTGGAGTGGAGAGCTGCGCATTTCGGTTTAGAGCTGGAGTGGAGAGCTGTGCATTTCGGTTTAGAGCTGGAGTGGAGAGCTGCGCATTTCTGTTTAGAGCTGGAGTGGAGAGCTGGTGTGGTGAGCGGGATTGGAGAGCAGGAGTGGAGTGCTGGATTGGAAAGCTGGAGTGGAGAGCTGCGCTTTTCTGTTTATAGCTGGAGTGGAGAGCTGCGCATTTCAGTTTACAGCTGGAGTGGAGAGCTGCACATTTCGGTTAAGAGCTGGAGAGGAGAGCTGCGCATTTCGGTTTAGAGCTTGAGTGGAGAGCTGCGCATTTCGGTTTAGAGCTGGAGTGGAGAGCTGGTGTGGAGAGCTGGAGTGGAGAGCTGGAGTGGAGAGCTGTAGTGGAGAGCTGCGCATTTCAGTTTAGAGTTGGAGTGGAGAGCTGGATTGGAGAGCTGCGCATTTCGGTTTTGAGCTGGAGTGGAGAGCTGCGCATCTCAGTTTAGAGCTGGAGTGGAGAGCTGCGCATTTCGGTTTGGAGCTTGAGTGGAGAGCTGCGCATTTCGGTTTAGAGCTGGAGTGGAGAGCTAGGCGTTTCGGTTTAGAGCTGGAGTGCAGAGCTGAGCATTTCCGTTTAGAGCTGGAGTGGAGAGCTGCGCATTTCGGTTTAGAGCTGGAGAGGAGAGCTGCGCATTTCGGCTTAGAGCTGAAGTGGAGACCTGGAGTTGAGAGCTGCGCATACGGGTTTAGACCGGGAGTGGAGAGCATGTGTGGAGAGATGGAGTGGAGAGCAGGAGTGGAGAGCTGCGCATTTCGGTGTTTAGCTGCTGTGGAGAGCTGCGCATTTCGTTTTAGAGCTGGAGTGGAGAGCTGCGCATTTAGGTTTTGAGCTGCAGTGGAGAGCTGCGCATTTCGGTTTAGAGCTGGAGTGGAGAGCTGCGCATTTCGGTTTAGAGCTGGAGTGGAGAGCTGGTGTGGATTGCTGTAGTGGAGAGCTGGTGTGGAGAGCTGGAGTGGAGAGCTGGAGTGGAGAGCTGGAGTGGAGAGCTGCGTATTTTGGTTTAGAGCTGGAGTGGAGAGCTGCGCATTTCGTTTTAGAGCTGGAGTGGAGAGCTGCGCATTTCGGTTTTGAGCTGGAGTGGAGAGATGCGCATATGTGTTTAGAGCTGGAGTGGAGGACTGGAGTGGAGAGCTGGAGTGGAGAGCGGGGGTGGAGAGATGGAGTGGAGAGCTGGAGTGGCGAGCTGCGCATATCGGTTTAGAGCTGGAGTGGAGAGCTGGTGTGGAGAGCTGGAGTGGAGAGCTGGAGTGGAGAGCTGGAGTGGAGAGCTGCGCATTTCGGTTTAGAGCTGGAGTGGAGAGCTGCGCATCTCGGTTAAGAGCTGGAGTGGAGAGCTGGAGTGGAGAGCTGCGCATTTCGGTTTAGAGCTTGAGTGGAGAGCTGCGCATTTCGGTTTAGAGCTGGAGTGGAGAGCTGGGCATTTCGGTTTAGAGCTGGAGTGGAAAGATGCGCATTTCTGTTTAGAGCTGGAGTGGAGAGCTGCGCATTTCGGTTTACAGCTGGAGTGGAGAGCAGGAGTGGAGAGCTGGAGTGGAGAGCTGGACGTTTCGGTGGAGAGCTGGAGTGGACAGCTGGAGTGGAGAGCTGCGCATTTCGGTTTAGAGCTGGAGTGGAGAGCTGCGCATTTCGGTTTAGAGCTGGAGTGGAGAGCAGGAGTGGAGAGCTGGAGTGGAGAGCTGGACGTTTCGGTGTAGAGCTTGAGTGGAGAGCTGTGTATTTCGGTTTATAGCTGGAGTGGAGAGATGCGCATTTCGGTTTAGGGCTGGAGTGGAGAGCTGGGCATTTCGGCTTAGAGCTGGAGTGGAAAGCTGCGCATTTCTTTTTAGAGCTGGAGTGGAGAGCTGCGTATTTCGGTTTAGAGCTGGAGTGGAGAGCTGCGCATTTCGGTTTAGGGCTGGAGTGGAGAGCTGTGCATTTCGGTTTAGAGCTGGAGTGGAGAGCTGGAGTGGAGAGCTGGTGTAGAGAGCTGGAGTGGAGAGCTTGAGTGGAGAGCTGTAGTGGAGAGCTGCGCCTTTCGGTTTAGAGCTGGAGTGGAGAGCTGGAGTGGAGAGCTGCGCATTTCGGTTTTGAGCTGGAGTGGAGAGCTGCGCATATCGGTTAAGAGCTGGAGTGGAGAGCTGCGCATTTCGGTTTAGAGCTTGAGTGGAGAGCTGCGCATTTCGGTTTAGAGCTGGAGTGGAGAGCTGGGCATTTCGGCTTAGAGCTGGAGTGGAAAGCTGCGCATTTCTTTTTAGAGCTGGAGTGGAGAGCTGCGTATTTCGGTTTAGAGCTGGAGTGGAGAGCTGCGCATTTCAGTTTGGGGCTGGAGTGAAGAGCTGTGCATTTCGGTTTAGAGCTGGAGTGGAGAGCTGGAGTGGAGAGCTGCGCATTTCGGTTTAGAGCTGGAGTGGAGAGCTGCGCATATCGGTGTAGAGCTGGACTGGAGAGCAGCTGTGGAGAGCTGGATTTGAGAGCTGGAGTGGAGAGCTGGAGTGGACAGCTGCGCATTTCTGTTTAGAGCTGCAGTGGAGAGCTGCTCATTTCGATTTTGAGCTGGAGTGGAGAGTTGCGCATCTCGGTTAAGACCTGGAGTGGAGAGCTGCGCATTTCGGTTTAGAGCTTGAGAGGAGAGCTGTGCATTTCGGTTTAGAGCTGGAGTGGAGTGCTGCGCATTTCGGTTTAGAGCTGGAGTGGAGAGCTGGTGTGGTGAGCGGGATTGGAGAGCAGGAGTGGAGTGCTGGATTGGAAAGCTGGAGTGGAGAGCTGCGCTTTTCGGTTTAGAGCTGGAGTGGAGAGCTGCGCATTTCGGTTTAGAGCTGGAGTGGAGAGCTGGTGTGGAGAGCTGGTGTGGAGAGCTGGAGTGGAGAGCTGAAGTGGAGAGCTGCGCATTTCAGTTTTGAGCTGGAGTGGAGAGCTGGATTGGAGAGCTGCGCATTTCGGTTTTGATCTGGAGTGGAGAGCTGCGCATCTCAGTTTAGAGCTGGAGTGGAGAGCTGCGCATTTCGGTTTGGAGCTTGAGTGGAGAGCTGCGCATTTCGGTTTAGAGCTGGAGTGGAGAGCTAGGCGTTTCGGTTTAGAGCTGGAGTGCAGAGCTGCGCATTTCGGTTTAGAGCTGGAGAGGAGAGCTGCACATTTCGGCTTAGAGCTGAAGTGGAGACCTGGAGTTGAGAGCTGCGCATTCGGGTTTAGACCGGGAGTGGAGAGCAGGTGTGGAGAGATGGAGTGGAGAGCAGGAGTGGAGAGCTGCGCATTTCGGTGTTGAGCTGCTGTGGAGAGCTGCGCATTTCGTTTTAGAGCTGGAGTGGAGAGCTGCGCATTTAGGTTTTGAGCTGCAGTGGAGAGCTGCGCATTTCGGTTTAGAGCTGGAGTGGAGAGCTGCGCATTTCGGTTTAGAGCTGGAGTGGAGAGCTGGTGTGGAGAGCTGGAGTGGAGAGCTGGTGTGGAGAGCTGGAGTGGAGAGCTGGAGTGGAGAGCTGGAGTGGAGAGCTGCGTATTTTGGTTTAGAGCTGGAGTGGAGAGCTGCGCATTTCGTTTTAGAGCTGGAGTGGAGAGCTGCGCATTTCGGTTTTGAGCTGGAGTGGAGAGATGCGCATATCTGTTTAGAGCTGGAGTGGTGAACTGGAGTGGAGAGCTGGAGTGGAGAGCGGGGGTGGAGAGATGGAGTGGAGAGCTGGAGTGGAGAGCTGCGCATATCGGTTTAGAGCTGGAGTGGAGAGCTGGTGTGGAGAGCTGGAGTGGAGAGCTGGAGTGGAGAGCTGGAGTGGAGAGCTGCGCATTTCGGTTTAGAGCTGGAGTGGAGAGCTGTGCATTTCGGTTTAGAGCTGGAGTGGAGAGCTGGAGTGGAGAGCTGCACATTTCGGTTTAGAGCTGGAGTGGAGAGCTGCGCATATCGGTGTAGAGCTGGACTGGAGAGCTGCTGTGGAGAGCTGGATTTGAGAGCTGGAGTGGAGAGCTGGAGTGGACAGCTGCGCATTTCGGTTTAGAGCTGCAGTGGCGAGCTGCTCATTTCAGTTTTGAGCTGGAGTGGAGAGTTGCGCATCTCGGTTAAGACCTGGAGTGGAGAGCTGCGCATTTCGGTTTAGAGCTGGAGTGGAAAGCTGTGCATTTCGGTTTAGAGCTGGAGTGGAGAGCTGCGCATTTCGGTTTAGAGCTGGAGTGGAGAGCTGGTATGGTGAGCGGGATTGGAGAGCAGGAGTGGAGTGCTGGATTGGAAAGCTGGAGTGGAGAGCTGCGCTTTTCGGTTTAGAGCTGGAGTGGAGAGCTGCGCATTTCGGATTAGAGCTGGAGTGGAGAGCTGGTGTGGAGAGCTGGAGTGGAGAGCTGGAGTGGAGAGCTGTAGTGGAGAGCTGCGCATTTCAGTTTAGAGCTGGAGTGGAGAGCTGGATTGGAGAGCTGCGCATTTCGGTTTTGATCTGGAGTGGAGAGCTGCGCATCTCAGTTTAGAGCTGGAGTGGAGAGCTGCGCATTTCGGTTTGGAGCTTGAGTGGAGAGCTGCGCATTTCGGTTTAGAGCTGGAGTGGAGAGCTAGGCGTTTCGGTTTAGAGCTGGAGTGCAGAGCTGAGCTTTTCCGTTTAGAGCTGGAGTGGAGGGCTGCGCATTTCGGTTTAGAGCTGGAGAGGAGAGCTGCACATTTCGGCTTAGAGCTGATGTGGAGACCTGGAGTTGAGAGCTGCGCATTCGGGTTTAGACCGGGAGTGGAGAGCAGGTGTGGAGAGATGGAGTGGAGAGCAGGAGTGGAGAGCTGCGCATTTCGGTGTTGAGCTGCTGTGGAGAGCTGCGCATTTCGTTTTAGAGCTGGAGTGGAGAGCTGCGCATTTAGGTTTTGAGCTGCAGTGGAGAGCTGCGCATTTCGGTTTAGAGCTGGAGTGGAGAGCTGCGCATTTCGGTTTAGAGCTGGAGTGGAGAGCTGGTGTGGAGAGCTGGAGTGGAGAGCTGGTGTGGAGAGGTGGAGTGGAGAGCTGGAGTGGAGAGCTGGAGTGGAGAGCTGCGTATTTTGGTTTAGAGCTGGTGTGGAGAGCTGCACATTTCTTTTTAGAGCTGGAGTGGAGAGCTGCGCATTTCGGTTTTGAGCTGGAGTGGAGAGATGCGCATATCTGTTTAGAGCTGGAGTGGTGAACTGGAGTGGAGAGCTGGAGTGGAGAGCAGGGGTGGAGAGATGGAGTGGAGAGCTGGAGTGGAGAGCTGCGCATATCGGTTAAGAGCTGGAGTGGAGAGCTGGTGTGGAGAGCTGGAGTGGAGAGCTGGAGTGGAGAGCTGCACATTTCGGTTTAGAGCTGGAGTGGAGAGCTGCGCATCTCGGTTAAGAGCTGGAGTGGAGAGCTGGAGTGGAGAGCTGCGCATTTCAGTTTAGAGCTTGAGTGGAGAGCTGCGCATTTCGGTTTAGAGCTTGAGTGGAGAGCTGGGCATTTCGGTTTAGAGCTGGAGTGGAAAGATGCGCATTTCTGTTTAGAGCTGGAGTGGAGAGCTGCGCATTTCGGTTTACAGCTGGAGTGGAGAGCAGGAGTGGAGAGCTGGAGTGGAGAGCTGGACGTTTCGGTGGAGAGCTGGAGTGGACAGCTGGAGTGGAGAGCTGCGCATTTTGGTTTAGAGCTGGAGTGGAGAGCTGCGCATTTCGGTTTAGAGCTGGAGAGGAGAGCAGGAGTGGAGAGCTGGAGTGGAGAGCTGGACGTTTCGGTGGAGAGCTTGAGTGGAGAGCTGTGTATTTCTGTTTATAGCTGGAGTGGAGAGCTGCGCATTTCGGTTTAGGGCTGGAGTGGAGAGCTGGGCATTTCGGCTTAGAGCTGGAGTGGAAAGCTGCGCATTTCTTTTTAGAGCTGGAGTGGAGAGCTGCGTATTTCGGTTTAGAGCTGGAGTGGAGAGCTGCGCATTTCGGTTTAGGGCTGGAGTGGAGAGCTGTGCATTTCGGTTTAGACCTGGAGTGGAGAGCTTGAGTGGAGAGCTGCGCATTTCGGTTTAGAGCTGGAGTGGAGAGCTACGCATATTGGTGTAGAGCTGGACTGGAGAGCTGCTGTGGAGAGCTGGAGTGGAGAGCTGGAGTGGAGAGTTGGAGTGGACAGTTGCGCATTTCGGTTTAGAGCTGGTGTGGAGAGCTGGAGTGGAGAGCTGCGCATTTCGGTTTTGAGCTGGAGTGGAGAGCTGTGCATTTCGGTTTAGAGCTGGAGTGGAGAGCTGCCCATTTCGGTTTAGAGCTGGAGTGGAGAGCTGGCGTGGTGAGCGGGATTGGAGAGCAGGAGTGGAGAGCTGGATTAGAAAGCTGGAGTGGAGAGCTGCGCTTTTCGGTTTAGAGCTGGAAAGGAGAGCTGCGCATTTCGGTTTAGAGCTGGAGTGTAGAGCTGCGAATTTCGGTTTTGAGCTGGAGCAAAGAGCTGGTGTGGAGAGCTGGAGTGGAGAGCTGGAGTGGAGTGCTGGAGTGGAGAGCTGCGCATTTCAGTTCAGAGCTGGAGTGGAGAGCCGGATTGGAGAGCTGCGCATTTCTGTTTTGAGATGGAGTGGAGAGCTGCGCATTTCGGTTTAGAGCTGGAGTAGAGAGCTAGGCGTTTCGGTTTAGAGCTGGAGTGCAGAGCTGAGCATTTCCGTTTAGAGCTGGAGTGGAGAGCTGCGCATTTCGGTTTAGAGCTGGAGAGGAGAGCTGCGCATTTCGGCTTAGAGCTGAAGTGGAGACCTGGAGTTGAGAGCTGCGCATTCGGGTTTAGACCGGGAGTGGAGAGCAGGTGTGGAGAGATGGAGTGGAGAGCAGGAGTGGAGAGCTGAGCATTTCGGTGTTGAGCTGGTGTGGAGAGCTGGGCATTTAGGTTTTGAGCTGCAGTGGAGAGCTGCGCATATCGGTTTCGAGCTGGAGTGGAGAAGTGGAGTGGAGAGCTGCGCATTTCGGTTTAGAGCTGGAGTGGAAAGCTGGAGTGCAGAGCTGCGCATTTCGGTTTAGAGCTGGAGTGGAGAGCTGCGCATTTCGGTTTAGAGCTGGAGTGGAGAGCTGGGCATTACGGTTTAGAGCTGGAGTGGAAAGATGCGCATTTCGGTTTAGAGCTGGAGTGGAGAGCTGCGCATTTCGGTTTGGAGCAGGGGTGGAGAGCTGGAGTGGAGAGCTGGAGTGGAGAGCTGGACGTTTCGGTGGAGAGCTGGAATGGAGAGCTGGACGTTTCGGTGGAGAGCTGGAGTGGAGAGCTGCGCATTTCGGTTTAGAGCTCGAGTGGAGAGCTGCACATTTCGGTTTAGAGCTGGAGTGGAGAGCTGCACATTTCGGTTTAGAGCTGGAGTGGAGAGCTGCGCATATCGCTTTAGAACTGGAGTGGAGAGCTGGTGTGGAGAGCTGGAGTGGAGAGCTGGAGTGGAGATCTGGAGTGGAGAGATGGAGTGGAGAGCTGCGCATTTTGGTTTAGAGCTGGAGTGGAGAGCTGCGCATTTCGGTTTAGAGCTGGAGTGGAGAGCTGCGCATATCGCTTTAGAACTGGAGTGGAGAGCTGGTGTGGAGAGCTGGAGTGGAGAGCTGGAGTGGAGATCTGGAGTGGAGAGATGGAGTGGAGAGCTGCGCATTTTGGTTTAGAGCCGGATTGGAGAGCTGCGCATTTCTGTTTTGAGCTGGAGTGGAGAGCTGCGCATTTCGGTTTAGAGCTGGAGTAGAGAGCTAGGCGTTTCGGTTTAGAGCTGGAGTGCAGAGCTGAGCATTTCCGTTTAGAGCTGGAGTGGAGAGCTGCGCATTTCGGTTTAGAGCTGGAGAGGAGAGCTGCGCATTTCGGCTTAGAGCTGAAGTGGAGACCTGGAGTTGAGAGCTGCGCATTCGGGTTTAGACCGGGAGTGGAGAGCAGGTGTGGAGAGATGGAGTGGAGAGCAGGAGTGGAGAGCTGAGCATTTCGGTGTTGAGCTGGTGTGGAGAGCTGGGCATTTAGGTTTTGAGCTGCAGTGGAGAGCTGCGCATATCGGTTTCGAGCTGGAGTGGAGAACTGGAGTGGAGAGCTGCGCATTTCGGTTTAGAGCTGGAGTGGAAAGCTGGAGTGCAGAGCTGCGCATTTCGGTTTAGAGCTGGAGTGGAGAGCTGCGCATTTCGGTTTAGAGCTGGAGTGGAGAGCTGGGCATTTCGGTTAAGAGCTGGAGTGGAAAGATGCGCATTTCGGTTTAGAGCTGGAGTGGAGAGCTGCGCATTTCGGTTTGGAGCAGGGGTGGAGAGCTGGAGTGGAGAGCTGGAGTGGAGAGCTGGACGTTTCGGTGGAGAGCTGGAATGGAGAGCTGGACGTTTCGGTGGAGAGCTGGAGTGGAGAGCTGCGCATTTCGGTTTAGAGCTCGAGTGGAGAGCTGCACATTTCGGTTTAGAGCTGGAGTGGAGAGCTGCACATTTCGGTTTAGAGCTGGAGTGGAGAGCTGCGCATATCGCTTTAGAACTGGAGTGGAGAGCTGGTGTGGAGAGCTGGAGTGGAGAGCTGGAGTGGAGATCTGGAGTGGAGAGATGGAGTGGAGAGCTGCGCATTTTGGTTTAGAGCTGGAGTGGAGAGCTGCGCATTTCGGTTTAGAGCTGGAGTGGAGAGCAGGAGTGGAGAGCTGGAGTGGAGAGCTGGACGTTTTGGTGGAGAGCTGGAGTGGAGAGCTGGACGTTTCCGTGGAGAGCTGGAGTGGACAGCTGGAGTGGAGAGCTGCGCATTTCGGTTTAGAGCTGGAGTGGAGAGCTGCACATTTCGGGTTAGAGCTGGAGAGGAGAGCTGCGCATTTCGGTTTAGAGCTAGAGTGGAGAGCTGGTGTGGAGAGCTAGAGTGGAGAGCTGGAGTGGAGTGCTGGAGTGGAGAGATGGATTGGAGAGCTGCGCATTTCGGTTTAGAGCTGGAGTGGAGAGCTGGGGTGGAGAGCTGCGCATTTCTTTTTAGAGCTTGAGTGGAGAGGTGCGCATTTCGGTTTAGAGCTGGAGTGGAGAGCTGGGCATTTCGGTTTAGAGCTGGAGTGGAGAGCTGCGCATTTCGGTTTAGAGTTGGGGTGGAGAGCTGGAGTGGAGAGTTGCAGAGGAGAGCTGGACGTTTCGGTGGAGAGCTGGAGTGGAGAGCTGGACGTTTCGGTGGAGAGCTGGAGTGGAGAGCTGGAGCGGAGAGCTGGAAGTTTCGGTGGAGAGCTGGACGTTTCGGTGGAGAGCTGGAGTGGAGAGCTGGACGTTTCGGTGGAGAGCTGGAGTGGAGAGCTGGACTGGAGAGCTGGAGGTTTCGGTTTAGAGCTGGAGTGGAGAGCTGGACTGGAGAGCTGGAGGTTTCGGTTTAGAGCTGGAGTGGAGAGCTGGAGTGGAGAGCTGCGCATATCGGTTTAGAGCTGGAGTGGAGAGCTGGTGTGGAGAGCTGGAGTGGAGAGCTTGAGTGGAGAGCTGTAGTGGAGAGCTGCGCTTTTCGGTTTAGAGCTGGAGTGGAGAGCTGCGCATTACGGTTTTGAGCTGGAGTGGAGAGCTGCGCATATCGGTTAAGAGCTGGAGTGGAGAGCTGCGCATTTCGGTTTAGAGCTTGAGTGGAGAGCTGCGCATTTCGGTTTAGAGCTGGAGTGGAGAGCTGGGCATTTCGGCTTAGAGCTGAAGTGGAAAGCTGCGCATTTCTTTTTAGAGCTGGAGTGGAGAGCTGCGTATTTCGGTTTAGAGCTGGAGTGGAGAGCTGCGCATATCGGTGTAGAGCTGGACTGGAGAGCTGCTGTGGAGAGCTGGAGTGGAGAGCTGGAGTGGAGAGCTGGAGTGGACAGTTGCGCATTTCAGTTTAGAGCTGGAGTGGAGAGCTGGAGTGGAGAGCTGCGCATTTCGGTTTTGAGCTGGAGTGGAGAGTTGCGCATCTCGGTTAAGAGCTGGAGTGGAGAGCTGCGCATTTCGGTTTAGAGCTTGAGTGGGGAGCTGTGTATTTCGGTTTAGAGCTGGAGTGGAGAGCTGCGCATTTCGGTTTAGAGCTGGAGTGGAGAGCTGGTGTGGTGAGCGGGATTGGAGAGCAGGAGTGGAGAGCTGGATTGGAAAGCTGGAGTGGAGAGCTGCGCTTTTCGGTTTAGAGCTGGAGTGGAGAGCTGCGCATTTCAGTTTATAGCTGGAGTGGAGAGCTGAGAATTTCGGTTTAGAGCTGGAGTGGAGAGCTGCGCATTTCGGTTTAGAGCTGGAGTGGAGAGCTGGTGAGGAGAGCTGGAGGGGAGAGCTGGAGTGAAGAGGTGGAGTGGATAGAGCTGGAGTGGAGAGCTGGAGTGGAGAGCTGCGCATTTCGGTTTAGAGCTGGAGTGGAGAGCTGGAGTGGAGAGCTGCGCATTTCGGTTTAGAGCTGGAGTGGAAAGCTGCGCATTTCGGTTAAGAGCTGTAGTGGAGAGCTGGGCATTTCGGCTTAGAGCTGGAGTGGAAAGCTGCGCATTTCCTTTTAGAGCTGGAGTGGAGATCTTCGTATTTCGGTTTAGGGCTGGAGTGAAGAGCTGTGCATTTCGGTTTAGAGCTGGAGTGGAGAGCTGGAGTGGAGAGCTGCGCATTTCGGTTTAGAGCTGGAGTGGAGAGCTGCGCATATCGGTGTAGAGCTGGACTGGAGAGCTGCTGTGGAGAGCTGGATTTGAGAGCTGGAGTGGAGAGCTGGAGTGGACAGCTGCGCATTTCGGTTTAGAGCTGGAGTGGAGAGCTGCGCATTTCGGTTTTGAGCTGGAGTGGAGAGTTGCGCATCTCGGTTAAGACCTGGAGTGGAGAGCTGCGCATTTTGGTTTAGAGCTGGAGTGGAAAGATGCGCATTTCGGTTTAGAGCTGGAGTGGAGAGCTGCGCATTTCGGTTAAGAGCTGTAGTGGAGAGCTGGGCATTTCGGCTTAGAGCTGGAGTGGAAAGCTGCGCATTTCCTTTTAGAGCTGGAGTGGAGATCTTCGTATTTCGGTTTAGGGCTGGAGTGAAGAGCTGTGCATTTCGGTTTAGAGCTGGAGTGGAGAGCTGGAGTGGAGAGCTGCGCATTTCGGTTTAGAGCTGGAGTGGAGAGCTGCGCATATCGGTGTAGAGCTGGACTGGAGAGCTGCTGTGGAGAGCTGGATTTGAGAGCTGGAGTGGAGAGCTGGAGTGGAGAGCTGGACGTTTCGGTGGAGAGCTGGAGTGGAGAGCTGCGCATTTCGGTTTTGAGCTGGAGTGGAGAGTTGCGCATCTCGGTTAAGACCTGGAGTGGAGAGCTGCGCATTTTGGTTTAGAGCTGGAGTGGAAAGATGCGCATTTCGGTTTAGAGCTGGAGTGGAGAGCTGCGCATTTCGGTTTAGAGCTGGAGTGGAGAGCTGGGGTGGTGAGCGGGATTGGAGAGCAGGAGTGGAGTGCTGGATTGGAAAGCTGGAGTGGAGAGCTGCGCTTTTCAGTTTAGAGCTGGAGTGGAGAGCTGCGCATTTCAGTTTACAGCTGGAGTGGAGAGCTGCACATTTCGGTTAAGAGCTGGAGAGGAGAGCTGCGCATTTCGGTTTAGAGCTGGAGTGTAGAGCTGCGAATTTCGGTTTAGAGCTGGAGTGGAGAGCTGGTGTGGAGAGCTGGAGTGGAGAGCTGGAGTGGAGAGCTGTAGTGGAGAGCTGCGCATTTCAGTTTAGAGCTGGAGTGGAGAGCTGGATTGGAGAGCTGCGCATTTCGGTTTTGAGCTTGAGTGGAGAGCTGCGCATCTCAGTTTAGAGCTGGAGTGGAGAGCTGCGCATTTCGGTTTGGAGCTTGAGTGGAGAGCTGCGCATTTCGGTTTAGAGCTGGAGTGGAGAGCTATGCGTTTCTGTTTAGAGCTGGAGTGTAGAGCTGAGCATTTCCGTTTAGAGCTGGAGTGGAGAGCTGCGCATTTCGGTTTTGAGCTGGAGAGGAGAGCTGCGCATTTCGGCTTAGAGCTGAAGTGGAGACCTGGAGTTGAGAGCTGCGCATTCGGGTTTAGACCGGGAGTGGAGAGCAGGTGTGGAGAGATGTAGTGGAGAGCAGGAGTGGAGAGCTGCGCATTTCGGTGTTGAGCTGCTGTGGAGAGCTGCGCATTTCGTTTTAGAGCTGGAGTGGAGAGCTGCGCATTTAGGTTTTGAGCTGCAGTGGAGAGCTGCGCATTTTGGTTTAGAGCTGGAGTGGAGAGCTGCGCATTTCGGTTTAGAGCTAGAGTGGAGAGCTGGTGTGGAGAGCTGGAGTGGAGAGCTGGTGTGGAGAGCTGTTGTGGAGAGCTGGAGTGGAGAGCTGGTGTGGAGAGCTGGAGTGGAGAGCTGGAGTGGAGAGCTGGAGTGGAGAGCTGCGTATTTTGGTTTAGAGCTGGAGTGGAAAGCTGCGCATTTCGTTTTAGAGCTGGAGTGGAGAGCTGCGCATTTCGGTTTTGAGCTGGAGTGGAGAGATGCGCATATCTGTTTAGAGCTGGAGTGGAGAACTGGAGTGGAGAGCTGGAGTGGAGAGCGGGGGTGGAGAGATGGAGTGGAGAGCTGGAGTGGAGAGCTGCGCATATCGGTTTAGAGCTGGAGTGGAGAGCTGGTGTGGAGAGCTGGTGTGGAGAGCTGGAGTGGAGAGCTGGAGTGGAGAGCTGGAGTGGAGAGCTGCGCATTTCGGTTTAGAGCTGGAGTGGAGAGCTGCGCATCTCGGTTAAGAGCTGGAGTGGAGAGCTGGATTGGAGAGCTGCGCATTTCGGTTTAGAGCTTGAGTGGAGAGCTGCGCATTTCGGTTTAGAGCTGGAGTGGAGAGCTGGGCATTTCGGTTTAGAGCTGGAGTGGAATGATGCGCATTTCGGTTTAGAGCTGGAGTGGAGAGCTGCGCATTTCGGTTTAGAGCTGGAGTGGAGAGCAGGAGTGGAGAGCTGGAGTGGAGAGCTGGACATTTCGGTGGAGAGCTGGAGTGGAGAGCTGGACGTTTCGGTGGAGAGCTGGAGTGGACAGCTGGAGTGGAGAGCTGCGCATTTCGGTTTAGAGCTGGAGTGGAGAGCAGGAGTGGAGAGCTGGAGTGGAGAGCTGGACGTTTCGGTGGAGAGCTGGAGTGGAGAGCTGGACGTTTCGGTGGATAGCTGGAGTGGACAGCTGGAGTGGAGAGCTGCGCATTTCGGTTTAGAGCTGGAGTGGAGAGCTGCACATTTCGGTTTAGAGCTGGAGAGCAGAGCTGCGCATTTCGGTTTAGAGCTAGAGTGGAGAACTGGTGTGGAGAGCTAGAGTGGAGAGCTGGAGTGGAGTGCTGGAGTGGAGAGATGGATTGGAGAGCTGCGCATTTCGGTTTAGAGCTGGAGTGGAGAGCTGGGGTGGAGAGCTGCGCATTTCTTTTTAGAGCTTGAGTGGAGAGGTGCGCATTTCGGTTTAGAGCTGGAGTGGAGAGCTGGGCATTTCGGTTTAGAGCTGGAGTGGAGAGCTGCGCATTTCGGTTTAGAGCTGGGGTGGAGAGCTGGAGTGGAGAGTTGCAGAGGAGAGCTGGACGTTTCGGTGGAGAGCTGGAGTGGAGAGCTGGACGTTTCGGTGGAGAGCTGGAGTGGAGAGCTGGAGTGGAGAGCTGCGCATTTCGGTTTAGAGCTCGAGTGGAGAGCTGCACATTTCGGTTTAGAGCTGGAGAGGAGAGCTGCGCATTTCGGTTTAGAGCTGGAGTGGAGAGCTGCACATTTCGGTTTAGAGCTGGAGTGGAGAGCTGCACATTTCGGTTTAGAGCTGGAGTGGAGAGCTGGTGTGGATAGCTGGAGTGGAGAGCTGGAGTGGAGATCTGGAGTGGAGAGATGGAGTGGAGAGCTGCGCATTTTGGTTTAGAGCTGGAGTGGAGAGCTGGGGTGGAGAGCTGCGCATTTTGGTTTAGAGCTGGACTGGAGAGCTGGTGTGGAGAGCTGGAGTGGAGAGCTGGAGTGGAGAGCTGGAGTGGAGAGCTGCGCATTTCGGTTTAGAGCTGGAGTGGAGAGCTGTAGTGGAGAGCTGTGCATTTCGGTTTTGAGATGGAGTGGAGAGCTGCGCATCTCGGTTAAGAGCTGGAGTGGAGAGCTGCGCATTTCGGTTTAGAGCTTGAGTGGAGAGCTGCGCATTTCGGTTTAGAGCTGGAGTGGAGAGCTGGGCATTTCAGTTTAGAGCTGGAGTGGAAAGCTGCGCATTTCGGTTTAGAGCTGGAGTGGAGAGCTGCGCATTTCGGTTTAGAGCTGGAGTGGAGAGCTGGAGTGGAGAGCTGCGCATTCGGGTTTAGACCGAAAGTGGAGAGCAGGTGTGGAGAGATGGAGTGGAGAGCAGGAGTGGAGAGCTGCGCATTTCGGTGTTGAGCTGGTGTGGAGAGCTGCGCATTTAGGTTTTGAGCTGCAGTGGAGAGCTGCGCATATCGGTTTCAAGCTGGAGTGGAGAACTGGAGTGGAGAGCTGCGCATTTCGGTTTAGAGCTGGAGTGGAGTGCAGGAGTGGAGAGCTGCGCATTTCGGTTTAGAGCAGGAGTGGAGAGCTGCGCATTTCGGTTTAGAGCTGGAGTGGAGAGCTGGGCATTTCGGTTTTGAGCTGGAGTGGAAAGATGCGTATTTCTGTTTAGAGCTGGAGTGGAGAGCTGCGCATATCGGTTAAGAGCTGGAGTGGAGAGCAGGAGTGGAGAGCTGGAGTGGAGAGCTGGACGCTTCGGTGGAGAGCTGGAGTGGAGAGCTGGACATTTCGGTGGAGAGCTGGAGTGGAGAGCTGCGCATTTCGGTTTAGAGCTGGAGTGGAGAGCTGCACATTTCGGTTTAGAGCTGGAGAGGAGAGCTGCGCATTTCGGTTTAGAGCTAGAGTGGAGAGCTGGCGTGGAGAGCTAGAGTGGAGAGCTGGAGTGGAGAGCTGGAGTGGAGAGATGGAGTGGAGAGCTGCGCATTTCGGTTTAGAGCTTGAGTGGAGAGCTGCGCATTTCGGTTTAGATCTGGAGTGGGGAGCTGGAGTGGAGAGCTGGAGTGGAGAGCTGGACGTTTCGGTGGAGAGCTGGAGTGGAGAGCTGGACGTTTCGGTGGAGAGCTGGAGTGGAGAGCTGGAGCGGAGAGCTGGAAGTTTCGGTGGAGAGCTGGACGTTTCGGTGGAGAGCTGGAGTAGAGAGCTGGACGTTTCGGTGGAGAGCTGGAGTGGAGAGCTGGACTGGAGAGCTGGAGGTTTCGGTTTAGGGCTGGAGTGGAGAGCTGGACTGGAGAGCTGGAGGTTTCGGTTTAGAGCTGGAGTGGAGAGCTGGAGTGGAGAGCTGCGCATATCGGTTTAGAGCTGGAGTGGAGAGCTGGTGTGGAGAGCTGGAGTGGAGAGCTTGAGTGGAGAGCTGTAGTGGAGAGCTGCGCTTTTCGGTTTAGAGCTGGAGTGGAGAGCTGCGCATTACGGTTTTGAGCTGGAGTGGAGAGCTGCGCATATCGGTTAAGAGCTGGAGTGGAGAGCTGCGCATTTCGGTTTAGAGCTTGAGTGGAGAGCTGCGCATTTCGGTTTAGAGCTGGAGTGGAGAGCTGGGCATTTCGGCTTAGAGCTGGAGTGGAAAGCTGCGCATTTCTTTTTAGAGCTGGAGTGGAGAGCTGCGTATTTCGGTTTAGAGCTGGAGTGGAGAGCTGCGAATTTCGGTTTAGAGCTGGAGTGGAGAGCTGGAGTGGAGAGCTGCGCATTTCGGTTTAGAGCTGGAGTGGAGAGCTGCGCATATCGGTGTAGAGCTGGACTGGAGAGCTGCTGTGGAGAGCTGGAGTGGAGAGCTGGAGTGGAGAGCTGGAGTGGACAGTTGCGCATTTCAGTTTAGAGCTGGAGTGGAGAGCTGGAGTGGAGAGCTGCGCATTTCGGTTTTGAGCTGGAGTGGAGAGTTGCGCATCTCGGTTAAGAGCTGGAGTGGAGAGCTGCGCATTTCGGTTTAGAGCTTGAGTGGGGAGCTGTGTATTTCGGTTTAGAGCTGGAGTGGAGAGCTGCGCATTTCGGTTTAGAGCTGGAGTGGAGAGCTGGTGTGGTGAGCGGGATTGGAGAGCAGGAGTGGAGAGCTGGATTGGAAAGCTGGAGTGGAGAGCTGCGCTTTTCGGTTTAGAGCTGGAGTGGAGAGCTGCGCATTTCAGTTTATAGCTGGAGTGGAGAGCTGAGAATTTCGGTTTAGAGCTGGAGTGGAGAGCTGCGCATTTCGGTTTAGAGCTGGAGTGGAGAGCTGGTGAGGAGAGCTGGAGGGGAGAGCTGGAGTGGAGAGGTGGAGTGGATAGAGCTGGAGTGGAGAGCTGGAGTGGAGAGCTGCGCATTTCGGTTTAGAGCTGGAGTGGAGAGCTGGAGTGGAGAGCTGCGCATTTCGGTTTAGAGCTGGAGTGGAGAGCTGCGCATTTCGGTTAAGAGCTGTAGTGGAGAGCTGGGCATTTCGGCTTAGAGCTGGAGTGGAAAGCTGCGCATTTCCTTTTAGAGCTGGAGTGGAGATCTTCGTATTTCGGTTTAGGGCTGGAGTGAAGAGCTGTGCATTTCGGTTTAGAGCTGGAGTGGAGAGCTGGAGTGGAGAGCTGCGCATTTCGGTTTAGAGCTGGAGTGGAGAGCTGCGCATTTCGGTTAAGAGCTGTAGTGGAGAGCTGGGCATTTCGGCTTAGAGCTGGAGTGGAAAGCTGCGCATTTCCTTTTAGAGCTGGAGTGGAGATCTTCGTATTTCGGTTTAGGGCTGGAGTGAAGAGCTGTGCATTTCGGTTTAGAGCTGGAGTGGAGAGCTGGAGTGGAGAGCTGCGCATTTCGGTTTAGAGCTGGAGTGGAAAGATGCGCATTTCGGTTTAGAGCTGGAGTGGAGAGCTGCGCATTTCGGTTTTGAGCTGGAGTGGAGAGTTGCGCATCTCGGTTAAGACCTGGAGTGGAGAGCTGCGCATTTCGGTTTAGAGCTGGAGTGGAAAGATGCGCATTTCGGTTTAGAGCTGGAGTGGAGAGCTGCGCATTTCGGTTTAGAGCTGGAGTGGAGAGCTGGTGTGGAGAGCTGGAGTGGAGAGCTGGAGTGGAGAGCTGTAGTGGAGAGCTGCGCATTTCAGTTTAGAGCTGGAGTGGAGAGCTGGATTGGAGAGCTGCGCATTTCGGTTTTGAGCTTGAGTGGAGAGCTGCGCATCTCAGTTTAGAGCTGGAGTGGAGAGCTGCGCATTTCGGTTTGGAGCTTGAGTGGAGAGCTGCGCATTTCGGTTTAGAGCTGGAGTGGAGAGCTATGCGTTTCTGTTTAGAGCTGGAGTGTAGAGCTGAGCATTTCCGTTTAGAGCTGGAGTGGAGAGCTGCGCATTTCGGTTTTGAGCTGGAGAGGAGAGCTGCGCATTTCGGCTTAGAGCTGAAGTGGAGACCTGGAGTTGAGAGCTGCGCATTCGGGTTTAGACCGGGAGTGGAGAGCAGGTGTGGAGAGATGTAGTGGAGAGCAGGAGTGGAGAGCTGCGCATTTCGGTGTTGAGCTGCTGTGGAGAGCTGCGCATTTCGTTTTAGAGCTGGAGTGGAGAGCTGCGCATTTAGGTTTTGAGCTGCAGTGGAGAGCTGCGCATTTTGGTTTAGAGCTGGAGTGGAGAGCTGCGCATTTCGGTTTAGAGCTAGAGTGGAGAGCTGGTGTGGAGAGCTGGAGTGGAGAGCTGGTGTGGAGAGCTGTTGTGGAGAGCTGGAGTGGAGAGCTGGTGTGGAGAGCTGGAGTGGAGAGCTGGAGTGGAGAGCTGGAGTGGAGAGCTGCGTATTTTGGTTTAGAGCTGGAGTGGAAAGCTGCGCATTTCGTTTTAGAGCTGGAGTGGAGAGCTGCGCATTTCGGTTTTGAGCTGGAGTGGAGAGATGCGCATATCTGTTTAGAGCTGGAGTGGAGAACTGGAGTGGAGAGCTGGAGTGGAGAGCGGGGGTGGAGAGATGGAGTGGAGAGCTGGAGTGGAGAGCTGCGCATATCGGTTTAGAGCTGGAGTGGAGAGCTGGTGTGGAGAGCTGGTGTGGAGAGCTGGAGTGGAGAGCTGGAGTGGAGAGCTGGAGTGGAGAGCTGCGCATTTCGGTTTAGAGCTGGAGTGGAGAGCTGCGCATCTCGGTTAAGAGCTGGAGTGGAGAGCTGGATTGGAGAGCTGCGCATTTCGGTTTAGAGCTTGAGTGGAGAGCTGCGCATTTCGGTTTATAGCTGGAGTGGAGAGCTGGGCATTTCGGTTTAGAGCTGGAGTGGAATGATGCGCATTTCGGTTTAGAGCTGGAGTGGAGAGCTGCGCATTTCGGTTTAGAGCTGGAGTGGAGAGCAGGAGTGGAGAGCTGGAGTGGAGAGCTGGACATTTCGGTGGAGAGCTGGAGTGGAGAGCTGGACGTTTCGGTGGAGAGCTGGAGTGGACAGCTGGAGTGGAGAGCTGCGCATTTCGGTTTAGAGCTGGAGTGGAGAGCAGGAGTGGAGAGCTGGAGTGGAGAGCTGGACGTTTCGGTGGAGAGCTGGAGTGGAGAGCTGGACGTTTCGGTGGATAGCTGGAGTGGACAGCTGGAGTGGAGAGCTGCGCATTTCGGTTTAGAGCTGGAGTGGAGAGCTGCACATTTCGGTTTAGAGCTGGAGAGCAGAGCTGCGCATTTCGGTTTAGAGCTAGAGTGGAGAACTGGTGTGGAGAGCTAGAGTGGAGAGCTGGAGTGGAGTGCTGGAGTGGAGAGATGGATTGGAGAGCTGCGCATTTCGGTTTAGAGCTGGAGTGGAGAGCTGGGGTGGAGAGCTGCGCATTTCTTTTTAGAGCTTGAGTGGAGAGGTGCGCATTTCGGTTTAGAGCTGGAGTGGAGAGCTGGGCATTTCGGTTTAGAGCTGGAGTGGAGAGCTGCGCATTTCGGTTTAGAGCTGGGGTGGAGAGCTGGAGTGGAGAGTTGCAGAGGAGAGCTGGACGTTTCGGTGGAGAGCTGGAGTGGAGAGCTGGACGTTTCGGTGGAGAGCTGGAGTGGAGAGCTGGAGTGGAGAGCTGCGCATTTCGGTTTAGAGCTCGAGTGGAGAGCTGCACATTTCGGTTTAGAGCTGGAGAGGAGAGCTGCGCATTTCGGTTTAGAGCTGGAGTGGAGAGCTGCACATTTCGGTTTAGAGCTGGAGTGGAGAGCTGCACATTTCGGTTTAGAGCTGGAGTGGAGAGCTGGTGTGGATAGCTGGAGTGGAGAGCTGGAGTGGAGATCTGGAGTGGAGAGATGGAGTGGAGAGCTGCGCATTTTGGTTTAGAGCTGGAGTGGAGAGCTGGGGTTGAGAGCTGCGCATTTTGGTTTAGAGCTGGACTGGAGAGCTGGTGTGGAGAGCTGGAGTGGAGAGCTGGAGTGGAGAGCTGGAGTGGAGAGCTGCGCATTTCGGTTTAGAGCTGGAGTGGAGAGCTGTAGTGGAGAGCTGTGCATTTCGGTTTTGAGATGGAGTGGAGAGCTGCGCATCTCGGTTAAGAGCTGGAGTGGAGAGCTGCGCATTTCGGTTTAGAGCTTGAGTGGAGAGCTGCGCATTTCGGTTTAGAGCTGGAGTGGAGAGCTGGGCATTTCAGTTTAGAGCTGGAGTGGAAAGCTGCGCATTTCGGTTTAGAGCTGGAGTGGAGAGCTGGAGTGGAGAGCTGCGCATTCGGGTTTAGACCGAAAGTGGAGAGCAGGTGTGGAGAGATGGAGTGGAGAGCAGGAGTGGAGAGCTGCGCATTTCGGTGTTGAGCTGGTGTGGAGAGCTGCGCATTTAGGTTTTGAGCTGCAGTGGAGAGCTGCGCATATCGGTTTCAAGCTGGAGTGGAGAACTGGAGTGGAGAGCTGCGCATTTCGGTTTAGAGCTGGAGTGGAGTGCAGGAGTGGAGAGCTGCGCATTTCGGTTTAGAGCAGGAGTGGAGAGCTGCGCATTTCGGTTTAGAGCTGGAGTGGAGAGCTGGGCATTTCGGTTTTGAGCTGGAGTGGAAAGATGCGTATTTCTGTTTAGAGCTGGAGTGGAGAGCTGCGCATATCGGTTAAGAGCTGGAGTGGAGAGCAGGAGTGGAGAGCTGGAGTGGAGAGCTGGACGCTTCGGTGGAGAGCTGGAGTGGAGAGCTGGACATTTCGGTGGAGAGCTGGAGTGGAGAGCTGCGCATTTCGGTTTAGAGCTGGAGTGGAGAGCTGCACATTTCGGTTTAGAGCTGGAGAGGAGAGCTGCGCATTTCGGTTTAGAGCTAGAGTGGAGAGCTGGCGTGGAGAGCTAGAGTGGAGAGCTGGAGTGGAGAGCTGGAGTGGAGAGATGGAGTGGAGAGCTGCGCATTTCGGTTTAGAGCTTGAGTGGAGAGCTGCGCATTTCGGTTTAGAGCTGGAGTGGGGAGCTGGAGTGGAGAGCTGGAGTGGAGAGCTGGACGTTTCGGTGGAGAGCTGGAGTGGAGAGCTGGACGTTTCGGTGGAGAGCTGGAGTGGAGAGCTGGAGCGGAGAGCTGGAAGTTTCGGTGGAGAGCTGGACGTTTCGGTGGAGAGCTGGAGTAGAGAGCTGGACGTTTCGGTGGAGAGCTGGAGTGGAGAGCTGGACTGGAGAGCTGGAGGTTTCGGTTTAGGGCTGGAGTGGAGAGCTGGACTGGAGAGCTGGAGGTTTCGGTTTAGAGCTGGAGTGGAGAGCTGGAGTGGAGAGCTGCGCATATCGGTTTAGAGCTGGAGTGGAGAGCTGGTGTGGAGAGCTGGAGTGGAGAGCTTGAGTGGAGAGCTGTAGTGGAGAGCTGCGCTTTTCGGTTTAGAGCTGGAGTGGAGAGCTGCGCATTACGGTTTTGAGCTGGAGTGGAGAGCTGCGCATATCGGTTAAGAGCTGGAGTGGAGAGCTGCGCATTTCGGTTTAGAGCTTGAGTGGAGAGCTGCGCATTTCGGTTTAGAGCTGGAGTGGAGAGCTGGGCATTTCGGCTTAGAGCTGGAGTGGAAAGCTGCGCATTTCTTTTTAGAGCTGGAGTGGAGAGCTGCGTATTTCGGTTTAGAGCTGGAGTGGAGAGCTGCGAATTTCGGTTTAGAGCTGGAGTGGAGAGCTGGAGTGGAGAGCTGCGCATTTCGGTTTAGAGCTGGAGTGGAGAGCTGCGCATATCGGTGTAGAGCTGGACTGGAGAGCTGCTGTGGAGAGCTGGAGTGGAGAGCTGGAGTGGAGAGCTGGAGTGGACAGTTGCGCATTTCAGTTTAGAGCTGGAGTGGAGAGCTGGAGTGGAGAGCTGCGCATTTCGGTTTTGAGCTGGAGTGGAGAGTTGCGCATCTCGGTTAAGAGCTGGAGTGGAGAGCTGCGCATTTCGGTTTAGAGCTTGAGTGGGGAGCTGTGTATTTCGGTTTAGAGCTGGAGTGGAGAGCTGCGCATTTCGGTTTAGAGCTGGAGTGGAGAGCTGGTGTGGTGAGCGGGATTGGAGAGCAGGAGTGGAGAGCTGGATTGGAAAGCTGGAGTGGAGAGCTGCGCTTTTCGGTTTAGAGCTGGAGTGGAGAGCTGCGCATTTCAGTTTATAGCTGGAGTGGAGAGCTGAGAATTTCGGTTTAGAGCTGGAGTGGAGAGCTGCGCATTTCGGTTTAGAGCTGGAGTGGAGAGCTGGTGAGGAGAGCTGGAGGGGAGAGCTGGAGTGGAGAGGTGGAGTGGATAGAGCTGGAGTGGAGAGCTGGAGTGGAGAGCTGCGCATTTCGGTTTAGAGCTGGAGTGGAGAGCTGGAGTGGAGAGCTGCGCATTTCGGTTTAGAGCTGGAGTGGAGAGCTGCGCATTTCGGTTAAGAGCTGTAGTGGAGAGCTGGGCATTTCGGCTTAGAGCTGGAGTGGAAAGCTGCGCATTTCCTTTTAGAGCTGGAGTGGAGATCTTCGTATTTCGGTTTAGGGCTGGAGTGAAGAGCTGTGCATTTCGGTTTAGAGCTGGAGTGGAGAGCTGGAGTGGAGAGCTGCGCATTTCGGTTTAGAGCTGGAGTGGAGAGCTGCGCATTTCGGTTAAGAGCTGTAGTGGAGAGCTGGGCATTTCGGCTTAGAGCTGGAGTGGAAAGCTGCGCATTTCCTTTTAGAGCTGGAGTGGAGATCTTCGTATTTCGGTTTAGGGCTGGAGTGAAGAGCTGTGCATTTCGGTTTAGAGCTGGAGTGGAGAGCTGGAGTGGAGAGCTGCGCATTTCGGTTTAGAGCTGGAGTGGAAAGATGCGCATTTCGGTTTAGAGCTGGAGTGGAGAGCTGCGCATTTCGGTTTTGAGCTGGAGTGGAGAGTTGCGCATCTCGGTTAAGACCTGGAGTGGAGAGCTGCGCATTTCGGTTTAGAGCTGGAGTGGAAAGATGCGCATTTCGGTTTAGAGCTGGAGTGGAGAGCTGCGCATTTCGGTTTAGAGCTGGAGTGGAGAGCTGGGGTGGTGAGCGGGATTGGAGAGCAGGAGTGGAGTGCTGGATTGGAAAGCTGGAGTGGAGAGCTGCGCTTTTCGGTTTAGAGCTGGAGTGGAGAGCTGCGCATTTCAGTTTACAGCTGGAGTGGAGAGCTGCACATTTCGGTTAAGAGCTGGAGAGGAGAGCTGCGCATTTCGGTTTAGAGCTGGAGTGTAGAGCTGCGAATTTCGGTTTAGAGCTGGAGTGGAGAGCTGGTGTGGAGAGCTGGAGTGGAGAGCTGGAGTGGAGAGCTGTAGTGGAGAGCTGCGCATTTCAGTTTAGAGCTGGAGTGGAGAGCTGGATTGGAGAGCTGCGCATTTCGGTTTTGAGCTTGAGTGGAGAGCTGCGCATCTCAGTTTAGAGCTGGAGTGGAGAGCTGCGCATTTCGGTTTGGAGCTTGAGTGGAGAGCTGCGCATTTCGGTTTAGAGCTGGAGTGGAGAGCTATGCGTTTCTGTTTAGAGCTGGAGTGTAGAGCTGAGCATTTCCGTTTAGAGCTGGAGTGGAGAGCTGCGCATTTCGGTTTTGAGCTGGAGAGGAGAGCTGCGCATTTCGGCTTAGAGCTGAAGTGGAGACCTGGAGTTGAGAGCTGCGCATTCGGGTTTAGACCGGGAGTGGAGAGCAGGTGTGGAGAGATGGAGTGGAGAGCAGGGGTGGAGAGCTGCGCATTTCGTTTTAGAGCTGGAGTGGAGAGCTGCGCATTTAGGTTTTGAGCTGCAGTGGAGAGCTGCGCATTTCGATTTAGAGCTGGAGTGGAGAGCTGGTGTGGAGAGCTGGAGTGGAGAGCTGGTGTGGAGAGCTGTTGTGGAGAGCTAGAGTGGAGAGCTGGTGTGGAGAGCTGGAGTGGAGAGCTGGAGTGGAGAGCTGGAGTGGAGAGCTGCGTATTTTGGTTTAGAGCTGGAGTGGAGAGCTGCGCATTTCGTTTTAGAGCTGGAGTGGAGAGCTGCGCATTTCGGTTTTGAGCTGGAGTGGAGAGATGCGCATATCTGTTTAGAGCTGGAGTGGAGAACTGGAGTGGAGAGCTGGAGTGGAGAGCGGGGGTGGAGAGATGGAGTGGAGAGCTGGAGTGGAGAGCTGCGCATATCGGTTTAGAGCTGGAGTGGAGAGGTGGTGTGGAGAGCTGGTGTGGAGAGCTGGAGTGGAGAGCTGGAGAGGAGAGCTGGAGTGGAGAGCTGCGCATTTCGGTTTAGAGCTGGAGTGGAGAGCTGCGCATCTCGGTTAAGAACTGGAGTGGAGAGCTGGATTGGAGAGCTGCGCATTTCGGTTTAGAGCTTGAGTGGAGAGCTGCGCATTTCGGTTTAGATCTGGAGTGGAGAGCTGGGCATTTCGGTTTAGAGCTGGAGTGGAATGATGCGCATTTCGGTTTAGAGCTGGAGTGGAGAGCTGCGCATTTCGGTTTAGAGCTGGAGTGGAGAGCAGGAGTGGAGAGCTGGAGTGGAGAGCTGGACATTTCGGTGGAGAGCTGGAGTGGAGAGCTGGACGTTTCGGTGGAGAGCTGGAGTGGACAGCTGGAGTGGAGAGCTGCGCATTTCGGTTTAGAGCTGGAGTGGAGAGCAGGAGTGGAGAGCTGGAGTGGAGAGCTGGACGTTTCGGTGGAGAGCTGGAGTGGAGAGCTGGACGTTTCGGTGGATAGCTGGAGTGGACAGCTGGAGTGGAGAGCTGCGCATTTCAGTTTAGAGCTGGAGTGGAGAGCTGCACATTTCGGTTTAGAGCTGGAGAGCAGAGCTGCGCATTTCGGTTTAGAGCTAGAGTGGAGAACTGGTGTGGAGAGCTGGAGTGGAGAGCTAGAGTGGAGAGCTGGAGTGGAGAGATGGAGTGGAGAGCTGGGCATTTCGGTTTAGAGCTGGAGAGGAGAGCTGCGCATTTCGGTTTAGAGCTGGAGTGGAGAGCCGCGCATTTCGGTTTAGAGCTGGAGTGGAGAGCAGGAGTGGAGAGCTGGAGTGGAGAGCTGGACGTTTCGGTGGAGAGCTGGAGTGGAGAGCTGGACGTTTCGGTGGAGAGCTGGAGTGGACAGCTGGAGTGGAGAGCTGCGCATTTCCGTTTAGAGCTTGAGTGGTGAGCTGCGCATTTCGGTTTAGAGCTGGAGTGGAGAGCTGGGCATTTCGGTTTTGAGCTAGAGTGGAAAGATGCGCATTTCGGTTTAGAGCTGGAGTGGAGAGCTGTGCATTTCGGTTTAGAGCTGGAGTGGAGAGCAGGAGTGGAGAGCTGGAGTGGAGAGCTGGACGTTTCGGTGGAGAGCTGGAGTGGAGAGCGGGACGTTTCGGTGGAGAGCTGGAGTGGACAGCTGGAGTGGAGAGCTGCGCATTTCGGTTTAGAGCTGGAGTGGAGAGCTGCGCATTTCGGTTTAGAGCTGGAGTGGAGAGCAGGAGTGGAGAGCTGGAGTGGAGAGCTGGACGTTTCGGTGGAGAGCTGGAGTGGAGAGCTGGACGTTTCGGTGGATAGCTGGAGTGGACAGCTGGAGTGGAGAGCTGCGCATTTCCGTTTAGAGCTGGAGTGGAGAGCTGCACATTTCGTTTTAGAGCTGGAGAGCAGAGCTGCGCATTTCGGTTTAGAGCTAGAGTGGAGAACTGGTGTGGAGAGCTGGAGTGGAGAGCTAGAGTGGAGAGCTGGAGTGGAGAGATGGAGTGGAGAGCTGGGCATTTCGGTTTAGAGCTGGAGTGGAAAGATGCGCATTTCGGTTTAGAGCTGGAGTGGAGAGCTGTGCATTTCGGTTTAGAGCTGGGGTGGAGAGCTGGAGTGGAGAGCTGAAGTGGAGAGCTGGACGTTTCGGTGGAGAGCTGGAGTGGAGAGCTGGACGTTTCGGTGGAGAGCTGGAGTGGAGAGCTGGAGTGGAGAGCTGCGCATTTCGGTTTAGAGCTGGAGTGGAGAGCTGCACATTTCGGTTTAGAGCTGGAGAGGAGAGCTGCGCATTTCGGTTTAGAGCTGGAGTGGAGAGCTGCACATTTCGGTATAGAGCTGGAGTGGAAAGATGCACATTTCGGTTTAGAGCTGGAGTGGAGAGCAGCGCATATCGCTTTAGAGCTGGAGTGGAGAGCTGGTGTGGAGAGCTGGAGAGGAGAGCTGGACTGGAGATCTGGAGTGGAGAGATGGAGTGGAGAGCTGCGCATTTTGGTTTAGAGCTGGAGTGGAGAGATGGGGTGGAGAGCTGCGCATTTCGGTTTAGAGCTGGACTGGAGAGCTGCTGTGGAGAGCTGGAGTGGAGAGCTGGAGTGGAGAGCTGGAGTGCAGAGCTGCGCATTTCGGTTTAGAGCTTGAGTGGAGAGCTGCGCATTTCGGTTTAGAGCTGGAGTGGAGAGCTGGGCATTTCTGTTTAGAGCTGGAGTGGAAAGCTGTGCATTTCGGTTTAGAGCTGGAGTGGAGAGCTGCACATTTCGGTTTAGAGCTGGAGTGGAGAGCTGGAGTGGAGTGCTGGAGTGGAGAGCTGGACGTTTCGGTGGAGAGATGGAGTGGAGAGCTGGACGTTTCGGTGGAGAGCTGGAGTGGAGAGCTGAAGTGGAGAGCTGGACGTTTCGGTGGACAGCTGGAGTGGAGAGCTGGATGTGAGAGCTGCGCATATCGGTTTAGAGCTGGAGTGGAGAGCTGCGAATTTCGTTTTAGAGCTGGAGTGGAGAGCTGCGCATATCGGTTTAGAGCTGGAGTGGAGAGCTGGTGTGGAGAGCTGGAGTGGAGAGCTTGAGTGGAGAGCTGTAGTGGAGAGCTGCGCCTTTCGGTTTAGAGCTGGAGTGGAGAGCTGCACATTTCGGTTTAGAGCTGGAGAGGAGAGCTGCGCATTACGGTTTAGAGCTGGAGTGGAGAGCTGGGCATTTCGGTTTAGAGCTGGAGTGGAAAGATGCGCATTTCTGTTTAGAGCTGGAGTGGAGAGCTGCGCATTTCGGTTTAGAGCTGGTGTGGAGAGCAGGAGTGGAGAGCTGGAGTGGAGAGCTGGACGTTTCGGTGGAGAGCTGGAGTGGAGAGCTGGACGTTTCGGTGGAGAGCTGGAGTGGACAGCTGGAGTGGAGAGCGGCGCATTTCGGTTTAGAGCTGGAGTGGAGAGCTGCACATTTCGGTTTAGAGCTGGAGAGGAGAGCTGCGCATTTCGGTTTAGAGCTAGAGTGGAGAGCTGGTGTGGAGAGCTGGAGTGGAGAGCTGGAGTGGACAGCTGGAGTGGAGAGCTGGAATGGAGAGCTGCGCATTTCGGTTTAGAGCTGGAGTGGAGAGCTGGGGTGGAGAGCTGCGCATTTCGGTTTAGAGCTTGAGTGGAGAGCTGCGCATTTCGGTTTAGAGCTGGAGTGGAGAGCTGGGCATTTCGGTTTAGAGCTGGAGTGGAAAGCTGCGCATTTCGGTTTAGAGCTGGAGTGGAGAGCTGCGCATTTCGGTTCAGAGCTGGGGTGGAGACCTGGAGTGGAGAGCTGGAGTGGAGAGCTGGACGTTTCGGTGGAGAGCTGGAGTGGAGAGCTGGACGTTTCGGTGGAGAGCTGGAGTGGAGAGCTGGAGTTTAGATCTGCACATTTCAGTTTAGAGCTGGAGTGCAGAGCTGCAAATTACGGTTTAGAGTTGGAATGGAGAGCTGGAGTGAAGAGCTTTACGTTTTGGTTTAGAGGTGGAGTAGAGAGCTGGAGTGGAGAGCTGCACATTTCGGTTTACAGCTGTAGTGGAGAGCTGCACATTTCGGTTTAGAGGTGGAGTGGAGAGCTGGAGTGGAGAGCTGCACATTTCGGTTCAGAGCTTTATTGGAGAGCTGGAGTGAGAGCGGCACATTTTGGTTCAGAGGTGGAGTGGAGAGCTGGAGTGGAGAGCTGCACATTTCGGTTTAGAGCTTTAGTGGAGAGCTGGAGTGGAGAGCAGCACATTTCGGTTTAGAGCTGGAGTGGAGACCTTCACATTTCGGTTCAGAGCTTTAGTGGAGAGCTGGAGTAAGAGCGGCACATTTTGGTTCAGAGGTGGAGTGGAGAGCTGCACATTTCGGTTTAGAGCCTTAGTGGAGAGCTGGAGTGGAGAGCGGCACATTTCGGTTTAGAGCTGGAGTGGAGAGCTGGAGTGGAGAGTTGCATATTTCGGTTTAGAGCTGGAGTGGAGAGCTGCACATTTTGTTTTAGATTTGGAGTGGTGAGCTACAGATTTGTGTTCAGAGCTGGAGTGGAGAGTTTCACATTTTGGTTTAGAGGAAGAGTGGAGATGTGCACATTTCGGGTTAGAGATGAAGTGGAGGGCTGGAGTGGAGAGCTGCGCATATCGGTTTCGATCTGGAGTGGAGAGCTGCGCTTTACGGTTTAGAGCATGAGTGGAGAGCTGCGCATCTCGGTTTAGAGCTGGAGTGGGGAGCTGCGCATTTCGGTTTTGAGCTGGAGTGGAGAGCTGGGCGTTTCGGTTTTGAGGGGGAGTGGATAGCTGCGCATTTCGGTTTAGAGCTGGAGTGGAGACCTGCAGTGGAGAGCTACGCATTTTGGTTTAGAGCTGGAGTGGAGAACTGGAGTGGAGAGCTGCGCATTTCGGTTTAGACCTGGAGTGGAGAGCTACACATTTCAGTTCAGAGCTGGAGTGAAGAGCTGCACATTTGGGTTTAGAGCTGGAGTGGAGAGCTGCACATTTCGTTTTAGATTTGGAGCGGAGAGCTGCAGATATCTGTTTAGAGCTGGAGTGGAGAGTTTCACATTTTGGTTTAGAGGTGGAGTGGAGAGGTGCACATTTCGTGTTAGAGATGAAGTGGAGAGTTGCACATTTTTGTTTAGAGCTAGATTGGGGAGCTGCACATTTTGGTTTAGAGCTGGACTGGAGAGCTGGAGTGGAGAGCTGCATATTTCGGTTTAGAGCTAGAGTGGAGACCTGCACATTTCGGTTTAGACCTGTAGTGGAGGGCTGGAGTGGAGAGCTGTGCATATCGGTTTCGATCTGGAGTGGAGAGCTGGAGTGGAGAGCTGCGCATTTCGGTTTTGAGCTGGAGTGGAGAGCTGCACATATCGGTTTAGAGCTGGAGTGGAGAGCTGTGCATTTCGGTTTTGAGCTGGAGTGGAGAGCTGCACGTTTCGGTTTAGAGGGGTAGTGGAAAGCTGCGCATTTCAGGTTACATCTGGAGTGGAGAGCTGCGCATTTCGATTTAGAGCTGGAGTGGAGAGCTGCGCATTTCGGTTTAGAGCTGGAGTGGAGAGTTGTGCATTTCGGTTTTGAGCTGGAGTGTTTAGCTGCGCATTTCGGTTTTGAGCCGGAGTGGAGAGCAGGTGTGGAGAGCTGGAGTGGAGAGCTGCACAGTTCGGTTTAGAGCTGGAGTGGAGAGATGCACATTTCGGTTTAGAGCAGGAGTGTATAGCTGGAGTGGAGAGCTGCAAATTTCGGTTTAGAGCTGGTGTGGAGTGATGTACATTTCAGTTTAGAGCTGGAGTGGAGAGCTTGAGTGAAGAGCTGCACATTTTGGTTTAGAGCTGGAGTGGAGAGCTGCGCATTTTGGTTTATTGCTGGAGTGGAGAGCTGTACGTTTCGGTTTAGAGCTGGAGTAGAGAGCTGGAATGGAGAGCTGCACCTTTTGGTTTAGAGCTGGACTGGAGAGCTGCACATTTCGGTTTAGAGCTGGAGTGGAGAGCTGCGCATTTCCGTTTAGACCTGGAGTGGAGAGCTGCGCATTTCGGTTTACAGCTGGAGTGGAGAGCTGCACATTTCGGTTTAGAGCTGGAGTGTAGAGCTGCGCATTTCGGTTTACAGCTGGAGTAGATAGCTGGTGTGGAGAGCTGGAATAGAGAGCTGGAGTGGAGAGCTGGAGTGGAGAGCTGCGCAATTCGGTTTAGAGCTGGAGTGGAGAGCTGCGCATTTCGGTTTAGAGCTGGTGTGGAGAGCTGCGCATTTAAGTTTAGAGCTGGAGTGGAGAGCTGCGCATTTTGGTTTTGAGCTGGAGTGGAGAGCCGGGCATTTCGATTTAGAGCTGGAGTGGAAAGCTGCGCAATTCGATTAAGAGCTGGAGTGGAGAGCTGCACACTTCAGTGTAGAGCTGGAGTGGAGAGCTGCACATTTTGGGTTAGAGCTGGAGTGGAGAGCTGCACATTTGGGTTTAGAGTTTGCCTGGAGAGAGGCACATTTCAGTTTAGAGCTGGAGTGGAGAGCTGCACATTTCGCTTTTGAGCTGGAGTGGAGAGCTGCGCATATCGGTTTAGAGCTGGTGTGGAAACCTACACATTTCTGTTTGCACCTGGAGTGGAGAGCTGCACATTTCGGTTTAGAGCTGTAGTGGAGAGCTGGAGTGGAGAGCTGCACCTTTTGGTTTAGAGCTGGACTGGAGAGCTGCATATTTCGGTTTAGAGCTGAAGTGGAGAGATTCACATTTTGGTTTAGACCTGGAGTGGAGAGCTACTCATTTTGGTTTAGAGCAGGAGTGGAGAGCTGCACATATCGGTTTAGAGCTCGAGTGGAGAGCTGGAGTTGAGAGCTGCACATTTCAGTTTAGAGCTGGAGTGGAGATATTCACATTTCGGTTTAGAGATGTAGTGGAGAGCAGTTCATTTCTGTTTACAGCTGGAGTGGAGAGCTGCACAGTAAGCTTTAGAGCTGGAGTGGAGTGCTGGACTGGAGAGCAGCACATTTCGGTTTAGAGCTGCAGTGGAGAGATGTACATTTCTGTTTAGAGCTGGAGTAGAAAGCTCGAGTGGAGAGCTGCACATTTCGGTTTACAGCTGGACTGGAGAGATGCACTTTTCGGTTTAGAGCTGGAGTGGAGAGCTGGAGCGGAGAGATGCACATTTCGTTTTAGAGCTGGAGTGGAGAGCAGCACATTTCGGTTTAGAGCTGTAGTGGAGAGCTGGAGTGGAGAGCTGCACCTTTTGGTTTAGAGCTGGACTGGAGAGCTGCATATTTCGGTTTAGAGCTGAAGTGGAGAGATTCACATTTTGGTTTAGACCTGGAGTGGAGAGCTACTCATTTTGGTTTAGAGCAGGAGTGGAGAGCTGCACATATCGGTTTAGAGCTCGAGTGGAGAGCTGGAGTTGAGAGCTGCACATTTCGGTTTAGAGCTCGAGTGGAGATATTCACATTTCGGTTTAGAGATGTAGTGGAGAGCAGTTCATTTCTGTTTACAGCTGGAGTGGAGAGCTGCACAGTAAGCTTTAGAGCTGGAGTGGAGTGCTGGACTGGAGGGCTGCACATTTCGGTTTAGAGCTGCAGGGGAGAGATGTGCATTTCTGTTTAGAGCTGGAGTAGAAATCTCGAGTGGAGAGCTGCACATTTCGGTTTACAGCTGGACTGGAGAGATGCACTTTTCGGTTTAGAGCTCGAGTGGAGAGCTGGGGTTGAGAGCTGCCCATTTCGGTTTAGAGCTGGAGTGGAGAGATTCTCATTTCGGTTGAGAGCTGTAGTGGAGAGCAGTCATTGCGGTTTAGAGCTGGAGTGGAGAGCTGCAAAGTTAGGTTTACAGCTGGTGTGGATATTTGGAGTGGAGGTCTGCGCATTTCGGTTTAGAGCTGGAGTGGAGAGCTGCGCATTTCGGTTTAGAGCTGGAGTGGAGAGCTGGAGTGGAGAGCTGTAAATTTCGGTATTTGAGTTGGTGTGGAGAGTTTCACATTTCGGTTTAGTGATGGAGTGGATATCTGCACATTTTGGTTTACAGCTGGGGGGGAGAGGTGCACATTTCGGTTTAGAGGTGGAGTGGAGAGCTGCACATTTTGGTTTAGAGCTGGAGTGGAGAGCTGCATATTTCGGTTTAGAGCTGGAGTGGAGAGCTTCACATTTCGGTTTAGAGCTGGGGAGGAGAAATGCACATTTTGTTTTAGAGCTGGAGTGGAGAGCTGCACATTTCTGTGTAGAGCTGGAGTGGAGAGCTGCACATTTTGGGTTAGAGCTGGAGTGGAGAGCTGCACATTTCGGTTTAGAGCTGGAGTGGATATATTCACATTTCGGTTTAGAGATGTAGTGGAGAGCAGTTCATTTCTGTTTACAGCTGGAGTGGAGAGCTGCACAGTAAGCTTTAGAGCTGGAGTGGAGTGCTGGACTGGAGAGCTGCACATTTCGGTTTAGAGCTGCAGTGGAGAGATGTACATTCCTGTTCAGAGCTGGAGTAGAAAGCTCGAGCGGAGAGCTGCACATTTCGGTTTACAGCTGGACTGGAGAGATGCACTTTTCGGTTTAGAGCTAGAGTGGAGAGCTGGGGTTGAGAGCTGCCCATTTCGGTTTAGAGCTGGAGTGGAGAGATTCTCATTTCGGTTGAGAGCTGTAGTGGAGAGCAGCACATTTCTGTTTAGAGCTAAAGTGGAGAGCAGCAAAGTTAGGTTTACAGCTGGAGTGGATATTTGGAGTGGAGAGCTGCGCATTTCGGTTTAGAGCTGGAGTGGAGATATGCACATTTCAGTTTAGAGCTGGAGTGGAGACCTGGAGTGGGGAGCTGCACATTTCGGTATTAGAGCTGGAGTGGAGAGTTTCCCATTTTGGTTTAGAGCTGGAGTGGTGAGCTGCACATTTTGGTTTAGAGCTTGAGTGGGGACCTGCACATTTCGGTTTAGAACTGGAGTGGAGAGCTGGAGTGGAGAGCTGCACATTTTGGTTTAGAGCTAGAGTGGAGTGCTGCACATTTCGGTTTAGAGTCGGGATGGAGAACTGCACATTTCGGTTTAGAGATGGCGGGGCGAACTTCACATTTTGGGTTAGAGCTGGAGTGGAGTGCTGCACATTTCAGTGTAGAGCTGGAGTGGAGAGCTGCACATTACGGTTTAGAGCTGGAGTGGAGAGCTGCACATTTCAGTTTAGAGCTGTAGTGGAGAGCTGGAGTTTAGATCTGCACATTTCAGTTTAGAGCTGGAGAGCAGAGCTGCACATTACGGTTTAGAGTTGGAATGGAGAGCTGGAGTGGAGAGCTTTACGTTTTGGTTTAGAGGTGGAGTGGAGAGCTGGAGTGGAGAGCTGCACATTTGGGTTTAGAGCTGGACTGGAGAGCTGGAGTGGAGAGCTGCACATTTGGGTTTAGAGCTTGACTGGAGAGATGCACATTTCAGTTTAGAGCTGGAGTGGAGAGCTGCACATTTCGGTTTAGAGCTGGAGTTGAGAGCTGAACATTTTGCTTTAGAGCTGGTGTGGAAACCTACACATTTCTGTTTACACCTGGAGTGGAGAGCTGCACATTTCGGTTTAGAGCTGTGGTGGAGAGCTGGTGTGGAGAGCTGCACCTTTTGGTTTAGAGCTGGACTGGAGAGCTGCATATTTCGGTTTAGAGCTGAAGTGGAGAGATTCACATTTCGGTTTAGAGGTGGAGTGGAGAGCTGGAGTGGAGAGCTGCACATTTCGGTCTACAGCTGTAGTGGAGAGCTGCACATTTCGGTTTAGAGGTGGAGTGGAGAGCTGGAGTGGAGAGCTGCACATTTCGGTTCAGAGCTTTTGTGGAGAGCTGGAGTGGAGAGCGGCACATTTCGGTTCAGAGGTGGCGTGGAGAGCTGGAGTGGAGAGCTGCATATTTCGGTTTAGAGCTGGAGTGGAGAGCTGCACATTTCGTTTTAGATTTGGAGTGGAGAGCTGCAGATTTCTGTTCAGAGCTGGAGTGGAGAGTTTCACATTTTGGTTTAGAGGTGGAGTGGAGAGGTGCACATTTCGGGTTAGAGATGAAGTGGAGGGCTGGAGTGGAGAGCTGCACATATCGGTTTCGATCTGGAGTGGAGAGCTGCGCATTTCGGTTTAGAGCTGGAGTGGAGAGCTGCGCATCTCGGTTTAGAGCTGGAGTGGGGAGCTGCACATACCGGTTTAGAGCTGGAGTGGAAATCAGCCCATTTCGGTTTAGAGCTGAAGTGGAGAGCTGCGCATTTCGGTTTAGAGCTGGAGTGGAGAGATGGAGTGGAGAGCGGCGCATTTCGGTTTAGACCTGGAGTGGAGAGCTGCACATTTTGGGTTAGAGCTGGAGTGGAGAGCTACACATTTCAGTTCAGAGCTGGAGTGGAGAGCTGCACATTTGGGTTTAGAGCTGGAGTACAGAGCTGGAGTGGAGAGCTGCACATTTCGGTTCAGAGCTGGAGTGGAGAGCTGCACAGTTAGTTTTAGAGCTGGAGTGGTGTGCTGCACATTTTGGTTTAGAGCTGGATTAGAGAGCTGGAGAGGAGAGCTGCATATTTCGGTTTAGAGATGGAGTGGAGTGCTGCACATATCGGTTTAGAGTCGGGAGGGAGAACTGCACATTTCGGTTTAGAGATGTAGGGGCGAGCTTCACATTTCGGTTTAGAGCTGGAGTGAACAGCTGCACATTTAGAGTTGGAATGGAGAGCTGGAGTGGAGAGCTGCACATTTCGGTTTACATCTGTAGTGGAGAGCTGCACATTTCGGTTTAGAGGTGGAGTGGAGAGCTGGAGTGGAGAGCTGCACATTTCGGTTTAGAGCTGGAGTGGAGAGCTGCGCATTTATGTTTAGAGCTGGAGTGGAGAGCTGCGCATTTTGGTTTTGAGCTGGAGTGGAGAGCTGGGCATTTCGATTTAGAGCTGGAGTGGAAAGCTGCGCAATTCGGTTTAGAGCTGGAGTGGAGAGCTGCGCATTTCGGTTTAGGGCTGGAGTGGAGAGCTGCGCATTTCAGTTTAGAGCTGGAGTGGAGAGCTGCAGTGGAGACCTGTAAATTTCGGTTTTTGAGTTTGAGTGGAGAGTTTCACATTTCGGTTTAGAGATGGAGTGGATACCTGCACATTTCGGTTTACAGCTGGGGGGGAGAGGTGCACATTTCGGTTTAGAGGTGGAGTGGAGAGCTGCACAATTTGCTTTAGAGCTGGAGTGGAGAGCTGCATATTTCGGTTTAGAGCTGGAGTGGAGAGCTGCACATTTCGGTTTAGAGCTTGGGAGGAGAAATGCACATTTTGTTTTAGATCTGGAGTGGAGAGGTGCACATTTCTGTTTAGAGCTGGAGTGGAGAGTTTCACATTTTGGTTTAGAGCTGGTGTGGAGAGCTGCACATTTCTGTGTAGAGCTGGAGTGGAGAGCTGCACATTTTGGGTTAGAGATGGAGTTGAGGGCTGCACATTTGGGTTTAGAGCTGGACTGGAGAGCTGGAGTGGAGAGCTGCACATTTGGGTTTAGAGCTTGACTGGAGAGATGCACATTTCAGTTTAGAGTTGGAGTGGAGAGCTGCACATTTCGGTTTAGAGCTGGAGTGGAGAGTTGAACATTTTGCTTTAGAGCTGGTGTGGAAACCTACGCATTTCTGTTTACACCTGGAGTGGAGAGCTGCACATTTCGGTTTAGAGCTGTAGTGGAGAGCTGGAGTGGAGAGCTGCACCTTTTGGTTTAGAGCTGGACTGGAGAGCTGCATATTTCGGTTTAGAGCTGAAGTGGAGAGATTCACATTTTGGTTTAGACCTGGAGTGGAGAGCTACTCATTTTGGTTTAGAGCAGGAGTGGAGAGCTGCACATATCGGTTTAGAGCTCGAGTGGAGAGCTGGAGTTGAGAACTGCACATTTCAGTTTAGAGCTGGAGTGGAGATATTCACATTTCGGTTTAGAGATGTAGTGGAGAGCAGTTCATTTCTGTTTACAGCTGGAGTGGAGAGCTGCACAGTAAGCTTTAGAGCTGGAGTGGAGTGCTGGACTGGAGAGCTGCACATTTCGGTTTAGAGCTGCAGTGGAGAGATGTACATTTCTGTTTAGAGCTGGAGTAGAAATCTCGAGTGGAGAGCTGCACATTTCAGTTTACAGCTGGACTGGAGAGATGCACTTTTCGGTTTAGAGCTAGAGTGGAGAGCTGGGGTTGAGGGCTGCCCATTTCGGTTTAGAGCTGGAGTGGAGAGATTCTCATTTCGGTTGAGAGCTGTAGTGGAGAGCAGCACATTTCTGTTTAGAGCTGGAGTGGAGAGCTGCAAAGTTAGGTTTGCAGCTGGAGTGGATATTTGGAGTGGAGAGCTGCACATTTCGGTTTAGAGCTGGAGTGGAGATCTGCACATTTCAGTTTAGAGCTGGAGTGGAGACCTGGAGTGGGGAGCTGCACATTTCGGTATTAGAGCTGGAGTGGAGAGTTTCACATTTTGGTTTAGAGCTGGAGTGGTGAGCTGCACATTTTGGTTTAGAGCTTGAGTGGGGACCTGCACATTTCGGTTTAGAACTGGAGTGGAGAGCTGGAGTGGACAGCTGCACATTTTGGTTTAGAGCTAGAGTGGAGAGCTGCACATTTCGGTTTAGGGATGGAGTGGAGTGCTGCACATTTCTGTTTAGAGTCGGGATGGAGAACTGCACATTTCGGTTTAGAGATGTCGGGGCGAACTTCACATTTCGGTTTAGAGCTGGAGTGGAGTGCTGCACATTTCAGTGTAGAGCTGGAGTGGAGAGCTGCACATTACGGTTTAGAGCTGCAGTGGAGAGCTGCACATTTCAGTTTAGAGCTGTAGTGGAGAGCTGGAGTTTAGATCTGCACATTTCAGTTTAGAGCTGGAAAGCAGAGCTGCACATTACGGTTTACAGTTGGAATGGAGAGCTGGAGTGGAGAGCTTTACGTTTTGGTTTAGAGGTGGAGAGGAGAGCTGGAGTGGAGAGCTGCACATTTTGGGTTAGAGCAGGAGTGGAGAGCTGCGCATTTCGGTTTAGACCTGGAGTGGAGAGCTGGAGTGGAGAGCTGCGTATTTCGGTTTTGAGCTGGAGTGGAGAGCTGCGCACTTCGTTTTAGAGCTGGAGTGGAGAGCTGCGCATTTCCGTTTAGAGCTGGAGTGGAGTGCTCCGCATTTCGGTTTAGAGCTGGAGTGCAGAGCTGCGCATTTTGGTTTAGAGCTGGAGTGGAGAGCTGCGCATTTCGGTTTAGAGCTGGAGTGGAGACCTGGAGTGGAGTGCTGCGCATTTCGGTTTAGATCTGGAGAGGAGAGCTGGAGTGGAGAGCTGCGCATTTCGGTTTAGAGCTGGAGAGGAGAGCTGCGCATTTCGGTTTAGAGCTGGAGTGGAGACTTGGAGTGGAGAGCTGCGCATTTCGGTTTAGAGCTGGAGTGGAGACTTGGAGTGGAGAGCTGCGCATTTCGGTTTAGAGCTGGAGTGGAGTGCTGGAGAGGAGAGCTGTACAATTTGGTTTAGAGCTGGAGCGGAGAGCTGCGCACTTCATTTTAGAGCTGGAGTGGAGAGCTGCGCATTTCCGTTTAGAGCTGGAGTGGAGAGCTGCGCATTTCGGTTTAGAGCTGGAGTGGAGAGCTGTGCATTTCGGTTTAGAGCTGGAGTGGAGAGCTGCGCATTTCAGTTTTTGAGCTGGAGTGGAGAGCAGGTGTGGAGAGCTGGAGTGGAGAGCGGGATTGGAGAGCTGCGCATTTCGGTTTAGATCTGGAGTGGAGAGGTGCGCATTTCATTTAAGAGCTCGAGTGGAGAGCTGCGCATATCTGTTTAGAGCTGGAGTGGAGTGCTGCACATTTCAGTGTAGAGCTGGAGTGGAGAGCTGCACATTACGGTTTAGAGCTGCAGTGGAGAGCTGCACATTTCAGTTTAGAGCTGTAGTGGAGAGCTGGAGTTTAGATCTGCACATTTCAGTTTAGAGCTGGAGAGCAGAGCTGCACATTACGGTTTACAGTTGGAATGGAGAGCTGGAGTGGAGAGCTTTACGTTTTGGTTTAGAGGTGGAGAGGAGAGCTGGAGTGGAGAGCTGCACATTTTGGGTTAGAGCAGGAGTGGAGAGCTGCGCATTTCGGTTTAGACCTGGAGTGGAGAGCTGGAGTGGAGAGCTGCGTATTTCGGTTTTGAGCTGGAGTGGAGAGCTGCGCCCTTCGTTTTAGAGCTGGAGTGGAGAGCTGCGCATTTCCGTTTAGAGCTGGAGTGGAGTGCTCCGCATTTCGGTTTAGAGCTGGAGTGCAGAGCTGCGCATTTTGGTTTAGAGCTGGAGTGGAGAGCTGCGCATTTCGGTTTAGAGCTGGAGTGGAGACCTGGAGTGGAGTGCTGCGCATTTCGGTTTAGATCTGGAGAGGAGAGCTGGAGTGGAGAGCTGCGCATTTCGGTTTAGAGCTGGAGAGGAGAGCTGCGCATTTCGGTTTAGAGCTGGAGTGGAGACTTGGAGTGGAGAGCTGCGCATTTCGGTTTAGAGCTGGAGTGGAGACTTGGAGTGGAGAGCTGCGCATTTCGGTTTAGAGCTGGAGTGGAGTGCTGGAGAGGAGAGCTGTACAATTTGGTTTAGAGCTGGAGCGGAGAGCTGCGCACTTCATTTTAGAGCTGGAGTGGAGAGCTGCGCATTTCAGTTTAGAGCTGGAGTGGAGAGCTGCGCATTTCGGTTTAGAGCTGGAGTGGAGAGCTGTGCATTTCGGTTTAGAGCTGGAGTGGAGAGCTGCGCATTTCAGTTTTTGAGCTGGAGTGGAGAGCAGGTGTGGAGAGCTGGAGTGGAGAGCGGGATTGGAGAGCTGCGCATTTCGGTTTAGATCTGGAGTGGAGAGGTGCGCATTTCGTTTAAGAGCTGGAGTGGAGAGCTGCGCATTTCAGTTTAGAGCTGGAGTGGAGACCTGGAGTGGAGAGCTGCGCATTTTGGTTTTGATCTGTAGTGGAGAGCTGCGCATTTCGGTTTAGAGCTGGAGTGGAGAGCTGCGCATTTCAGTTTAGAGCGGGAGTGGAGAGCTGCGCATTTCGGTTTAGAGATGGAGTGGAGACTTGGAGTGGAGAGCTGCGCATTTCGGTTTAGAGCTAGAGTGGAGAGCTGGAGTGGAGAGCTGTACAATTTGGTTTAGAGCTGGAGTGGAGAGCTGCGCATTTCGGTTTAGAGCTGGAGAGGAGAGCTGCGCATTTCGGTTTAGAGCTGGAGTGGAGACTTGGAGTGGAGAGCTGCGCATTTCGGTTTAGAGCTGGAGTGGAGACTTGGAGTGGAGAGCTGCGCATTTCGGTTTAGAGCTGGAGTGGAGTGCTGGAGAGGAGAGCTGTACAATTTGGTTTAGAGCTGGAGCGGAGAGCTGCGCACTTCATTTTAGAGCTGGAGCGGAGAGCTGCGCATTTCCGTTTAGAGCTGGAGTGGAGAGCTGCGCATTTCGGTTTAGAGCTGGAGTGGAGAGCTGTGCATTTCGGTTTAGAGCTGGAGTGGTGAGCTGCGCATTTCAGTTTTTGAGCTGGAGTGGAGAGCAGGTGTGGAGAGCTGGAGTGGAGAGCGGGATTGGAGAGCTGCGCATTTCGGTTTAGATCTGGAGTGGAGAGGTGCGCATTTCGTTTAAGAGCTGGAGTGGAGAGCTGCGCATATCTGTTTAGAGCTGGAGTGGAGAGCTGCATATTTCGGTTTAGAGCTGGTGTGGAGAGCAGCGCATTTCGGTTTAGAGCTGGAGTGGAGTGCTGCGCATTTCGGTTTAGAGCTGGAGTGGAGACCTGGAGTGGAGAGCTGCGCATTTTCGTCTAGATCTGGAGTGGAGAGCTGGAGTGGAGAGCTGCGCATTTCGGTTTAGAGCTGGAGTGGAGAGCTGCGCATTTCAGTTTAGAGCTGGAGTGGAGACCTGGAGTGGAGAGCTGCGCATTTTGGTTTTGAGCTGTAGTGGAGAGCTGCGCATTTCGGTTTAGAGCTGGAGTGGAGAGCTGCGCATTTCAGTTTAGAGCGGGAGTGGAGAGCTGCGCATTTCTGTTTAGAGATGGAGTGGAGACTTGGAGTGGAGAGCTGCACATTTCGGTTTAGAGCTAGAGTGGTGAGCTGGAGTGGAGAGCTGTGCAATTTGGTTTAGAGCTGGAGTGGAGAGCTGCGCACTTCGGTTTAGAGCTGGAGTGGACAGCTGCGCAATTTTGTTTAGAGCTGGAGTGGAGAGATGGAGTGCAGAGCTGCGCATTTCGGTTTAGAGCTGGAGTGGAGAGCTGCGCATTTCGGTTTAGAGCTGGAGTAGAGACTTGGAGTGGGGAGCTGCGCATTTCGGTTTAGAGCTGGAGTGGAGAGCTGGAGTGGAGAGCTGCGCATTTCGGTTTTGAGCTGGAGTGGAGAGCTGCGCGCTTCGCTTTAGAGCTGGAGTGGAGAGCTGTGCATTTCCGTTTAGAGCTGGAGTGGAGTGCTGTGCATTTCGGTTTAGAGCTGGAGTGGAGAGCTGCGCATTTCGGTTTAGAGCTGTAGGGGAGAGCTGCGCATTTCGGTTTAGAGCTGGAGTGGAGACCTGGAGTGGAGAGCTGCGCATTTCGGTTTAGATCTGGAGTGGAGAGCTGGAGTGGAGAGCTGCGCATTTCGGTTTAGAGCTGGAGTGGAGACCTGGAGTGGAAAGCTGCGCATTTTGGTTTAGAGCTGGAGTGGAGAGCTGCGCATTTTGGTTTAGAGCTGGAGTGGAGAGCTGCGCATTTCGGTTTAGAGCTGGAGTGGAGAGCTGCGCATTTCGGTTTAGAGCTGGAGTGGAGACATGGAGTGGAGAGCTGCGCATTTCGGTTTAGAGCTGGAGTGGAGAGCTGCGCGTTTCAGTTTTGAGCTAGAGTGGAGAGCAGGTGTGGAGAGCTGGAGTGGAGAGCGGGAGTGGAGAGCTGCGCATTTCGGTTTAGAGCTGGAGTGAGAGCTGCGCATTTCGTTTAAGAGCTGGAGTGGAGAGCTGCGCATTTCGGTTTTGAGCTGGAGTGGAGACCTGCGCATATCTGTTTAGAGCTGGAGTGGGGAACTGGAGTCTAGAGCTGTGCATTTCGGTTTAGAGCTGGAGTGGAAATCAGCGCAATTCGGTTTAGAGCTGAAGTGGAGAGCTGCGCATTTTGGTTTAGAGCTGCAGTGGAGAACTGGAGTGGAGGGCTGTGCATTTCGGTTTAGAGCTGGAGTGGAGAGCTGGAGTGGAGTGCTGGAGAGGAGAGCTGTACAATTTGGTTTAGAGCTGGAGCGGAGAGCTGCGCACTTCGTTTTAGAGCTGAAGTGGAGAGCTGCGCATTTCCGTTTAGAGCTGGAGTGGAGAGCTGCGCTTTTCGGTTTAGAGCTGGAGTGGAGAGCTGTGCATTTCGGTTTAGAGCTGGAGTGGAGAGCTGCGCATTTCAGTTTTTGAGCTGGAGTGGAGAGCAGGTGTGGAGAGCTGGAGTGGAGAGCAAGATTGGAGAGCTGCGCATTTCGGTTTAGAGCTGGAGTGGAGAGGTGCGCATTTCGTTTAAGAGCTGGAGTGGAGAGCTGCGCATATCTGTTTAGAGCTGGAGTGGAGAGCTGCATATTTCTGTTTAGAGCTGGTGTGGAGAGCTGCGCATTTCGGTTTAGAGCTGGAGTGGAGAGCTGCGCATATCGGTTTAGAGCTGGAGTGGAGACCTGGAGTGGAGAGCTGCGCATTTCCGTCTAGATCTGGAGTGGAGAGCTGGAGTGGAGAGCTGTACAATTTGGTTTAGAGCTGGAGTGGAGAGCTGCGCACTTCGGTTTAGAGCTGGAGTGGACAGCTGCGCAATTTTGTTTAGAGCTGGAGTGGAGAGATGGAGTGCAGAGCTGCGCATTTCGGTTTAGAGCTGGAGTGGAGAGCTGCGCATTTCGGTTTAGAGCTGGAGTAGAGACTTGGAGTGGGGAGCTGCGCATTTCGGTTTAGAGCTGGAGTGGAGAGCTGCGCATTTCAGTTTAGAGCGGGAGTGGAGAGCTGCGCATTTCTGTTTAGAGATGGAGTGGAGACTTGGAGTGGAGAGCTGCACATTTCGGTTTAGAGCTAGAGTGGTGAGCTGGAGTGGAGAGCTGTACAATTTGGTTTAGAGCTGGAGTGGAGAGCTGCGCACTTCGGTTTAGAGCTGGAGTGGACAGCTGCGCAATTTTGTTTAGAGCTGGAGTGGAGAGATGGAGTGCAGAGCTGCGCATTTCGGTTTAGAGCTGGAGTGGAGAGCTGCGCATTTCGGTTTAGAGCTGGAGTAGAGACTTGGAGTGGGGAGCTGCGCATTTCGGTTTAGAGCTGGAGTGGAGAGCTGGAGTGGAGAGCTGCGCATTTCGGTTTTGAGCTGGAGTGGAGAGCTGCGCGCTTCGCTTTAGAGCTGGAGTGGAGAGCTGTGCATTTCCGTTTAGAGCTGGAGTGGAGTGCTGTGCATTTCGGTTTAGAGCTGGAGTGGAGAGCTGCGCATTTCGGTTTAGAGCTGTAGGGGAGAGCTGCGCATTTCGGTTTAGAGCTGGAGTGGAGACCTGGAGTGGAGAGCTGCACATTTCGGTTTAGATCTGGAGTGGAGAGCTGGAGTGGAGAGCTGCGCATTTCGGTTTAGAGCTGGAGTGGAGACCTGGAGTGGAAAGCTGCGCATTTTGGTTTAGAGCTGGAGTGGAGAGCTGCGCATTTCGGTTTAGAGCTGGAGTGCAGAGCTGCGCATTTCGGTTTAGAGCTGGAGTGGAGAGCTGCGCATTTCGGTTTAGAGCTGGAGTGGAGACATGGAGTGGAGAGCTGCGCATTTCGGTTTAGAGCTGGAGTGGAGAGCTGCGCGTTTCAGTTTTGAGCTAGAGTGGAGATCAGGTGTGGAGAGCTGGAGTGGAGAGCGGGAGTGGAGAGCTGCGCATTTCGGTTTAGAGCTGGAGTGAGAGCTGCGCATTTCGTTTAAGAGCTGGAGTGGAGAGCTGCGCATTTCGGTTTTGAGCTGGAGTGGAGACCTGCGCATATCTGTTTAGAGCTGGAGTGGGGAACTGGAGTCTAGAGCTGTGCATTTCGGTTTAGAGCTGGAGTGGAAATCAGCGCAATTCGGTTTAGAGCTGAAGTGGAGAGCTGCGCATTTTGGTTTAGAGCTGCAGTGGAGAACTGGAGTGGAGGGCTGTGCATTTCGGTTTTGAGCTGGAGTGGAGAGCAGGTGTGGAGAGCTGGAGTGGAGAGCAAGATTGGAGAGCTGCGCATTTCGGTTTAGAGCTGGAGTGGAGAGGTGCGCATCTCGTTTAAGAGCTGGAGTGGAGAGCTGCGCATATCTGTTTAGAGCTGGAGTGGAGAGCTGCATATTTCTGTTTAGAGCTGGTGTGGAGAGCTGCGCATTTCGGTTTAGAGCTGGAGTGGAGAGCTGCGCATATCGGTTTAGAGCTGGAGTGGAGACCTGGAGTGGAGAGCTGCGCATTTCCGTCTAGATCTGGAGTGGAGAGCTGGAGTGGAGAGCTGCGCATTTCGGTTTAGAGCTGGAGTGGAGAGCTGCGCATTTCGGTTTAGAGCTGGAGTGGAGACCTGGAGTTTAGAGCTGCGCATTTTGGTTTAGAGCTGGAGTGGAGAGCTGCGCATTTCGGTTTAGAGCTGGAGTGGAGAGCTGCGCATTTCAGTTTAGAGCGGGAGTGGAGAGCTGCGCATTTCGGTTTAGAGATTGAGTTGAGAGCTGCGCATTTCGGTTTAGAGCTGGAGTGGAGAGCTGCGCATTTCAGTTTAGAGCTGGAGTGGAGTGCTGCGCATTTCAGTTTAGAGCGGGAGTGGAGAGCTGCGCACTTCGGTTTAGAGCTGGAGTGGACAGCTACGCAATTCCGTTTAGAGCTGGAGTGGAGAGATGGAGTGCAGAGCTGCGCATTTCGGTTTAGAGCTGGAGTGGAGTGCTGCGCATTTCGGTTTAGAGCTGGAGTAGAGACTTGGAGTGGGGAGCTGCGCATTTCGGTTTAGAGCTGGAGTGGAGAGCTGGAGTGGAGAGCTGCGCATTTCGGTTTTGAGCTGGAGTGGAGAGCTGCGCACTTCGTTTTAGAGCTGGAGTGGAGAGCTGCGCATTTCCGTTTAGAGCTGGAGTGGAGTGCTGCGCATTTCGGTTTAGAGCTGGAGTGGAGAGCTGCGCATTTCGGTTTAGAGCTGGAGTGGAGAGCTGCGCATTTCGGTTTAGAGCTGGAGTGGAGACCTGGAGTGGAGAGCTGCGCATTTCGGTTTAGATCTGGAGTGGAGAGCTAGAGTGGAGAGCTGCGCATTTCGGTTTAGAGCTGGAGTGGAGACCTGGAGTGGAAAGCTGCGCATTTTGGTTTAGAGCTGGAGTGGAGAGCTGCGCATTTCGGTTTAGAGCTGGAGTGCAGAGCTGCGCATTTCGGTTTAGAGCTGGAGTGGAGAGCTGCGCATTTCGGTTTAGAGCTGGAGTGGATTGCTGCGCATTACGGTTTAGAGCTGGACTGGAGAGCTGCGCATTTCGGTTTAGAGCTGGAGTGGAGAGCTGCGCGTTTCAGTTTTGAGCTAGAGTGGAGAGCAGGTGTGGAGAGCTGGAGTGGAGAGCGGGAGTGGAGAGCTGCGCATTTCGATTTAGAGCTGGAGTGAGAGCTGCGCATTTCGTTTAAGAGCTGGAGTGGAGAGCTGCGCATTTCGGTTTTGAGCTGGAGTGGAGACCTGCGCATATCTGTTTAGAGCTGGAGTGGGGAACTGGACTGGAGAGCTGTGCATTTCGGTTTAGAGCTGGAGTGGAAATCAGCGCAATTCGGGTTAGAGCTGAAGTGGAGAGCTGCGCATTTTGGTTTAGAGCTGCAGTGGAGAACTGGAGTGGAGGGCTGTGCATTTCGGTTTAGAGCTGGAGTGGAGAGCTGGAGTGGAGAGCTGCGCATTTCGGTTTAGACCTGGAGTGAAGAGCTGCACATTTTGGGTTAGAGCTGGAGTGGAGAGCTACACATTTTGGTTTAGAGCTGGAGTGGAGAGCTGCACATTTGGGTTTAGAGCTGGAGTTGAGAGCTGCGCATTTCGGTTTAGAGCTGGAGTGGAGAGCTGCGCATTTCGGTTTAGAGCTGGAGTGGAGACCTGGAGTGGAGAGCTGCACATTTCGGTTTAGAGCTGGAGTGGAGTGCTGCACATTTCGGTTTAGAGTCGGGATGGAGAACTGCACATTTCGGTTTAGAGATGTCGGGGCGACCTTCACATTTCGGTTTAGAGCTGGAGTGGAGTGCTGCACATTTCAGTGTAGAGCTGGAGTGGAGAGCTGCACATTACGGTTTAGAGCTGGAGTGGAGAGCTGCACATTTCAGTTTAGAGCTGTAGTGGAGAGCTGGAGTTTAGATCTGCACATTTCAGTTTAGAGCTGGAGAGCAGAGCTGCACATTACGGTTTAGAGTTGGAATGGAGAGCTGGAGTGGAGAGCTTTACGTTTTGGTTTAGAGGTGGAGTGGAGAGCTGGAGTGGAGAGCTGCACATTTGGGTTTAGAGCTGGACTGGAGAGCTGGAGTGGAGAGCTGCACATTTGGGTTTAGAGCTTGACTGGAGAGATGCACATTTCAGTTTAGAGCTGGAGTGGAGAGCTGCACATTTCGGTTTAGAGCTGGAGTGGAGAGCTGAACATTTTGCTTTAGAGCTGGTGTGGAAACCTACACATTTCTGTTTACACCTGGAGTGGAGAGCTGCACATTTCGGTTTAGAGCTGTAGTGGAGAGCTGGAGTGGAGAGCTGCACCTTTTGGTTTAGAGCTGCATATTTCGGTTTAGAGCTGAAGTGGAGAGATTCACATTTCGGTTTAGAGGTGGAGCGGAGAGCTGGAGTGGAGAGCTGCACATTTCGGTTTACAGCTGTAGTGGAGAGCTGCACATTTCGGTTCAGAGCTTTAGTGGAGAGCTGGAGTGGAGAGCGGCACATTTCGGTTCAGAGGTGGAGTGGAGAGCTGGAGTGGAGAGCTGGAGTGGAGAGCTGCACATTTCGGTTTAGAGCTTTAGTGGAGAGCTGGAGTGGAAAGCGGCACATTTCGGTTTAGAGCTGGAGTGGAGAGCTGGAGTGGAGAGCTGCATATTTCGGTTTAGAGCTGGAGTGGAGAGCTGCACATTTTGGGTTAGAGCTGGAGTGGAGAGCTACACATTTTGGTTTAGAGCTGGAGTGGAGAGCTGCACATTTGGGTTTAGAGCTGGAGTTGAGAGCTGCGCATTTCGGTTTAGAGCTGGAGTGGAGAGCTGCGCATTTCGGTTTAGAGCTGGAGTGGAGACCTGGAGTGGAGAGCTGCACATTTCGGTTTAGAGCTGGAGTGGAGAGCTGGAGTGGAGTGCTGGAGAGGAGAGCTGTACAATTTGGTTTAGAGCTGGAGCGGAGAGCTGCGCACTTCGCTTTAGAGCTGGAGTGGAGAGCTGCGCATTTCCGTTTAGAGCTGGAGTGGAGAGCTGCGCTTTTCGGTTTAGAGCTGGAGTGGAGAGCTGTGCATTTCGGTTTAGAGCTGGAGTGGAGAGCTGCGCATTTCAGTTTTTGAGCTGGAGTGGAGAGCAGGTGTGGAGAGCTGGAGTGGAGAGCGGGATTGGAGAGCTGCGCATTTCGGTTTAGATCTGGAGTGGAGAGGTGCGCATTTCGTTTAAGAGCTGGAGTGGAGAGCTGCGCATATCTGTTTAGAGCTGGAGTGGAGAGCTGCATATTTCGGTTTAGAGCTGGTGTGGAGAGCAGCGCATTTCGGTTTAGAGCTGGAGTGGAGTGCTGCGCATTTCGGTTTAGAGCTGGAGTGGAGACCTGGAGTGGAGAGCTGCGCATTTTCGTCTAGATCTGGAGTGGAGAGCTGGAGTGGAGAGCTGCGCATTTCGGTTTAGAGCTGGAGTGGAGAGCTGCGCATTTCAGTTTAGAGCTGGAGTGGAGACCTGGAGTGGAGAGCTGCGCATTTTGGTTTTGAGCTGTAGTGGAGAGCTGCGCATTTCGGTTTAGAGCTGGAGTGGAGAGCTGCGCATTTCAGTTTAGAGCGGGAGTGGAGAGCTGCGCATTTCTGTTTAGAGATGGAGTGGAGACTTGGAGTGGAGAGCTGCACATTTCGGTTTAGAGCTGGAGTGAGAGCTGCGCATTTCGTTTAAGAGCTGGAGTGGAGAGCTGCGCATTTCGGTTTTGAGCTGGAGTGGAGACCTGCGCATATCTGTTTAGAGCTGGAGTGGGGAACTGGAGTCTAGAGCTGTGCATTTCGGTTTAGAGCTGGAGTGGAAATCAGCGCAATTCGGTTTAGAGCTGAAGTGGAGAGCTGCGCATTTTGGTTTAGAGCTGCAGTGGAGAACTGGAGTGGAAGGCTGTGCATTTCGGTTTTGAGCTGGAGTGGAGAGCAGGTGTGGAGAGCTGGAGTGGAGAGCAAGATTGGAGAGCTGCGCATTTCGGTTTAGAGCTGGAGTGGAGAGGTGCGCATTTCGTTTAAGAGCTGGAGTGGAGAGCTGCGCATATCTGTTTAGAGCTGGAGTGGAGAGCTGCATATTTCTGTTTAGAGCTGGTGTGGAGAGCTGCGCATTTCGGTTTAGAGCTGGAGTGGAGAGCTGCGCATATCGGTTTAGAGCTGGAGTGGAGACCTGGAGTGGAGAGCTGCGCATTTCCGTCTAGATCTGGAGTGGAGAGCTGGAGTGGAGAGCTGCGCATTTCGGTTTAGAGCTGGAGTGGAGAGCTGCGCATTTCGGTTTAGAGCTGGAGTGGAGACCTGGAGTTTAGAGCTGCGCATTTTGGTTTAGAGCTGGAGTGGAGAGCTGCGCATTTCGGTTTAGAGCTGGAGTGGAGAGCTGCGCATTTCAGTTTAGAGCGGGAGTGGAGAGCTGCGCATTTCGGTTTAGAGATTGAGTTGAGAGCTGCGCATTTCGGTTTAGAGCTGGAGTGGAGAGCTGCGCATTTCAGTTTAGAGCTGGAGTGGAGTGCTGCGCATTTCAGTTTAGAGCGGGAGTGGAGAGCTGCGCACTTCGGTTTAGAGCTGGAGTGGACAGCTACGCAATTCCGTTTAGAGCTGGAGTGGAGAGATGGAGTGCAGAGCTGCGCATTTCGGTTTAGAGCTGGAGTGGAGTGCTGCGCATTTCGGTTTAGAGCTGGAGTAGAGACTTGGAGTGGGGAGCTGCGCATTTCGGTTTAGAGCTGGAGTGGAGAGCTGGAGTGGAGAGCTGCGCATTTCGGTTTTGAGCTGGAGTGGAGAGCTGCGCACTTCGTTTTAGAGCTGGAGTGGAGAGCTGCGCATTTCCGTTTAGAGCTGGAGTGGAGTGCTGCGCATTTCGGTTTAGAGCTGGAGTGGAGAGCTGCGCATTTCGGTTTAGAGCTGGAGTGGAGAGCTGCGCATTTCGGTTTAGAGCTGGAGTGGAGACCTGGAGTGGAGAGCTGCGCATTTCGGTTTAGATCTGGAGTGGAGAGCTAGAGTGGAGAGCTGCGCATTTCGGTTTAGAGCTGGAGTGGAGACCTGGAGTGGAAAGCTGCGCATTTTGGTTTAGAGCTGGAGTGGAGAGCTGCGCATTTCGGTTTAGAGCTGGAGTGCAGAGCTGCGCATTTCGGTTTAGAGCTGGAGTGGAGAGCTGCGCATTTCGGTTTAGAGCTGGAGTGGAGTGCTGCGCATTACGGTTTAGAGCTGGACTGGAGAGCTGCGCATTTCGGTTTAGAGCTGGAGTGGAGAGCTGCGCGTTTCAGTTTTGAGCTAGAGTGGAGAGCAGGTGTGGAGAGCTGGAGTGGAGAGCGGGAGTGGAGAGCTGCGCATTTCGATTTAGAGCTGGAGTGAGAGCTGCGCATTTCGTTTAAGAGCTGGAGTGGAGAGCTGCGCATTTCGGTTTTGAGCTGGAGTGGAGACCTGCGCATATCTGTTTAGAGCTGGAGTGGGGAACTGGACTGGAGAGCTGTGCATTTCGGTTTAGAGCTGGAGTGGAAATCAGCGCAATTCGGGTTAGAGCTGAAGTGGAGAGCTGCGCATTTTGGTTTAGAGCTGCAGTGGAGAACTGGAGTGGAGGGCTGTGCATTTCGGTTTAGAGCTGGAGTGGAGAGCTGGAGTGGAGAGCTGCGCATTTCGGTTTAGACCTGGAGTGAAGAGCTGCACATTTTGGGTTAGAGCTGGAGTGGAGAGCTACACATTTTGGTTTAGAGCTGGAGTGGAGAGCTGCACATTTGGGTTTAGAGCTGGAGTTGAGAGCTGCGCATTTCGGTTTAGAGCTGGAGTGGAGACCTGGAGTGGAGAGCTGCACATTTCGGTTTAGAGCTGGAGTGGAGTGCTGCACATTTCGGTTTAGAGTCGGGATGGAGAACTGCACATTTCGGTTTAGAGATGTCGGGGCGACCTTCACATTTCGGTTTAGAGCTGGAGTGGAGTGCTGCACATTTCAGTGTAGAGCTGGAGTGGAGAGCTGCACATTACGGTTTAGAGCTGGAGTGGAGAGCTGCACATTTCAGTTTAGAGCTGTAGTGGAGAGCTGGAGTTTAGATCTGCACATTTCAGTTTAGAGCTGGAGAGCAGAGCTGCACATTACGGTTTAGAGTTGGAATGGAGAGCTGGAGTGGAGAGCTTTACGTTTTGGTTTAGAGGTGGAGTGGAGAGCTGGAGTGGAGAGCTGCACATTTGGGTTTAGAGCTGGACTGGAGAGCTGGAGTGGAGAGCTGCACATTTGGGTTTAGAGCTTGACTGGAGAGATGCACATTTCAGTTTAGAGCTGGAGTGGAGAGCTGCACATTTCGGTTTAGAGCTGGAGTGGAGAGCTGAACATTTTGCTTTAGAGCTGGTGTGGAAACCTACACATTTCTGTTTACACCTGGAGTGGAGAGCTGCACATTTCGGTTTAGAGCTGTAGTGGAGAGCTGGAGTGGAGAGCTGCACCTTTTGGTTTAGAGCTGCATATTTCGGTTTAGAGCTGAAGTGGAGAGATTCACATTTCGGTTTAGAGGTGGAGCGGAGAGCTGGAGTGGAGAGCTGCACATTTCGGTTTACAGCTGTAGTGGAGAGCTGCACATTTCGGTTCAGAGCTTTAGTGGAGAGCTGGAGTGGAGAGCGGCACATTTCGGTTCAGAGGTGGAGTGGAGAGCTGGAGTGGAGAGCTGGAGTGGAGAGCTGCACATTTCGGTTTAGAGCTTTAGTGGAGAGCTGGAGTGGAAAGCGGCACATTTCGGTTTAGAGCTGGAGTGGAGAGCTGGAGTGGAGAGCTGCATATTTCGGTTTAGAGCTGGAGTGGAGAGCTGCACATTTTGGGTTAGAGCTGGAGTGGAGAGCTACACATTTTGGTTTAGAGCTGGAGTGGAGAGCTGCACATTTGGGTTTAGAGCTGGAGTTGAGAGCTGCGCATTTCGGTTTAGAGCTGGAGTGGAGAGCTGCGCATTTCGGTTTAGAGCTGGAGTGGAGACCTGGAGTGGAGAGCTGCACATTTCGGTTTAGAGCTGGAGTGGAGTGCTGCACATTTCGGTTTAGAGTCGGGATGGAGAACTGCACATTTCGGTTTAGAGATGTCGGGGCGACCTTCACATTTCGGTTTAGAGCTGGAGTGGAGTGCTGCACATTTCAGTGTAGAGCTGGAGTGGAGAGCTGCACATTACGGTTTAGAGCTGGAGTGGAGAGCTGCACATTTCAGTTTAGAGCTGTAGTGGAGAGCTGGAGTTTAGATCTGCACATTTCAGTTTAGAGCTGGAGAGCAGAGCTGCACATTACGGTTTAGAGTTGGAATGGAGAGCTGGAGTGGAGAGCTTTACGTTTTGGTTTAGAGGTGGAGTGGAGAGCTGGAGTGGAGAGCTGCACATTTGGGTTTAGAGCTGGACTGGAGAGCTGGAGTGGAGAGCTGCACATTTGGGTTTAGAGCTTGACTGGAGAGATGCACATTTCAGTTTAGAGCTGGAGTGGAGAGCTGCACATTTCGGTTTAGAGCTGGAGTGGAGAGCTGAACATTTTGCTTTAGAGCTGGTGTGGAAACCTACACATTTCTGTTTACACCTGGAGTGGAGAGCTGCACATTTCGGTTTAGAGCTGTAGTGGAGAGCTGGAGTGGAGAGCTGCACCTTTTGGTTTAGAGCTGCATGTTTCGGTTTAGAGCTGAAGTGGAGAGATTCACATTTCGGTTTAGAGGTGGAGCGGAGAGCTGGAGTGGAGAGCTGCACATTTCGGTTTACAGCTGTAGTGGAGAGCTGCACATTTCGGTTCAGAGCTTTAGTGGAGAGCTGGAGTGGAGAGCGGCACATTTCGGTTCAGAGGTGGAGTGGAGAGCTGGAGTGGAGAGCTGGAGTGGAGAGCTGCACATTTCGGTTTAGAGCTTTAGTGGAGAGCTGGAGTGGAAAGCGGCACATTTCGGTTTAGAGCTGGAGTGGAGAGCTGGAGTGGAGAGCTGCATATTTCGGTTTAGAGCTGGAGTGGAGAGCTGCACATTTCGTTTTAGATTTGGAGTGGAGAGCTGCAGATTTCTGTTCAGAGCTGGAGTGGAGAGTTTCACATTTTGGTTTAGAGGTGGAGTGGAGAGCTGCGCATTTCGGTTTAGAGCTGGAGTGGAGACCTGGAGTTTAGAGCTGCGCATTTTGGTTTAGAGCTGGAGTGGAGAGCTGCGCATTTCGGTTTAGAGCTGGAGTGGAGAGCTGCGCATTTCAGTTTAGAGCGGGAGTGGAGAGCTGCGCATTTCGGTTTAGAGATTGAGTTGAGAGCTGCGCATTTCGGTTTAGAGCTGGAGTGGAGAGCTGCGCATTTCAGTTTAGAGCTGGAGTGGAGTGCTGCGCATTTCAGTTTAGAACGGGAGTGGAGAGCTGCGCATTTCGGTTTAGAGCTAGAGTGGAGAGCTGGAGTGGAGAGCTGTACAATTTGGTTTAGAGCTGGAGTGGAGAGATGGAGTGCAGAGCTGCGCATTTCGGTTTAGAGCTGGAGTGGAGTGCTGCGCATTTCGGTTTAGAGCTGGAGTAGAGACTTGGAGTGGGGAGCTGCGCATTTCGGTTTAGAGCTGGAGTGGAGAGCTGGAGTGGAGAGCTGCGCATTTCGGTTTTGAGCTGGAGTGGAGAGCTGCGCACTTCGTTTTAGAGCTGGAGTGGAGAGCTGCGCATTTCCGTTTAGAGCTGGAGTGGAGTGCTGCGCATTTCGGTTTAGAGCTGGAGTGGAGAGCTGCGCATTTCGGTTTAGAGCTGGAGTGGAGAGCTGCGCATTTCGGTTTAGAGCTGGAGTGGAGACCTGGAGTGGAGAGCTGCGCATTTCGGTTTAGATCTGGAGTGGAGAGCTAGAGTGGAGAGCTGCGCATTTCGGTTTAGAGCTGGAGTGTAGACCTGGAGTGGAAAGCTGCGCATTTCGGTTTAGAGCTGGAGTGGAGAGCTGCGCATTTCGGTTTAGAGATTGAGTTGAGAGCTGCGCATTTCGGTTTAGAGCTGGAGTGGAGAGCTGCGCATTTCGGTTTAGAGCTGGAGTGGAGACATGGAGTGGAGAGCTGCGCATTTCGGTTTAGAGCTGGAGTGGAGTGCTGCGCATTACGGTTTAGAGCTGGACTGGAGAGCTGCGCATTTCGGTTTAGAGCTGGAGTGGAGAGCTGCGCGTTTCAGTTTTGAGCTAGAGTGGAGAGCAGGTGTGGAGAGCTGGAGTGGAGAGCGGGAGTGGAGAGCTGCGCATTTCGATTTAGAGCTGGAGTGAGAGCTGCGCATTTCGTTTAAGAGCTGGAGTGGAGAGCTGCGCATTTCGGTTTTGAGCTGGAGTGGAGACCTGCGCATATCTGTTTAGAGCTGGAGTGGGGAACTGGACTGGAGAGCTGTGCATTTCGGTTTAGAGCTGGAGTGGAAATCAGCGCAATTCGGGTTAGAGCTGAAGTGGAGAGCTGCGCATTTTGGTTTAGAGCTGCAGTGGAGAACTGGAGTGGAGGGCTGTGCATTTCGGTTTAGAGCTGGAGTGGAGAGCTGGAGTGGAGAGCTGCGCATTTCGGTTTAGACCTGGAGTGAAGAGCTGCACATTTTGGGTTAGAGCTGGAGTGGAGAGCTACACATTTTGGTTTAGAGCTGGAGTGGAGAGCTGCACATTTGGGTTTAGAGCTGGAGTTGAGAGCTGCGCATTTCGGTTTAGAGCTGGAGTGGAGAGCTGCGCATTTCGGTTTAGAGCTGGAGTGGAGACCTGGAGTGGAGAGCTGCGCATTTCGGTTTAGATCTGGAGTGGAGAGCTGGAGTGGAGAGCTGCACATTTCGGTTTAGAGCTGGAGTGGAGTGCTGCACATTTCGGTTTAGAGTCGGGATGGAGAACTGCACATTTCGGTTTAGAGATGTCGGGGCGACCTTCACATTTCGGTTTAGAGCTGGAGTGGAGTGCTGCACATTTCAGTGTAGAGCTGGAGTGGAGAGCTGCACATTACGGTTTAGAGCTGGAGTGGAGAGCTGCACATTTCAGTTTAGAGCTGTAGTGGAGAGCTGGAGTTTAGATCTGCACATTTCAGTTTAGAGCTGGAGAGCAGAGCTGCACATTACGGTTTAGAGTTGGAATGGAGAGCTGGAGTGGAGAGCTTTACGTTTTGGTTTAGAGGTGGACTGGAGAGCTGGAGTGGAGAGCTGCACATTTGGGTTTAGAGCTTGACTGGAGAGATGCACATTTCAGTTTAGAGCTGGAGTGGAGAGCTGCACATTTCGGTTTAGAGCTGGAGTGGAGAGATGAACATTTTGCTTTAGAGCTGGTGTGGAAACCTACACATTTCTGTTTACACCTGGAGTGGAGAGCTGCACATTTCGGTTTAGAGCTGTAGTGGAGAGCTGGAGTGGAGAGCTGCACATTTGGGTTTAGAGCTTGACTGGAGAGATGCACATTTCTGTTTACACCTGGAGTGGAGAGCTGCACATTTCGGTTTACAGCTGTAGTGGAGAGCTGCACATTTCGGTTCAGAGCTTTAGTGGAGAGCTGGAGTGGAGAGCGGCACATTTCGGTTCAGAGGTGGAGTGGAGAGCTGGAGTGGAGAGCTGGAGTGGAGAGCTGCACATTTCGGTTTAGAGCTTTAGTGGAGAGCTGGAGTGGAAAGCGGCACATTTCGGTTTAGAGCTGGAGTGGAGAGCTGGAGTGGAGAGCTGCATATTTCGGTTTAGAGCTGGAGTGGAGAGCTGCACATTTCGTTTTAGATTTGGAGTGGAGAGCTGCAGATTTCTGTTCAGAGCTGGAGTGGAGAGTTTCACATTTTGGTTTAGAGGTGGAGTGGAGAGGTGCACATTTCGGGTTAGAGATGAAGTGGAGGGCTGGAGTGGAGAGCTGCACATATCGGTTTCGATCTGGAGTGGAGAGCTGCGCATTTCGGTTTAGAGCTGGAGTGGAGAGCTGCGCATCTCGGTTTAGAGCTGGAGTGGGGAGCTGCGCATTTCGGTTTTGAGCTGGAGTGGAGAGCTGGGCGTTTCGGTTTTGAGGGGGAGTGGAAAGCTGCGCATTTCGGTTTAGAGCTGGAGTGGAGAGATGGAGTGGAGAGCGGCGCATTTCGGTTTAGACCTGGAGTGGAGAGCTGCACATTTTGGGTTAGAGCTGGAGTGGAGAGTTACACATTTCAGTTCAGAGCTGGAGTGGAGAGCTGCACATTTGGGTTTAGAGCTGGAGTACAGAGCTGGAGTGGAGAGCTGCACATTTCGGTTCAGAGCTGGAGTGGAGAGCTGCACAGTTAGTTTTAGAGCTGGAGTGGAGTGCTGCACATTTTGGTTTAGAGCTGGATTAGAGAGCTGGAGAGGAGAGCTGCATATTTCGGTTTAGAGATGGAGTGGAGTGCTGCACATATCGGTTTAGAGTCGGGAGGGAGAACTGCACATTTCGGTTTAGAGATGTAGGGGCGAGCTTCACATTTCGGTTTAGAGCTGGAGTGAACAGCTGCACATTTAGAGTTGGAATGGAGAGCTGGAGTGGAGAGCTGCACATTTCGGTTTACATCTGTAGTGGAGAGCTGCACATTTCGGTTTAGAGGTGGAGTGGAGAGCTGGAGTGGAGAGCTGCACGTTTCGGTTTAGAGCTGGAGTGCAGAGCTGCGCATTTATGTTTAGAGCCGGAGTGGAGAGCTGCGCATTTTGGTTTTGAGCTGGAGTGGAGAGCTGGGCATTTCGATTTAGAGCTGGAGTGGAAAGCTGCGCAATTCGGTTTAGAGCTGGAGTGGAGAGCTGCGCATTTCGGTTTAGGGCTGCAGTGGAGAGCTGCGCATTTCAGTTTAGAGCTGGAGTGGAGAGCTGCAGTGGTGAGCTGTAAATTTCGGTTTTTGAGTTGGAGTGGAGAGTTTCACATTTCGGTTTAGAGCTGGAGTGGAGAGCTGCGCATTTCGGTTTAGAGCTGGAGTGGAGACCTGGAGTGGAGAGCTGCGCATTTCGGTTTAGATCTGGAGTGGAGAGCTGGAGTGGAGAGCTGCACATTTCGGTTTAGAGCTGGAGTGGAGTGCTGCACATTTCGGTTTAGAGTCGGGATGGAGAACTGCACATTTCGGTTTAGAGATGTCGGGGCGAACTTCACATTTCGGTTTAGAGCTGGAATGGAGTACTGCACATTTCAGTGTAGAGCCGGAGTGGAGAGCTGCACATTACGGTTTAGAGCTGGAGTGGAGAGCTGCACATTTCAGTTTAGAGCTGTAGTGGAGAGCTGGAGTTTAGATATGCACATTTCAGTTTAGAGCTGGAGAGCAGAGATGCACATTACGGTTTAGAGTTGGAATGGAGAGCTGGAGTGGAGAGCTTTACGTTTTGGTTTAGAGGTGGAGCGGAGAGCTGGAGTGGAGAGCTGCACATTTGGGTTTAGAGCTGGACTGGAGAGCTGGAGTGGAGAGCTGCACATTTGGGTTTAGAGCTTGACTGGAGAGATGCACATTTCAGTTTAGAGCTGGAGTGGAGAGCTGCACATTTCGGTTTAGAGCTGGAGTGGAGAGCTGAACATTTTGCTTTAGAGCTGGTGTGGAAACCTACACATTTCTGTTTACACCTGGAGTGGAGAGCTGCACATTTCGGTTTAGAGCTGTAGTGGAGAGCTGGAGTGGAGAGCTGCACCTTTTGGTTTAGAGCTGGACTGGAGAGCTGCATATTTCGGTTTAGAGCTGAAGTGGAGAGATTCACATTTCGGTTTAGAGGTGGAGTGGAGAGCTGGAGTGGAGAGCTGCACATTTGGGTTTAGAGCTTGACTGGAGAGATGCACATTTCAGTTTAGAGCTGGAGTGGAGAGCTGCACATTTCGGTTTAGAGCTGGAGTGGAGAGATGAACATTTTGCTTTAGAGCTGGTGTGGAAACCTACACATTTCTGTTTACACCTGGAGTGGAGAGCTGCACATTTCGGTTTAGAGCTGTAGTGGAGTGCTGGAGTGGAAAGCTGCACCTTTTGGTTTAGAGCTGCATATTTCGGTTTAGAGCTGAAGTGGAGAGATTCACATTTCGGTTTAGAGGTGGAGCGGAGAGCTGGAGTGGAGAGCTGCACATTTCGGTTTACAGCTGTAGTGGAGAGCTGCACATTTCGGTTCAGAGCTTTAGTGGAGAGCTGGAGTGGAGAGCGGCACATTTCGGTTCAGAGGTGGAGTGGAGAGCTGGAGTGGAGAGCTGGAGTGGAGAGCTGCACATTTCGATTTAGAGCTTTAGTGGAGAGCTGGAGTGGAAAGCGGCACATTTCGGTTTAGAGCTGGAGTGGAGAGCTGGAGTGGAGAGCTGCATATTTCGGTTTAGAGCTGGAGTGGAGAGCTGCACATTTCGTTTTAGATTTGGAGTGGAGAGCTGCAGATTTCTGTTCAGAGCTGGAGAGGAGAGTTTCACATTTTGGTTTAGAGGTGGAGTGGAGAGGTGCACATTTCGGGTTAGAGATGAAGTGGAGGGCTGGAGTGGAGAGCTGCACATATCGGTTTCGATCTGGAGTGGAGAGCTGCGCATTTCGGTTTAGAGCTGGAGTGGAGAGCTGCGCATCTCGGTTTAGAGCTGGAGTGGGGAGCTGCGCATTTCGGTTTTGAGCTGGAGTGGAGAGCTGGGCGTTTCGGTTTTGAGGGGGAGTGGAAAGCTGCGCATTTCGGTTTAGAGCTGGAGTGGAGAGATGGAGTGGAGAGCGGCGCATTTCGGTTTAGACCTGGAGTGGAGAGCTGCACATTTTGGGTTAGAGCTGGAGTGGAGAGTTACACATTTCAGTTCAGAGCTGGAGTGGAGAGCTGCACATTTGGGTTTAGAGCTGGAGTACAGAGCTGGAGTGGAGAGCTGCACATTTCGGTTCAGAGCTGGAGTGGAGAGCTGCACAGTTAGTTTTAGAGCTGGAGTGGAGTGCTGCACATTTTGGTTTAGAGCTGGATTAGAGAGCTGGAGAGGAGAGCTGCATATTTCGGTTTAGAGATGGAGTGGAGTGCTGCACATATCGGTTTAGAGTCGGGAGGGAGAACTGCACATTTCGGTTTAGAGATGTAGGGGCGAGCTTCACATTTCGGTTTAGAGCTGGAGTGAACAGCTGCACATTTAGAGTTGGAATGGAGAGCTGGAGTGGAGAGCTGCACATTTCGGTTTAGAGGTGGAGTGGAGAGCTGGAGTGGAGAGCTGCACGTTTCGGTTTAGAGCTGGAGTGCAGAGCTGCGCATTTATGTTTAGAGCCGGAGTGGAGAGCTGCGCATTTTGGTTTTGAGCTGGAGTGGAGAGCTGGGCATTTCGATTTAGAGCTGGAGTGGAAAGCTGCGCAATTCGGTTTAGAGCTGGAGTGGAGAGCTGCGCATTTCGGTTTAGGGCTGCAGTGGAGAGCTGCGCATTTCAGTTTAGAGCTGGAGTGGAGAGCTGCAGTGGTGAGCTGTAAATTTCGGTTTTTGAGTTGGAGTGGAGAGTTTCACATTTCGGTTTAGAGCCGGAGTGGAGAGCTGCGCATTTCGGTTTAGAGCTGGAGTGGAGACCTGGAGTGGAGAGCTGCGCATTTCGGTTTAGATCTGGAGTGGAGAGCTGGAGTGGAGAGCTGCACATTTCGGTTTAGAGCTGGAGTGGAGTGCTGCACATTTCGGTTTAGAGTCGGGATGGAGAACTGCACATTTCGGTTTAGAGATGTCGGGGCGAACTTCACATTTCGGTTTAGAGCTGGAATGGAGTACTGCACATTTCAGTGTAGAGCCGGAGTGGAGAGCTGCACATTACGGTTTAGAGCTGGAGTGGAGAGCTGCACATTTCAGTTTAGAGCTGTAGTGGAGAGCTGGAGTTTAGATATGCACATTTCAGTTTAGAGCTGGAGAGCAGAGATGCACATTACGGTTTAGAGTTGGAATGGAGAGCTGGAGTGGAGAGCTTTACGTTTTGGTTTAGAGGTGGAGCGGAGAGCTGGAGTGGAGAGCTGCACATTTGGGTTTAGAGCTGGAGTGGAGAGCTGGAGTGGAGAGCTGCACATTTGGGTTTAGAGCTTGACTGGAGAGATGCACATTTCAGTTTAGAGCTGGAGTGGAGAGCTGCACATTTCGGTTTAGAGCTGGAGTGGAGAGCTGAACATTTTGCTTTAGAGCTGGTGTGGAAACCTACACATTTCTGTTTACACCTGGAGTGGAGAGCTGCACATTTCGGTTTAGAGCTGTGGTGGAGAGCTGGAGTGGAGAGCTGCACCTTTTGGTTTAGAGCTGGACTGGAGAGCTGCATATTTCGGTTTAGAGCTGAAGTGGAGAGATTCACATTTCGGTTTAGAGGTGGAGTGGAGAGCTGGAGTGGAGAGCTGCACATTTCGTTTTAGATTTGGAGTGGAGAGCTGCAGATTTCTGTTCAGAGCTGGAGTGGAGAGTTTCACATTTTGGTTTAGAGGTGGAGTGGAGAGGTGCACATTTCGGGTTAGAGATGAAGTGGAGGGCTGGAGTGGAGAGCTTCACATATCGGTTTCGATCTGGAGTGGAGAGCTGCGCATTTCGGTTTAGAGCTGGAGTGGAGAGCTGGGCTTTTCGATTTAGAGCTGGAGTGGAAAGCTGCGCAATTCGGTTTAGAGCTGGAGTGGAGAGCTGCACATTACGGTTTAGAGCTGGAGTGGAGAGCTGCACATTTCAGTTTAGAGCTGTAGTGGAGAGCTGGAGTTTAGATCTGCACATTTCAGTTTAGAGCTGGAGAGCAGAGCTGCACATTACGGTTTAGAGTTGGAATGGAGAGCTGGAGTGGAGAGCTTTACGTTTTGGTTTAGAGGTGGAGTGGAGAGCTGGAGTGGAGAGCTGCACATTTGGGTTTAGAGCTGGACTGGAGAGCTGGAGTGGAGAGCTGCACATTTGGGTTTAGAGCTTGACTGGAGAGATGCACATTTCAGTTTAGAGCTGGAGTGGAGAGCTGCACATTTCGGTTTAGAGCTGGAGTGGAGAGCTGAACATTTTGCTTTAGAGCTGGTGTGGAAACCTACACATTTCTGTTTACACCTGGAGTGGAGAGCTGCACATTTCGGTTTAGAGCTGTAGTGGAGAGCTGGAGTGGAGAGCTGCACCTTTTGGTTTAGAGCTGCATGTTTCGGTTTAGAGCTGAAGTGGAGAGATTCACATTTCGGTTTAGAGGTGGAGCGGAGAGCTGGAGTGGAGAGCTGCACATTTCGGTTTACAGCTGTAGTGGAGAGCTGCACATTTCGGTTCAGAGCTTTAGTGGAGAGCTGGAGTGGAGAGCGGCACATTTCGGTTCAGAGGTGGAGTGGAGAGCTGGAGTGGAGAGCTGGAGTGGAGAGCTGCACATTTCGGTTTAGAGCTTTAGTGGAGAGCTGGAGTGGAAAGCGGCACATTTCGGTTTAGAGCTGGAGTGGAGAGCTGGAGTGGAGAGCTGCATATTTCGGTTTAGAGCTGGAGTGGAGAGCTGCACATTTCGTTTTAGATTTGGAGTGGAGAGCTGCAGATTTCTGTTCAGAGCTGGAGTGGAGAGTTTCACATTTTGGTTTAGAGGTGGAGTGGAGAGCTGCGCATTTCGGTTTAGAGCTGGAGTGGAGACCTGGAGTTTAGAGCTGCGCATTTTGGTTTAGAGCTGGAGTGGAGAGCTGCGCATTTCGGTTTAGAGCTGGAGTGGAGAGCTGCGCATTTCAGTTTAGAGCGGGAGTGGAGAGCTGCGCATTTCGGTTTAGAGATTGAGTTGAGAGCTGCGCATTTCGGTTTAGAGCTGGAGTGGAGAGCTGCGCATTTCAGTTTAGAGCTGGAGTGGAGTGCTGCGCATTTCAGTTTAGAACGGGAGTGGAGAGCTGCGCATTTCGGTTTAGAGCTAGAGTGGAGAGCTGGAGTGGAGAGCTGTACAATTTGGTTTAGAGCTGGAGTGGAGAGATGGAGTGCAGAGCTGCGCATTTCGGTTTAGAGCTGGAGTGGAGTGCTGCGCATTTCGGTTTAGAGCTGGAGTAGAGACTTGGAGTGGGGAGCTGCGCATTTCGGTTTAGAGCTGGAGTGGAGAGCTGGAGTGGAGAGCTGCGCATTTCGGTTTTGAGCTGGAGTGGAGAGCTGCGCACTTCGTTTTAGAGCTGGAGTGGAGAGCTGCGCATTTCCGTTTAGAGCTGGAGTGGAGTGCTGCGCATTTCGGTTTAGAGCTGGAGTGGAGAGCTGCGCATTTCGGTTTAGAGCTGGAGTGGAGAGCTGCGCATTTCGGTTTAGAGCTGGAGTGGAGACCTGGAGTGGAGAGCTGCGCATTTCGGTTTAGATCTGGAGTGGAGAGCTAGAGTGGAGAGCTGCGCATTTCGGTTTAGAGCTGGAGTGTAGACCTGGAGTGGAAAGCTGCGCATTTCGGTTTAGAGCTGGAGTGGAGAGCTGCGCATTTCGGTTTAGAGATTGAGTTGAGAGCTGCGCATTTCGGTTTAGAGCTGGAGTGGAGAGCTGCGCATTTCGGTTTAGAGCTGGAGTGGAGACATGGAGTGGAGAGCTGCGCATTTCGGTTTAGAGCTGGAGTGGAGTGCTGCGCATTACGGTTTAGAGCTGGACTGGAGAGCTGCGCATTTCGGTTTAGAGCTGGAGTGGAGAGCTGCGCGTTTCAGTTTTGAGCTAGAGTGGAGAGCAGGTGTGGAGAGCTGGAGTGGAGAGCGGGAGTGGAGAGCTGCGCATTTCGATTTAGAGCTGGAGTGAGAGCTGCGCATTTCGTTTAAGAGCTGGAGTGGAGAGCTGCGCATTTCGGTTTTGAGCTGGAGTGGAGACCTGCGCATATCTGTTTAGAGCTGGAGTGGGGAACTGGACTGGAGAGCTGTGCATTTCGGTTTAGAGCTGGAGTGGAAATCAGCGCAATTCGGGTTAGAGCTGAAGTGGAGAGCTGCGCATTTTGGTTTAGAGCTGCAGTGGAGAACTGGAGTGGAGGGCTGTGCATTTCGGTTTAGAGCTGGAGTGGAGAGCTGGAGTGGAGAGCTGCGCATTTCGGTTTAGACCTGGAGTGAAGAGCTGCACATTTTGGGTTAGAGCTGGAGTGGAGAGCTACACATTTTGGTTTAGAGCTGGAGTGGAGAGCTGCACATTTGGGTTTAGAGCTGGAGTTGAGAGCTGCGCATTTCGGTTTAGAGCTGGAGTGGAGAGCTGCGCATTTCGGTTTAGAGCTGGAGTGGAGACCTGGAGTGGAGAGCTGCGCATTTCGGTTTAGATCTGGAGTGGAGAGCTGGAGTGGAGAGCTGCACATTTCGGTTTAGAGCTGGAGTGGAGTGCTGCACATTTCGGTTTAGAGTCGGGATGGAGAACTGCACATTTCGGTTTAGAGATGTCGGGGCGACCTTCACATTTCGGTTTAGAGCTGGAGTGGAGTGCTGCACATTTCAGTGTAGAGCTGGAGTGGAGAGCTGCACATTACGGTTTAGAGCTGGAGTGGAGAGCTGCACATTTCAGTTTAGAGCTGTAGTGGAGAGCTGGAGTTTAGATCTGCACATTTCAGTTTAGAGCTGGAGAGCAGAGCTGCACATTACGGTTTAGAGTTGGAATGGAGAGCTGGAGTGGAGAGCTTTACGTTTTGGTTTAGAGGTGGACTGGAGAGCTGGAGTGGAGAGCTGCACATTTGGGTTTAGAGCTTGACTGGAGAGATGCACATTTCAGTTTAGAGCTGGAGTGGAGAGCTGCACATTTCGGTTTAGAGCTGGAGTGGAGAGATGAACATTTTGCTTTAGAGCTGGTGTGGAAACCTACACATTTCTGTTTACACCTGGAGTGGAGAGCTGCACATTTCGGTTTAGAGCTGTAGTGGAGAGCTGGAGTGGAGAGCTGCACATTTGGGTTTAGAGCTTGACTGGAGAGATGCACATTTCTGTTTACACCTGGAGTGGAGAGCTGCACATTTCGGTTTACAGCTGTAGTGGAGAGCTGCACATTTCGGTTCAGAGCTTTAGTGGAGAGCTGGAGTGGAGAGCGGCACATTTCGGTTCAGAGGTGGAGTGGAGAGCTGGAGTGGAGAGCTGGAGTGGAGAGCTGCACATTTCGGTTTAGAGCTTTAGTGGAGAGCTGGAGTGGAAAGCGGCACATTTCGGTTTAGAGCTGGAGTGGAGAGCTGGAGTGGAGAGCTGCATATTTCGGTTTAGAGCTGGAGTGGAGAGCTGCACATTTCGTTTTAGATTTGGAGTGGAGAGCTGCAGATTTCTGTTCAGAGCTGGAGTGGAGAGTTTCACATTTTGGTTTAGAGGTGGAGTGGAGAGGTGCACATTTCGGGTTAGAGATGAAGTGGAGGGCTGGAGTGGAGAGCTGCACATATCGGTTTCGATCTGGAGTGGAGAGCTGCGCATTTCGGTTTAGAGCTGGAGTGGAGAGCTGCGCATCTCGGTTTAGAGCTGGAGTGGGGAGCTGCGCATTTCGGTTTTGAGCTGGAGTGGAGAGCTGGGCGTTTCGGTTTTGAGGGGGAGTGGAAAGCTGCGCATTTCGGTTTAGAGCTGGAGTGGAGAGATGGAGTGGAGAGCGGCGCATTTCGGTTTAGAGCTGGAGTGGAGAGCTGGAGTGGAGAGCTGCGCATTTCGGTTTTGAGCTGGAGTGGAGAGCTGCGCACTTCGTTTTAGAGCTGGAGTGGAGAGCTGCGCATTTCCGTTTAGAGCTGGAGTGGAGTGCTGCGCATTTCGGTTTAGAGCTGGAGTGGAGAGCTGCGCATTTCGGTTTAGAGCTGGAGTGGAGAGCTGCGCATTTCGGTTTAGAGCTGGAGTGGAGACCTGGAGTGGAGAGCTGCGCATTTCGGTTTAGATCTGGAGTGGAGAGCTAGAGTGGAGAGCTGCGCATTTCGGTTTAGAGCTGGAGTGTAGACCTGGAGTGGAAAGCTGCGCATTTCGGTTTAGAGCTGGAGTGGAGAGCTGCGCATTTCGGTTTAGAGATTGAGTTGAGAGCTGCGCATTTCGGTTTAGAGCTGGAGTGGAGAGCTGCGCATTTCGGTTTAGAGCTGGAGTGGAGACATGGAGTGGAGAGCTGCGCATTTCGGTTTAGAGCTGGAGTGGAGTGCTGCGCATTACGGTTTAGAGCTGGACTGGAGAGCTGCGCATTTCGGTTTAGAGCTGGAGTGGAGAGCTGCGCGTTTCAGTTTTGAGCTAGAGTGGAGAGCAGGTGTGGAGAGCTGGAGTGGAGAGCGGGAGTGGAGAGCTGCGCATTTCGATTTAGAGCTGGAGTGAGAGCTGCGCATTTCGTTTAAGAGCTGGAGTGGAGAGCTGCGCATTTCGGTTTTGAGCTGGAGTGGAGACCTGCGCATATCTGTTTAGAGCTGGAGTGGGGAACTGGACTGGAGAGCTGTGCATTTCGGTTTAGAGCTGGAGTGGAAATCAGCGCAATTCGGGTTAGAGCTGAAGTGGAGAGCTGCGCATTTTGGTTTAGAGCTGCAGTGGAGAACTGGAGTGGAGGGCTGTGCATTTCGGTTTAGAGCTGGAGTGGAGAGCTGGAGTGGAGAGCTGCGCATTTCGGTTTAGACCTGGAGTGAAGAGCTGCACATTTTGGGTTAGAGCTGGAGTGGAGAGCTACACATTTTGGTTTAGAGCTGGAGTGGAGAGCTGCACATTTGGGTTTAGAGCTGGAGTTGAGAGCTGCGCATTTCGGTTTAGAGCTGGAGTGGAGAGCTGCGCATTTCGGTTTAGAGCTGGAGTGGAGACCTGGAGTGGAGAGCTGCGCATTTCGGTTTAGATCTGGAGTGGAGAGCTGGAGTGGAGAGCTGCACATTTCGGTTTAGAGCTGGAGTGGAGTGCTGCACATTTCGGTTTAGAGTCGGGATGGAGAACTGCACATTTCGGTTTAGAGATGTCGGGGCGACCTTCACATTTCGGTTTAGAGCTGGAGTGGAGTGCTGCACATTTCAGTGTAGAGCTGGAGTGGAGAGCTGCACATTACGGTTTAGAGCTGGAGTGGAGAGCTGCACATTTCAGTTTAGAGCTGTAGTGGAGAGCTGGAGTTTAGATCTGCACATTTCAGTTTAGAGCTGGAGAGCAGAGCTGCACATTACGGTTTAGAGTTGGAATGGAGAGCTGGAGTGGAGAGCTTTACGTTTTGGTTTAGAGGTGGACTGGAGAGCTGGAGTGGAGAGCTGCACATTTGGGTTTAGAGCTTGACTGGAGAGATGCACATTTCAGTTTAGAGCTGGAGTGGAGAGCTGCACATTTCGGTTTAGAGCTGGAGTGGAGAGATGAACATTTTGCTTTAGAGCTGGTGTGGAAACCTACACATTTCTGTTTACACCTGGAGTGGAGAGCTGCACATTTCGGTTTAGAGCTGTAGTGGAGAGCTGGAGTGGAGAGCTGCACATTTGGGTTTAGAGCTTGACTGGAGAGATGCACATTTCTGTTTACACCTGGAGTGGAGAGCTGCACATTTCGGTTTACAGCTGTAGTGGAGAGCTGCACATTTCGGTTCAGAGCTTTAGTGGAGAGCTGGAGTGGAGAGCGGCACATTTCGGTTCAGAGGTGGAGTGGAGAGCTGGAGTGGAGAGCTGGAGTGGAGAGCTGCACATTTCGGTTTAGAGCTTTAGTGGAGAGCTGGAGTGGAAAGCGGCACATTTCGGTTTAGAGCTGGAGTGGAGAGCTGGAGTGGAGAGCTGCATATTTCGGTTTAGAGCTGGAGTGGAGAGCTGCACATTTCGTTTTAGATTTGGAGTGGAGAGCTGCAGATTTCTGTTCAGAGCTGGAGTGGAGAGTTTCACATTTTGGTTTAGAGGTGGAGTGGAGAGGTGCACATTTCGGGTTAGAGATGAAGTGGAGGGCTGGAGTGGAGAGCTGCACATATCGGTTTCGATCTGGAGTGGAGAGCTGCGCATTTCGGTTTAGAGCTGGAGTGGAGAGCTGCGCATCTCGGTTTAGAGCTGGAGTGGGGAGCTGCGCATTTCGGTTTTGAGCTGGAGTGGAGAGCTGGGCGTTTCGGTTTTGAGGGGGAGTGGAAAGCTGCGCATTTCGGTTTAGAGCTGGAGTGGAGAGATGGAGTGGAGAGCGGCGCATTTCGGTTTAGACCTGGAGTGGAGAGCTGCACATTTTGGGTTAGAGCTGGAGTGGAGAGTTACACATTTCAGTTCAGAGCTGGAGTGGAGAGCTGCACATTTGGGTTTAGAGCTGGAGTACAGAGCTGGAGTGGAGAGCTGCACATTTCGGTTCAGAGCTGGAGTGGAGAGCTGCACAGTTAGTTTTAGAGCTGGAGTGGAGTGCTGCACATTTTGGTTTAGAGCTGGATTAGAGAGCTGGAGAGGAGAGCTGCATATTTCGGTTTAGAGATGGAGTGGAGTGCTGCACATATCGGTTTAGAGTCGGGAGGGAGAACTGCACATTTCGGTTTAGAGATGTAGGGGCGAGCTTCACATTTCGGTTTAGAGCTGGAGTGAACAGCTGCACATTTAGAGTTGGAATGGAGAGCTGGAGTGGAGAGCTGCACATTTCGGTTTACATCTGTAGTGGAGAGCTGCACATTTCGGTTTAGAGGTGGAGTGGAGAGCTGGAGTGGAGAGCTGCACGTTTCGGTTTAGAGCTGGAGTGCAGAGCTGCGCATTTATGTTTAGAGCCGGAGTGGAGAGCTGCGCATTTTGGTTTTGAGCTGGAGTGGAGAGCTGGGCATTTCGATTTAGAGCTGGAGTGGAAAGCTGCGCAATTCGGTTTAGAGCTGGAGTGGAGAGCTGCGCATTTCGGTTTAGGGCTGCAGTGGAGAGCTGCGCATTTCAGTTTAGAGCTGGAGTGGAGAGCTGCAGTGGTGAGCTGTAAATTTCGGTTTTTGAGTTGGAGTGGAGAGTTTCACATTTCGGTTTAGAGCTGGAGTGGAGAGCTGCGCATTTCGGTTTAGAGCTGGAGTGGAGACCTGGAGTGGAGAGCTGCGCATTTCGGTTTAGATCTGGAGTGGAGAGCTGGAGTGGAGAGCTGCACATTTCGGTTTAGAGCTGGAGTGGAGTGCTGCACATTTCGGTTTAGAGTCGGGATGGAGAACTGCACATTTCGGTTTAGAGATGTCGGGGCGAACTTCACATTTCGGTTTAGAGCTGGAATGGAGTACTGCACATTTCAGTGTAGAGCCGGAGTGGAGAGCTGCACATTACGGTTTAGAGCTGGAGTGGAGAGCTGCACATTTCAGTTTAGAGCTGTAGTGGAGAGCTGGAGTTTAGATATGCACATTTCAGTTTAGAGCTGGAGAGCAGAGATGCACATTACGGTTTAGAGTTGGAATGGAGAGCTGGAGTGGAGAGCTTTACGTTTTGGTTTAGAGGTGGAGCGGAGAGCTGGAGTGGAGAGCTGCACATTTGGGTTTAGAGCTGGACTGGAGAGCTGGAGTGGAGAGCTGCACATTTGGGTTTAGAGCTTGACTGGAGAGATGCACATTTCAGTTTAGAGCTGGAGTGGAGAGCTGCACATTTCGGTTTAGAGCTGGAGTGGAGAGCTGAACATTTTGCTTTAGAGCTGGTGTGGAAACCTACACATTTCTGTTTACACCTGGAGTGGAGAGCTGCACATTTCGGTTTAGAGCTGTAGTGGAGAGCTGGAGTGGAGAGCTGCACCTTTTGGTTTAGAGCTGGACTGGAGAGCTGCATATTTCGGTTTAGAGCTGAAGTGGAGAGATTCACATTTCGGTTTAGAGGTGGAGTGGAGAGCTGGAGTGGAGAGCTGCACATTTGGGTTTAGAGCTTGACTGGAGAGATGCACATTTCAGTTTAGAGCTGGAGTGGAGAGCTGCACATTTCGGTTTAGAGCTGGAGTGGAGAGATGAACATTTTGCTTTAGAGCTGGTGTGGAAACCTACACATTTCTGTTTACACCTGGAGTGGAGAGCTGCACATTTCGGTTTAGAGCTGTAGTGGAGTGCTGGAGTGGAAAGCTGCACCTTTTGGTTTAGAGCTGCATATTTCGGTTTAGAGCTGAAGTGGAGAGATTCACATTTCGGTTTAGAGGTGGAGCGGAGAGCTGGAGTGGAGAGCTGCACATTTCGGTTTACAGCTGTAGTGGAGAGCTGCACATTTCGGTTCAGAGCTTTAGTGGAGAGCTGGAGTGGAGAGCGGCACATTTCGGTTCAGAGGTGGAGTGGAGAGCTGGAGTGGAGAGCTGGAGTGGAGAGCTGCACATTTCGATTTAGAGCTTTAGTGGAGAGCTGGAGTGGAAAGCGGCACATTTCGGTTTAGAGCTGGAGTGGAGAGCTGGAGTGGAGAGCTGCATATTTCGGTTTAGAGCTGGAGTGGAGAGCTGCACATTTCGTTTTAGATTTGGAGTGGAGAGCTGCAGATTTCTGTTCAGAGCTGGAGAGGAGAGTTTCACATTTTGGTTTAGAGGTGGAGTGGAGAGGTGCACATTTCGGGTTAGAGATGAAGTGGAGGGCTGGAGTGGAGAGCTGCACATATCGGTTTCGATCTGGAGTGGAGAGCTGCGCATTTCGGTTTAGAGCTGGAGTGGAGAGCTGCGCATCTCGGTTTAGAGCTGGAGTGGGGAGCTGCGCATTTCGGTTTTGAGCTGGAGTGGAGAGCTGGGCGTTTCGGTTTTGAGGGGGAGTGGAAAGCTGCGCATTTCGGTTTAGAGCTGGAGTGGAGAGATGGAGTGGAGAGCGGCGCATTTCGGTTTAGACCTGGAGTGGAGAGCTGCACATTTTGGGTTAGAGCTGGAGTGGAGAGTTACACATTTCAGTTCAGAGCTGGAGTGGAGAGCTGCACATTTGGGTTTAGAGCTGGAGTACAGAGCTGGAGTGGAGAGCTGCACATTTCGGTTCAGAGCTGGAGTGGAGAGCTGCACAGTTAGTTTTAGAGCTGGAGTGGAGTGCTGCACATTTTGGTTTAGAGCTGGATTAGAGAGCTGGAGAGGAGAGCTGCATATTTCGGTTTAGAGATGGAGTGGAGTGCTGCACATATCGGTTTAGAGTCGGGAGGGAGAACTGCACATTTCGGTTTAGAGATGTAGGGGCGAGCTTCACATTTCGGTTTAGAGCTGGAGTGAACAGCTGCACATTTAGAGTTGGAATGGAGAGCTGGAGTGGAGAGCTGCACATTTCGGTTTAGAGGTGGAGTGGAGAGCTGGAGTGGAGAGCTGCACGTTTCGGTTTAGAGCTGGAGTGCAGAGCTGCGCATTTATGTTTAGAGCCGGAGTGGAGAGCTGCGCATTTTGGTTTTGAGCTGGAGTGGAGAGCTGGGCATTTCGATTTAGAGCTGGAGTGGAAAGCTGCGCAATTCGGTTTAGAGCTGGAGTGGAGAGCTGCGCATTTCGGTTTAGGGCTGCAGTGGAGAGCTGCGCATTTCAGTTTAGAGCTGGAGTGGAGAGCTGCAGTGGTGAGCTGTAAATTTCGGTTTTTGAGTTGGAGTGGAGAGTTTCACATTTCGGTTTAGAGCCGGAGTGGAGAGCTGCGCATTTCGGTTTAGAGCTGGAGTGGAGACCTGGAGTGGAGAGCTGCGCATTTCGGTTTAGATCTGGAGTGGAGAGCTGGAGTGGAGAGCTGCACATTTCGGTTTAGAGCTGGAGTGGAGTGCTGCACATTTCGGTTTAGAGTCGGGATGGAGAACTGCACATTTCGGTTTAGAGATGTCGGGGCGAACTTCACATTTCGGTTTAGAGCTGGAATGGAGTACTGCACATTTCAGTGTAGAGCCGGAGTGGAGAGCTGCACATTACGGTTTAGAGCTGGAGTGGAGAGCTGCACATTTCAGTTTAGAGCTGTAGTGGAGAGCTGGAGTTTAGATATGCACATTTCAGTTTAGAGCTGGAGAGCAGAGATGCACATTACGGTTTAGAGTTGGAATGGAGAGCTGGAGTGGAGAGCTTTACGTTTTGGTTTAGAGGTGGAGCGGAGAGCTGGAGTGGAGAGCTGCACATTTGGGTTTAGAGCTGGAGTGGAGAGCTGGAGTGGAGAGCTGCACATTTGGGTTTAGAGCTTGACTGGAGAGATGCACATTTCAGTTTAGAGCTGGAGTGGAGAGCTGCACATTTCGGTTTAGAGCTGGAGTGGAGAGCTGAACATTTTGCTTTAGAGCTGGTGTGGAAACCTACACATTTCTGTTTACACCTGGAGTGGAGAGCTGCACATTTCGGTTTAGAGCTGTGGTGGAGAGCTGGAGTGGAGAGCTGCACCTTTTGGTTTAGAGCTGGACTGGAGAGCTGCATATTTCGGTTTAGAGCTGAAGTGGAGAGATTCACATTTCGGTTTAGAGGTGGAGTGGAGAGCTGGAGTGGAGAGCTGCACATTTCGTTTTAGATTTGGAGTGGAGAGCTGCAGATTTCTGTTCAGAGCTGGAGTGGAGAGTTTCACATTTTGGTTTAGAGGTGGAGTGGAGAGGTGCACATTTCGGGTTAGAGATGAAGTGGAGGGCTGGAGTGGAGAGCTTCACATATCGGTTTCGATCTGGAGTGGAGAGCTGCGCATTTCGGTTTAGAGCTGGAGTGGAGAGCTGGGCTTTTCGATTTAGAGCTGGAGTGGAAAGCTGCGCAATTCGGTTTAGAGCTGGAGTGGAGAGCTGCGCATTTCGGTTTAGGGCTGGAGTGGAGAGCTGCGCATTTCAGTTTAGAGCTGGAGTGGAGAGCTGCAGTGGAGACCTGTAAATTTCGGTTTTTGAGCTGGAGTGGAGAGTTTCACATTTCGGTTTAGAGATGGAGTGGATATCTGCACATTTCGGTTTACAGCTGGGGGGGAGAGGTGCACATTTCGGTTTAGAGGTGGAGTGGAGAGCTGCACAATTTGCTTTAGAGCTGGAGTGGAGAGCTGCATATTTCGGTTTAGAGCTGGAGTGGAGAGCTGCACATTTCGGTTTAGAGCTGGGGAGGAGAAATGCACATTTTGTTTTAGATCTGGAGTGGAGAGGTGCACATTTCTGTTTAGAGCTGGAGTGGAGAGTTTCACATTTTGGTTTAGAGCTGGTGTGGAGAGCTGCACATTTCTGTGTAGAGCTGGAGTGGAGAGCTGCACATTTTGGGTTAGAGCTGGAGTTGAGGGCTGCACATTTGGGTTTAGAGCTGGACTGGAGAGCTGGAGTGGAGAGCTGCACATTTGGGTTTAGAGCTTGACTGGAGAGATGCACGTTTCAGTTTAGAGTTGGAGTGGAGAGCTGCACATTTCGGTTTAGAGCTGGAGTGGAGAGTTGAACATTTTGCTTTAGAGCTGGTGTGGAAACCTACGCATTTCTGTTTACACCTGGAGTGGAGAGCTGCACATTTGGGTTTAGAGCTGGACTGGAGAGCTGGAGTGGAGAGCTGCACATTTGGGTTTAGAGCTTGACTGGAGAGATGCACATTTCAGTTTAGAGCTGGAGTGGAGAGCTGCACATTTCGGTTTAGAGCTGGAGTGGAGAGCTGAACATTTTGCTTTAGAGCTGGTGTGGAAACCTACACATTTCTGTTTACACCTGGAGTGGAGAGCTGCACATTTCGGTTTAGAGCTGTAGTGGAGAGCTGGAGTGGAGAGCTGCACCTTTTGGTTTAGAGCTGGACTGGAGAGCTGCATATTTCGGTTTAGAGCTGAAGTGGAGAGATTCACATTTCGGTTTAGAGGTGGAGTGGAGAGCTGGAGTGGAGAGCTGCACATTTCGGTTTACAGCTGTAGTGGAGAGCTGCACATTTCGGTTTAGAGGTGGAGTGGAGAGCTGGAGTGGAGAGCTGCACATTTCGTTTTAGATTTGGAGTGGAGAGCTGCAGATTTCTGTTCAGAGCTGGAGTGGAGAGTTTCACATTTTGGTTTAGAGGTGGAGTGGAGAGGTGCACATTTCGGGTTAGAGATGAAGTGGAGGGCTGGAGTGGAGAGCTGCGCATATCGGTTTCGATCTGGAGTGGAGAGCTGCGCATTTCGGTTTTTAGCTGGAGTGGAGAGCTGGGCATTTCGATTTAGAGCTGGAGTGGAAAGCTGCGCAATTCGGTTTAGAGCTGGAGTGGAGAGCTGCGCATTTCAGTTTAGAGCTGGAGTGGAGAGCTGCAGTGGAGACCTGTAAATTTCGGTTTTTGAGCTGGAGTGGAGAGTTTCACATTTCGGTTTAGAGATGGAGTGGATATCTGCACATTTCGGTTTACAGCTGGGGGGGAGAGGTGCACATTTCGGTTTAGAGGTGGAGTGGAGAGCTGCACAATTTGCTTTAGAGCTGGAGTGGAGAGCTGCATATTTCGGTTTAGAGCTGGAGTGGAGAGCTGCACATTTCGGTTTAGAGCTGGGGAGGAGAAATGCACATTTTGTTTTAGATCTGGAGTGGAGAGGTGCACATTTCTGTTTAGAGCTGGAGTGGAGAGTTTCACATTTTGGTTTAGAGCTGGTGTGGAGAGCTGCACATTTCTGTGTAGAGCTGGAGTGGAGAGCTGCACATTTTGGGTTAGAGCTGGAGTTGAGGGCTGCACATTTGGGTTTAGAGCTGGACTGGAGAGCTGGAGTGGAGAGCTGCACATTTGGGTTTAGAGCTTGACTGGAGAGATGCACATTTCAGTTTAGAGTTGGAGTGGAGAGCTGCACATTTCGGTTTAGAGCTGGAGTGGAGAGTTGAACATTTTGCTTTAGAGCGGGTGTGGAAACCTACGCATTTCTGTTTACACCTGGAGTGGAGAGCTGCACATTTCGGTTTAGAGCTGTAGTGGAGAGCTGGAGTGGAGAGCTGCACCTTTTGGTTTAGAGCTGGACTGGAGAGCTGCATATTTCGGTTTAGAGCTGAAGTGGAGAGATTCACATTTTGGTTTAGACCTGGAGTGGAGAGCTACTCATTTTGGTTTAGAGCAGGAGTGGAGAGCTGCACATATCGGTTTAGAGCTCGAGTGGAGAGCTGGAGTTGAGAGCTGCACATTTCGGTTTAGATCTGGAGTGGAGATATTAGCATTTCGGTTTAGAGATGTAGCGGAGAGCAGTTAATTTCTGTTGACAGCTGGAGTGGAGAGCTGCACAGTAAGCTTCAGAGCTGGAGTGGAGTGCTGGACTGGAGAGCTGCACATTTCGGTTTAGAGCTGCAGTGGAGAGATGTACATTTCTGTTTAGAGCTGGAGTAGAAATCTCGAGTGGAGAGCTGCACATTTCAGTTTACAGCTGGACTGGAGAGATGCACTTTTCGGTTTAGAGCTAGAGTGGAGAGCTGGGGTTGAGAGCTGCCCATTCCGGTTTAGAGCTGGAGTGGAGAGATTCTCATTTCGGTTGAGAGCTGTAGTGGAGAGCAGCGCATTTCTGTTTAGAGCTGGAGTGGAGAGCTGCAAAGTTAGGTTTACAGCTGGAGTGGATATTTGGAGTGGAGAGCTGCACATTTCGGTTTAGAGCTGGAGTGGAGATATGCACATTTCAGTTTAGAGCTGGAGTGGAGACCTGGAGTGGGGAGCTGCACATTTCGGTATTAGAGCTGGAGTGGAGAGTTTCACATTTTGGTTTAGAGCTGGAGTGGTGAGCTGCACATTTTGGTTTAGAGCTTGAGTGGACAGCTGCACATTTCGGTTTAGAACTGGAGTGGAGAGCTGGAGTGGACAGCTGCACATTTCGGTTTAGAGCTAGAGTGGAGAGCTGCACATTTCGGTTTAGGGATGGAGTGGAGAGCTGCGCATTTCAGTTTAGAACGGGAGTGAAGAGCCGCGCATTTCGGTTTAGAGATGGAGTGGAGACTTGGAGTGGAGAGCTGCGCATTTCGGTTTAGTGCTAGAGTGGAGAGCTGGAGTGGAGAGCTGTACAATTTGGTTTAGAGCTGGAGCGGAGAGCTGCGCACTTCGGTTTAGAGCTGGAGTGGACAGCTGCGCAATTCCGTTTAGAGCTGGAGTGGAGAGATGGAGTGCAGAGCTGCGCATTTTGGTTTAGAGCTGGAGTGGAGTGCTGCGCATTTCGGTTTAGAGCTGGAGTAGAGACTTGGAGTGGGGAGCTGCGCATTTCGGTTTAGAGCTGGAGTGGAGAGCTGGAGTGGAGAGCTGCGCATTTTGGTTTAGAGCTGGAGTGGAGTGCTGGAGAGGAGAGCTGTACAATTTGGTTTAGAGCTGGAGTGGAGAGCTGCGCACTTCGTTTTAGAGCTGGAGTGGAGAGCTGCACATTTCTGCTTAGAGCTGGAGTGGAGTGCTGCGCATTACGGTTTAGAGCTGGAATGGAGAGCTGCGCATTTCGGTTTAGAGCTGGACTGGAGAGCTGCGCATTTCGGTTTAGAGCTGGAGTGGAGAGCTGTGCATTTCGGTTTAAAGCTGGAGTGGAGAGCTGAGCATTTTAGTTTTGAGCTGGAGTGGATAGCAGGTGTGGAGAGCTGGAGTGGAGAGCGGGAGTGGAGAGCTGCGCATTTCGGTTTAGAGCTGGAGTGGAGAGCTGCGCATTTCGTTTAAGAGCTGGAGGGGAGAGCTGCGCATTTCTGTTTTGAGCTGGAGTGGAGAGCTGCGCATATCTGTTTAGAGCTGGAGTGGAGAACTGGAGTGGAGAGCTGTGCATTTCGGTTTAGAGCTGGAGTGGAAATCAGCGCATTTCGGTTTAGAGCTGAAGTGGACAGCTGCGCATTTCAGTTTAGAGCTGGAGTGGAGACCTGGAGTGGAGAGCTACGCATTTTGGTTTAGAGCTGCAGTGGACAACTGGAGTGGAGGGCTGTGCATTTCGGTTTAGAGCTGGAGTGGAGAGCTGGAGTGGAGAGCTGTGCAATTCGGTTTAGACCTGGAGTGGAGAGCTGCACATTTTGGGTTAGAGCTGGAGTGGAGAGCTACGCATTTCAGTTCAGATCTGGAGTGGAGAGCTGCACATTTGGGTTTAGAGCTGGAGTGGAGAGCTGCACATTTCGGTTTAGAGCTGGAGTGGAGAGCTGCACATTTCAGTTTAGACTTGGAGTGGAGAGCTGCGCATATTGGTTTAGAGCTGGAGTGGAGACCTGGAGTGGAGAGCTGCTCATTTCGGTTTAGATCTGGAGTGGAGAGCTGGAGTGGAGAGCTGCGAATTTCGGTTTAGAGCAGGAGTGGAGACCTGGAGTGGAGAGCTGCGCATTTTGGTTTATAGCTGGAGTAGAGAGCTGCGCATTTCGGTTTAGAGCTGGAGTGCAGAGCTGCGCATTTCGGTTTAGAGCTGGAGTGGAGTGCTGCGCATTTCGGTTTAGAGCTGGAGTAGAGACTTGGAGTGGAGAGCTGCGCATTTCAGTTTTGAGCTGGAGTGGAGAGCTGCGCTCTTCGTTTTAGAGCCGGAGTGGAGAGCAGCGCATTTCCGTTTAGAGCTGGAGTGGAGTGCAGCGCATTTCGTTTTAGAGCTGGAGTGGAGAGCTGCACATTTCGGTTTAGAGCTGGAGTGGAGAGCTGCGCATTTCGGTTTAGAGCTGGAGTGGAGACTTGGAGTGGAGAGCTGCGCATTTTGGTTTAGATCTGGAGTGGAGAGCTGGAGTGGAGAGCTGCGCATTTCGGTTTATAGCTGGAGTGGAGACCTGGAGTGGAGAGCTGCGCATTTTGGTTTAGAGCTGGAGTGGAGAGCTGCGCATTTCGGTTTAGAGCTGGAGTGCAGAGCTGCGCATTTCGGTTTAGAGCTGGAGTGGAGAGCTGCGCATTTCGGTTTAGAGCTGGAGTGGAGTGCTGGAGAGGAGAGCTGTACAATTTGGTTTAGAGCTGGAGTGGAGCGCTGAGCACTTCGTTTTAGAGCTGGAGTGGAGAGCTGCGCATTTCCGTTTAGAGCTGGAGTGGAGTGCTGCGCATTACGGTTTAGAGCTGGACTGGAGAGCTGCGCATTTCGGTTTAGAGCTGGAGTGGAGAGCTGTGCATTTCGGTTTAAAGCTGGAGTGGAGAGCTGCGCATTTCAGTTTTGAGCTGGAGTGGAGAGCAGGTGTGGAGAGCTGGAGTGGAGAGCGGGAGTGGAGAGCTGCGCATTTCGGTTTAGAGCTGGAGTGGAGAGCTGCGCATTTCGTTTAAGAGCTGGAGAGGAGAGCTGCGCTTATCTGTTTAGAGCTGGAGTGGAGAACTGGAGTGGAGAGCCGTGCATTTCGGTTTAGAGCTGTAGTGGAGAGCTGGGCATTTCGATTTAGAGCTGGAGTGGAAAGCTGCGCAATTCGGTTTAGAGCTGGAGTGGAGAGCTGCGCATTTCGGTTTAGGGCTGGAGTGGAGAGCTGCGCATTTCAGTTTAGAGCTGGAGTGGAGAGCTGCAGTGGAGACCTGTAAATTTCGGTTTTTGAGCTGGAGTGGTGAGTTTCACATTTCGGTTTAGAGATGGAGTGGATATCTGCACATTTCGGTTTACAGCTGGGGGGGAGAGGTGCACATTTCGGTTTAGAGGTGGAGTGGAGAGCTGCACAATTTGCTTTAGAGCTGGAGTGGAGAGCTGCATATTTCGGTTTAGAGGTGGAGTGGAGAGCTGCACAATTTGCTTTAGAGCTGGAGCGGAGAGCTGCGCACTTCGGTTTAGAGCTGAAGTGGACAGCTGCGCATTTCAGTTTAGAGCTGGAGTGGAGACCTGGAGTGGAGAGCTACGCATTTTGGTTTAGAGCTGCAGTGGACAACTGGAGTGGAGGGCTGTGCATTTCGGTTTAGAGCTGGAGTGGAGAGCTGGAGTGGAGAGCTGTGCATTTCGGTTTAGACCTGGTGTGGAGAGCTGCACATTTTGGGTTAGAGCTGGAGTGGAGAGCTACGCATTTCAGTTCAGATCTGGAGTGGAGAGCTGCACATTTGGGTTTAGAGCTGGAGTGGAGAGCTGCACATTTCGGTTTAGAGCTGGAGTGGAGAGCTGCACATTTCAGTTTAGACTTGGAGTGGAGAGCTGCGCATATTGGTTTAGAGCTGGAGTGGAGACCTGGAGTGGAGAGCTGCTCATTTCGGTTTAGATCTGGCGTGGAGAGCTGGAGTGGAGAGCTGCGAATTTCGGTTTAGAGCAGGAGTGGAGACCTGGAGTGGAGAGCTGCGCATTTTGGTTTATAGCTGGAGTAGAGAGCTGCGCATTTCGGTTTAGAGCTGGAGTGCAGAGCTGCGCATTTCGGTTTAGAGCTGGAGTGGAGTGCTGCGCATTTCGGTTTAGAGCTGGAGTAGAGACTTGGAGTGGAGAGCTGCGCATTTCAGTTTTGAGCTGGAGTGGAGAGCTGCGCTCTTCGTTTTAGAGCCGGAGTGGAGAGCAGCGCATTTCCGTTTAGAGCTGGAGTGGAGGGCAGCGCATTTCGTTTTAGAGCTGGAGTGGAGAGCTGCACATTTCGGTTTAGAGCTGGAGTGGAGAGCTGCGCATTTCGGTTTAGAGCTGGAGTGGAGACTTGGAGTGGAGAGCTGCGCATTTTGGTTTAGATCTGGAGTGGAGAGCTGGAGTGGAGAGCTGCGCATTTCGGTTTATAGCTGGAGTGGAGACCTGGAGTGGAGAGCTGCGCATTTTGGTTTAGAGCTGGAGTGGAGAGCTGCGCATTTCGGTTTAGAGCTGGAGTGCAGAGCTGCGCATTTCGGTTTAGAGCTGGAGTGGAGAGCTGCGCATTTCGGTTTAGAGCTGGAGTGGAGTGCTGGAGAGGAGAGCTGTACAATTTGGTTTAGAGCTGGAGTGGAGAGCTGAGCACTTCGTTTTAGAGCTGGAGTGGAGAGCTGCGCATTTCCGTTTAGAGCTGGAGTGGAGTGCTGCGCATTACGGTTTAGAGCTGGACTGGAGAGCTGCGCATTTCGGTTTAGAGCTGGAGTGGAGAGCTGTGCATTTCGGTTTAAAGCTGGAGTGGAGAGCTGCGCATTTCAGTTTTGAGCTGGAGTGGAGAGCAGGTGTGGAGAGCTGGAGTGGAGAGCGGGAGTGGAGAGCTGCGCATTTCGGTTTAGAGCTGGAGTGGAGAGCTGCGCATTTCGTTTAAGAGCTGGAGAGGAGAGCTGCGCTTATCTGTTTAGAGCTGGAGTGGAGAACTGGAGTGGAGAGCCGTGCATTTCGGTTTAGAGCTGTAGTGGAGAGCTGGGCATTTCGATTTAGAGCTGGAGTGGAAAGCTGCGCAATTCGGTTTAGAGCTGGAGTGGAGAGCTGCGCATTTCGGTTTAGGGCTGGAGTGGAGAGCTGCGCATTTCAGTTTAGAGCTGGAGTGGAGAGCTGCAGTGGAGACCTGTAAATTTCGGTTTTTGAGCTGGAGTGGAGAGTTTCACATTTCGGTTTAGAGATGGAGTGGATATCTGCACATTTCGGTTTACAGCTGGGGGGGAGAGGTGCACATTTCGGTTTAGAGGTGGAGTGGAGAGCTGCACAATTTGCTTTAGAGCTGGAGTGGAGAGCTGCATATTTCGGTTTAGAGCTGGAGTGGAGAGCTGCACATTTCGGTTTAGAGCTGGGGAGGAGAAATGCACATTTTGTTTTAGATCTGGAGTGGAGAGGTGCACATTTCTGTTTAGAGCTGGAGTGGAGAGTTTCACATTTTGGTTTAGAGCTGGTGTGGAGAGCTGCACATTTCTGTGTAGAGCTGGAGTGGAGAGCTGCACATTTTGGGTTAGAGCTGGAGTTGAGGGCTGCACATTTGGGTTTAGAGCTGGACTGGAGAGCTGGAGTGGAGAGCTGCACATTTGGGTTTAGAGCTTGACTGGACAGATGCACGTTTCAGTTTAGAGTTGGAGTGGAGAGCTGCACATTTCGGTTTAGAGCTGGAGTGGAGAGTTGAACATTTTGCTTTAGAGCTGGTGTGGAAACCTACGCATTTCTGTTTACACCTGGAGTGGAGAGCTGCACATTTGGGTTTAGAGCTGGACTGGAGAGCTGGAGTGGAGAGCTGCACATTTGGGTTTAGAGCTTGACTGGAGAGATGCACATTTCAGTTTAGAGCTGGAGTGGAGAGCTGCGCATTTCGTTTAAGAGCTGGAGGGGAGAGCTGCGCATTTCTGTTTTGAGCTGGAGTGGAGAGCTGCGCATATCTGTTTAGAGCTGGAGTGGAGAACTGGAGTGGAGAGCTGTGCATTTCGGTTTAGAGCTGGAGTGGAAATCAGCGCATTTCGGTTTAGAGCTGAAGTGGACAGCTGCGCATTTCAGTTTAGAGCTGGAGTGGAGACCTGGAGTGGAGAGCTACGCATTTTGGTTTAGAGCTGCAGTGGACAACTGGAGTGGAGGGCTGTGCATTTCGGTTTAGAGCTGGAGTGGAGAGCTGGAGTGGAGAGCTGTGCAATTCGGTTTAGACCTGGAGTGGAGAGCTGCACATTTTGGGTTAGAGCTGGAGTGGAGAGCTACGCATTTCAGTTCAGATCTGGAGTGGAGAGCTGCACATTTGGGTTTAGAGCTGGAGTGGAGAGCTGCACATTTCGGTTTAGAGCTGGAGTGGAGAGCTGCACATTTCAGTTTAGACTTGGAGTGGAGAGCTGCGCATATTGGTTTAGAGCTGGAGTGGAGACCTGGAGTGGAGAGCTGCTCATTTCGGTTTAGATCTGGAGTGGAGAGCTGGAGTGGAGAGCTGCGAATTTCGGTTTAGAGCAGGAGTGGAGACCTGGAGTGGAGAGCTGCGCATTTTGGTTTATAGCTGGAGTAGAGAGCTGCGCATTTCGGTTTAGAGCTGGAGTGCAGAGCTGCGCATTTCGGTTTAGAGCTGGAGTGGAGTGCTGCGCATTTCGGTTTAGAGCTGGAGTAGAGACTTGGAGTGGAGAGCTGCGCATTTCAGTTTTGAGCTGGAGTGGAGAGCTGCGCTCTTCGTTTTAGAGCCGGAGTGGAGAGCAGCGCATTTCCGTTTAGAGCTGGAGTGGAGTGCAGCGCATTTCGTTTTAGAGCTGGAGTGGAGAGCTGCACATTTCGGTTTAGAGCTGGAGTGGAGAGCTGCGCATTTCGGTTTAGAGCTGGAGTGGAGACTTGGAGTGGAGAGCTGCGCATTTTGGTTTAGATCTGGAGTGGAGAGCTGGAGTGGAGAGCTGCGCATTTCGGTTTATAGCTGGAGTGGAGACCTGGAGTGGAGAGCTGCGCATTTTGGTTTAGAGCTGGAGTGGAGAGCTGCGCATTTCGGTTTAGAGCTGGAGTGCAGAGCTGCGCATTTCGGTTTAGAGCTGGAGTGGAGAGCTGCGCATTTCGGTTTAGAGCTGGAGTGGAGTGCTGGAGAGGAGAGCTGTACAATTTGGTTTAGAGCTGGAGTGGAGAGCTGAGCACTTCGTTTTAGAGCTGGAGTGGAGAGCTGCGCATTTCCGTTTAGAGCTGGAGTGGAGTGCTGCGCATTACGGTTTAGAGCTGGACTGGAGAGCTGCGCATTTCGGTTTAGAGCTGGAGTGGAGAGCTGTGCATTTCGGTTTAAAGCTGGAGTGGAGAGCTGCGCATTTCAGTTTTGAGCTGGAGTGGAGAGCAGGTGTGGAGAGCTGGAGTGGAGAGCGGGAGTGGAGAGCTGCGCATTTCGGTTTAGAGCTGGAGTGGAGAGCTGCGCATTTCGTTTAAGAGCTGGAGAGGAGAGCTGCGCTTATCTGTTTAGAGCTGGAGTGGAGAACTGGAGTGGAGAGCCGTGCATTTCGGTTTAGAGCTGTAGTGGAGAGCTGGGCATTTCGATTTAGAGCTGGAGTGGAAAGCTGCGCAATTCGGTTTAGAGCTGGAGTGGAGAGCTGCGCATTTCGGTTTAGGGCTGGAGTGGAGAGCTGCGCATTTCAGTTTAGAGCTGGAGTGGAGAGCTGCAGTGGAGACCTGTAAATTTCGGTTTTTGAGCTGGAGTGGAGAGTTTCACATTTCGGTTTAGAGATGGAGTGGATATCTGCACATTTCGGTTTACAGCTGGGGGGGAGAGGTGCACATTTCGGTTTAGAGGTGGAGTGGAGAGCTGCACAATTTGCTTTAGAGCTGGAGTGGAGAGCTGCATATTTCGGTTTAGAGCTGGAGTGGAGAGCTGCACATTTCGGTTTAGAGCTGGGGAGGAGAAATGCACATTTTGTTTTAGATCTGGAGTGGAGAGGTGCACATTTCTGTTTAGAGCTGGAGTGGAGAGTTTCACATTTTGGTTTAGAGCTGGTGTGGAGAGCTGCACATTTCTGTGTAGAGCTGGAGTGGAGAGCTGCACATTTTGGGTTAGAGCTGGAGTTGAGGGCTGCACATTTGGGTTTAGAGCTGGACTGGAGAGCTGGAGTGGAGAGCTGCACATTTGGGTTTAGAGCTTGACTGGACAGATGCACGTTTCAGTTTAGAGTTGGAGTGGAGAGCTGCACATTTCGGTTTAGAGCTGGAGTGGAGAGTTGAACATTTTGCTTTAGAGCTGGTGTGGAAACCTACGCATTTCTGTTTACACCTGGAGTGGAGAGCTGCACATTTGGGTTTAGAGCTGGACTGGAGAGCTGGAGTGGAGAGCTGCACATTTGGGTTTAGAGCTTGACTGGAGAGATGCACATTTCAGTTTAGAGCTGGAGTGGAGAGCTGCACATTTCGGTTTAGAGCAGGAGTGGAGAGCTGAACATTTTGCTTTAGAGCTGGTGTGGAAACCTACACATTTCTGTTTACACCTGGAGTGGAGAGCTGCACATTTCGGTTTAGAGCTGTAGTGGAGAGCTGGAGTGGAGAGCTGCACCTTTTGGTTTAGAGCTGGACTGGAGAGCTGCATATTTCGGTTTAGAGCTGAAGTGGAGAGATTCACATTTCGGTTTAGAGGTGGAGTGGAGAGCTGGAGTGGAGAGCTGCACATTTCGGTTTACAGCTGTAGTGGAGAGCTGCACATTTCGGTTTAGAGGTGGAGTGGAGAGCTGGAGTGGAGAGCTGCACATTTCGTTTTAGATTTGGAGTGGAGAGCTGCAGATTTCTGTTCAGAGCTGGAGTGGAGAGTTTCACATTTTGGTTTAGAGGTGGAGTGGAGAGGTGCACATTTCGGGTTAGAGATGAAGTGGAGGGCTGGAGTGGAGAGCTGCGCATATCGGTTTCGATCTGGAGTGGAGAGCTGCGCATTTCGGTTTTTAGCTGGAGTGGAGAGCTGGGCATTTCGATTTAGAGCTGGAGTGGAAAGCTGCGCAATTCGGTTTAGAGCTGGAGTGGAGAGCTGCGCATTTCAGTTTAGAGCTGGAGTGGAGAGCTGCAGTGGAGACCTGTAAATTTCGGTTTTTGAGCTGGAGTGGAGAGTTTCACATTTCGGTTTAGAGATGGAGTGGATATCTGCACATTTCGGTTTACAGCTGGGGGGGAGAGGTGCACATTTCGGTTTAGAGGTGGAGTGGAGAGCTGCACAATTTGCTTTAGAGCTGGAGTGGAGAGCTGCATATTTCGGTTTAGAGCTGGAGTGGAGAGCTGCACATTTCGGTTTAGAGCTGGGGAGGAGAAATGCACATTTTGTTTTAGATCTGGAGTGGAGAGGTGCACATTTCTGTTTAGAGCTGGAGTGGAGAGTTTCACATTTTGGTTTAGAGCTGGTGTGGAGAGCTGCACATTTCTGTGTAGAGCTGGAGTGGAGAGCTGCACATTTTGGGTTAGAGCTGGAGTTGAGGGCTGCACATTTGGGTTTAGAGCTGGACTGGAGAGCTGGAGTGGAGAGCTGCACATTTGGGTTTAGAGCTTGACTGGAGAGATGCACATTTCAGTTTAGAGTTGGAGTGGAGAGCTGCACATTTCGGTTTAGAGCTGGAGTGGAGAGTTGAACATTTTGCTTTAGAGCTGGTGTGGAAACCTACGCATTTCTGTTTACACCTGGAGTGGAGAGCTGCACATTTCGGTTTAGAGCTGTAGTGGAGAGCTGGAGTGGAGAGCTGCACCTTTTGGTTTAGAGCTGGACTGGAGAGCTGCATATTTCGGTTTAGAGCTGAAGTGGAGAGATTCACATTTTGGTTTAGACCTGGAGTGGAGAGCTACTCATTTTGGTTTAGAGCAGGAGTGGAGAGCTGCACATATCGGTTTAGAGCTCGAGTGGAGAGCTGGAGTTGAGAGCTGCACATTTCGGTTTAGATCTGGAGTGGAGATATTAGCATTTCGGTTTAGAGATGTAGCGGAGAGCAGTTCATTTCTGTTGACAGCTGGAGTGGAGAGCTGCACAGTAAGCTTCAGAGCTGGAGTGGAGTGCTGGACTGGAGAGCTGCACATTTCGGTTTAGAGCTGCAGTGGAGAGATGTACATTTCTGTTTAGAGCTGGAGTAGAAATCTCGAGTGGAGAGCTGCACATTTCAGTTTACAGCTGGACTGGAGAGATGCACTTTTCGGTTTAGAGCTAGAGTGGAGAGCTGGGGTTGAGAGCTGCCCATTTCGGTTTAGAGCTGGAGTGGAGAGATTCTCATTTCGGTTGAGAGCTGTAGTGGAGAGCAGCACATTTCTGTTTAGAGCTGGAGTGGAGAGCTGCAAAGTTAGGTTTACAGCTGGAGTGGATATTTGGAGTGGAGAGCTGCACATTTCGGTTTAGAGCTGGAGTGGAGATCTGCACATTTCAGTTTAGAGCTGGAGTGGAGACCTGGAGTGGGGAGCTGCACATTTCGGTATTAGAGCTGGAGTGGAGAGTTTCACATTTTGGTTTAGAGCTGGAGTGGTGAGCTGCACATTTTGGTTTAGAGCTTGAGTGGACAGCTGCACATTTCGGTTTAGAACTGGAGTGGAGAGCTGGAGTGGACAGCTGCACATTTCGGTTTAGAGCTAGAGTGGAGAGCTGCACATTTCGGTTTAGGGATGGAGTGGAGAGCTGCGCATTTCAGTTTAGAACGGGAGTGAAGAGCCGCGCATTTCGGTTTAGAGATGGAGTGGAGACTTGGAGTGGAGAGCTGCGCATTTCGGTTTAGAGCTAGAGTGGAGAGCTGGAGTGGAGAGCTGTACAATTTGGTTTAGAGCTGGAGCGGAGAGCTGCGCACTTCGGTTTAGAGCTGGAGTGGACAGCTGCGCAATTCCGTTTAGAGCTGGAGTGGAGAGATGGAGTGCAGAGCTGCGCATTTTGGTTTAGAGCTGGAGTGGAGTGCTGCGCATTTCGGTTTAGAGCTGGAGTAGAGACTTGGAGTGGGGAGCTGCGCATTTCGGTTTAGAGCTGGAGTGGAGAGCTGGAGTGGAGAGCTGCGCATTTTGGTTTAGAGCTGGAGTGGAGTGCTGGAGAGGAGAGCTGTACAATTTGGTTTAGAGCTGGAGTGGAGAGCTGCGCACTTCGTTTTAGAGCTGGAGTGGAGAGCTGCACATTTCTGCTTAGAGCTGGAGTGGAGTGCTGCGCATTACGGTTTAGAGCTGGAATGGAGAGCTGCGCATTTCGGTTTAGAGCTGGACTGGAGATCTGCGCATTTCGGTTTAGAGCTGGAGTGGAGAGCTGTGCATTTCGGTTTAAAGCTGGAGTGGAGAGCTGAGCATTTTAGTTTTGAGCTGGAGTGGATAGCAGGTGTGGAGAGCTGGAGTGGAGAGCGGGAGTGGAGAGCTGCGCATTTCGGTTTAGAGCTGGAGTGGAGAGCTGCGCATTTCGTTTAAGAGCTGGAGGGGAGAGCTGCGCATTTCTGTTTTGAGCTGGAGTGGAGAGCTGCGCATATCTGTTTAGAGCTGGAGTGGAGAACTGGAGTGGAGAGCTGTGCATTTCGGTTTAGAGCTGGAGTGGAAATCAGCGCATTTCGGTTTAGAGCTGAAGTGGACAGCTGCGCATTTCAGTTTAGAGCTGGAGTGGAGACCTGGAGTGGAGAGCTACGCATTTTGGTTTAGAGCTGCAGTGGACAACTGGAGTGGAGGGCTGTGCATTTCGGTTTAGAGCTGGAGTGGAGAGCTGGAGTGGAGAGCTGTGCATTTCGGTTTAGACCTGGAGTGGAGAGCTGCACATTTTGGGTTAGAGCTGGAGTGGAGAGCTACGCATTTCAGTTCAGATCTGGAGTGGAGAGCTGCACATTTGGGTTTAGAGCTGGAGTGGAGAGCTGCACATTTCGGTTTAGAGCTGGAGTGGAGAGCTGCACATTTCAGTTTAGACTTGGAGTGGAGAGCTGCGCATATTGGTTTAGAGCTGGAGTGGAGACCTGGAGTGGAGAGCTGCTCATTTCGGTTTAGATCTGGAGTGGAGAGCTGGAGTGGAGAGCTGCGAATTTCGGTTTAGAGCAGGAGTGGAGACCTGGAGTGGAGAGCTGCGCATTTTGGTTTATAGCTGGAGTAGAGAGCTGCGCATTTCGGTTTAGAGCTGGAGTGCAGAGCTGCGCATTTCGGTTTAGAGCTGGAGTGGAGTGCTGCGCATTTCGGTTTAGAGCTGGAGTAGAGACTTGGAGTGGAGAGCTGCGCATTTCAGTTTTGAGCTGGAGTGGAGAGCTGCGCTCTTCGTTTTAGAGCCGGAGTGGAGAGCAGCGCATTTCCGTTTAGAGCTGGAGTGGAGTGCAGCGCATTTCGTTTTAGAGCTGGAGTGGAGAGCTGCACATTTCGGTTTAGAGCTGGAGTGGAGAGCTGCGCATTTCGGTTTAGAGCTGGAGTGGAGACTTGGAGTGGAGAGCTGCGCATTTTGGTTTAGATCTGGAGTGGAGAGCTGGAGTGGAGAGCTGCGCATTTCGGTTTATAGCTGGAGTGGAGACCTGGAGTGGAGAGCTGCGCATTTTGGTTTAGAGCTGGAGTGGAGAGCTGCGCATTTCGGTTTAGAGCTGGAGTGCAGAGCTGCGCATTTCGGTTTAGAGCTGGAGTGGAGAGCTGCGCATTTCGGTTTAGAGCTGGAGTGGAGTGCTGGAGAGGAGAGCTGTACAATTTGGTTTAGAGCTGGAGTGGAGAGCTGAGCACTTCGTTTTAGAGCTGGAGTGGAGAGCTGCGCATTTCCGTTTAGAGCTGGAGTGGAGTGCTGCGCATTACGGTTTAGAGCTGGACTGGAGAGCTGCGCATTTCGGTTTAGAGCTGGAGTGGAGAGCTGTGCATTTCGGTTTAAAGCTGGAGTGGAGAGCTGCGCATTTCAGTTTTGAGCTGGAGTGGAGAGCAGGTGTGGAGAGCTGGAGTGGAGAGCGGGAGTGGAGAGCTGCGCATTTCGGTTTAGAGCTGGAGTGGAGAGCTGCGCATTTCGTTTAAGAGCTGGAGAGGAGAGCTGCGCTTATCTGTTTAGAGCTGGAGTGGAGAACTGGAGTGGAGAGCCGTGCATTTCGGTTTAGAGCTGGAGTGGAAATCAGCGCATTTCGGTTTCGAGCTGGAGTGGAGACCTGGAGTGGAGAGCTGCACATTTTGGGTTAGAGCTGGAGTGGAGAGCTACGCATTTCAGTTCAGATCTGGAGTGGAGAGCTGCACATTTGGGTTTAGAGCTAGAGTGGAGAGCTGGAGTGGAGAGCTGCACATTTCGGTTTAGAGCTGGAGTGGAGAGCTGCACATTTCGGTTTAGACTTGGAGTGGAGAGCTGCACAGTTAGTTTTAGAGCTGGAGTGGAGTGCTGCACATTTTGGTTTAGAGCTGGATTAGAGAGCTGGAGTGGAGAGCTGCGCATTTCGGTTTAGAGCTGGAGTGGAGACTTGGAGTGGAGAGCTGCGCATTTCGGTTTAGAGCTAGAGTGGAGAGCTGGAGTGGAGAGCTGTACAATTTGGTTTAGAGCTGGAGCGGAGAGCTGCGCACTTCGGTTTAGAGCTGGAGTGGACAGCTGCGCAATTCCGTTTAGAGCTGGAGTGGAGAGATGGAGTGCAGAGCTGCGCATTTTGGTTTAGAGCTGGAGTGGAGTGCTGCGCATTTCGGTTTAGAGCTGGAGTAGAGACTTGGAGTGGGGAGCTGCGCATTTCGGTTTAGAGCTGGAGTGGAGAGCTGGAGTGGAGAGCTGCGCATTTTGGTTTAGAGCTGGAGTGGAGTGCTGGAGAGGAGAGCTGTACAATTTGGTTTAGAGCTGGAGTGGAGAGCTGCGCACTTCGTTTTAGAGCTGGAGTGGAGAGCTGCACATTTCTGCTTAGAGCTGGAGTGGAGTGCTGCGCATTACGGTTTAGAGCTGGAATGGAGAGCTGCGCATTTCGGTTTAGAGCTGGACTGGAGAGCTGCGCATTTCGGTTTAGAGCTGGAGTGGAGAGCTGTGCATTTCGGTTTAAAGCTGGAGTGGAGAGCTGAGCATTTTAGTTTTGAGCTGGAGTGGATAGCAGGTGTGGAGAGCTGGAGCGGAGAGCGGGAGTGGAGAGCTGCGCATTTCGGTTTAGAGCTGGAGTGGAGAGCTGCGCATTTCGTTTATGAGCTGGAGGGGAGAGCTGCGCATTTCTGTTTTGAGCTGGAGTGGAGAGCTGCGCATATCTGTTTAGAGCTGGAGTGGAGAACTGGAGTGGAGAGCTGTGCATTTCGGTTTAGAGCTGGAGTGGAAATCAGCGCATTTCGGTTTAGAGCTGAAGTGGACAGCTGCGCATTTCAGTTTAGAGCTGGAGTGGAGACCTGGAGTGGAGAGCTGCGCATTTTGGTTTAGAGCTGCAGTGGAGAACTGGAGTGGAGGGCTGTGCATTTCGGTTTAGATCAGGAGTGGAGAGCTGGAGTGGAGAGCTGCGCATTTCGGTTTAGACCTGGAGAGGAGAGCTGCACATTTTGGGTTAGAGCTGGAGTGGAGAGCTACGCATTTCAGTTCAGATCTGGAGTGGAGAGCTGCACATTTGGGTTTAGAGCTGGAGTGGAGAGCTGCACATTTCGGTTTAGAGCTGGAGTGGAGAGCTGCACATTTCAGTTTAGACTTGGAGTGGAGAGCTGCGCATATTGGTTTAGATCTGGAGTGGAGAGCTGGAGTGGAGAGCTGCGAATTTCGGTTTAGAGCAGGAGTGGAGACCTGGAGTGGAGAGCTGCGCATTTTGGTTTATAGCTGGAGTAGAGAGCTGCGCATTTCGGTTTAGAGCTGGAGTGCAGAGCTGCGCATTTCGGTTTAGAGCTGGAGTGGAGTGCTGCGCATTTCGGTTTAGAGCTGGAGTAGAGACTTGGAGTGGAGAGCTGCGCATTTCAGTTTTGAGCTGGAGTGGAGAGCTGCGCTCTTCGTTTTAGAGCCGGAGTGGAGAGCTGCGCATTTCCGTTTAGAGCTGGAGTGGAGTGCAGCGCATTTCGTTTTAGAGCTGGAGTGGAGAGCTGCACATTTCGGTTTAGAGCTGGAGTGGAGAGCTGCGCATTTCGGTTTAGAGCTGGAGTGGAGACTTGGAGTGGAGAGCTGCGCATTTTGGTTTAGATCTGGAGTGGAGAGCTGGAGTGGAGAGCTGCGCATTTCGGTTTATAGCTGGAGTGGAGACCTGGAGTGGAGAGCTGCGCATTTTGGTTTAGAGCTGGAGTGGAGAGCTGCGCATTTCGGTTTAGAGCTGGAGTGCAGAGCTGCGCATTTCGGTTTAGAGCTGGAGTGGAGAGCTGCGCATTTCGGTTTAGAGCTGGAGTGGAGTGCTGGAGAGGAGAGCTGTACAATTTGGTTTAGAGCTGGAGTGGAGAGCTGAGCACTTCGTTTTAGAGCTGGAGTGGAGAGCTGCGCATTTCCGTTTAGAGCTGGAGTGGAGTGCTGCGCATTACGGTTTAGAGCTGGACTGGAGAGCTGCGCATTTCGGTTTAGAGCTGGAGTGGAGAGCTGTGCATTTCGGTTTAAAGCTGGAGTGGAGAGCTGCGCATTTCAGTTTTGAGCTGGAGTGGAGAGCAGGTGTGGAGAGCTGGAGTGGAGAGCGGGAGTGGAGAGCTGCGCATTTCGGTTTAGAGCTGGAGTGGAGAGCTGCGCATTTCGTTTAAGAGCTGGAGAGGAGAGCTGCGCTTATCTGTTTAGAGCTGGAGTGGAGAACTGGAGTGGAGAGCCGTGCATTTCGGTTTAGAGCTGGAGTGGAAATCAGCGCATTTCGGTTTCGAGCTGGAGTGGAGACCTGGAGTGGAGAGCTGCACATTTTGGGTTAGAGCTGGAGTGGAGAGCTACGCATTTCAGTTCAGATCTGGAGTGGAGAGCTGCACATTTGGGTTTAGAGCTAGAGTGGAGAGCTGGAGTGGAGAGCTGCACATTTCGGTTTAGAGCTGGAGTGGAGAGCTGCACATTTCGGTTTAGACTTGGAGTGGAGAGCTGCACAGTTAGTTTTAGAGCTGGAGTGGAGTGCTGCACATTTTGGTTTAGAGCTGGATTAGAGAGCTGGAGTGGAGAGCTGCGCATTTCGGTTTAGAGCTGGAGTGGAGACTTGGAGTGGAGAGCTGCGCATTTTGGTTTAGATCTGGAGTGGAGAGCTGGAGTGGAGAGCTGCGCATTTTGGTTTAGAGCTGGAGTGGAGAGCTGCGCATTTCGGTTTAGAGCTGGAGTGCAGAGCTGCGCATTTCGGTTTAGAGCTGGAGTGGAGAGCTGCGCATTTCGGTTTAGAGCTGGAGTGGAGAGCTGCGCATTTCGGTTTAGAGCTGGAGTGGAGACTTGGAGTGGAGAGCTGCGCATTTCGGTTTAGAGCTGGAGTGGAGTGCTGGAGAGGAGAGCTGTACAATTTGGTTTAGAGCTGGAGTGGAGAGGTGAGCACTTCGTTTTAGAGCTGGAGTGGAGAGCTGCGCATTTCCGTTTAGAGCTGGACTGGAGAGCTGCGCATTTCGGTTTAGAGCTGGAGTGGAGAGCTGCGCATTTCGGTTTAGAGCTGGAGTGGAGACCTGGAGTGGAGAGCTGCACATTTTGGGTTAGAGCTGGAGTGGAGAGCTACGCATTTCAGTTCAGATCTGGAGTGGAGAGCTGCACATTTGGGTTTAGAGCTAGAGTGGAGAGCTGGAGTGGAGAGCTGCATATTTCGGTTTGGAGATGGAGTGGAGTGCTGCACATATCGGTTTAGAGTCGGGAGGGAGAACTGCACATTTCGGTTTAGAGATGTAGGGGCGAGCTTCACATTTCGGTTCAGAGCTGGAGTGAACAGCTGCACATATAGAGTTGGAATGGAGAGCTGGAGTGGAGAGCTGCACATTTCGGTTTACATCTGTAGTGGAGAGCTGCGCATTTCGGTTTAGAGGTGGAGTGGAGAGCTGGAGTGGAGAGCTGCACATTTCGGTTTAGAGCTTTAGTGGAGAGCTGGAGTGGAGAGCTGCACATATCGGTTTCGTTCTGGAGTGGAGAGCTGGAGTGCAGAGCTGCGCATTTCGGTTTTGAGCTGGAGTGGAGAGCTGCGCATATTGGTTTAGAGCTGGAGTGGAGACCTGGAGTGGAGAGCTGCTCATTTCGTTTTAGATCTGGAGTGGAGAGCTGGAGTGGAGAGCTGCGCATTTCGGTTTAGAGCTGGAGTGGAGTGCTGGAGAGGAGAGCTGTACAATTTGGTTTAGAGCTGGAGCGGAGAGCTGCGCACTTCGTTTTAGAGCTGGAGTGGAGAGCTGCGCATTTCCGTTTAGAGCTGGAGTGGAGTGCTGCACATTACGGTTTAGAGCTGGACTGGAGAGCTGCGCATTTTGGTTTAGAGCTGGAGTGGAGAGCTGTGCATTTCGGTTTAAAGCTGGAGTGGAGAGCTGCGCATTTCAGTTTTGAGCTGGAGTGGAGAGCAGGTGTGGGAGCTGGAGTGGAGAGCGGGAGTGGAGAGCTGCGCATTTCGGTTTACATCTGTAGTGGAGAGCTGCGCATTTCGGTTTAGAGCTGGAGTGGAGACCTGGAGTGGAGAGCTGCGCATTTTGGTTAAGAGCTGGAGTGGAGAGCTGCGCATTTCGGTTTAGAGCTGGAGTGCAGAGCTGCGCATTTCGGTTTAGAGCTGGAGTGGAGTGCTGCGCATTTTGGTTTAGAGCTGGAGTAGAGACTTGGAGTGGAGAGCTGCGCATTTCAGTTTTGAGCTGGAGTGGAGATCTGCGCTCTTCGTTTTAGAGCCGGAGTGGAGTGCTGCGCATTTCCGTTTAGAGCTGGAGTGGAGTGCAGCGCATTTCGGTTTAGAGCTGGAGTGGAGAGCTGCGCATTTCGGTTTAGAGCTGGAGTGGAGAGATGCGCATTTCGGTTTAGAGCTGGAGTGGAGACCTGGAGTGGAGAGCTGCGCATTTCGGTTTAGATCTGGAGTGGAGAGCTGGAGTGGAGAGCTGCGCATTTCGGTTTAGAGCTGGAGTGGAGACCTGGAGTGAAGAGCTGCGCATTTTGGTTTAGAGCTGGAGTGGAGAGCTGCGCATTTCGGTTTAGAGCTGGAGTGCAGAGCTGCGCATTTCGGTTAGAGCTGGAGTGGAGAGCTGCGCATTTCGGTTTAGAGCTGGAGTGGAGACTTGGAGTGGAGAGCTGCGCATTTTGGTTTAGAGGTGGAGTGGAGAGCTGCGCACTTCGTTTTAGAGCTGGAGTGGAGAGCTGCGCATTTCCGTTTAGAGCTGGAGTGGAGTGCTGCGCATTACGGTTTAGAGCTGGACTGGAGAGCTGCGCATTTCGGTTTAGAGCTGGAGTGGAGAGCTGCGCATTTCAGTTTTGAGGTGGAGTGGAGAGCAGGTGTGGAGAGCTGGAGTGGAGAGCGGGAGTGGAGAGCTGCGCATTTTGGTTTAGAGCTGGAGTGGAGGGCTGCGCATTTCGTTTAAGAGCTGGAGGGGAGAGCTGCGCATTTCTGTTTTGAGCTGGAGTGGAGAGCTGCGCATATCTGTTTTGAGCTGGAGTGGAGAACTGGAGTGGAGAGCTGTGCATTTCGGATTAGAGCTGGAGTGGAAATCAGCGCATTTCGGTTTAGAGATGAAGTGGAGAGCTGCGCATTTCAGTTTAGAGCTGGAGTGGAGACCTGGAGTGGAGAGCTAGGCATTTTGGTTTAGAGCTGCAGTGGACAACTGGAGTGGAGGGCTGTGCATTTCGGTTTGGAGCTGGAGTGGAGAGCTGGAGTGGAGAGCTGCGCATTTCGGTTTAGTCCTTGAGTGGAGAGCTGCACATTTTGGCTTAGAGCTGGAATGGAGAGCTACACATTTCAGTTCAGAGCTGGAGTGGAGAGCTGCACATTTGGGTTTAGAGCTGGAGTCGAGAGCTGGAGTGGAGAGCTGCACATTTCGGTTTAGAGCTGGAGTGGAGAGCTGCACATTTCGGTTTCGACTTGGAGTGGAGAGCTGCACAGTTAGTTTTAGAGCTGGAGTGGAGTGCTGCACATTTTGGTTTAGAGCTGGATTAGAGAGCTGGAGTGGAGAGCTGCATATTTCGGTTTGGAGATGGAGTGGAGTGCTGCACATATCGGTTTAGAGTCGGGAGGGAGAACTGCACATTTCGGTTTAGAGATGTAGGGGCGAGCTTCACATTTCGGTTCAGAGCTGGAGCGAACAGCTGCACATTTAGAGTTGGAATGGAGAGCTGGAGTGGAGAGCTGCACATTTCGGTTTACATCTGTAGTGGAGAGCTGCGCATTTCGGTTTAGAGGTGGAGTGGAGAGCTGGAGTGGAGAGCTGCACATTTCGGTTTAGAGCTTTAGTGGAGAGCTGGAGTGGAGAGCTGCACATATCGGTTTTGATCTGGAGTGGAGAGCTGGAGTGCAGAGCTTCGCATTTCGGTTTAGAGCTGGAGTGGAGACCTGAAGTGGAGAGCTGCGCATTTTGGTTTAGAGCTGGAGTGGAGAGCTGCGCATTTCAGTTTAGAGCTGGAGTGCAGAGCTGCGCATTTCGGTTTAGAGCTGGAGTGGAGTGCAGCGCATTTCGGTTTTGAGCTGGAGTGGAGAGCTGCGCATTTCGGTTTAGAGCTGGAGTGGAGAGCTGCGCATTTCGGTTTAGAGCTGGAGTGGAGACCTGGAGTGGAGAGCTGCGCATTTCGGTTTAGATCTGGAGTGGAGAGCTGGAGTGGAGAGCTGCGCATTTCGGTTTAGAGCTGGAGTGGAGACCTGAAGTGGAGAGCTGCGCATTTTGGTTTAGAGCTGGAGTGGAGAGCTGCGCATTTCGGTTTAGAGCTGGAGTGCAGAGCTGCGCATTTCGGTTTAGAGCTGGAGTGGAGAGCTGCTCATTTCGGTTTAGATCTGGAGTGGAGACTTGTAGTGGAGAGCTGCGCATTTCGGTTTAGAGCTGGAGTGGAGTGCTGGAGAGGAGAGCTGTACAATTTGGTTTAGAGCTGGAGCGGAGAGCTGCGCACTTCGTTTTAGAGCTGGAGTGGAGAGCTGCGCATTTCCGTTTAGAGCTGGAGTGGAGTGCTGCACATTACGGTTTAGAGCTGGACTGGAGAGCTGCGCATTTTGGTTTAGAGCTGGAGTGGAGAGCTGTGCATTTCGGTTTAAAGCTGGAGTGGAGAGCTGCGCATTTCAGTTTTGAGCTGGAGTGGAGAGCAGGTGTGGGAGCTGGAGTGGAGAGCGGGAGTGGAGAGCTGCGCATTTCGGTTTAGAGCTGGAGTGGAGAGCTGCGCATTTCGTTTAAGAGCTGGAGTGGAGAGCTGCCATTTCCGTTTAGAGCTGGAGTGGAGAGCTGCGCATATCTCTTTAGAGCTGGAGTGGAGAACTGGAGTGGAGAGCTGTGCATTTCGGTTTAGAGCTGGAGTGGAAATCAGCGCATTTCGGTTTAGAGCTGAAGTGGAGAGCTGCGCATTTCGGTTTAGAGCTGGAGTGGAGACCTGGAGTGGAGAGCTACGCATTTTGTTTTAGAGCTGCAGTGGAGAACTGGAGTAGAGGGCTGTGCATTTCGGTTTAGAGCTGGAGTGGAGAGCTGGAGTGGAGAGCTGCGCATTTCGGTTTAGACCTGGAGTGGAGAGCTGGAGTGGAGAGCTGCGCATTTCGGTTTAGAGCTGGAGTGGAGACCTGGAGTGGAAAGCTGCGCATTTTGGTTTAGAGCTGGAGTGGAGAGCTGCGCATTTCGGTTTAGAGCTGGAGTGGAGACTTGGAGTGGAGAGCTGCGCATATCGGTTTAGAGCTGGAGTGGAGTGCTGCGCATTACGGTTTAGAGCTGGACTGGAGAGCTGCGCATTTCGGTTTAGAGCTGGAGTGGAGAGCTGCGCGTTTCAGTTTTGAGCTGGAGTGGAGAGCAGGTGTGGAGAGCTGGAGTGGAGAGCGGGAGTGGAGAGCTGCGCATTTCGGTTTAGAGCTGGAGTGGAGAGCTGCGCATTTCGTTTAAGAGCTGGAGTGGAGAGCTGCGCATTTCGGTTTTGAGCTGGAGTGGAGAGCTGCGCATATCTGTTTAGAGCTGGAGTGGGGAACTGGAGTGGGCGGGTGGAGTGGGGGGTGGAGTGGGCGGGAACGGGGCTTCCTTTAGTGCGCGTCCGCCCGCAGCGCCGCAGCACGGTGTGGTCCTTCCGCGCGAGCAGGCCGAGAACATGGAGGACAGCGCCATGGATATGGAGAGCATGGGCCCCCTGCGCCCTCAGACCTTCCTTTTCGGTTGCGAGCTTAAAGCAGATAAGGATTATCAGTTCAAAGTAGACGATGAAGAAAATGAGCATCAGTTGTCTCTGAGAACGGTTACTTTAGGGGCTGGAGCCAAAGATGAATTACACGTTGTAGAAGCAGAAGCATTGGATTATGAGTTCAATCCTATTAAAGTAGTACTGGCATCTCTGAAAATGTCAGTGCAGCCCACAGTTTCATTAGGTGGCTTTGAGATCACACCCCCAGTGGTCTTGAGGTTGAAATGTGGTTCAGGGCCTGTTTATGTCAGTGGACAACATCTCGTAGCATTAGAGGAAGAACCAGAATCAGACGATGAGGAAGATGATACAAAAATTGTGAACACTTCGACAAAGAGACCAGCAAGTGGAGGAGGAGCTTTTTTTTTTATGTTATTTTTAAAATAATTTAGCCAGGAGGCTCGGTGTCAGATTCAAACCGGCCATCAAGGGCCACTCTCGATCAGTTGCTGAGGTGAGTAGCTTGAGAGAGGACGCCTGCAACACCGGAGCGGAGAGGGGAGAGATCAGCGTCCAGGAGCCTCACCTCAGAGCGACAAGAGCCACTGAGGAGGGAGCCTCAAGTCCTCAACAGGACTTGCCCAGGACTCGGAAGCTCAGCTCCCGCGAGGGGCTGACTCACAGGGGGCGGAGCCAGGAGGAGTGGCACCAGCTGGGAGTGGCTAAAAAACCTTCCCAGGGAGCGCGGCGACCAGGAGCGCGGCGAACTGAGCCGGCAAACAGAGAGCGTCGAGGCAGAGGGTCGAGGCAGTTTGCGCGGCAGTTCGCGCGGGCAGGCGAGCGGGCAGGGAAGCGTTCCAACCGCCTCATCGAGAGGACTCGCCTGGAGTACAGGAGGGGGAAGGAGTGCTGAGGGACGTAGACGGATTGATTGACCAGATAGATCATGGTTACAACACGATCGAAAGCTGTAGTGAGTACTAATGTGGGTATCCAGACTGAGCCTTCCTGCAGACATGCAGCTGTGCAGGTCTCTGGCTGCAGCGAATGCCTGAGCCTGGCACTTGTATTGGAGGGAGCCAGTGATACTGCTTGTGTTCGCTGTGAGCAAATAAATGACCTGCTCAGGCAGGTGGCTGAACTGAGGGAGGAGGTAGAAAGGTTGAGAGCCATTAGAGAGTGTGAAAGTGAAATAGATTGGTGGAACCACACCCTAAGGCAAGGGCAGAGGGAAGTGGTTCAACAAACTATGGATCCCCTTCCCTCCTACCATCAGACAGAAGGAGAGAGCTTAATGGACAAGGATGGATGGAGGGAGGTTCCTCCTCGGAGAGGTAAGCGAAAACCCTCACAATCCCTTCCTCCCTCCCAATTGCCCTTGAATAACAGGTACGAGGTCTTGGAAATTCAGGGCCAGGTGAATGGAGATGGTGAGGCAAATCTATCTAGTGAGTCACCCAGGGCTAGTCACTCACCCACATACCTCAGAACTTCCCCAACCAAGAAGAAAAGAAGAGTAATTGTGGTGGGTGACTCCCTTCTGAGGGGAACAGAAGGGCCCATTTGTCGACCGGATCCACCCCACAGGGAGGTCTGCTGCCTGCCTGGGGCTCGGATTAGAGATGTTAAAAAGAAGCTCTCTGAACTGGTGCAGCCGTCTGACTACTACCCACTGCTGGTTTTTCAGGTTGGCAGTGACGAAATTATTACGAGGAACGTAAGGGCAATGAAGAGAGACTACAGGGCCCTGGGACGGCTGGTTAAAGGGTCTGGAGCGCAAGTGGTGTTTGCCTCCATACCTGTTGCAAGCGAGGGTGAAGGGATATATAAGAAGACTCTGCAGGTTAATGTATGGCTACGTGACTGGTGCCAAAGGCAGGGGTTTGGGTTTTTCAGTCACGGGCTGCTGTATGGGACACCTGGTTTGCTGGTGACAGGCGGGATACACCAGTCCCAGAGAAAAAAAAGGGTTTTGGGGCAGGAGTTAGCAGGGCTTATTGACAGGGCTTTAAACTAGTTAGGAAGGGGGGAGGGGATTTAACTGGGCCTGTTGGGGACAAGCCCAAGAGGAACATGCTAGGGATTGAAGGATGGCGGGCTAAGGAGGACTATCAATCTCTTGTTTCACTTGTGGGAAAGGATAGCTGTTTAGACCCTGTCCCCCAGGGGAAAAAGGGTACTAGGACTGGCTCCCTGAAATGCCTGTACACCAATGCACGCAGCATGGGGAATAAACAGGAGGAGTTAGAAGTCTGTGTGCGGGCTAAAGGTTATGATCTAGTGGCGATTACAGAGACATGGTGGGACAGTTCACATGACTGGAATGTGGTCATGGATGGCTATGTCCTTTTTAGGAAAGATAGGTCGGCAAAGCGAGGTGGTGGAGTTGCTCTTTACGTGAGAGAGCAACTAGAATGTATTGAGTTCTGTCCGGGGTCGGATGAGGAGCAAGTGGAATGTCTGTGGGTACGAATCAAGGGGCTGACTGGCACGGGTGATACAGTTGTGGGGGTCTATTACAGACCTCCTGATCAGGACGAAGGAGTTGATGAGGCTTTCTACAGGCAACTGGAAGTAGCCTCGCGACTACATGCCTTAGTCGTCGTGGGGGACTTTAACTACCCCGATATTTGCTGGAAGACTCACACAGCCAGTCATTCACACTCTAGGAGGTTCCTCGAGTGCATTGATGATAATTTCTTAATGCAAATGGTGGACGTACCAACTAGGGGAGCAGCGCTGCTAGATTTAGTACTCGCCAACAAGGAGGGTTTGGTCGAAGTGGTGACGGTCAATGGCAGCCTTGGCTGCAGTGACCATGAGATGGTGGAGTTTAGGATCCTGTGTGGGAGGAATAGAATACCTAGCAAAGCCACAGTTCTGGATTTCCGAAGGGCCAACTTTGGCCTCTTCAGTCAACTGCTAAGGGAAGTCTCATGGGAAAGTGTACTAGGCGGTAAAGGGGCTCAAGATAGTTGGTTAGCATTCAAGGACCGCTTCTTCCAAGCTCAGGATCGGAGCGTCCCAATGAGTAGGAAGTCAAGTAAGGGATCTAGGAGACCGGCGTGGTTAAACAAGGAGCTGCTGGGCAAACTCAAGTGGAAAAGGAGAATCTATGGATTATGGAAGGAGGGGCTGGCCGCTTGGGAGGAATATAGGACAGTTGTTAGAGGATGTAGGGAGGCAATTAGGACAGCTAAGGCCTCCTTGGAACTCAATCTTGCTAGTCGGGTTAAAGACAATAGAAAGGGCTTCTTCAAATACATAGCAAATAAAACTAAAACAAGAGGCAATATAGGCCCACTGCTGAACGAAGTGGGTACCCTGGAGACAGAGGATATAAAGAAGGCAGAGGTGCTGAATGCCTTCTTTGCCTCTGTCTTTACTCCTGCAGACTCTCCCCGAGGGCCCCGGATTTCTTTAGCCCCAGAAGGAGTCAGGACAAAGGAGGAGTTTGCTTTGGTAGATGAGGATTGGGTTAGGGATCAGCTATGCAAACTGGACATCTGTAAATCGATGGGTCCGGATGGAATGCACCCACGGGTGCTGAGGGAGCTGGCGGAGGTCATTGCTAGGCCACTTTCCATCATCTTTGGTAAGTCGTGGGAAATGGGCGAGGTGCCTGAGGATTGGCGGATGGCAAAGGTCACACCAATCTATAAGAAGGGCAAGAAGGAGGACCCGGGTAATTATAGACCGGTCAGCCTTACCTCCATCCCTGGAAAGATGATGGAACAACTTATTCTTGACTCCATCACTAGGCATATCAAGGATGAGGGGGTCATTAAGAACAGCCAACATGGTTTTATGAGGGGGAAGTCATGTATGACCAACCTTATAGCCTTCTATGAGGAAGTGACTAGGTGGAGGGATGATGGTAGAGCGGTAGATGTAGTTTTTCTTGATTTCAGTACGGCATTTGATACTGTCTCCCACAGCATCCTCATAGATAAGCTAAGGAAGTGTGGGCTTGATGATCAAGTAGTGAGGTGGATCGAGAACTGGTTGAAAGGAAGAAGGCAGAGAGTTGTGGTCAATGGCGCAGAATCTAGCTGGAGGTCTGTGACTAGTGGAGTTCCTCAGGGGTCGGTGCTGGGACCGGTGCTGTTTAATATTTTCATCAATGACCTGGATGAGGGAACTGAGTGCACCCTCAGCAAGTTTGCTGATGACACAAAACTGGGAGGAGTGGCTGACACACCAGAGGACTGTGCTGCCATTCAGCGAGACCTGGACAGGCTGGAGAGTTGGGCGGGGAGAAACTTGATGAAATTTAACAAGGGCAAGTGTAGAGTCTTGCATCTGGGGAAGAACAACCCCATGTACCAGTACAGGTTGGGGGGTGACCTGCTGGAAAGTAGCGAAGGGGAAAGGGACCTGGGGGTCCTGGTGGATAGGAGGATGACCATGAGCCAGCAATGTGCTCTTGTGGCCAAGAAGGCAAATGGCATCTTAGGGTGCATTAGAAAGGGAGTGGTTAGTAGGTCAAGAGAGGTTCTCCTCCCCCTCTACTCAGCCTTGGTGAGGCCGCATCTAGAATATTGCGTCCAGTTCTGGGCCCCTCTGTTCAAGAAGGACAGGGAATTGCTTGAAGGAGTCCAGCGCAGAGCCACAAAGATGATTAAGGGAGTGGAACATCTCCCTTATGAGGAGAGGCTGAGGGAGCTGGGTCTCTTTAGCTTGCAAAAGAGGAGACTGAGGGGTGACCTCATCAATGTTTACAAATATGTGAAGGGTAGGTGTCAGGATGATGGAGCTAGGCTTTTTTCAGTGATATCCAGTGATAGGACAAGGGGCAATGGGTGTAAACTGGAACATAGGAAGTTCCACGTTAACATCAGGAAGAACTTCTTTACTGTAAGAGTGACAGAGCACTTGAACAGGTTGCCCAGGGGGGTTGTGGAGTCTCCTACACTGGAGATATTCAAGGCCCGCCTGGACAAGTTCCTGTGTGATGTACTGTAGGTTACCCTGCTCTTGCAGGGGGGTTGGACTAGATGATCTTTTTAGGTCCCTTCCAACACTTGGGATTCTGTGATTCTGTGATTCTGTGAGTGGAGAGCTGTGCATTTCGGTTTAGAGCTAGAGTGGAAATCAGCGCAATTCGGTTTAGAGCTGAAGTGGAGAGCTGCGCATTTTGGTTTAGAGCTGGAGTGGAGAGCTGGAGTGGAGAGCTGCGCATTTCGGTTTAGACCTGGAGTGGAGAGCTGCACATTTTGGGTTAGAGCTGGAGTGGAGAGCTACACATTTCAGTTCAGAGCTGGAGTGGAGAGCTGCACATTTGGGTTTAGAGCTGGAGTGGAGAGCTGGAGTGGAGAGCTGCACATTTCAGTTTAGAGCTGGAGTGGAGAGCTGCACATTTCGGTTTAGACTTGGAGTGGAGAGCTGCACAGTTAGTTTTAGAGCTGGAGTGGAGTGCTGCACATTTTGGTTTAGAGCTGGATTAGAGAGCTGGAGTGGAGAGCTGCATATTTCGGTTTAGAGATGGAGTGGATTGCTGTACATATCGGTTTAGTGTCGGGAGGGAGAACTGCACATTTCGGTTTAGAGATGTAGGGGCTAGCTTCACATTTCGGTTCAGAGCTGGAGTGAACAGCTGCACATTTAGAGTTGGAATGGAGAGCTGGAGTGTAGAGCTGCACATTTCTGTTTACATCTTTAGTGGAGAGCTGCGCATTTCGGTTTAGAGGTGGAGTGCAGAGCTGGAGTGGAGAGCTGCAAATTTCGATTTAGAGCTGGTGTGGAGTGAAGTACATTTCGGTTTAGAGCTGTAGTGGAGAGCTCGACTGGAGAGCTGCACATTTCGGTTTAGAGCTGGAGTGGAGAGCTGCACATTTCGGTTTATTGCTGGAGTGGAGTGCTGTACATTTCGGTTTAGAGCTGGAGTAGAGAGCTGGAATGGAGAGCTGCACCTTTTGGTTTAGAGCTGGACTGGAGAGCTACACATTTCGGTTTAGAGGTGAAGTGGAGAGTTTCACATTTTGGTGTAGAGATGGAGTGGAGAGCTGCGCATTTCAGTTTTGAGCTGGAGTGGAGAGCAGGTGTGGAGAGCTGGAGTGGAGAGCGGGAGTGGAGAGCTGCGCATTTCGGTTTAGAGCTGGAGTGGAGAGCTGCGCATTTTGTTTAAGAGCTGGAGTGGAGAGCTGCGCATATCTTTTTAGAGCTGGAGTGGAGAACTGGAGTGGAGAGCTGTGCATTTCAGTTTAGAGCTGGAGTGGAAATCAGCGCATTTCGGTTTAGAGCTGAAGTGGAGAGCTGCGCATTTCGGTTTAGAGCTGGAGTTGAGACCTGGAGTGGAGAGCTACGCATTTTGTTTTAGAGCTGCAGTGGAGAACTGGAGTGGAGGGCTGTGCATTTCGGTTTAGAGCTGGAGTGGAGAGCTGGAGTGGAGAGCTGCGCATTTCGGATTAGAGCTGGAGTGGAGACCTGGAGTGGAGAGCTGCGCATTTCGGTTTAGAGCTGAAGTGGAGACCTGGAGTGGAAAGCTGCGCATTTCGGTTTAGAGCTGGAGTGGAGAGCTGCGCATTTCGGTTTAGAGCTGGAGTGCAGAGCTGCGCATTTCGGTTTTGAGCTGGAGTGGAGAGCTGCGCATTTCAGTTTAGAGCTGGATTGGAGACTTGGAGTGGAGAGCTGCGCATATCGGTTTAGAGCTGTAGTGGAGTGCTGCGCATTTCGGTTTAGAGCTGGAGTGGAGAGCTGCGCGTTTCAGTTTAGAGCTGGAGTGGAGAGCTGCGCGTTTCAGTTTTGAGATGGAGTGGAGAGCAGGTGTGGAGAGCTGGAGTGGAGAGCGGGAGTGGAGAGCCGCGCATTTCGGTTTAGAGTTGGAGTGGAGAGCTGCGCATTTTGTTTAAGAGCTGGAGGGGAGAGCTGTGCATTTCGGTTTTGAACTGGAATGGAGAGCTGTGCATTTCGGTTTAGAGCTGGAGTGGAAATCAGCGCAATTCGGTTTAGAGCTGAAGTGGAGAGCTGCGCATTTTGGTTTAGAGCTGCAGTGGAGAACTGGAGTGGAGGGCTGTGCATTTCGGTTTAGAGCTGGAGTGGAGAGCTGGAGTGGAGAGCTGCGCATTTCGGTTTAGACCTGGAGTGGAGAGCTGCACATATCGGGTTAGAGCTGGAGTGGAGAGCTACACATTTCAGTTCAGAGCTGGAGTGGAGAGCTGCACATTTGGGTTTAGAGCTGGAGTGGAGAGCTGGAGTGGAGAGCTGCACATTTCAGTTTAGAGCTGGAGTGGAGAGCTGCACATTTCGGTTTAGACTTGGAGTGGAGAGCTGCACAGTTAGTTTTAGAGCTGGAGTGGAGTGCTGCACATTTTGGTTTAGAGCTGGATTAGAGAGCTGGAGTGGAGAGCTGCATATTTCGGTTTAGAGATGGAGTGGATTGCTGTACATATCTGTTTAGTGTCGGGAGGGAGAACTGCACATTTCGGTTTAGAGATGTAGGGGCTAGCTTCACATTTCGTTTCAGAGCTGGAGTGAACAGCTGCACATTTAGAGTTGGAATGGAGAGCTGGAGTGTAGAGCTGCACATTTCTGTTTACATCTTTAGTGGAGAGCTGCGCATTTCGGTTTAGAGGTGGAGTGCAGAGCTGGAGTGGAGAGATGCAAATTTCGATTTAGAGCTGGTGTGGAGTGAAGTACATTTCGGTTTAGAGCTGTAGTGGAGAGCTCGACTGGAGAGCTGCACATTTCGGTTTAGAGCTGGAGTGGAGAGCTGCACATTTCGGTTTATTGCTGGAGTGGAGTGCTGTACATTTCGGTTTAGAGCTGGAGTAGAGAGCTGGAATGGAGAGCTGCACCTTTTGGTTTAGAGCTGGACTGGAGAGCTGCACATTTCGGTTTAGAGGTGAAGTGGAGAGTTTCACATTTTGGTGTAGAGATGGAGTGGAGAGCTGCGCATTTCAGTTTTGAGCTGGAGTGGAGAGCAGGTGTGGAGAGCTGGAGTGGAGAGCGGGAGTGGAGAGCTGCGCATTTCGGTTTAGAGCTGGAGTGGAGAGCTGCGCATTTTGTTTAAGAGCTGGAGTGGAGAGCTGCGCATATCTTTTTAGAGCTGGAGTGGAGAACTGGAGTGGAGAGCTGTGCATTTCAGTTTAGAGCTGGAGTGGAAATCAGCGCATTTCGGTTTAGAGCTGAAGTGGAGAGCTGCGCATTTCGGTTTAGAGCTGGAGTTGAGACCTAGAGTGGAGAGCTACGGATTTTGTTTTAGAGCTGCAGTGGAGAACTGGAGTGGAGGGCTGTGCATTTCGGTTTAGAGCTGGAGTGGAGAGCTGGAGTGGAGAGCTGCGCATTTCGGTTTAGAGCTGGAGTGGAGACCTGGAGTGGAGAGCTGCGCATTTCGGTTTAGAGCTGAAGTGGAGACCTGGAGTGGAAAGCTGCGCATTTCGGTTTAGAGCTGGAGTGGAGAGCTGCGCATTTCGGTTTAGAGCTGGAGTGCAGAGCTGCGCATTTCGGTTTTGAGCTGGAGTGGAGAGCTGCGCATTTCAGTTTAGAGCTGGATTGGAGACTTGGAGTGGAGAGCTGCGCATATCGGTTTAGAGCTGTAGTGGAGTGCTGCGCATTTCGGTTTAGAGCTGGAGTGGAGAGCTGCGCGTTTCAGTTTAGAGCTGGAGTGGAGAGCTGCGCGTTTCAGTTTTGAGCTGGAGTGGAGAGCAGGTGTGGAGAGCTGGAGTGGAGAGCGGGAGTGGAGAGCCGCGCATTTCGGTTTAGAGTTGGAGTGGAGAGCTGCGCATTTCGTTTAAGAGCTGGAGGGGAGAGCTGTGCATTTCGGTTTTGAGCTGGAATGGAGAGCTGTGCATTTCGGTTTAGAGCTGGAGTGGAAATCAGCGCAATTCGGTTTAGAGCTGAAGTGGAGAGCTGCGCATTTTGGTTTAGAGCTGCAGTGGAGAACTGGAGTGGAGGGCTGTGCATTTCGGTTTAGAGCTGGAGTGGAGAGCTGGAGTGGTGAGCTGCGCATTTCGGTTTAGACCTGGAGTGGAGAGCTGCACATTTTGGGTTAGAGCTGGAGTGGAGAGCTACACATTTCAGTTCAGAGCTGGAGTGGAGAGCTGCACATTTGGGTTTAGAGCTGGAGTGGAGAGCTGGAGTGGAGAGCTGCACATTTCAGTTTAGAGCTGGAGTGGAGAGCTGCACATTTCGGTTTAGACTTGGAGTGGAGAGCTGCACAGTTAGTTTTAGAGCTGGAGTGGAGTGCTGCACATTTTGGTTTAGAGCTGGATTAGAGAGCTGGAGTGGAGAGCTGCATATTTCGGTTTAGAGATGGAGTGGATTGCTGTACATATCGGTTTAGAGTTGGGAGGGAGAACTGCACATTTCGGTTTAGAGATGTAGGGGCGAGCTTCACATTTCGGTTCAGAGCTGGAGTGAACAGCTGCACATTTAGAGTTGGAATGGAGAGCTGGAGTGTAGAGCTGCACATTTCTGTTTACATCTTTAGTGGAGAGCTGCGCATTTCGGTTTAGAGGTGGAGTGCAGAGCTGGAGTGGAGAGCTGCAAATTTCGATTTAGAGCTGGTGTGGAGTGAAGTACATTTCGGTTTAGAGCTGTAGTGGAGAGCTCGACTGGAGAGCTGCACATTTCGGTTTAGAGCTGGAGTGGAGAGCTGCACATTTCGGTTTATTGCTGGAGTGGAGTGCTGTACATTTCGGTTTAGAGCTGGAGTAGAGAGCTGGAATGGAGAGCTGCACCTTTTATTTTAGAGCTGGACTGGAGAGCTGCACATTTCGGTTTAGAGGTGAAGTGCAGAGTTTCACATTTTGGTGTAGAGATGGAGTGGAGAGCTGCGCATTTCGGTTTAGAGGTGGAGTAGAGAGCTCGTGTGGAGAGCTGGAGTGGAGAGTTGGAGTGGAGAGCTTGAGTGGAGAGCTGCGCATATCGGTATAGAGCTGGAGTGGAGAGCTGCGCATTTCGTTTAAGATTTGGAGTGGAGAGCGGCAGATTTCTGTTTAGAGCTGGTGTGGAGAGTTTCACATTTTGGTTTAGAGGTGGAGTGGAGAGGTGCACATTTCGGGTTAGAGATGAAGTGGAGAGCTGCACATTTTTGTTTAGAGCTAGATTGGGGAGCTGCACATTTTGGTTTAGAGCTGGAGTGGAGAGCTGCACATATCGGTTTCGATCTGGAGTGGAGAGCTGGAGTGGAGAGCTGCGCATTTCGGTTTTGAGCTGGAGTGGAGAGCTGCGCATATCGGTTTAGAGCTGGAGTGGACAGCTGGAGTGGAGAGCTGCGCATTTCGGTTTAGAGCTGGAGTGGAGAGCTGCGCATTTCGGTTTAGAGCTGGAGTGCCGAGCTGCGCATTTCGGTTTAGAGCTGGAGTGGAGAGCTGGAGTGGAGAGCTGCGCATTTCGGTTTTGAGCTGGAGTGGAGAGCTGCGCTCTTCGTTTTAGAGCCGGAGTGGAGAGTTGCGCATTTCCGTTTAGAGCTGGAGTGGAGTGCAGCGCATTTCGGTTTTGAGCTGGAGTGGAGAGCTGCGCATTTCGGTTTAGAGCTGGAGTGGAGAGCTGCGCATTTCGGTTTAGAGCTGGAGTGGAGAGCTGGAGTGGAGAGCTGCGCATTTCGGTTTAGATCTGGAGTGGAGAGCTGGAGTGGAGAGCTGCGCATTTCGGTTTAGAGCTGTAGTGGAGACCTCGAGTGGAGAGCTGCACATTTTGGTTTAGAGCTGGAGTGGAGAGCTGCGCATTTCGGTTAATAGCTGGAGTGCAGAGCTGCGCATTTCGGTTTAGAGCTGGAGTGGAGAGCTGCGCATTTCGGTTTAGAGCTGGAGTGGAGAGCTGCGCATTTCGGTTTAGAGCTGGAATGGAGACTTGGAGTGGAGAGCTGCGCATTTCGGTTTAGAGCTGGAGTGGAGTGCTGGAGAGGAGAGATGTACGATTTGGTTTAGAGCTGGAGTGGAGAGCTGCGCACTTCGTTTTAGAGCTGGAGTGGAGAGCTGCGCATTTCTGTTTAGAGCTGGAGTGGAGTGCTGCGCATTACGGCTTAGAGCTGGACTGGAGAGCTGCGCATTTCGGTTTAGAGCTGGACTGGAGAGCTGCGCATTTAGGTTTAGAGCTGGAGTGGAGAGCTGTGCATTTCGGTTTAAAGCTGGAGTGGAGAGCTGCGCATTTCAGTTTTGAGCTGGAGTGGAGAGCAGGTGTGGAGAGCTGGAGTGGAGAGCGGGAGTGGAGAGCTGCGCATTTCGGTTTAGAGCTGGTGTGGAGAGCTGCGCATTTCGTTTAAGAGCTGGAGGGGAGAGCTGCGCATTTCTGTTTTGAGCTGGAGTGGAGAGCTGCGCATATCTGTTTAGAGCTGGAGTAGAGAACTGGAGTGGAGAGCTGTGCATTTCGGTTTAGAGCTGGAGTGGAAATCAGCGCATTTCGGTTTAGAGCTGAAGTGGAGAGCTGCGCATTTCAGTTTAGAGCTGGAGTGGAGACCTGGAGTGGAGAGCTACGCATTTTGGTTTAGAGCTGCAGGGGACAACTGGAGTGGAGGGCTGTGCATTTCGGTTTAGAGCTGGAGTGGAGAGCTGGAGTGGAGAGCTGCACATTTCGGTTTATTGCTGGAGTGGAGTGCTGTACATTTCGGTTTAGAGCTGGAGTAGAGAGCTGGAATGGAGAGCTGCACCTTTTATTTTAGAGCTGGACTGGAGAGCTGCACATTTCGGTTTAGAGGTGAAGTGGAGAGTTTCACATTTTGGTGTAGAGATGGAGTGGAGAGCTGCGCATTTCGGTTTAGAGCTGGAGTAGAGAGCTGGTGTGGAGAGCTGGAGTGGAGAGTTGGAGTGGAGAGCTTGAGTGGAGAGCTGCGCATATCGGTATAGAGCTGGAGTGGAGAGCTGCGCATTTCGTTTAAGATTTGGAGTGGAGAGCGGCAGATTTCTGTTTAGAGCTGGTGTGGAGAGTTTCACATTTTGGTTTAGAGGTGGAGTGGAGAGGTGCACATTTCGGGTTAGAGATGAAGTGGAGAGCTGCACATTTTTGTTTAGAGCTAGATTGGGGAGCTGCACATTTTGGTTTAGAGCTGGAGTGGAGAGCTGGAGTGGAGAGCTACACATTTCGGTTTAGAGCTAGAGTGGAGACCTGCACATTTCGGTTTAGAGCTGTAGTGGAGGGCTGGAGTGGAGAGCTGCACATATCGGTTTCGATCTGGAGTGGAGAGCTGGAGTGGAGAGCTGCGCATTTCGGTTTTGAGCTGGAGTGGAGAGCTGCGCATATCGGTTTAGAGCTGGAGTGGAGACCACGAGTGGAGAGCTGCGCATTTCGGTTTAGATCTGGAGTGGACAGCTGGAGTGGAGAGCTGCGCATTTTGGTTTAGAGCTGGAGTGGAGAGCTGCGCATTTCGGTTTAGAGCTGGAGTGCCGAGCTGCGCATTTCGGTTTAGAGCTGGAGTGGAGAGCTGGAGTGGAGAGCTGCGCATTTCGGTTTTGAGCTGGAGTGGAGAGCTGCACTCTTCGTTTTAGAGCCGGAGTGGAGAGTTGCGCATTTCCGTTTAGAGCTGGAGTGGAGTGCAGCGCATTTCGGTTTTGAGATGGAGTGGAGAGCTGCGCATTTCGGTTTAGAGCTGGAGTGGAGAGCTGCGCATTTCGGTTTAGAGCTGGAGTGGAGAGCTGGAGTGGAGAGCTGCGCATTTCGGTTTAGATCTGGAGTGGAGAGCTGGAGTGGAGAGCTGAGCATTTCGGCTTAGAGCTGTAGTGGAGACCTCGAGTGGAGAGCTGCACATTTTGGTTTAGAGCTGGAGTGGAGAGCTGCGCATTTCGGTTAATAGCTGGAGTGCAGAGCTGCGCATTTCGGTTTAGAGCTGGAGTGGAGAGCTGCGCATTTCGGTTTAGAGCTGGAGTGGAGACTTGGAGTGGAGAGCTGCGCATTTCGGTTTAGAGCTGGAGTGGAGTGCTGGAGAGGAGAGATGTACGATTTGGTTTAGAGCTATAGTGGAGAGCTGCGCACTTCGTTTTAGAGCTGGAGTGGAGAGCTTCGCATTGCGGTTTAGAGCTGGACTGGAGAGCTGCGCATTTCGGTTTAGAGCTGGACTGGAGAGCTGCGCACTTAGGTTTAGAGCTGGAGTGGAGAGCTGTGCATTTCGGTTTAAAGCTGGAGTGGAGAGCTGCGCATTTCAGTTTTGAGCTGGAGTGGAGAGCAGGTGTGGAGAGCTGGAGTGGAGAGCGGGAGTGGAGAGCTGCGCATTTCGGTTTAGAGCTGGTGTGGAGAGCTGCGCATTTCGTTTAAGAGCTGGAGGGGAGAGCTGCGCATTTCTGTTTTGAGCTGGAGTGGAGAGCTGCGCATATCTGTTTAGAGCTGGAGTGGAGAACTGGAGTGGAGAGCTGTGCATTTCGGTTTAGAGCTGGAGTGGAAATCAGCGCATTTCGGTTTAGAGCTGAAGTGGAGAGCTGCGCATTTCAGTTTAGAGCTGGAGTGGAGACCTGGAGTGGAGAGCTACGCATTTTGGTTTAGAGCTGCAGGGGACAACTGGAGTGGAGGGCTGTGCATTTCGGTTTAGAGCTGGAGTGGAGAGCTGGAGTGGAGAGCTGCGCATTTCGGTTTAGACCTGGAGTGGAGAGCTGCACATTTTGGGTTAGAGCTGGAGTGGAGAGCTACGCATTTCAGTTCAGATCTGGAGTGGAGAGCTGCACATTTGGGTTTAGAGCTGGAGTGGAGAGCTGGAGTGGAGAGCAGCATATTTCGGTTTAGAGCTGGAGTGGAGTGCTGCACATTTTGGTTTAGAGCTGGATTAGAGAGCTGGAGTGGAGAGCTGCATATTTCGGTTTGGAGATGGAGTGGAGTGCTGCACATATCGGTTTAGAGTCGGGAGGTAGAACTGCACATTTCGGTTTAGAGATGTAGGGGCGAGCTTCACATTTCGGTTCAGAGCTGGAGTGAACAGCTGCACATATAGAGTTGGAATGGAGAGCTGGAGTGGAGTGCTGCACATTTCGGTTTACATCTGTAGTGGAGAGCTGCGCATTAAGGTTTAGAGCTGGAGTGGAGAGCTGGAGTGGAGAGCTGCACATTTCGGTTTAGAGCATTAGTGGAGAGCTGGAGTGGAGAAATGCACATATCAGTTTCGATCTGGAGTGGAGAGCTGGAGTGCAGAGCTGCGCATTTCGGTTTTGAGCTGGAGTGGAGAGCTGCGCATTTCGGTTTAGAGCTGGAGTGGAGACCTGGAGTGGAGAGCTGCGCATTTTGGTTTAGAGCTGGAGTGGAGAGCTGCGCATTTCGGTTTCGTTCTGGAGTGGAGAGCTGGAGTGCAGAGCTGCACATTTCGGTTTTGAGCTGGAGTGGAGAGCTGCGCATATTGGTTTAGAGCTGGAGTGGAGACCTGGAGTGGAGAGCTGCTCATTTCGGTTTAGAGCTGGAGTGGAGAGCTGCACATTTTGGTTTAGAGCTGGATTAGAGAGCTGGAGTGGAGAGCTGCATATTTCGGTTTGGAGATGGAGTGGAGTGCTGCACATATCGGTTTAGAGTCGGGAGGGAGAACTGCACATTTCGGTTTAGAGATGTAGGGGCGAGCTTCACATTTCGGTTTAGAGCTGGAGTGAACAGCTGCACATATAGAGTTGGAATGGAGAGCTGGAGTGGAGAGCTGCACATTTCGGTTTACATCTGTAGTGGAGAGCTGCGCATTTCGGTTTAGAGGTGGAGTGGAGAGCTGGAGTGGAGAGCTGCACATTTCGGTTTAGAGCTTTAGTGGAGAGCTGGAGTGGAGAGCTGCACATATCGGATTCGTTCTGGAGTGGAGAGCTGGAGTGCAGAGCTGCGCATTTGGGTTTTGAGCTGGAGTGGAGAGCTGCGCATATTGGTTTAGAGCTGCAGTGGAGACCTGGAGTGGAGAACTGCTCATTTCGGTTTAGATCTGGAGTGGAGAGCTGGAGTGGAGAGCTGCGCATTTCTGTTTAGAGCTGGAGTGGAGACCTGGAGTGGAGAGCTGCGCATTTTGGTTTAGATCTGGAGTGGAGAGCTGCGCATTTCGGTTTAGAGCTGGAGTGCAGAGCTGCGCATTTCGGTTTAGAGCTGGAGTGGAGTGCTGCGCATTTCGGTTTAGAGCTGGAGTAGAGACTTGGAGTGGAGAGCTGCGCATTTGGTTTAGAGCTGGAGTGGAGAGCTGGAGTGGAGAGCTGCGCATTTCAGTTTTGAGCTGGAGTGGAGAGCTGCGCTCTTCGTTTTAGAGCCGGAGTGGAGAGCTGCGCATTTCCGTTTAGAGCTGGAGTGGAGTGCAGCCCATTTCGGTTTAGAGCTGGAGTGGAGAGTTGCGCATTTTGGTTTAGAGCTGGAGTGGAGAGCTGCGCATTTCGGTTTAGAGCTGGAGTGGAGAGCTGGAGTGGAGAGCTGCGCATTTTGGTTTAGAGCTGGAGTGGAGAGCTGGAGTGGAGAGCTGCGCATTTCGGTTTAGAGCTGGAGTGGAGACCTGGAGTGGAAAGCTGCGCATTTTGGCTTAGAGCTGGAGTGGAGAGCTGCACATTTCGGTTTAGAGCTGGAGTGCAGAGCTGCGCATTTCGGTTTAGAGCTGGAGTGGAGAGCTGCGCTCTTCGTTTTAGAGCCGGAGTGGAGAGCTGCGCATTTCCGTTTAGAGCTGGAGTGGAGTGCAGCGCATTTCGGTTTAGAGCTGGAGTGGAGAGCTGCGCATTTCGGTTTAGAGCTGGAGTGGAGAGCTGCGCATTTCGGTTTAGAGCTGGAGTGGAGACCTGGAGTGGAGAGCTGCGCATTTCGGTTTAGATCTGGAGTGGAGAGCTGGAGTGGAGAGCTGCGCATTTCGGTTTAGAGCTGGAGTGGAGACCTGGAGTGGAAAGCTGCGCATTTTGGTTTAGAGCTGGAGTGGAGAGCTGCGCATTTCGGTTTAGAGCTGGAGTGGAGACTTGGAGTGGAGAGCTGCGCATTTCGGTTTAGAGCTGGAGTGGAGTGCTGGAGAGGAGAGCTGTACAATTTGGTTTAGAGCTGGAGTGGAGAGCTGCGCACTTCGTTTTAGAGCTGGAGTGGAGAGCTGCGCATTTCCGTTTAGAGCTGGAGTGGAGTGCTGCACATTACGGTTTAGAGCTGGACTGGAGAGCTGCGCATTTCGGTTTAGAGCTGGAGTGGAGAGCTGTGCATTTCGGTTTAAAGCTGGAGTGGAGAGCTGCGCATTTCAGTTTTGAGCTGGAGTGAAGAGCAGGTGTGGAGAGCTGGAGTGGAGAGCGGGAGTGGAGAGCTGCGCATTTCGGTTTAGAGCTGGAGGGGAGAGCTGCGCATTTCTGTTTTGAGCTGGAGTGGAGAGCTGCGCATATCTGTTTAGAGCTGGAGTAGAGAACTGGAGTGGAGAGCTGTGCATTTCGGTTTAGAGCTGGAGTGGAAATCAGCGCATTTCGGTTTAGAGCTGGAGTGGAGAGCTGCGCATTTCAGTTTAGAGCTGGAGTGGAGACCTGGAGTGGAGAGCTACGCATTTTGGTTTAGAGCTGCAGTGGACAACTGGAGTGGAGGGCTGTGCATTTCGGTTTAGAGCTGGAGTGGAGAGCTGGAGTGGAGAGCTGCGCATTTCGGTTTAGACCTGGAGTGGAGAGCTGCACATTTTGGGTTAGAGCTGGAGTGGAGAGCTACGCATTTCAATTCAGAGCTGGAGTGGAGGGCTGCACATTTGGGTTTAGAGCTGGAGTGGAGAGCTGGAGTGGAGAGCTGCACATTTCGGTTTAGAGCTGGAGTGGAGAGCTGCACATTTCGGTTTAGACTTGGAGTGGAGAGCTGCACAGTTAGTTTTAGAGCTGGAGTGGAGTGCTGCACATTTTGGTTTAGAGCTGGATTAGAGAGCTGGTGTGGAGAGCTGCATATTTCGGTTTGGAGATGGAGTGGAGTGCTGCACATGTCGGTTTAGAGTCGGGAGGGAGAACTGCACATTTCGGTTTAGAGATGTAGGGGCGAGCTTCACATTTCGGTTCAGAGCTGGAGTGAACAGCTGCACATATAGAGTTGGAATGGAGAGCTGAGTGGAGTGCTGCACATTTCGGTTTACATCTGTAGTGGAGAGCTGCGCATTTCGGTTTAGAGGTGGAGTGGAGAGCTGGAGTGGAGAGCTGCACATTTCGGTTTAGAGCTTTAGTGGAGAGCTGGAGTGGAGAGCTGCACATATCGGTTTCGTTCTGGAGTGGAGAGCTGGAGTGCAGAGCTGCGCATTTCGGTTTTGAGCTGGAGTGGAGAGCTGCGCATATTGGATTAGAGCTGGAGTGGAGACCTGGAGTGGAGAGCTGCTCATTTCGGTTTAGATCTGGAGTGGAGAGCTGGAGTGGAGAGCTGCGCATTTCGGTTTAGAGCTGGAGTGGAGACCTGGAGTGGAGAGCTGCGCATTTTGGTTTAGAGCTGGAGTGGAGAGCTGCGCATTTCGGTTTAGAGCTGGAGTGCAGAGCTGCGCATTTCGGTTTAGAGCTGGAGTGGAGTGCTGCGCATTTCGGTTTAGAGCTGGAGTAGAGACTTGGAGTGGAGAGCTGCGCATTTCGGTTTAGAGCTGGACTGGAGAGCTGGAGTGGAGAGCTGCGCATTTCAGTTTTGAGCTGGAGTGGTGAGCTTCGCTCTTCGTTTTTGAGCCGGAGTGGAGAGCTGCGCATTTCCGTTTAGAGCTGGAGTGGAGAGCTGCGCATTTTGGTTTAGAGCTGGAGTGGAGAGCTGCGCATTTCGGTTTAGAGCTGGAGTGGAGACCTGGAGTGGAGAGCTGCGCATTTCGGTTTAGAGCTGGAGTGGAGAGCTGGAGTGGAACGCTGCGCATTTTGGTTTAGAGCTGGAGTGGAGAGCTGCGCATTTCGGTTTAGAGCTGGAGTGCAGAGCTGCGCATTTCGGTTTAGAGCTGGAGTGGAGAGCTGCGCTCTTCATTTTAGAGCCGGAGTGGAGAGCTGCGCATTTCCGTTTAGAGCTGGAGTGGAGTGCAGCGCATTTCGGTTTAGAGCTGGAGTGGAGAGCTGCGCATTTCGGTTTAGAGCTGGAGTGGAGAGCTGCGCATTTCGGTTTAGAGCTGGAGTGGAGACCTGGAGTGGAGAGCTGCGCATTTCGGTTTAGATCTGGAGTGGAGAGCTGGAGTGGAGAACTGCGCATTTCGGTTTAGAGCTGGAGTGGAGAGCTGGAGTGGAGAGCTGTACAATTTGGTTTAGAGCTGGAGTGGAGAGCTGCGCATTACGGTTTAGAGCTGGACTGGAGAGCTGCGCATTTCGGTTTAGAGCTGGAGTGGAGAGCTGTGCATTTCGGTTTAAAGCTGGAGTGGAGAGCTGCGCATTTCAGTTTTGAGCTGGAGTGGAGAGCAGGTGTGGAGAGCTGGAGTGGAAAGCGGGAGTGGAGAGCTGCGCATTTACGTTTAGAGCTGGATTGGAGTGCTGCGCATTACGGTTTAGAGCTGGACTGGAGAGCTGCGCATTTCGGTTTAGAGCTGGAGTGGAGAGCTGTGCATTTCGGTTTAAAGCTGGAGTGGAGAGCTGCGCATTTCAGTTTTGAGCTGGAGTGGAGAGCAGGTGTGGAGAGCTGGAGTGGAGAGCGGGAGTGGAGAGCTGCGCATTTCGGTTTAGAGCTGGAGTGGAGAGCTGCGCATTTCGTTTAAGAGCTGGAGGGGAGAGCTGCGCATTTTTGTTTTGAGCTGGAGTTGAGAGCTGCGCATATCTGTTTAGAGCTGGAGTGGAGAACTGGAGTGGAGAGCTGTGCATTTCGGTTTAGAGCTGGAGTGGAAATCAGCGCATTTCGGTTTAGAGCTGAAGTGGAGAGTGGCGCATTTCAGTTTAGAGCTGGAGTGGAGACCTGGAGTGGAGAGCTACGCATTTTGGTTTAGAGCTGCAGTGGACAACTGGAGTGGAGGGCTCTGCATTTCGGTTTAGAGCTTTAGTGGAGAGCTGGAGTGGAGAGCTGCACATATCGGTTTCGTTCTGGAGTGGAGAGCTGGAGTGCAGAGCTGCGCATTTCGGTTTTGAGCTGGAGTGGAGAGCTGCGCATATTGGATTAGAGCTGGAGTGGAGACCTGGAGTGGAGAGCTGCTCATTTCGGTTTAGATCTGGAGTGGAGAGCTGGAGTGGAGAGCTGCGCATTTCGGTTTAGAGCTGGAGTGGAGACCTGGAGTGGAGAGCTGCGCATTTTGGTTTAGAGCTGGAGTGGAGAGCTGCGCATTTCGGTTTAGAGCTGGAGTGCAGAGCTGCGCATTTCGGTTTAGAGCTGGAGTGGAGTGCTGCGCATTTCGGTTTAGAGCTGGAGTAGAGACTTGGAGTGGAGAGCTGCGCATTTCGGTTTAGAGCTGGACTGGAGAGCTGGAGTGGAGAGCTGCGCATTTCAGTTTTGAGCTGGAGTGGTGAGCTTCGCTCTTCGTTTTTGAGCCGGAGTGGAGAGCTGCGCATTTCCGTTTAGAGCTGGAGTGGAGAGCTGCGCATTTTGGTTTAGAGCTGGAGTGGAGAGCTGCGCATTTCGGTTTAGAGCTGGAGTGGAGACCTGGAGTGGAGAGCTGCGCATTTCGGTTTAGAGCTGGAGTGGAGAGCTGGAGTGGAACGCTGCGCATTTTGGTTTAGAGCTGGAGTGGAGAGCTGCGCATTTCGGTTTAGAGCTGGAGTGCAGAGCTGCGCATTTCGGTTTAGAGCTGGAGTGGAGAGCTGCGCTCTTCATTTTAGAGCCGGAGTGGAGAGCTGCGCATTTCCGTTTAGAGCTGGAGTGGAGTGCAGCGCATTTCGGTTTAGAGCTGGAGTGGAGAGCTGCGCATTTCGGTTTAGAGCTGGAGTGGAGAGCTGCGCATTTCGGTTTAGAGCTGGAGTGGAGACCTGGAGTGGAGAGCTGCGCATTTCGGTTTAGATCTGGAGTGGAGAGCTGGAGTGGAGAACTGCGCATTTCGGTTTAGAGCTGGAGTGGAGAGCTGGAGTGGAGAGCTGTACAATTTGGTTTAGAGCTGGAGTGGAGAGCTGCGCATTACGGTTTAGAGCTGGACTGGAGAGCTGCGCATTTCGGTTTAGAGCTGGAGTGGAGAGCTGTGCATTTCGGTTTAAAGCTGGAGTGGAGAGCTGCGCATTTCAGTTTTGAGCTGGAGTGGAGAGCAGGTGTGGAGAGCTGGAGTGGAAAGCGGGAGTGGAGAGCTGCGCATTTACGTTTAGAGCTGGATTGGAGTGCTGCGCATTACGGTTTAGAGCTGGACTGGAGAGCTGCGCATTTCGGTTTAGAGCTGGAGTGGAGAGCTGTGCATTTCGGTTTAAAGCTGGAGTGGAGAGCTGCGCATTTCAGTTTTGAGCTGGAGTGGAGAGCAGGTGTGGAGAGCTGGAGTGGAGAGCGGGAGTGGAGAGCTGCGCATTTCGGTTTAGAGCTGGAGTGGAGAGCTGCGCATTTCGTTTAAGAGCTGGAGGGGAGAGCTGCGCATTTTTGTTTTGAGCTGGAGTTGAGAGCTGCGCATATCTGTTTAGAGCTGGAGTGGAGAACTGGAGTGGAGAGCTGTGCATTTCGGTTTAGAGCTGGAGTGGAAATCAGCGCATTTCGGTTTAGAGCTGAAGTGGAGAGTGGCGCATTTCAGTTTAGAGCTGGAGTGGAGACCTGGAGTGGAGAGCTACGCATTTTGGTTTAGAGCTGCAGTGGACAACTGGAGTGGAGGGCTCTGCATTTCGGTTTAGAGCTGGAGTGGAGAGCTGGAGTGGAGAGCTGCGCATTTCGGTTTAGACCTGGAGTGGAGAGCTGCACATTTTGGGTTAGAGCTGGAGTGGAGAGCTACGCATTTCAGTTCAGAGCTGTAGTGGAGAGCTGCACATTTGGGTTTAGAGCTGGAGTGGAGAGCTGGAGTGGAGAGCTGCACATTTCGGTTTAGAGCTGGAGTGGAGAGCTGCACATTTCGGTTTAGACTTGGAGTGGAGAGCTGCACAGTTAGTTTAAGAGCTGGAGTGGAGTGCTGCACATTATGGTTTAGAGCTGGATTAGAGAGCTGGAGTGGAGAGCTGCATATTTCGGTTTGGAGATGGAGTGGAGTGCTGCACATATCGGTTTAGTGTCGGGAGGGAGAACTGCACATTTCGGTTTAGAGATGTAGGGGCGAGCTTCACATTTCGGTTCAGAGCTGGAGTGAACAGCTGCACATATAGAGTTGGAATGGAGAGCTGGAGTGGAGAGCTGCACATTTTGGTTTAGAGCTTTAGTGGAGAGCTGGAGTAGAGAGCTGCACATTTCGGTTTCGATCTGGAGTGGAGAGCTGGAGTGCAGCGCTGCGCATTTCAGTTTTGAGCTGGAGTAGAGAGCTGCGCATATTGGTTTAGAGCTGGAGTGGAGACCTGGAGTGGAGAGCTGCTCATTTCGGTTTAGATCTGGAGTGGAGAGCTGGAGTGGAGAGCAGCGCATTTCGGTTTAGAGCTGGAGTGGAGACCTGGAGTGGAGAGCTGCGCATTTTGGTTTAGAGCTGGAGTGGAGAGCTGCGCATTTCGGTTTAGAGCCGGAGTGCAGAGCTGCGCATTTCGGTTTAGAGCTGGAGTGGAGAGCTGGAGTGGAGAGCTGCGCATTTCAGTTTTGAGCTGGAGTGGAGAGCTGCGCTCTTCGTTTTAGAGCCGGAGTGGAGAGCTGCGCATTTCCGTTTAGAGCTGGAGTGGAGTGCAGCGCATTTCGGTTTAGAGCTGGAGAGGAGAGCTGCGCATTTCGGTTTAGAGCTGGAGTGGAGAGCTGCGCATTTCGGTTTAGAGCTGGAGTGGAGACCTGGTGTGGAGAGCTGCGCATTTCGGTTTAGATCTGGAGTGGAGAGCTGGAGTGGAGAGCTGTGCATTTCGGTTTAGAGCTGGAGTGGAGACCTGGAGTGGAGTGCTGCGCATTTTGGTTTAGAGCTGGAGTGGAGAGCTGCGCATTACGATTTAGTGCTGGAGTGCAGAGCTGCGCATTTCGGTTTAGAGCTGGAGTGGAGAGCTGCGCATTTCGGTTTAGAGCTGGAATGGAGAGCTGGAGTGGAGAGCTGCGCATTTCGGTTTAGAGCTGGAGTGGAGTGCTGGAGAGGAGAGCTGTACAATTGGGTTAGAGCTGGAGTGGAGAGCTGCGCACTTCGTTTTATAGCTGGAGTGGAGAGCTGCGCATTTCCGTTTAGAGCTGGAGTGGAGTGCTGCGCATTACGGTTTAGAGCTGGACTGGAGAGCTGCGCATTTTGGTTTAGAGCTGGACTGGAGAGCTGCGCATTTCGGTTTAGAGCTGGAGTGGAGAGATGCGCATTTCAGTTTTGAGCTGGAGTGGAGAGCAGGTGTGGAGAGCTGGAGTGGAGAGCGGGAGTGGAGAGCTGCGCATTTCGTTTAAGAGCTGGAGTGGAGAGCTGCGCATTTCCGTTTAGAGCTGGAGTGGATAGCTGCGCATATCTGTTTAGAGCTGGAGTGGAGAACTGGAGTGGAGAGCTGTGCATTTCGGTTTAGAGCTGGAGTGGAAATCAGCGCATTTCGGTGTAGAGCTGAAGTGGAGAGCTGCGCATTTTGGTTTAGAGCTGGAGTGGAGACCTGGAGTGGAGGGCTGTGCATTTCGGTTTAGAGCTGCAGTGGAGAACTGGAGTGGAGGGCTGTGCATTTCGGTTTGGAGCTGGAGTGGAGAGCTGGAGTGGAGAGCTGCGCATTTCGGTTTAGACCTGGAGTGGAGAGCTGGAGTGGAGAGCTGCGCATTTCGGTTTAGAGCTGGAGTGGAGAGCTGCACATTTCGGTTTAGACTTGGATTGGAGAGCTGCACAGTTAGTTTTAGAGCTGGAGTGGAGTGCTGCACATTATGGTTTAGAGCTGGATTAGAGAGCTGGAGTGGAGAGCTGCATATTTCGGTTTGGAGATGGAGTGGATTGCTGTACATATCGGTTTAGAGTCGGGAGGGAGAACTGCACATTTCGGTATGGAGATGTAGGTGCGAGCTTCACATTTCGGTTTAGAGCTGGAGTGAACAGCTGCACATTTAGAGTTGGAATGGAGAGCTGGAGTGTAGAGCTGCACATTTCGGTTTACATCTTTAGTGGAGAGCTGCGCATTTCGGTTTAGAGGTGGAGTGCAGAGCTGGAGTGGAGAGCTGCAAATTTCGATTTAGAGCTGGTGTGGAGTGAAGTACATTTCGGTTTAGAGCTTGAGTAGAGAGCTGGTGTGGAGAGCTGGAGTGGAGAGTTGGAGTGGAGAGCTGGAGTGGAGAGCTGCGCATATCGGTATAGAGCTGGAGTGGAGAGCTGTGCATTTCGTTTAAGATTTGGAGTGGAGAGCGGCAGATTTCTGTTTAGAGCTGGTGTGGAGAGTTTCACATTTTGGTTTAGAGGTGGAGTGGAGAGGTGCACATTTCGGGTTAGAGATGAAGTGGAGAGCTGCACATTTTTGTTTAGAGCTAGATTAGGGAGCTGCAAATTTTGGTTTAGAGCTGGAGTGGAGAGCTGGAGTGGAGAGCTGCACATTTCGGTTTAGAGCTGGAGTGGAGACCTGGAGTGGAGAGCTGCGCATTTCGGTTTAGATCTGGAGTGGAGAGCTGGAGTGGAGAACTGCGCATTTCGGTTTAGAGCTGGAGTGGAGAGCTGGAGTGGAGAGCTGTACAATTTGGTTTAGAGCTGGAGTGGAGAGCTGCGCATTACGGTTTAGAGCTGGACTGGAGAGCTGCGCATTTCGGTTTAGAGCTGGAGTGGAGAGCTGTGCATTTCGGTTTAAAGCTGGAGTGGAGAGCTGCGCATTTCAGTTTTGAGCTGGAGTGGAGAGCAGGTGTGGAGAGCTGGAGTGGAAAGCGGGAGTGGAGAGCTGCGCATTTACGTTTAGAGCTGGATTGGAGTGCTGCGCATTACGGTTTAGAGCTGGACTGGAGAGCTGCGCATTTCGGTTTAGAGCTGGAGTGGAGAGCTGTGCATTTCGGTTTAAAGCTGGAGTGGAGAGCTGCGCATTTCAGTTTTGAGCTGGAGTGGAGAGCAGGTGTGGAGAGCTGGAGTGGAGAGCGGGAGTGGAGAGCTGCGCATTTCGGTTTAGAGCTGGAGTGGAGAGCTGCGCATTTCGTTTAAGAGCTGGAGGGGAGAGCTGCGCATTTTTGTTTTGAGCTGGAGTTGAGAGCTGCGCATATCTGTTTAGAGCTGGAGTGGAGAACTGGAGTGGAGAGCTGTGCATTTCGGTTTAGAGCTGGAGTGGAAATCAGCGCATTTCGGTTTAGAGCTGAAGTGGAGAGTGGCGCATTTCAGTTTAGAGCTGGAGTGGAGACCTGGAGTGGAGAGCTACGCATTTTGGTTTAGAGCTGCAGTGGACAACTGGAGTGGAGGGCTCTGCATTTCGGTTTAGAGCTGGAGTGGAGAGCTGGAGTGGAGAGCTGCGCATTTCGGTTTAGACCTGGATTGGAGAGCTGCACATTTTGGGTTAGAGCTGGAGTGGAGAGCTACGCATTTCAGTTCAGAGCTGTAGTGGAGAGCTGCACATTTGGGTTTAGAGCTGGAGTGGAGAGCTGGAGTGGAGAGCTGCACATTTCGGTTTAGAGCTGGAGTGGAGAGCTGCACATTTCGGTTTAGACTTGGAGTGGAGAGCTGCACAGTTAGTTTAAGAGCTGGAGTGGAGTGCTGCACATTATGGTTTAGAGCTGGATTAGAGAGCTGGAGTGGAGAGCTGCATATTTCGGTTTGGAGATGGAGTGGAGTGCTGCACATATCGGTTTAGTGTCGGGAGGGAGAACTGCACATTTCGGTTTAGAGATGTAGGGGCGAGCTTCACATTTCGGTTCAGAGCTGGAGTGAACAGCTGCACATATAGAGTTGGAATGGAGAGCTGGAGTGGAGAGCTGCACATTTTGGTTTAGAGCTTTAGTGGAGAGCTGGAGTAGAGAGCTGCACATTTCGGTTTCGATCTGGAGTGGAGAGCTGGAGTGCAGCGCTGCGCATTTCAGTTTTGAGCTGGAGTAGAGAGCTGCGCATATTGGTTTAGAGCTGGAGTGGAGACCTGGAGTGGAGAGCTGCTCATTTCGGTTTAGATCTGGAGTGGAGAGCTGGAGTGGAGAGCAGCGCATTTCGGTTTAGAGCTGGAGTGGAGACCTGGAGTGGAGAGCTGCGCATTTTGGTTTAGAGCTGGAGTGGAGAGCTGCGCATTTCGGTTTAGAGCCGGAGTGCAGAGCTGCGCATTTCGGTTTAGAGCTGGAGTGGAGAGCTGCGCATTTCAGTTTTGAGCTGGAGTGGAGAGCTGCGCTCTTCGTTTTAGAGCCGGAGTGGAGAGCTGCGCATTTCCGTTTAGAGCTGGAGTGGAGTGCAGCGCATTTCGGTTTAGAGCTGGAGAGGAGAGCTGCGCATTTCGGTTTAGAGCTGGAGTGGAGAGCTGCGCATTTCGGTTTAGAGCTGGAGTGGAGACCTGGTGTGGAGAGCTGCGCATTTCGGTTTAGATCTGGAGTGGAGAGCTGGAGTGGAGAGCTGTGCATTTCGGTTTAGAGCTGGAGTGGAGACCTGGAGTGGAGTGCTGCGCATTTTGGTTTAGAGCTGGAGTGGAGAGCTGCGCATTACGATTTAGTGCTGGAGTGCAGAGCTGCGCATTTCGGTTTAGAGCTGGAGTGGAGAGCTGCGCATTTCGGTTTAGAGCTGGAATGGAGACTTGGAGTGGAGAGCTGCGCATTTCGGTTTAGAGCTGGAGTGGAGTGCTGGAGAGGAGAGCTGTACAATTGGGTTAGAGCTGGAGTGGAGAGCTGCGCACTTCGTTTTATAGCTGGAGTGGAGAGCTGCGCATTTCCGTTTAGAGCTGGAGTGGAGTGCTGCGCATTACGGTTTAGAGCTGGACTGGAGAGCTGCGCATTTTGGTTTAGAGCTGGACTGGAGAGCTGCGCATTTCGGTTTAGAGCTGGAGTGGAGAGATGCGCATTTCAGTTTTGAGCTGGAGTGGAGAGCAGGTGTGGAGAGCTGGAGTGGAGAGCGGGAGTGGAGAGCTGCGCATTTCGTTTAAGAGCTGGAGTGGAGAGCTGCGCATTTCCGTTTAGAGCTGGAGTGGATAGCTGCGCATATCTGTTTAGAGCTGGAGTGGAGAACTGGAGTGGAGAGCTGTGCATTTCGGTTTAGAGCTGGAGTGGAAATCAGCGCATTTCGGTGTAGAGCTGAAGTGGAGAGCTGCGCATTTTGGTTTAGAGCTGGAGTGGAGACCTGGAGTGGAGGGCTGTGCATTTCGGTTTAGAGCTGCAGTGGAGAACTGGAGTGGAGGGCTGTGCATTTCGGTTTAGAGCTGGAGTGGAGAGCTGCACATTTCGGTTTAGACTTGGATTGGAGAGCTGCACAGTTAGTTTTAGAGCTGGAGTGGAGTGCTGCACATTATGGTTTAGAGCTGGATTAGAGAGCTGGAGTGGAGAGCTGCATATTTCGGTTTGGAGATGGAGTGGATTGCTGTACATATCGGTTTAGAGTCGGGAGGGAGAACTGCACATTTCGGTATGGAGATGTAGGTGCGAGCTTCACATTTCGGTTTAGAGCTGGAGTGAACAGCTGCACATTTAGAGTTGGAATGGAGAGCTGGAGTGTAGAGCTGCACATTTCGGTTTACATCTTTAGTGGAGAGCTGCGCATTTCGGTTTAGAGGTGGAGTGCAGAGCTGGAGTGGAGAGCTGCAAATTTCGATTTAGAGCTGGTGTGGAGTGAAGTACATTTCGGTTTAGAGCTTGAGTAGAGAGCTGGTGTGGAGAGCTGGAGTGGAGAGTTGGAGTGGAGAGCTGGAGTGGAGAGCTGCGCATATCGGTATAGAGCTGGAGTGGAGAGCTGTGCATTTCGTTTAAGATTTGGAGTGGAGAGCGGCAGATTTCTGTTTAGAGCTGGTGTGGAGAGTTTCACATTTTGGTTTAGAGGTGGAGTGGAGAGGTGCACATTTCGGGTTAGAGATGAAGTGGAGAGCTGCACATTTTTGTTTAGAGCTAGATTAGGGAGCTGCAAATTTTGGTTTAGAGCTGGAGTGGAGAGCTGGAGTGGAGAGCTGCACATTTCGGTTTAGAGCTAAAGTGGAGACCTGCACATTTCGGTTTAGAGCTGTAGTGGAGGGCTGGAGTGGAGAGCTGCACATATCGGTTTCGATCTGGAGTGGAGAGCTGGAGTGGAGAGCTGCGCATTTCGGTTTTGAGCTGGAGTGGAGAGCTGCGCATATCGGTTTAGAGCTGGAGTGGAGGGCTTTGCATTTCGGTTTGGAGCTGGAGTGGAGAGCTGGAGTGGAGAGCTGCGCATTTCGGTTTAGACCTGGAGTGGAGAGCTGGAGTGGAGAGCTGCGCATTTCGGTTTAGAGATGGAGTGGAGACCTGGAGTGGAAAGCTGCACATTTTGGTTTAGAGTTGGAGTGGAGAGCTGCGCATTTCGGTTTAGAGCTGGAGTGCAGAGCTGCGCATTTCGGTTTAGAGCTAGAGTGGAGAGCAGCGCATTTCGGTTTAGAGCTGGAGTGGAGACTTGGAGTGGAGAGCTGCGCATTTCGGTTTAGAGCTGGAGTGGAGTTCTGCGCATTACGGTTTAGAGCTGGACTGGAGAGCTGCGCATTTCGGTTTAGACCTGGAGTGGAGAGCTGCGCATTTCAGTTTTGAGCTGGAGTGGAGAGCAGGTGTGGAGAGCTGGAGTGGAGAGCGGGAGTGGAGAGCTGCGCATTACGGTTTAGAGCTGGAGTGGAGTGCTGCGCATTTCGTTTAAGAGCTGGAGTGGAGAGCTGCGCATTTCGGTTTTGAGCTGGAGTGGAGAGCTGCGCATATCTGTTTAGAGCTGGAGTGGGGAACTGGAGTGGAGAGCTGTGCATTTCGGTTTTGAGCTGGAGTGGAAATCAGCGCAATTCGGTTTAGAGCTGAAGTGGAGAGCTGCGCATTTTGGTTTAGAGCTGCAGTGGAGAACTGGAGTGGAGGGCTGTGCATTTCGGTTTAGAGCTGGAGTGGAGAGCTGGAGTGGAGAGCTGCGCATTTCGGTTTAGACCTGGAGTGGAGAGCTGCACATTTTGGGTTAGAGCTGGAGTGGAGAGCTACACATTTCAGTTCAGAGCTGGAGTGGAGAGCTGCACATTTGGGTTTAGAGCTGGAGTACAGAGCTGCACATTTCGGTTTAGAGCTGGAGTGGAGAGCTGCACATTTCGGTTTAGACTTGGACTGGAGAGCTGCACAGTTAGTTTTAGAGCTGGAGTGGAGTGCTGCACATTTTGGTTTAGAGCTGGATTAGGGAGCTGGAGTGGAGAGCTGCATATTTCGGTTTAGAGATGGAGTGGATTGCTGTACATATCGGTTTAGAGTCGGGAGGGAGAACTGCACATTTTGGTATAGAGATGTAGGGGCGAGCTTCACATTTCGGTTTAGAGCTGGAGTGAACAGCTGCACATTTAGAGTTGGAATGGAGAGCTGGAGTGTAGAGCTGCACATTTCGGTTTACATCTTTAGTGGAGAGCTGCGCATTTCGGTTTAGAGGTGGAGTGCAGAGCTGGAGTGGAGAGCTGCAAATTTCGATTTAGAGCTGGTGTGGAGTGAAGTACATTTCGGTTTAGAGCTGGAGTAGAGAGCTGGTGTGGAGAGCTGGAGTGGAGAGTTGGAGTGGAGAGCTGGAGTGGAGAGCTGCGCATATCGGTATAGAGCTGGAGTGGAGAGCTGTGCATTTCTTTTAAGATTTGGAGTGGAGAGCGGCAGATTTCTGTTTAGAGCTGGTGTGGAGAGTTTCACATTTTGGATTAGAGGTGGAGTGGAGAGGTGCACATTTCGGGTTAGAGATGAAGTGGAGAGCTGCACATTTTTGTTTAGAGCTAGATTGGGGAGCTGCAAATTTTGGTTTAGAGCTGGAGTGGAGAGCTGGAGTGGAGAGCTGAACATTTCGGTTTAGAGCTAGAGTGGAGACCTGCGCATTTCGGTTTAGAGCTGTAGTGGAGGGCTGGAGTGGAGAGCTGCACATATCGGTTTCGATCTGGAGTGGAGAGCTGGAGTGGAGAGCTGCGCATTTCGGTTTTGAGCTGGAGTGGAGAGCTGCGCATATCGGTTTAGAGCTGGAGTGGAGACCTGGAGTGGAGAGCTGCGCATTTCGGTTTAGATCTGGAGTGGAGAGCTGGAGTGGAGAGCTGCGCATTTTGGTTTAGAGCTGGAGTGGAGACCTGGAGTGGAGAGCTGCGCATTTTGGTTTAGATCTGGAGTGGAGAGCTGCGCATTTCGGTTTAGAGCTGGAGTGCAGAGCTGCGCATTTCGGTTTAGACCTGGAGTGGAGTGCTGCGCATTTCGGTTTAGAGCTGGAGTAGAGACTTGGAGTGGAGAGCTGCGCATTTCGGTTTAGAGCTGGAGTGGAGAGCTGGAGTGGAGAGCTGCGCATTTCGGTTTTGAGCTGGAGTGGAGAGCTGCGCATTTCGGTTTAGAGCTGGAGTGCAGAGCTGCGCATTTCGGTTTAGAGCTGGAGTGGAGTGCTGGAGTGGAGAGCTGCGCATTTCAGTTTTGAGCTGGAGTGGAGAGCTGCGCTCTTTGTTTTAGAGCCGGAGTGGAGAGCTGTGCATTTCCGTTTAGAGCTGGAGTGGAGTGCAGCGCATTTCGGTTTAGAGGTGGAGTGGAGAGCTGCGCATTTCGGTTTAGAGCTGGAGTGGAGAGCTGCGCATTTCGGTTTAGAGCTGGAGTGGAGAGCTGGAGTGGAGACCTGGAGTGGAGAGCTACGCATTTCGGTTTAGATCTGGAGTGGAGAGCTGGAGTGGAGAGCTGCGCATTTCGGTTTAGAGCTGGAGTGGAGACCTGGAGTGGAGAGCTGCGCATTTTGGTTTAGAGCTGGAGTGGAGAGCTGCGCATTACGATTTAGACCTGGAGTGCAGAGCTGCGCATTTCGGTTTAGAGCTGGAGTGGAGAGCTGCGCATTTCGGTTTAGAGCTGGAATGGAGACTTGGAGTGGAGAGCTGCGCATTTCGGTTTAGAGCTGGAGTGGAGTGCTGGAGAGGAGAGCTGTACAATTTGGTTTAGAGCTGGAGTGGAGAGCTGCGCACTTCTTTTTATAGCTGGAGTGGAGAGCTGCGCATTTCCGTTTAGAGCTGGAGTGGAGTGCTGCGCATTACGGTTTAGAGCTGGACTGGAGAGCTGCGCATTTTGGTTTAGAGCTGGACTGGAGAGCTGCGCATTTCGGTTTAGAGCTGGAGTGGAGAGCTGTGCATTTCGGTTTAAAGCTGGAGTGGAGAGATTCGCATTTCAGTTTTGAGCTGGAGTGGAGAGCAGGTGTGGAGAGCTGGAGTGGAGAGCGGGAGTGGAGAGCTGCGCATTTCGGTTTAGAGCTGGAGTGGAGAGCTGCGCATTTCGTTTAAGAGCTGGAGTGGAGAGCTGCGCATTTCCGTTTAGAGCTGGAGTGGAGAGCTGCGAATATCTGTTTAGAGCTGGAGTGGAGAACTGGAGTGGAGAGCTGTGCATTTCGGTTTAGAGCTGGAGTGGAAATCAGCGCATTTCGGTGTATAGCTGAAGTGGAGAGCTGCGCATTTTGGTTTAGAGCTGGAGTGGAGACCTGGAGTGGAGAGCTACGCATTTTGGTTTAGAGCTGCAGTGGAGAACTGGAGTGGAGGGCTGTGCATTTCGATTTGGAGCTGGAGTGGAGAGCTGGAGTGGAGAGCTGCGCATTTCGGTTTAGACATGGAGTGGAGAGCTGGAGTGGAGAGCTGCGCATTTCGGTTTAGAGCTGGAGTGGAGACCTGGAGTGGAAAGCTGCGCATTTTGGTTTAGAGTTGGAGTGGAGAGCTGCGCATTTCGGTTTAGAGCTGGAGTGCAGAGCTGCGCATTTCGGTTTAGAGCTAGAGTGGAGAGCACCGCATTTCGGTTTAGAGCTGGAGTGGAGACTTGGAGTGGAGAGCTGCGCATTTCGGTTTAGAGCTGGAGTGGAGTTCTGCGCATTACGGTTTAGAGCTGGACTGGAGAGCTGCGCATTTCGGTTTAGAGCTGGAGTGGAGAGCTGCGCGTTTCAGTTTTGAGCTGGAGTGGAGAGCAGGAGTGGAGAGCTGGAGTGGAGAGCGGGAGTGGAGAGCTGCGCATTTCGGTTTAGAGCTGGAGTGGAGTGCTGCGCATTTCGTTTAAGAGCTGGAATGGAGAGCTGCGCATTTCGGTTTTGAGCTGGAGTGGAGAGCTGCGCATATCTGTTTAGAGCTGGAGTTGGGAACTGGAGTGGAGAGCTGTGCATTTCGGTTTAGAGCTGGAGTGGAAATCAGCGCAATTCGGTTTAGAGCTGAAGTGGAGAGCTGCGCATTTTGGTTTAGAGCTGCAGTGGAGAATTGGAGTGGAGGGCTGTGCATTTTGTTTAGAGCTGGAGTGGAGAGCTGGAGTGGAGAGCTGCGCATTTCGGTTTAGACCTGGAGTGGAGAGCTGCACATTTTGGGTTAGAGCTGGAGTGGAGAGCTACACATTTCAGTTCAGAGCTGGAGTGGAGAGCTGCACATTTGGGGTTAGAGCTGGAGTGGAGAGCTGCACATTTCGGTTTAGAGCTGGAGTGGAGAGCTGCACATTTCGGTTTAGACTTGGAGTGGAGAGCTGCACAGTTAGTTTTAGAGCTGGAGTGGAGTGCTGCACATTTTGGTTTAGAGCTGGATTAGAGAGCTGGAGTGGAGAGCTGCATATTTCGGTTTAGAGATGGAGTGGATTGCTGTACATATCGGTTTAGAGTCGGGAGGGAGAACTGCACATTTCGGTATAGAGATGTAGGGGCGAGCTTCACATTTCGGTTTAGAGCTGGAGTGAACAGCTGCACATTTAGAGTTGGAATGGAGAGCTGGAGTGTAGAGCTGCACATTTCGGTTTACATCTTTAGTGGATAGCTGCGCATTTCGGTTTAGAGGTGGAGTGCAGAGCTGGAGTGGAGAGCTGCAAATTTCGATTTAGAGCTGGTGTGGAGTGAAGTACATTTCGGTTTAGAGCTTGAGTAGAGAGCTGGTGTGGAGAGCTGGAGTGGAGAGTTGGAGTGGAGAGCTGGAGTGGAGAGCTGCGCATATCGGTATAGAGCTGGAGTGGAGAGCTGTGCATTTCGTTTAAGATTTGGAGTGGAGAGCGGCAGATTTCTGTTTAGAGCTGGTGTGGAGAGTTTCACATTTTGGTTTAGAGGTGGAGTGGAGAGGTGCACATTTCGGGTTAGAGATGAAGTGGAGAGCTGCTCATTTTTGTTTAGAGCTAGATTGGGGAGCTGCAAATTTTGGTTTAGAGCTGGAGTGGAGAGCTGGAGTGGAGAGCTGCACATTTCGGTTTAGAGCTAAAGTGGAGACCTGCACATTTCGGTTTAGAGCTGAAGTGGAGGGCTGGAGTGGAGAGCTGCACATATCGGTTTCGATCTGGAGTGGAGAGCTGGAGTGGAGAGCTGCGCATTTCGGTTTTGAGCTGGAGTGGAGAGCTGCGCATATCGGTTTAGAGCTGGAGTGGAGGGCTGTGCATTTCGGTTTGGAGCTGGAGTGGAGAGCTGGAGTGGAGGGCTGTGCATTTCGGTTTAGACCTGGAGTGGAGAGCTGGAGTGGAGAGCTGCGCATTTCGGTTTAGAGCTGGAGTGGAGACCTGGAGTGGAAAGCTGCGCATTTTGGTTTAGAGTTGGAGTGGAGAGCTGCGCATTTCGGTTTAGAGCTGGAGTGGAGAGCAGCGCATTTCGGTTTAGAGCTGGAGTGGAGACTTGGAGTGGAGAGCTGCGCATTTCGGTTTAGAGCTGGAGTGGAGTTCTGCGCATTACGGTTTAGAGCTGGACTGGAGAGCTGCGCATTTCGGTTTAGAGCTGGAGTGGAGAGCTGCGCGTTTCAGTTTTGAGCTGGAGTGGAGAGCAGGTGTGGAGAGCTGGAGTGGAGAGCGGGAGAGGAGAGCTGCGCATTTCGGTTTAGAGCTGGAGTGGAGTGCTGCGCATTTCGTTTAAGAGCTGGAGTGGAGAGCTGCGCATTTCGGTTTTGAGCTGGAGTGGAGAGCTGCGCATATCTGTTTAGAGCTGGAGTGGGGAACTGGAGTGGAGAGCTGTGCATTTCGGTTTTGAGCTGGAGTGGAAATCAGCGCAATTCGGTTTAGAGCTGAAGTGGAGAGCTGCGCATTTTGGTTTAGAGCTGCAGTGGAGAACTGGAGTGGAGGGCTGTGCATTTCGGTTTAGAGCTGGAGTGGAGAGCTGGAGTGGAGAGCTGCGCATTTCGGTTTAGACCTGGAGTGGAGAGCTGCACATTTTGGGTTAGAGCTGGAGTGGAGAGCTACACATTTCAGTTCAGAGCTGGAGTGGAGAGCTGCACATTTGGGTTTAGAGCTGGAGTACAGAGCTGCACATTTCGGTTTAGAGCTGGAGTGGAGAGCTGCACATTTCGGTTTAGACTTGGACTGGCGAGCTGCGCAGTTAGTTTTAGAGCTGGAGTGGAGTGCTGCGCATTTTGGTTTAGAGCTGGATTAGAGAGCTGGAGTGGAGAGCTGCATATTTCGGTTTAGAGATGGAGTGGATTGCTGTACATATCGGTTTAGAGTCAGGAGGGAGAACTGCACATTTTGGTATAGAGATGTAGGGGCGAGCTTCACATTTCGGTTTAGAGCTGGAGTGAACAGCTGCACATTTAGAGTTGGAATGGAGAGCTGGAGTGTAGAGCTGCACATTTCGGTTTACATCTTTAGTGGAGAGCTGCGCATTTCGGTTTAGAGGTGGAGTGCAGAGCTGGAGTGGAGAGCTGCAAATTTCGATTTAGAGCTGGTGTGGAGTGAAGTACATTTCGGTTTAGAGCTGGAGTAGAGAGCTGGTGTGGAGAGCTGGAGTGGAGAGTTGGAGTGGAGAGCTGGAGTGGAGAGCTGCGCATATCGGTATAGAGCTGGAGTGGAGAGCTGTGCATTTCGTTTAAGATTTGGAGTGGAGAGCGGCAGATTTCTGTTTAGAGCTGGTGTGGAGAGTTTCACATTTTGGTTTAGAGGTGGAGTGGAGAGGTGCACATTTCGGGTTAGAGATGAAGTGGAGAGCTGCACATTTTTGTTTAGAGCTAGATTGGGGAGACCTGCACATTTCGGTTTAGAGCTGTAGTGGAGGGCTGGAGTGGAGAGCTGCACATATCGGTTTCGATCTGGAGTGGAGAGCTGGAGTGGAGAGCTGCGCATTTCGGTTTTGAGCTGGAGTGGAGAGCTGCGCATATCGGTTTAGAGCTGGAGTGGAGGGCTGTGCATTTCGGTTTGGAGCTGGAGTGGAGAGCTGGAGTGGAGAGCTGCGCATTTCGGTTTAGACCTGGAGTGGAGAGCTGGAGTGGAGAGCTGCGCATTTCGGTTTAGAGCTGGAGTGGAGAGCTGCACATTTTGGGTTAGAGCTGGAGTGGAGAGCTACACATTTCAGTTCAGAGCTGGAGTGGAGAGCTGCACATTTGGGTTTAGAGCTGGAGTACAGAGCTGCACATTTCGGTTTAGAGCTGGAGTGGAGAGCTGCACATTTCGGTTTAGACTTGGACTGGAGAGCTGCACAGTTAGTTTTAGAGCTGGAGTGGAGTGCTGCACATTTTGGTTTAGAGCTGGAGTGGAGAGCTGGAGTGGAGAGCTGCACATTTCGGTTTAGAGCTAGAGTGGAGACCTGCACATTTCGGTTTAGAGCTGTAGTGGAGGGCTGGAGTGGAGAGCTGCACATATCGGTTTCGATCTGGAGTGGAGAGCTGGAGTGGAAAGCTGCGCATTTCGGTTTTGAGCTGGAGTGGAGAGCTGCGCATATCGGTTTAGAGCTGGAGTGGAGACCTGGAGTGGAGAGCTGCGCATTTCGGTTTAGATCTGGAGTGGAGAGCTGGAGTGGAGAGCTGCGCATTTTGGTTTAGAGCTGGAGTGGAGACCTGGAGTGGAGAGCTGCGCATTTTGGTTTAGAGCTGGAGTGGAGAGCTGCGCATTTCGGTTTAGAGCTGGAGTGCAGAGCTGCGCATTTCGGTTTAGAGCTGGAGTGGAGTGCTGCGCATTTCGGTTTTGAGCTGGAGTAGGGACTTGGAGTGGAGAGCTGCGCATTTCGGTTTAGAGCTGGAGTGGAGAGCTGGAGTGGAGAGCTGCGCATTTCGGTTTTGAGCTGGAGTGGAGAGCTGCGCTCTTCGTTTTAGAGCCGGAGTGGAGAGCTGCGCATTTCCGTTTAGAGATGGAGTGCAGTGCAGCGCATTTCGGTTTAGAGCTGGAGTGGAGAGCTGCGCATTTCGGTTTAGAGCTGGAGTGGAGAACTGCGCATTTCGGTTTAGAGCTGGAGTGGAGACCTGGAGTGGAGAGCTGCGCATTTCGGTTTAGATCTGGAGTGGAGAGCTGGAGTGGAGAGCTGCGCATTTCGGTTTTGAGCTGGAGTGGAGAGCTGCGCATATCGGTTTAGAGCTGGAGTGGAGGGCTGTGCATTTCGGTTTGGAGCTGGAGTGGAGAGCTGGAGTGGAGAGCTGCGCATTTCGGTTTAGACCTGGAGTGGAGAGCTGGAGTGGAGAGCTGCGCATTTCGGTTTAGAGCTGGAGTGGAGACCTGGAGTGGAAAGCTGCGCATTTTGGTTTAGAGTTGGAGTGGAGAGCTGCGCATTTCGGTTTAGAGCTGGAGTGCAGAGCTGCGCATTTCGGTTTAGAGCTAGAGTGGAGAGCAGCGCATTTCGGTTTAGAGCTGGAGTGGAGACTTGGAGTGGAGAGCTGCGCATTTCGGTTTAGAGCTGGAGTGGAGTTCTGCGCATTACGGTTTAGAGCTGGACTGGAGAGCTGCGCATTTCGGTTTAGAGCTGGAGTGGAGAGCTGCGCGTTTCAGTTTTGAGCTGGAGTGGAGAGCAGGTGTGGAGAGCTGGAGTGGAGAGCGGGAGTGGAGAGCTGCGCATTTCGGTTTAGAGCTGGAGTGGAGTGCTGCGCATTTCGTTTAAGAGCTGGAGTGGAGAGCTGCGCATTTCGGTTTTGAGCTGGAGTGGAGAGCTGCGCATTTCGGTTTTGAGCTGGAGTGGAAATCAGCGCATTTCGGTTTAGAGCTGAAGTGGAGAGCTGCGCATTTTGGTTTAGAGCTGCAGTGGAGAACTGGAGTGGAGGGCTGTGCATTTCGGTTTAGAGCTGGAGTGGAGAGCTGGAGTGGAGAGCTGCGCATTTCGGTTTAGACCTGGAGTGGAGAGCTGCACATTTTGGGTTAGAGCTGGAGTGGAGAGCTACACATTTCAGTTCAGAGCTGGAGTGGAGAGCTGCACATTTGGGTTTAGAGCTGGAGTACAGAGCTGCACATTTCGGTTTAGAGCTGGAGTGGAGAGCTGCACATTTCGGTTTAGACTTGGACTGGAGAGCTGCACAGTTTGTTTTAGAGCTGGAGTGGAGTGCTGCACATTTTGGTTTAGAGCTGGAGTGGAGAGCTGGAGTGGAGAGCTGCACATTTCGGTTTAGAGCTAGAGTGGAGACCTGCACATTTCGGTTTAGAGCTGTAGTGGAGGGCTGGAGTGGAGAGCTGCACATATCGGTTTCGATCTGGAGTGGAGAGCTGGAGTGGAAAGCTGCGCATTTCGGTTTTGAGCTGGAGTGGAGAGCTGCGCATATCGGTTTAGAGCTGGAGTGGAGACCTGGAGTGGAGAGCTGCGCATTTCGGTTTAGATCTGGAGTGGAGAGCTGGAGTGGAGAGCTGCGCATTTTGGTTTAGAGCTGGAGTGGAGACCTGGAGTGGAGAGCTGCGCATTTTGGTTTAGAGCTGGAGTGGAGAGCTGCGCATTTCGGTTTAGAGCTGGAGTGCAGAGCTGCGCATTTCGGTTTAGAGCTGGAGTGGAGTGCTGCGCATTTCGGTTTTGAGCTGGAGTAGGGACTTGGAGTGGAGAGCTGCGCATTTCGGTTTAGAGCTGGAGTGGAGAGCTGGAGTGGAGAGCTGCGCATTTCGGTTTTGAGCTGGAGTGGAGAGCTGCGCTCTTCGTTTTAGAGCCGGAGTGGAGAGCTGCGCATTTCCGTTTAGAGATGGAGTGCAGTGCAGCGCATTTCGGTTTAGAGCTGGAGTGGAGAGCTGCGCATTTCGGTTTAGAGCTGGAGTGGAGAACTGCGCATTTCGGTTTAGAGCTGGAGTGGAGACCTGGAGTGGAGAGCTGCGCATTTCGGTTTAGATCTGGAGTGGAGAGCTGGAGTGGAGAGCTGCGCATTTCGGTTTAGAGCTGGAGTGGAGACCTCGAGTGGAGAGCTGCGCATTTTGGTTTAGAGCTGGAGTGGAGAGCTGCGCATTTCGGTTTAGAGCTGGAGTGCGGAGCTGCGCATTTCGGTTTAGAGCTGGAGTGGAGAGCTGCGCATATCGGTTTAGAGCTGGAGTGGAGACTTGGAGTGGAGAGCTGCGCATTACGGTTTAGAGCTGGAGTGGAGTGCTGGAGATGTGAGCTGTACAATTTGGTTTAGAGCTGGAGTGGTGAGCTGCGCATTTCGGTTTAGAGCTGGAGTGGAGTGCTGGAGAGGAGAGCTGTACAATTTGGTTTAGAGCTGCAGCGGAGAGCTGCGCGCTTCGTTTTATAGCTGGAGTGGAGAGCTGCGCATTTCCGTTTAGAGCTGGAGTGGAGTGCTGCGCATTACGGTTTAGAGCTGGACTGGAGAGCTGCGCATTTTGGTTTAGAGCTGGACTGGAGAGCTGCGCATTTCGGTTTAGAGCTGGAGTGGAGAGCTGTGCATTTTGGTTTAAAGCTGGAGTGGAGAGCTGCGCATTTCAGTTTTGAGCTGGAGTGGAGAGCAGGTGTGGAGAGCTGGAGAGGAGAGCGGGAGTGGAGAGCTGCGCATTTCGGTTTAGAGCTGGAGTGGAGAGCTGCGCATTTCGTTTAAGAGCTGGAGTGGAGAGCTGCGCATTTCTGTTTTGAGCTGGAGTGGAGAGATGCGCATATCTGTTTAGAGCCGGAGTGGAGAACTGGAGTGGAGAGCTGTGCATTTCGGTTTAGAGCTGGAGTGGAAATCAGTGCATTTCGGTTTAGAGCTGAAGTGGAGAGCTACGCATTTCGGTTTAGAGCTGGAGTGGAGACCGGGAGTGGAGAGCTACGCATTTTGGTTTAGAGCTGCAGTGGAGAACTGGAGTGGAGGGCTGTGCATTTCGGTTTAGACCTGGAGTGGAGAGCTGGAGTGGAGAGTTGCGCATTTCGGTTTAGACCTGGAGTGGAGAGCTGCACATTTTGGGTTATAGCTGGAGTGGAGAGCTACGCATTTCATTTCAGAGCTGGAGTGGAGAGCTGCACATTTGGGTTTAGAGCTGGAGTGGAGAGCTGGAGTGGAGAGCTGCGCATTTCGGTTTAGAGCTGGAGTGGAGAGCTGCACATTTCGGTTTAGAGCGGGAGTGGAGAGCTGCGCATTTCGGTTTAGAGATGGAGTGGAGACTTGGAGTGGAGAGCTGCGCATTTCGGTTTAGAGCTAGAGTGGAGAGCTGGAGTGGAGAGCTGTACAATTTGGTTTAGAGCTGGAGTGGAGAGCTGCGCACTTCGGTTTAGAGCTGGAGTGGACAGCTGCGCAATTCCGTTTAGAGCTGGAGTGGAGAGATGGAGTGCAGAGCTGCGCATTTCGGTTTAGAGCTGGAGTGGAGTGCTGCGCATTTCGGTTTAGAGCTGGAGTAGAGACTTGGAGTGGGGAGCTGCGCATTTCGGTTTAGAGCTGGAGTGGAGAGCTGGAGTGGAGAGCTGCTCTTTTCCGTTTAGAGCTGGAGTGGAGTGCTGCGCATTTCGGTTTAGAGCTGGAGTGGAGAGCTGCGCATTTCGGTTTAGATCTGGAGTGGAGAGCTGGAGTGGAGAGCTGCGCATTTCAGTTTAGAGCTGGAGTGGAGACCTGGAGTGGAAAGCTGAGCATTTTGGTTTAGAGCTGGAGTGGAGAGCTGCGCATTTCGGTTTAGAGCTGGAGTGGAGACCTGGAGTGGAGAGCTGCGCATTTCGGTTTAGACCTGGAGTGGAGAGCTGCACATTTTGGGTTAGAGCTGGAGTGGAGAGATGCACATTTCAGTTCAGAGCTGGAGTGGAGAGCTGCACATTTGGGTTTAGAGCTGGAGTGGAGAGCTGCGCATTTCGGTTAAGAGCTGGAGTGGAGAGCTGCGCATTTCGGTTAAGAGCTGGAGTGGAGACCTGGAGTGGAGAGCTGCGCATTTCGGTTTAGATCTGGAGTGCAGAGCTGGAGTGGAGAGCTGCGCATTTCGGTTTAGAGCTGGAGTGGAGAGCTGCACATTTTGGGTTAGAGCTGGAGTGGAGAGCTACGCATTTCAGTTCAGATCTGGAGTGGAGAGCTGCACATTTTGGTTTAGAGCTGGAGTGGAGAGCTGCGCATTTCGGTTTAGAGCTGGAGTGGAGAGCTGCGCATTTCGGTTTAGAGCTGGAGTGGAGACTTGGAGTGGAGAGCTGCCCATTTCGGTTTAGAGCTGGAGTGGAGTGCTGCTCATTATGGTTTAGAGCTGGACTGGAGAGCTGCGCATTTCGGTTTAGAGCTGGAGTGGAGAGCTGCGCGTTTCAGTTTTGAGCTGGAGTGGAGAGCAGGTGTGGAGAGCTGGAGTGGAGAGCGGGAGTGGAGAGCTGCGCATTTCGGTTTAGAGCTGGAGTGGAGAGCTGCGCATTTCGTTTAAGAGCTGGAGTGGAGAGCTGCGCATTTCGATTTTGAGCTGGAGTGGAGAGCTGCGCATATCTGTTTAGAGCTGGAGTGGGGAACTGGAGTGGAGAGCTGTGCATTTCGGTTTAGAGCTGGAGTGGAAATCAGCGCAATTCGGTTTAGAGCTGAAGTGGAAAGCTGCGCATTTTGGTTTAGAGCTGCAGTGGACAACTGGAGTGGAGGGCTGTGCATTTCGGTTTAGAGCTGGAGTGGAGAGCTGGAGTGGAGAGCTGCACATTTCGGTTTAGACCTGGAGTGGAGAGCTGCACATTTTGGGTTAGAGCTGGAGTGGAGAGCTACACATTTCAGTTCAGAGCTGGAGTGGAGAGCTGCACATTTCGGTTTAGAGCTGGAGTGGAGAGCTGCACAGTTAGTTTTAGAGCTGGAGTGGAGTGCTGCACATTTTGGTTTAGAGCTGGATTAGAGAGCTGGAGTGGAAAGCTGCATATTTCGGTTTAGATATGGAGTGGATTGCTGTACATATCGGTTTAGAGTCGGGAGGGGGAACTGCACATTTCGGTTTAGAGATGTAGGGGCGAGCTTCACATTTCGGTTTAGAGCTGGAGTGAACAGCTGCACATTTAGACTTGGAATGGAGAGCTGGAGTGGAGAGCTGCACATTTCGGTTTACATCAGTAGTGGAGAGCTGCGCATTTCGGTTTAGAGGTGGAGTGCAGTGCTGGAGTGGAGAGCTGCAAATTTCGATTTAGAGCTGGTGTGGAGTGAAGTACATTTCGGTTTAGAGCTGCAGTGGAGAGCTCGACTGGGGAGCTGCACATTTCGGTTTAGAGCTGGAGTGGAGAGCTGCACATTTCGGTTTATTGCTGGAGTGGAGTGCTGTACATTTCGGTTTTGAGCTGGAGTAGAGAGCTGGAATGGAGAGCTGCACCTTTTGGTTTAGAGCTGGACTGGAGAGCTGCACATTTCGGTTTAGAGCTGAAGTGGAGAGTTTCTCATTTTGGTGTAGAGATGGAGTGGAGAGTTGCGCATTTCGGTTTAGAGCTGGAGTAGAGAGCTGGTGTGGAGAGCTGGAGTGGAGAGCTGGAGTGGAGAGCTGGAGTGGAGAGCTGCGCATATCGGTATAGAGCTGGAGTGGAGAGCTGCGCATTTCGTTTAAGATTTGGAGTGGAGAGCGGCAGATTTCTGTTTAGAGCTGGTGTGGAGAGTTTCACATTTTGGTTTAGAGGTGGAGTGGAGAGGTGCACATTTCGGGTTAGAGATGAAGTGGAGAGCTGCACATTTTTGTTTAGACCTAGATTGGGGAGCTGCACATTTTGGTTTAGAGCTGGAGTGGAGAGCTGGAGTGGAGAGCTGCACATTTCGGTTTAGAGCTAGAGTGGAGACCTGCACATTTCGGTTTAGAGCTGTAGTGGAGGGCTGGAGAGGAGAGCTGCACATATCGGTTTCGATCTGGAGTGGAGAGCTGGAGTGGAGAGCTGCGCATTTCGGTTTTGAGCTGGAGTGGAGAGCTGCGCATATCGGTTTAGAGCTGGAGTGGAGACCTGGAGTGGAGAGCTGCGCATTTCGGTTTAGTTCTGGAGTGGACAGCTGGAGTGGAGAGCTGCGCATTTTGGTTTAGAGCTGGAGTGGAGAGCTGCGCATTTCGGTTTAGAGCTGGAGTGCAGAGCTGCGCATTTCGGTTTAGAGCTGGAGTGGAGAGCTGGAGTGGAGAGCTGCGCATTTCGGTTTTGAGCTGGAGTGGAGAGCTGCGCTCTTCCTTTTAGAGCCGGAGTGGAGAGCTGCGCATTTCGGTTTAGAGCTGGAGTGGAGAGCTGCGCATTTCGGTTTAGAGCTGGAGTGCAGATCTGCGCATTTCGGTTTAGAGCTGGAGTGGAGAGCTGCGCATTTCGGTTTAGAGCTGGAGTGGAGACTTGGAGTGGAGAGCTGCGCATTTCGGTTTAGAGCTGGAGTGGAGTGCTGGAGAGGAGAGCTGTACAATTTGGTTTATAGCTGGAGTGGAGAGCTGCGCACTTCGTTTTAGAGCTGGAGTGGAGAGATGCGCATTTCCGTTTAGAGCTGGAGTGGAGTGCTGCGCATTACGGTTTAGAGCTGGACTGGAGAGCTGCGCATTTTGGTTTAGAGCTGGAGTGGAGAGCTGTGCATTTCGGTTTAAAGCTGGAGTGGAGATCTGCGCATTTCAGTTTTGAGCTGGAGTGGAGAGCAGGTGTGGAGAGCTGGAGTGGAGAGCGGGAGTGGAGAGCTGCACATTTCGGTTTAGAGCTGTAGTGGAGAGCTGCGCATTTCGTTTAAGAGCTGGAGTGGAGAGCTGCGCATTTCGGTTTTGAGCTGGAGTGGAAATCAGCGCATTTCGGTTTAGAGCTGAAGTGGAGAGCTGCGCATTTTGGTTTAGAGCTGCAGTGGAGAACTGGAGTGGAGGGCTGTGCATTTCGGTTTAGAGCTGGAGTGGAGAGCTGGAGTGGAGAGCTGCGCATTTCGGTTTAGACCTGTAGTGGAGAGCTGCACATTTTGGGTTAGAGCTGGAGTGGAGAGCTACACATTTCAGTTCAGAGCTGGAGTGGAGAGCTGCACATTTGGGTTTAGAGCTGGAGTACAGAGCTGCACATTTCGGTTTAGAGCTGGAGTGGAGAGCTGCACATTTCGGTTTAGACTTGGACTGGAGAGCTGCACAGTTAGTTTTAGAGCTGGAGTGGAGTGCTGCACATTTTGGTTTAGAGCTGGAGTGGAGAGCTGGAGTGGAGAGCTGCACATTTCGGTTTAGAGCTAGAGTGGAGACCTGCACATTTCGGTTTAGAGCTGTAGTGGAGGGCTGGAGTGGAGAGCTGCACATATCGGTTTCGATCTGGAGTGGAGAGCTGGAGTGGAAAGCTGCGCATTTCGGTTTTGAGCTGGAGTGGAGAGCTGCGCATATCGGTTTAGAGCTGGAGTGGAGACCTGGAGTGGAGAGCTGCGCATTTTGGTTTAGAGCTGGAGTGGAGAGCTGCGCATTTCGGTTTAGAGCTGGAGTGCAGAGCTGCGCATTTCGGTTTAGAGCTGGAGTGGAGTGCTGCGCATTTCGGTTTTGAGCTGGAGTAGGGACTTGGAGTGGAGAGCTGCGCATTTCGGTTTAGAGCTGGAGTGGAGAGCTGGAGTGGAGAGCTGCGCATTTCGGTTTTGAGCTGGAGTGGAGAGCTGCGCTCTTCGTTTTAGAGCCGGAGTGGAGAGCTGCGCATTTCCGTTTAGAGATGGAGTGCAGTGCAGCGCATTTCGGTTTAGAGCTGGAGTGGAGAGCTGCGCATTTCGGTTTAGAGCTGGAGTGGAGAACTGCGCATTTCGGTTTAGAGCTGGAGTGGAGACCTGGAGTGGAGAGCTGCGCATTTCGGTTTAGATCTGGAGTGGAGAGCTGGAGTGGAGAGCTGCGCATTTCGGTTTAGAGCTGGAGTGGAGACCTCGAGTGGAGAGCTGCGCATTTTGGTTTAGAGCTGGAGTGGAGAGCTGCGCATTTCGGTTTAGAGCTGGAGTGCGGAGCTGCGCATTTCGGTTTAGAGCTGGAGTGGAGAGCTGCGCATATCGGTTTAGAGCTGGAGTGGAGACTTGGAGTGGAGAGCTGCGCATTACGGTTTAGAGCTGGAGTGGAGTGCTGGAGATGTGAGCTGTACAATTTGGTTTAGAGCTGGAGTGGTGAGCTGCGCATTTCGGTTTAGAGCTGGAGTGGAGTGCTGGAGAGGAGAGCTGTACAATTTGGTTTAGAGCTGCAGCGGAGAGCTGCGCGCTTCGTTTTATAGCTGGAGTGGAGAGCTGCGCATTTCCGTTTAGAGCTGGAGTGGAGTGCTGCGCATTACGGTTTAGAGCTGGACTGGAGAGCTGCGCATTTTGGTTTAGAGCTGGACTGGAGAGCTGCGCATTTCGGTTTAGAGCTGGAGTGGAGAGCTGTGCATTTTGGTTTAAAGCTGGAGTGGAGAGCTGCGCATTTCAGTTTTGAGCTGGAGTGGAGAGCAGGTGTGGAGAGCTGGAGAGGAGAGCGGGAGTGGAGAGCTGCGCATTTCGGTTTAGAGCTGGAGTGGAGAGCTGCGCATTTCGTTTAAGAGCTGGAGTGGAGAGCTGCGCATTTCTGTTTTGAGCTGGAGTGGAGAGATGCGCATATCTGTTTAGAGCCGGAGTGGAGAACTGGAGTGGAGAGCTGTGCATTTCGGTTTAGAGCTGGAGTGGAAATCAGTGCATTTCGGTTTAGAGCTGAAGTGGAGAGCTACGCATTTCGGTTTAGAGCTGGAGTGGAGACCGGGAGTGGAGAGCTACGCATTTTGGTTTAGAGCTGCAGTGGAGAACTGGAGTGGAGGGCTGTGCATTTCGGTTTAGACCTGGAGTGGAGAGCTGGAGTGGAGAGTTGCGCATTTCGGTTTAGACCTGGAGTGGAGAGCTGCACATTTTGGGTTATAGCTGGAGTGGAGAGCTACGCATTTCATTTCAGAGCTGGAGTGGAGAGCTGCACATTTGGGTTTAGAGCTGGAGTGGAGAGCTGGAGTGGAGAGCTGCGCATTTCGGTTTAGAGCTGGAGTGGAGAGCTGCACATTTCGGTTTAGAGCGGGAGTGGAGAGCTGCGCATTTCGGTTTAGAGATGGAGTGGAGACTTGGAGTGGAGAGCTGCGCATTTCGGTTTAGAGCTAGAGTGGAGAGCTGGAGTGGAGAGCTGTACAATTTGGTTTAGAGCTGGAGTGGAGAGCTGCGCACTTCGGTTTAGAGCTGGAGTGGACAGCTGCGCAATTCCGTTTAGAGCTGGAGTGGAGAGATGGAGTGCAGAGCTGCGCATTTCGGTTTAGAGCTGGAGTGGAGTGCTGCGCATTTCGGTTTAGAGCTGGAGTAGAGACTTGGAGTGGGGAGCTGCGCATTTCGGTTTAGAGCTGGAGTGGAGAGCTGGAGTGGAGAGCTGCTCTTTTCCGTTTAGAGCTGGAGTGGAGTGCTGCGCATTTCGGTTTAGAGCTGGAGTGGAGAGCTGCGCATTTCGGTTTAGATCTGGAGTGGAGAGCTGGAGTGGAGAGCTGCGCATTTCAGTTTAGAGCTGGAGTGGAGACCTGGAGTGGAAAGCTGAGCATTTTGGTTTAGAGCTGGAGTGGAGAGCTGCGCATTTCGGTTTAGAGCTGGAGTGGAGACCTGGAGTGGAGAGCTGCGCATTTCGGTTTAGACCTGGAGTGGAGAGCTGCACATTTTGGGTTAGAGCTGGAGTGGAGAGATGCACATTTCAGTTCAGAGCTGGAGTGGAGAGCTGCACATTTGGGTTTAGAGCTGGAGTGGAGAGCTGCGCATTTCGGTTAAGAGCTGGAGTGGAGAGCTGCGCATTTCGGTTAAGAGCTGGAGTGGAGACCTGGAGTGGAGAGCTGCGCATTTCGGTTTAGATCTGGAGTGCAGAGCTGGAGTGGAGAGCTGCGCATTTCGGTTTAGAGCTGGAGTGGAGAGCTGCACATTTTGGGTTAGAGCTGGAGTGGAGAGCTACGCATTTCAGTTCAGATCTGGAGTGGAGAGCTGCACATTTTGGTTTAGAGCTGGAGTGGAGAGCTGCGCATTTCGGTTTAGAGCTGGAGTGGAGAGCTGCGCATTTCGGTTTAGAGCTGGAGTGGAGACTTGGAGTGGAGAGCTGCGCATTTCGGTTTAGAGCTGGAGTGGAGTGCTGCTCATTATGGTTTAGAGCTGGACTGGAGAGCTGCGCATTTCGGTTTAGAGCTGGAGTGGAGAGCTGCGCGTTTCAGTTTTGAGCTGGAGTGGAGAGCAGGTGTGGAGAGCTGGAGTGGAGAGCGGGAGTGGAGAGCTGCGCATTTCGGTTTAGAGCTGGAGTGGAGAGCTGCGCATTTCGTTTAAGAGCTGGAGTGGAGAGCTGCGCATTTCGATTTTGAGCTGGAGTGGAGAGCTGCGCATATCTGTTTAGAGCTGGAGTGGGGAACTGGAGTGGAGAGCTGTGCATTTCGGTTTAGAGCTGGAGTGGAAATCAGCGCAATTCGGTTTAGAGCTGAAGTGGAGAGCTGCGCATTTTGGTTTAGAGCTGCAGTGGACAACTGGAGTGGAGGGCTGTGCATTTCGGTTTAGAGCTGGAGTGGAGAGCTGGAGTGGAGAGCTGCACATTTCGGTTTAGACCTGGAGTGGAGAGCTGCACATTTTGGGTTAGAGCTGGAGTGGAGAGCTACACATTTCAGTTCAGAGCTGGAGTGGAGAGCTGCACATTTCGGTTTAGAGCTGGAGTGGAGAGCTGCACAGTTAGTTTTAGAGCTGGAGTGGAGTGCTGCACATTTTGGTTTAGAGCTGGATTAGAGAGCTGGAGTGGAAAGCTGCATATTTCGGTTTAGATATGGAGTGGATTGCTGTACATATCGGTTTAGAGTCGGGAGGGGGAACTGCACATTTCGGTTTAGAGATGTAGGGGCGAGCTTCACATTTCGGTTTAGAGCTGGAGTGAACAGCTGCACATTTAGACTTGGAATGGAGAGCTGGAGTGGAGAGCTGCACATTTCGGTTTACATCAGTAGTGGAGAGCTGCGCATTTCGGTTTAGAGGTGGAGTGCAGTGCTGGAGTGGAGAGCTGCAAATTTCGATTTAGAGCTGGTGTGGAGTGAAGTACATTTCGGTTTAGAGCTGCAGTGGAGAGCTCGACTGGGGAGCTGCACATTTCGGTTTAGAGCTGGAGTGGAGAGCTGCACATTTCGGTTTATTGCTGGAGTGGAGTGCTGTACATTTCGGTTTTGAGCTGGAGTAGAGAGCTGGAATGGAGAGCTGCACCTTTTGGTTTAGAGCTGGACTGGAGAGCTGCACATTTCGGTTTAGAGGTGAAGTGGAGAGTTTCTCATTTTGGTGTAGAGATGGAGTGGAGAGTTGCGCATTTCGGTTTAGAGCTGGAGTAGAGAGCTGGTGTGGAGAGCTGGAGTGGAGAGCTGGAGTGGAGAGCTGGAGTGGAGAGCTGCGCATATCGGTATAGAGCTGGAGTGGAGAGCTGCGCATTTCGTTTAAGATTTGGAGTGGAGAGCGGCAGATTTCTGTTTAGAGCTGGTGTGGAGAGTTTCACATTTTGGTTTAGAGGTGGAGTGGAGAGGTGCACATTTCGGGTTAGAGATGAAGTGGAGAGCTGCACATTTTTGTTTAGACCTAGATTGGGGAGCTGCACATTTTGGTTTAGAGCTGGAGTGGAGAGCTGGAGTGGAGAGCTGCACATTTCGGTTTAGAGCTAGAGTGGAGACCTGCACATTTCGGTTTAGAGCTGTAGTGGAGGGCTGGAGAGGAGAGCTGCACATATCGGTTTCGATCTGGAGTGGAGAGCTGGAGTTGAGAGCTGCGCATTTCGGTTTTGAGCTGGAGTGGAGAGCTGCGCATATCGGTTTAGAGCTGGAGTGGAGACCTGGAGTGGAGAGCTGCGCATTTCGGTTTAGTTCTGGAGTGGACAGCTGGAGTGGAGAGCTGCGCATTTTGGTTTAGAGCTGGAGTGGAGAGCTGCGCATTTCGGTTTAGAGCTGGAGTGCAGAGCTGCGCATTTCGGTTTAGAGCTGGAGTGGAGACCTGGAGTGGAGAGCTGCGCATTTCGGTTTTGAGCTGGAGTGGAGAGCTGCGCTCTTCCTTTTAGAGCCGGAGTGGAGAGCTGCGCATTTCGGTTTAGAGCTGGAGTGGAGAGCTGCGCATTTCGGTTTAGAGCTGGAGTGCAGATCTGCGCATTTCGGTTTAGAGCTGGAGTGGAGAGCTGCGCATTTCGTTTTAGAGCTGGAGTGGAGAGATGCGCATTTTGGTTTAGAGCTGGAGTGGAGTGCTGCGCATTACGGTTTAGAGCTGGACTGGAGAGCTGCGCATTTTGGTTTAGAGCTGGAGTGGAGAGCTGTGCATTTCGGTTTAAAGCTGGAGTGGAGATCTGCGCATTTCAGTTTTGAGCTGGAGTGGAGAGCAGGTGTGGAGAGCTGGAGTGGAGAGCGGGAGTGGAGAGCTGCACATTTCGGTTTAGAGCTGTAGTGGAGGGCTGCGCATTTCGTTTAAGAGCTGGAGTGGAGAGCTGCGCATTTCTGTTTTGAGCTGGAGTGGAGAGCTGCGCATATCTGTTTAGCGCTGGAGTGGAGAACTGGAGTGGAGAGCTGTGCATTTCGGTTTAGAGCTGGAGTGGAAATCAGCGCATTTCGGTTTAGAGCTGAAGTGGAGAGCTGCGCATTTCAGTTTAGAGCTGGAGTGGAGACCTGGAGTGGAGATCTACGCATTTTGGTTTAGAGCTGCAGTGGACAACTGGAGTGGAGGGCTGTGCATTTCGGTTTGGAGCTGGAGTGGAGAGCTGGAGTGGAGAGCTGCGCATTTCAGTTTAGACCTGCAGTGGAGAGCTGCACATTTTGGGTTAGAGCTGGAGTGGAGAGCTACGCATTTCAGTTCTGATCTGGAGTGGAGAGCTGCACATTTGGGTTTAGAGCTAGAGTGGAGAGCTGGAGTGGAGAGCTGCACATTTCGGTTTACAGCTTGAGCGGAGACCTGCACATTTCGGTTTAAAGCTGTAGTGGAGGGCTGGATTGGAGAGCTGCACATATCGGTTTCGATCTGGAGTGGAGAGCTGGAGTGGAGAGCTGAGCATTTCGGTTTTGAGCTGGAGTGGAGAGCTGCGCATCTCGGTTTAGAGCTGGAGTGGAGAGCTGTGTATTTCGGTTTTGAGCTGGAGTGGAGAGCTGGGCGTTTCGGTTTAGAGGGGGAGTGGAAAGCTGCGCATTCCGGTTTAGAGATGGAGTGGAGAGCTGCGCATTCCGGTTTAGAGCTGGAGAGCTGCGCATTTCGGTTTAGAGCTGGAGTGGAGAGCTGCACATTTCGGTTAAGAGCTAGAGTGGAGACCTGCACATTTCGGTTTAGAGCTGTAGTGGAGGGCTGGAGTGGAGAGCTGCACATATCGGTTTCGATCTGGAGTGGAGACCTGGAGCGGAGAGCTGCACATTTTGGTTTAGAGCTGGATTAGAGAGCTGGAGTGGAGAGCTGCTTATTTCGGTTTAGAGATGGAGTGGAGTGCTGCACATATCGGTTTAGAGTCGGGAGGGAGAACTGCACATTTCGGTTTAGAGATGTAGGGGCGAGCTTCACATTTCGGTTTAGAGCTGGAGTGGAGAGCTGCACATTTCGGTTTAGAGCTGGAGTGGAGAGCTGCACATTTCGTTTTAGACTTGGAGTGGAGAGCTGCACAGTTAGTTTTAGAGCTGGAGTGGAGTGCTGCCCATTTTGGTTTAGAGCTGGATTAGAGAGCTGGAGTGGAGAGCTGCATATTTCGGTTTAGAGATGGAGTGGAGTGCTGCACATATCGGTTTAGAGTCGGGAGGGAGAACTGCACATTTCGGTTTAGAGATGTAGGGGCGAGCTTCACATTTCGGTTTAGAGCTGGAGTGAACAGCTGCACATATAGAGTTGGAATGGAGAGCTGGAGTGGAGAGCTGCACATTTCGGTTTACATCTGTAGTGGAGAGCTGCGCATTTCGGTTTAGAGGTGGAGTGGAGAGCTGGAGTGTTGAGCTGCACATTTCGGTTTAGAGCTTTAGTGGAGAGCTGGAGTGGAGAGCGGCACTTTTCGGTTTAGAGCTGGAGTGGAGAGCTACATATTTAGGTTTAGAGCTGGAGTGGAGAGCTGCATATTTCGTTTTAGATTTGGAGTGGAGAGCCGCAGATTTCTGTTTAGAGCTGGAGTGGAGAGTTTCACATTTTGGTTTAGAGGAGGAGTGGAGAGGTGCACATTTCGGGTTAGAGATGAAGTGGAGAGCCGCACATTTTTGTTTAGAGCTAGATTGGGGAGCTGCACATTTTGGTTTAGAGCTGGAGTGGAGAGCTGGAGTGGAGAGCTGCACATTTCGGTTTAGAGCTAGAGTGGAGACCTGCACATTTCGGTTTAAAGCTGTAGTGGAGGGCTGGATTGGAGAGCTGCACATATCGGTTTCGATCTGGAGTGGAGAGCTGGAGTGGAGAGCTGTGCATTTCGGTTTTGAGCTGGAGTGGAGAGCTGCACATCTCGGTTTAGAGCTGGAGTGGAGAGCTGTGCATTTCGGTTTTGAGCTGGAGTGGAGAGCTGGGCGTTTCGGTTTAGAGGGGGAGTGGAAAGCTGCGCATTTCGGTTTAGAGATGGAGTGGAGAGCTGCGCATTTCAGTTTAGAGCTGGAGAGCTGCGCATTTCGGTTTAGAGCTGGAGTGGAGAGCTGCACATTTCGGTTAAGAGCTAGAGTGGAGACCTGCACATTTCGGTTTAGAGCTGTAGTGGAGGGCTGGAGTGGAGAGCTGCACATATCGGTTTCGATCTGGAGTGGAGAGCTGGAGCGGAGAGCTGCGCATTTCGGTTTATAGCTGCAGTGGAGACCTGGAGTGGAGAGCTACGCATTTTGGTTTAGAGCTGGAGTGGAGAGCTGCGCATTTCGGTTTAGAGCTGGAGAGCAGAGCTGCGCATTTCGGTTTGGAGCTGGAGTGGAGAGCTGCGCATTTCGGTTTAGACCTGGAGTGGAGACTTGGAGTGGAGAGCTGCGCATTTCGGTTTAGAGCTGGAGTGGAGTGCTGGAGAGGAGAGCTGTGCAATTTGGTTTAGAGCTGGAGCGGAGAGCTGCGCACTTCGTTTTAGAGCTGGAGTGGAGAGCTGCGCATTTCCGTTTAGAGCTGGAGTGGAGTGCTGCGCATTTCGGTTTAGAGGCGGAGTGGAGAGCTGCGCATTTCAGTTTTGAGCTGGAGTGGAGAGCTGGAGTGGAGAGCTGCGCATTTCGTTTAAGAGCTGGAGTGGAGAGCTGCGCATTTCGGTTTTGACCTGGAGTGGAGAGCTGCGCATATCTGTTTAGAGCTGGAGTGGAGAACTGGAGTGGAGAGCTGTGCATTTCGGTTTAGAGCTGCAGTGGAGAACTGGAGTGGAGGGCTGTGCATTTCGGTTTAGAGCTGGAGTGGAGAGCTGGAGTGGAGAGCTGCGCATTTCGGTTTAGACCTGGAGTGGAGAGCTGCACATTTTGGGTTAGAGCTGGAGTGGAGAGCTACACATTTCAGTTCAGAGCTGGAGTGGAGAGCTGCACATTTGTGTTTAGAGCTGGAGTGGAGAGCTGGAGTGGAGAGCTGCGCATCTCGGTTTAGAGCTGGAGTGGAGAGATGTGCATTTCGGTTTGGAGCTGGAGTGGAGAGCTGGGCGTTTCGGTTTAGAGGGGGAGTGGAAAGCTGCGCATTTCGGTTTAGAGCTGGAGTGGAGAGCTGCGCATTTCGGTTTAGAGCTGGAGAGCTGCGCATTTCGGTTTAGAGCTGGAGTGCAGAGCTGCGCATTTCCGTTTAGAGCTGGAGTGGAGAGCTGCACATTTCGGTTTAGAGCTGGTGTGGAGAGCTGCGCATTTCGGTTTAGAGCTGGAGTGTAGAGCTGCGCATATCGGTTTAGAGCTGGAGTGGAGACCTGGAGTGGAGAGCTGCGCATTTCGGTTTAGATCTGGAGTGGAGAGCTGGAGTGGAGAGCTGCGCATTTCGGTTTAGGACTGGAGTGGAGAGCTGCGCAATTCCGTTTAGAGCTGGAGTGGAGTGCTGCGCATTTTCGTTTAGAGCTGGAGTGGAGAGCTGCGCATTTCGGTTTAGAGCTGGAGTGGAGAGCTGCGCATTTCGGTTTAGAGCTGGAGTGGAGAGTTGTGCGTTTCGGTTTTGAGCTGGAGTGGTGAGCTGCGCATTTCGGTTTTGAGCTGGAGTGGAGAGCAGGTGTGGAGAGCTGGAGTGGAGAGCTGCACAGTTCGGTTTAGAGCTGGAGTGGAGAGATGCACATTTCGGTATAGAGCAGGAGTTTATAGCTGGAGTGGAGAGCTGCAAATTTCGGTTTAGAGCTGGTGTGGAGTGATGTACATTTCGGTTTCGAGCTGGAGTGGAGAGCTCGAGTGGAGAGCTGCACATTTCGGTTTAGAGCTGGAGTGGAGAGCTGCACATTTCGGTTTATTGCTGGAGTGGAGAGCTGTACATTTCGGTTTAGAGCTGGAGTAGAGAGCGGGAATGGAGAGCTGCACCTTTTGGTTTAGAGCTGGACTGGAGAGCTGCACAATTCGGTTTAGAGCTGAAGTGGAGAGTTTCACATTTTGGTGTAGAGCTGGAGTGGAGAGCTGCGCATTTCGGTTTAGAGCTGGTGTGGAGAGCTGCGCATTTCAGTTTAGAGCTGGAGTGGAGAGCTGCGCATTTTGGTTTAGAGCTGGAGTGGAGAGCTGGGCATTTCGATTTAGAGCTGGAGTGGAAAGCTGCGCAATTCGGTTTAGAGCTGGAGTGGAGAGCTGCGCATTTCGGTTTAGAGCTGGAGTGGAGAGCTGCGCATTTCGGTTTAGAGCTGGAGTGGAGAGCTGGAGTGGAGAGCTGTAAATTTCGGTTTTTGAGTTGGTGTGGAGAGTTTCACATTTCGGTTTAGAGATGGAGTGGATATCTGCACATTTCGGCTTACAGCTGGGGGGGAGAGGTGCACATTTCTGTTTAGAGCAGGAGTGGAGAGCTGCACATTTCGTTTTAGAGCTGGAGTGGAGACCTCTCCTTTCAGTTTAGAGCTGGAGTGGAGTGCTGCACATTTCTGTTTAGAGCTGGAGTGGAGAGTTTCACATTTTGGTTTAGAGCAGGAGTGGAGAGCTGCACCTTTTGGGTTAGAGCTGGAGTGGAGAGCTGCACATTTTGGTTTAGAGCTAGAGTGGGGAGCTGCGCATTTCGGTTTTGAGCTGGAGTGGAGAGCTGGAGTGGAGGGCTGCACATTTCGGTTTAGAGCTAGGGTGGGGAGCTGCATATTTCGGTTTAGAGCTGTAGTGGAGATCCGGAGTGGAGAGCTGCACATATCGTTTTCGATCTGGAGTGGAGAGCTGGAGTGGAGAGCTGTATATTTCATATAGAGATGGAGTGGAGTGCTGCACATTTCGGTTAAGAGCCGGGATGCAGAATTGCACATTTCGGTTTAGAGCTGTAGTGGAGAGCTGCACATTTCGGTTTAGAGCTGGAGTGGAGAGCTGGAGTTGAGAGCTGCGCATTTCCGTTTAGACCTGGAGTGGAGAGCTGGAGTGGAGAGCTGCACATTTCTGTTTAGAGCTGGAGTGGAGAGTTTCACATTTTGTTTTAGAGCTGGAGTGGAGAGCTGCACATTTCGGGCTAGAGCTGGAGTGGAGAGCTGCACATATTGGTTTTGAGTTAGAGTGGGGTGCTGCACATTTTAATTTAGAACAGGAGTGGAGAGCAGGAGTGGTGAGCTGCACCTTTCAGTTTAGAGCTGGAGTGGATAGCTGGAGTGGAGAGCTGCACATTTCGGTTTAGAACTTGGGTGGAGACCTGCACATTTCGTTATATAGCTGGTGTGGAGAGCTGCACATTTTGGGTTAGAGCTGGAGTGGATAGCTGGTGTGGAGAGTTGCACATTTCGGTTTAGAGCTTGGGTGGAGAGCTGCAGATTTTGGTTTAGATTTGGAGTGGAGAGCTGCACAGTTAGGTTTAGAGCTGGAGTGGAGCGCTGGAGTGGAGAGCTGCACATTTCGGTTTAGAGCTGTAGTGGAGAGCTGTAGTGGCGAGCTGCACATTTCGGTTTTGAGCTGTAGTGGAGAGCTGGAGTGGAGAACTGCATATCTCGGTTTAGAGATGGAGTGGACTGCTGCACATTTCGGTTTAGAGCCGGGATGGAGAAATGCACATTTCGGTTTAGAGCTGGAGTGGAGAGCTGGAGTGGAGACCTGCACATTTTGGTTTAGAGCTGGAGTGCAGTGCTGCACATTTCTGTGTAGAGCTGGAGTGGAGAGCTGGAGTGGAGACCTGCACATTTTGGTTTAGAGCTGGAGTGGAGAGCTGCACATTTTGGGTTAGTGCTGGAGTGGAGAGCTGCTCATTTTGGTTTAGAGCTGGAGTGGAGAGGTACATATTGCGGTTTACAGCTAAACTGGAGTGCTGGAGTGGAGAGCTGCACATTTGGTTTTAGAGCTGGAGTGGAGAGTTTCAAATTTCGGGTTTAGACATGGAGTGGATATCTGCACATTTCGGTTTACAGCTGAGGTGGTGAGGTGCACATTTCTGTTTAGAGCTGGAGTGGAGAGCTGCAGCTTTCGGTTTAGAGCTGGAGTGGAGAGCTGGAGTGGAGACCTGCACGTTTTGGTTAGGAGATGGAGTGGAGAGCTGCACATTTCGGTTTAGAGCTTGGGTGGAGAGCTACACATTTCGGTTTAGACTTGGACTAGAGAGCTGCGCAGTTAGGTTTAGAGCTGGAGTGGAGCGGTGCACATTTTGGTTTAGAGCGGGAGTGGATTGCTGGAGGGGAGAGCTGCACATTTCGGTTTAGAGCTAGAGTGGAGAGCAGCACATTTCGGTTTAGAGCTTGGGTGGAGAGCTACACATCTCTGTTTACACTTGGAGTTCAGAGCTGAGCATATCGGTTTAGAGCTGTAGTGGTGAGCTGGAGTGGAGAGCTGCACATTTCGGTTTAGAGCTTGGTTGGAGAGCTACACATTTCGGTTTAGACTTGGACTGGAGAGCTGCGCAGTTAGGTTTAGAGCTGGAGTGGAGCGCTGCACATTTTGGTTTAGAGCTGGAGTGGATTGCTGGAGTGGAGAGCTGCACATTTTGGGTTAGAGCTGGAGTGGATAGCTGGTGTGGAGAGCTGCACATTTCTGTTTAGAGCTTGGGTGGAGAGCTGCACATTTCGGTTTAGAGCTGGAGTGGAGATCTGCACATATCGGTTTAGAGCTAGAGTGGAGAGCTGGAGTGGAGAGCTGCACATTTCGGTATTAGAGCTGGAGTGGAGAGTTTCACATTCTGGTTTAGAGCTTTTGTGGAGAGCTGCACATTTCGGGTTAGAGCTGGAGTGGAGAGCTGCACATTTTGGTTTTGTGTTAGAGTGGGGAGCTGCACATTTCGGTTTAGAACAGGAGTGGTGAGCAGGAGTGGAGAGCTGCACATTCCAGTTTAGAGCTGGAGTGGATAGCTGGAGTGGAGAGCTGCACATTTCGGTTTAGAGCTTGGGTGGAGACCTGCACATTTCAGTTTAGACTTGGAGTGGAGAGCTGCAAATTTCGGTATACACCTGGAGTGGAGAGCTGCACATTTCGGTTTATAGCTGGAGTGGAGAGCTGCACAATTTGGGTTAGAGCTGGAGTGGATAGCTGGTGTGGAGAGCTGCACATTTCGGTTTAGAGCTTGGGTGGAGAGCTGCCCATTTCGGTTTAGATTTGCAGTGGAGAGCTGCACAGTTAGGTTTAGAGCTGGAGTGGAGCGCTGGAGTGGAGAGCTGCACATTTCGGTTTAGAGCTGTAGTGGAGAGCTGTAGTGGCGAGCTGCACATTTCTGTTTAGAGCTGTAGTGGAGAGGTGGAGTGGAGAGCTGCATATTTCGGTTTAGAGATGGAGTGGACTGCTGCACATTTCGGTTTAGAGCCGGGATGGAGAACTGCACATTTCGGTTTAGAGCTGGAGTGGAGTGCTGCACATTTCGGTTTAGAGCTTTGGTGGACAGCTGCACATTACGGTTTAGAGCTGGAGTGGAGAGCTGCACATTTCAGTTTAGAGCTGGAGTGGAGAGCTGCACATTTCGGTTTAGAGCTGGAGTGCAGTGCTGCACATTTCTGTGTAGAGCTGGAGTGGAGAGCTGGAGTGGAGACCTGCACATTTTGGTTTAGAGCTGGAGTGGAGAGCTGCACATTTTGGTTTAGTGCTGGAGTGGAGAGCTGCTCATTTTGGTTTAGAGCTGGAGTGGAGAGGTACATATTGCGGTTTACAGCTAAACTGGAGTGCTGGAGTGTAGAGCTGCACATTTGGTTTTAGAGCTGGAGTGGAGAGTTTCAAATTTCGGGTTTAGACATGGAGTGGATATCTGCACATTTCGGTTTACAGCTGAGGTGGTGAGGTGCACATTTCTGTTTAGAGCTGGAGTGGAGAGCTGCAGCTTTCGGTTTAGAGCTGGAGTGGAGAGCTGGAGTGGAGACCTGCACGTTTTGGTTAGGAGATGGAGTGGAGAGCTGCACATTTCGGTTTAGAGCTTGGGTGGAGAGCTACACATTTCGGTTTAGACTTGGACTAGAGAGCTGCGCAGTTAGGTTTAGAGCTGGAGTGGAGCGGTGCACATTTTGGTTTAGAGCGGGAGTGGATTGCTGGAGGGGAGAGCTGCACATTTCGGTTTAGAGCTAGAGTGGAGAGCAGCACATTTCGGTTTAGAGCTTGGGTGGAGAGCTACACATCTCTGTTTACACTTGGAGTTCAGAGCTGAGCATATCGGTTTAGAGCTGTAGTGGTGAGCTGGAGTGGAGAGCTGCACATTTCGGTTTAGAGCTTGGTTGGAGAGCTACACATTTCGGTTTAGACTTGGACTGGAGAGCTGCGCAGTTAGGTTTAGAGCTGGAGTGGAGCGCTGCACATTTTGGTTTAGAGCTGGAGTGGATTGCTGGAGTGGAGAGCTGCACATTTTGGGTTAGAGCTGGAGTGGATAGCTGGTGTGGAGAGCTGCACATTTCTGTTTAGAGCTTGGGTGGAGAGCTGCACATTTCGGTTTAGAGCTGGAGTGGAGATCTGCACATATCGGTTTAGAGCTAGAGTGGAGAGCTGGAGTGGAGAGCTGCACATTTCGGTATTAGAGCTGGAGTGGAGAGTTTCACATTCTGGTTTAGAGCTTTTGTGGAGAGCTGCACATTTCGGGTTAGAGCTGGAGTGGAGAGCTGCACATTTTGGTTTTGTGTTAGAGTGGGGAGCTGCACATTTCGGTTTAGAACAGGAGTGGTGAGCAGGAGTGGAGAGCTGCACATTCCAGTTTAGAGCTGGAGTGGATAGCTGGAGTGGAGAGCTGCACATTTCGGTTTAGAGCTTGGGTGGAGACCTGCACATTTCAGTTTAGACTTGGAGTGGAGAGCTGCAAATTTCGGTATACACCTGGAGTGGAGAGCTGCACATTTCGGTTTATAGCTGGAGTGGAGAGCTGCACAATTTGGGTTAGAGCTGGAGTGGATAGCTGGTGTGGAGAGCTGCACATTTCGGTTTAGAGCTTGGGTGGAGAGCTGCCCATTTCGGTTTAGATTTGCAGTGGAGAGCTGCACAGTTAGGTTTAGAGTTGGAGTGGAGCGCTGGAGTGGAGAGCTGCACATTTCGGTTTAGAGCTGTAGTGGAGAGCTGTAGTGGCGAGCTGCACATTTCTGTTTAGAGCTGTAGTGGAGAGGTGGAGTGGAGAGCTGCATATTTCGGTTTAGAGATGGAGTGGACTGCTGCACATTTCGGTTTAGAGCCGGGATGGAGAACTGCACATTTCGGTTTAGAGCTGTAGTGGAGTGCTGCACATTTCGGTTTAGAGCTTTGGTGGACAGCTGCACATTACGGTTTAGAGCTGGAGTGGAGAGCTGCACATTTCAGTTTAGAGCTGGAGTGGAGAGCTGCACATTTCGGTTTACAGTTGGAGTGGAGAGCTGGAGTGGAGAGCTTCACATTTCAGTTTTGAGCTGGAGTTGTGTGCTGCACATTACGGTTTAGTGCTGGAGTGGAGAGCTGCACATTTGGGTTTAGAGCTGCAGTGGAGAGCTGGAGTGGAGAGCTGCAAATTTCAGTTTAGAGCTGGAGTGGAGAGCTGCACATTACGGTTTAGAGGTGGAGTGGAGAGCTGGAGTGGAGAGCTGCACTTTTCTGTTTAGAGCTGGAGTGCATAGCTGCAGATTACGGTTTAGAGTTGGAGTGGAGAGCTGGAGTGGAGAGCTTCACATTTCGGTTTAGAGCTGGAGTGGAGAGCTGCACATTCTGTTTTAAAGCTGGAGTGGAGAGCTGCACATTTTGGTTTAGAGCTGTAGTGCAGTGCTGCACATTTCTGTATAGAGCTGGAGTGGAGAGCTGGAGTGGAGACCTGCACATTTTGGTTTAGAGCTGGAGCGGAGAGGTACATATTGCGGTTTAGAGCTAAACTGGAGTGCTGGAGTGGAGAGCTGCACATTTTGTTTTAGAGCTGGAGTGGAGAGTTTCAAATTTCGGGTTTAAAGATGGAGTGGATATCTGCACATTTCGGTTTACAGCTGAGGTGGAGATGTGCACATTTCTGTTTAGAGCTGGAGTGGAGAGCTGCAGCTTTCGGTTTAGAGCTGGAGTGGAGAGCTGGAGTGGAGACCTGCACGTTTTGGTTAGGAGCTGGAGTGGAGAGCTGCACATTTCGGTTTAGAGCTTGGGTGGAGAGCTACACATTTCGGTTTAGACTTGGACTGGAGAGCTGCGCAGTTAGGTTTAGAGCTGGAGTGGAGCGCTGCACATTTTGGTTTAGAGCTGGAGTGGATAGCTGGTGTGGAGAGCTGCACATTTCGGTTTAGAGCTTGGGTGGAGAGCTGCACATTTCGGTTTAGAGCTGGTGTGGAGATCTGCACATATCGGTTTAGAGCTAGAGTGGAGAGCTGGAGTGGAGAGCTGCGCATTACGGTTTAGACCTGGAGTGGAGAGCTGGAGTGGAGAGCTGCACATTTCGGTATTAGTGCTGGAGTGGAGAGCTGCACATTTTGTTTTAGAGCTGGAGTGGAGAGTTTCAAATTTCGGGTTTAGAGATGGAGTGGATATCTGCACATTTCGGTTTACAGCTGAGGTGGAGATGTGCACATTTCTGTTTAGAGCTGGAGAGGAGAGCTGCATCTTTCGGTATTAGTGCTGGAGTGGAGAGTTTCACATTTTGGTTTAGAGCTGGAGTGGATAGCTGGAGTGGAGAGCTGCACATTTCAGTTTAGAGCTTGGGTGGAGACCTGCACATTTCGGTTTAGACTTGGAGTTGAGAGCTGCACATTTCGGTTTACACATGGAGTGGAGATCTGCATATTTCGGTTTATAGCTGGAGTGGAGAGCTGCACATTTTGGGTTAGAGCTGGAGTGGATAGCTGGTGTGGAGAGCTGCACATTTCGGTTTAGAGCTTGTGGGGTGAGCTGCACATTTAGGTTTAGATTTGGAGTGGAGAGCTTCACAGTTAGGTTTTGAGCTGGAGTGGAGCGCTGGAGTGGAGAGCTGCACATTTCGGTTTAGAGCTGTAGTGGAGAGCTGTAGTGGCAAGCTGCACATTTCGGTTTAGAGCTGTAGTGGAGAGCTGGAGTGGAGATCTGCATATTTCGGTTTAGAGATGGAGTGGACTGCTGCACATTTCGGTTTAGAGCCGGGATGGAGAACTGCACATTTCGGTTTAGAGCTGGAGTGGAGTGCTGCACATTTCGGTTTAGAGCTTGGGTGGAGAGCTGCACATTTCGGTTTAGATTTGGAGCGGAGAGCTGCACAGTTAGGTTTAGAGATGGAGTGGAGCGCTGGAGTGGAGAGCTGCACATTTCGGTTTAGAGCTGTAGTGGTGAGCTGTAGTGGCGAGCTGCACATTTCGGTTTAGAGCTGTAGTGGAGAGCTAGAGTGGAGAGCTGCATATTTCGGTTTAGAGATGGAGTGGACAGCTGCACATTTCAGATTAGAGCCGGGATGGAGAACTGCACATTTCGGTTTAGAGCTGGAGTGGAGTGCTGCACATTTCGGTTTAGAGCTTTGGTGGAGAGCTGCACATTACGGTTTAGAGCTGGAGTGTAGAGCTGCACATTTCAGTTTAGAGCTGCAGTGGAGAGCTGGAGTGGAGAGCTGCACATTTCAGTTTACAGCTGGAGTGGAGAGCTGCACATTTCGGTTTACAGTTGGAGTGGAGAGCTGGAGTGGAGAGCTTCACATTTCAGTTTAGAGCTGGAGTGGTGTGCTGCACATTTCGGTTTAGTGCTGGAGTGGAGAGCTGCACATTTCAGTTTAGAGCTGCAGTGGAGAGCTGGAGTGGAGAGCTGCAAATTTCAGTTTAGAGCTGGAGTGGAGTGCTGCACATTTCGGTTTAGAGCTTGGGTGGAGAGCTGCACATTTCGGTTTAGATTTGGAGCGGAGAGCTGCACAGTTAGGTTTAGAGATGGAGTGGAGCGCTGGAGTGGAGAGCTGCACATTTCGGTTTAGAGCTGTAGTGGTGAGCTGTAGTGGCGAGCTGCACATTTCGGTTTAGAGCTGTAGTGGAGAGCTGGAGTGGAGAGCTGCATATTTCGGTTTAGAGATGGAGTGGACAGCTGCACATTTCAGATTAGAGCCGGGATGGAGAGCTGCACATTTCGGTTTAGAGCTTGGGTGGAGAGCTACACATTTCGGTTTAGACTTGGACTAGAGAGCTGCGCAGTTAGGTTTAGAGCTGGAGTGGAGCGGTGCACATTTTGGTTTAGAGCGGGAGTGGATTGCTGGAGGGGAGAGCTGCACATTTCGGTTTAGAGCTAGAGTGGAGAGCAGCACATTTCGGTTTAGAGCTTGGGTGGAGAGCTACACATCTCTGTTTACACTTGGAGTTCAGAGCTGAGCATATCGGTTTAGAGCTGTAGTGGTGAGCTGGAGTGGAGAGCTGCACATTTCGGTTTAGAGCTTGGTTGGAGAGCTACACATTTCGGTTTAGACTTGGACTGGAGAGCTGCGCAGTTAGGTTTAGAGCTGGAGTGGAGCGCTGCACATTTTGGTTTAGAGCTGGAGTGGATTGCTGGAGTGGAGAGCTGCACATTTTGGGTTAGAGCTGGAGTGGATAGCTGGTGTGGAGAGCTGCACATTTCTGTTTAGAGCTTGGGTGGAGAGCTGCACATTTCGGTTTAGAGCTGGAGTGGAGATCTGCACATATCGGTTTAGAGCTAGAGTGGAGAGCTGGAGTGGAGAGCTGCACATTTCGGTATTAGAGCTGGAGTGGAGAGTTTCACATTCTGGTTTAGAGCTTTTGTGGAGAGCTGCACATTTCGGGTTAGAGCTGGAGTGGAGAGCTGCACATTTTGGTTTTGTGTTAGAGTGGGGAGCTGCACATTTCGGTTTAGAACAGGAGTGGTGAGCAGGAGTGGAGAGCTGCACATTCCAGTTTAGAGCTGGAGTGGATAGCTGGAGTGGAGAGCTGCACATTTCGGTTTAGAGCTTGGGTGGAGACCTGCACATTTCAGTTTAGACTTGGAGTGGAGAGCTGCAAATTTCGGTATACACCTGGAGTGGAGAGCTGCACATTTCGGTTTATAGCTGGAGTGGAGAGCTGCACAATTTGGGTTAGAGCTGGAGTGGATAGCTGGTGTGGAGAGCTGCACATTTCGGTTTAGAGCTTGGGTGGAGAGCTGCCCATTTCGGTTTAGATTTGCAGTGGAGAGCTGCACAGTTAGGTTTAGAGCTGGAGTGGAGCGCTGGAGTGGAGAGCTGCACATTTCGGTTTAGAGCTGTAGTGGAGAGCTGTAGTGGCGAGCTGCACATTTCTGTTTAGAGCTGTAGTGGAGAGGTGGAGTGGAGAGCTGCATATTTCGGTTTAGAGATGGAGTGGACTGCTGCACATTTCGGTTTAGAGCCGGGATGGAGAACTGCACATTTCGGTTTAGAGCTGGAGTGGAGAGCTGCACATTTCGGTTTACAGTTGGAGTGGAGAGCTGGAGTGGAGAGCTTCACATTTCAGTTTTGAGCTGGAGTTGTGTGCTGCACATTACGGTTTAGTGCGGGAGTGGAGAGCTGCACATTTGGGTTTAGAGCTGCAGTGGAGAGCTGGAGTGGAGAGCTGCAAATTTCAGTTTAGAGCTGGAGTGGAGAGCTGCACATTACGGTTTAGAGTTGGAGTGGAGAGCTGGAGTGGAGAGCTGCACTTTTCTGTTTAGAGCTGGAGTGCATAGCTGCAGATTACGGTTTAGAGTTGGAGTGGAGAGCTGGAGTGGAGAGCTTCACATTTCGGTTTAGAGCTGGAGTGGAGACCTGCACATTCTGTTTTAAAGCTGGAGTGGAGAGCTGCACATTTTGGTTTAGAGCTGTAGTGCAGTGCTGCACATTTCTGTATAGAGCTGGAGTGGAGAGCTGGAGTGGAGACCTGCACATTTTGGTTTAGAGCTGGAGCGGAGAGGTACATATTGCGGTTTAGAGCTAAACTGGAGTGCTGGAGTGGAGAGCTGCACATTTTGTTTTAGAGCTGGAGTGGAGAGTTTCAAATTTCGGGTTTAAAGATGGAGTGGATATCTGCACATTTCGGTTTACAGCTGAGGTGGAGATGTGCACATTTCTGTTTAGAGCTGGAGTGGAGAGCTGCAGCTTTCGGTTTAGAGCTGGAGTGGAGAGCTGGAGTGGAGACCTGCACGTTTTGGTTAGGAGCTGGAGTGGAGAGCTGCACATTTCGGTTTAGAGCTTCGGTGGAGAGCTACACATTTCGGTTTAGACTTGGACTGGAGAGCTGCGCAGTTAGGTTTAGAGCTGGAGTGGAGCGCTGCACATTTTGGTTTAGAGCTGGAGTGGATAGCTGGTGTGGAGAGCTGCACATTTCGGTTTAGAGCTTGGGTGGAGAGCTGCACATTTCGGTTTAGAGCTGGTGTGGAGATCTGCACATATCGGTTTAGAGCTAGAGTGGAGAGCTGGAGTGGAGAGCTGCGCATTACGGTTTAGACCTGGAGTGGAGAGCTGGAGTGGAGAGCTGCACATTTCGGTATTAGTGCTGGAGTGGAGAGCTGCACATTTTGTTTTAGAGCTGGAGTGGAGAGTTTCAAATTTCGGGTTTAGAGATGGAGTGGATATCTGCACATTTCGGTTTACAGCTGAGGTGGAGATGTGCACATTTCTGTTTAGAGCTGGAGAGGAGAGCTGCATCTTTCGGTATTAGTGCTGGAGTGGAGAGTTTCACATTTTGGTTTAGAGCTGGAGTGGATAGCTGGAGTGGAGAGCTGCACATTTCAGTTTAGAGCTTGGGTGGAGACCTGCACATTTCGGTTTAGACTTGGAGTTGAGAGCTGCACATTTCGGTTTACACATGGAGTGGAGATCTGCATATTTCGGTTTATAGCTGGAGTGGAGAGCTGCACATTTTGGGTTAGAGCTGGAGTGGATAGCTGGTGTGGAGAGCTGCACATTTCGGTTTAGAGCTTGTGGGGTGAGCTGCACATTTAGGTTTAGATTTGGAGTGGAGAGCTTCACAGTTAGGTTTTGAGCTGGAGTGGAGCGCTGGAGTGGAGAGCTGCACATTTCGGTTTAGAGCTGTAGTGGAGAGCTGTAGTGGCAAGCTGCACATTTCGGTTTAGAGCTGTAGTGGAGAGCTGGAGTGGAGATCTGCATATTTCGGTTTAGAGATGGAGTGGACTGCTGCACATTTCGGTTTAGAGCCGGGATGGAGAACTGCACATTTCGGTTTAGAGCTGGAGTGGAGTGCTGCACATTTCGGTTTAGAGCTTGGGTGGAGAGCTGCACATTTCGGTTTAGATTTGGAGCGGAGAGCTGCACAGTTAGGTTTAGAGATGGAGTGGAGCGCTGGAGTGGAGAGCTGCACATTTCGGTTTAGAGCTGTAGTGGTGAGCTGTAGTGGCAAGCTGCACATTTCGGTTTAGAGCTGTAGTGGAGAGCTAGAGTGGAGAGCTGCATATTTCGGTTTAGAGATGGAGTGGACAGCTGCACATTTCAGATTAGAGCCGGGATGGAGAACTGCACATTTCGGTTTAGAGCTGGAGTGGAGTGCTGCACATTTCGGTTTAGAGCTTTGGTGGAGAGCTGCACATTACGGTTTAGAGCTGGAGTGTAGAGCTGCACATTTCAGTTTAGAGGTGCAGTGGAGAGCTGGAGTGGAGAGCTGCACATTTCAGTTTACAGCTGGAGTGGAGAGCTGCACATTTCGGTTTACAGTTGGAGTGGAGAGCTGGAGTGGAGAGCTTCACATTTCAGTTTAGAGCTGGAGTGGTGTGCTGCACATTTCGGTTTAGTGCTGGAGTGGAGAGCTGCACATTTCAGTTTAGAGCTGCAGTGGAGAGCTGGAGTGGAGAGCTGCAAATTTCAGTTTAGAGCTGGAGTGGAGTGCTGCACATTTCGGTTTAGAGCTTGGGTGGAGAGCTGCACATTTCGGTTTAGATTTGGAGCGGAGAGCTGCACAGTTAGGTTTAGAGATGGAGTGGAGCGCTGGAGTGGAGAGCTGCACATTTCGGTTTAGAGCTGTAGTGGTGAGCTGTAGTGGCGAGCTGCACATTTCGGTTTAGAGCTGTAGTGGAGAGCTGGAGTGGAGAGCTGCATATTTCGGTTTAGAGATGGAGTGGACAGCTGCACATTTCAGATTAGAGCCGGGATGGAGAGCTGCACATTTCGGTTTAGAGCTGGAGTGGAGTGCTGCACATTTCGGTTTAGAGCTTTGGTGGAGAGCTGCACATTACGGTTTAGAGCTGGAGTGTAGAGCTGCACATTTCAGTTTAGAGCTGCAGTGGAGAGCTGGAGTGGAGAGCTGCACATTTCAGTTTACAGCTGGAGTGGAGAGCTGCACCTTTCGGTTTACAGTTGGAGTGTAGAGCTGGAGTGGAGTGCTTCACATTTCAGTTTAGAGCTGGAGTGGTGTGCTGCACATTTCGGTTTAGTGCTGGAGTGGAGAGCTGCACATTTCAGTTTAGAGCTGCAGTGGAGAGCTGGAGTGGAGAGCTGCAAATTTCAGTTTAGAGCTGGAGTGGAGAGCAACACATTACGGTTTAGAGTTGGAGTGGAGAGCTGGAGTGGAGAGCTGCACTTTTCTGTTTAGAGCTGGAGTGCATAGCTGCTCATTACGGTTTAGAGTTGGAGTGGAGAGCTGGAGTGGAGAGCTGCACATTTTGGTTTAGAGCTGGAGTGGAGAGCTGCACATTTCGGTTTAGAGCTGGAGTGGAGAGCTGGAGTGGAGAGCTGCGCATTTTTGTTTAGAGCTGGAGCGGAGAGCTGCACATTTTGGTTTAGTGCTGGAGTGGTGAGCTGCACATTTTGGTTTAGAGCTGGAGTGGAGAGGTACATATTGCAGTTTAGAGCTAAACTGGAGTGCTGGAGTGGAGAGCTGCACATTTTCTTTTAGAGCTGGAGTGGAGAGTTTCAAATTTCGGGTTTAGAGATGGAGTGGATATCTGCACATTTCGGTTTACAGCTGAGGTGGTGAGGTGCACATTTCTGTTTAGAGCTGGAGTGGAGAGCTGCAGCTTTCGGTTTAGAGCTGGAGTGGAGAGCTGGAGTGGAGACCTGCACGTTTTGGTTAGGAGATGGAGTGGAGAGCTGCACATTTCGGTTTAGAGCTTGGGTGGAGAGCTACACATTTCGGTTTAGACTTGGACTAGAGAGCTGCGCAGTTAGGTTTAGAGCTGGAGTGGAGCGCTGCACATTTTGGTTTAGAGCGGGAGTGGATTGCTGGAGGGGAGAGCTGCACATTTCGGTTTAGAGCTAGAGTGGAGAGCAGCACATTTCGGTTTAGAGCTTGGGTGGAGAGCTACACATCTCTGTTTACACTTGGAGTTCAGAGCTGAGCATATCGGTTTAGAGCTGTAGTGGTGAGCTGGAGTGGAGAGCTGCACATTTCGGTTTAGAGCTTGGTTGGAGAGCTACACATTTCGGTTTAGACTTGGACTGGAGAGCTGCGCAGTTAGGTTTAGAGCTGGAGTGGAGCGCTGCACATTTTGGTTTAGAGCTGGAGTGGATTGCTGGAGTGGAGAGCTGCACATTTTGGGTTAGAGCTGGAGTGGATAGCTGGTGTGGAGAGCTGCACATTTCTGTTTAGAGCTTGGGTGGAGAGCTGCACATTTCGGTTTAGAGCTGGAGTGGAGATCTGCACATATCGGTTTAGAGCTAGAGTGGAGAGCTGGAGTGGAGAGCTGCACATTTCGGTATTAGAGCTGGAGTGGAGAGTTTCACATTCTGGTTTAGAGCTTTTGTGGAGAGCTGCACATTTCGGGTTAGAGCTGGAGTGGAGAGCTGCACATTTTGGTTTTGTGTTAGAGTGGGGAGCTGCACATTTCGGTTTAGAACAGGAGTGGTGAGCAGGAGTGGAGAGCTGCACATTCCAGTTTAGAGCTGGAGTGGATAGCTGGAGTGGAGAGCTGCGCATTTCGGTTTAGAGCTTGGGTGGAGACCTGCACATTTCAGTTTAGACTTGGAGTGGAGAGCTGCAAATTTCGGTATACACCTGGAGTGGAGAGCTGCACATTTCGGTTTATAGCTGGAGTGGAGAGCTGCACAATTTGGGTTAGAGCTGGAGTGGATAGCTGGTGTGGAGAGCTGCACATTTCGGTTTAGAGCTTGGGTGGAGAGCTGCCCATTTCGGTTTAGATTTGCAGTGGAGAGCTGCACAGTTAGGTTTAGAGTTGGAGTGGAGCGCTGGAGTGGAGAGCTGCACATTTCGGTTTAGAGCTGTAGTGGAGAGCTGTAGTGGCGAGCTGCACATTTCTGTTTAGAGCTGTAGTGGAGAGGTGGAGTGGAGAGCTGCATATTTCGGTTTAGAGATGGAGTGGACTGCTGCACATTTCGGTTTAGAGCCGGGATGGAGAACTGCACATTTCGGTTTAGAGCTGTAGTGGAGTGCTGCACATTTCGGTTTAGAGCTTTGGTGGACAGCTGCACATTACGGTTTAGAGCTGGAGTGGAGAGCTGCACATTTCAGTTTAGAGCTGGAGTGGAGAGCTGCACATTTCGGTTTACAGTTGGAGTGGAGAGCTGGAGTGGAGAGCTTCACATTTCAGTTTTGAGCTGGAGTTGTGTGCTGCACATTACGGTTTAGTGCTGGAGTGGAGAGCTGCACATTTGGGTTTAGAGCTGCAGTGGAGAGCTGGAGTGGAGAGCTGCAAATTTCAGTTTAGAGCTGGAGTGGAGAGCTGCACATTACGGTTTAGAGTTGGAGTGGAGAGCTGGAGTGGAGAGCTGCACTTTTCTGTTTAGAGCTGGAGTGCATAGCTGCAGATTACGGTTTAGAGTTGGAGTGGAGAGCTGGAGTGGAGAGCTTCACATTTCGGTTTAGAGCTGGAGTGGAGAGCTGCACATTCTGTTTTAAAGCTGGAGTGGAGAGCTGCACATTTTGGTTTAGAGCTGTAGTGCAGTGCTGCACATTTCTGTATAGAGCTGGAGTGGAGAGCTGGAGTGGAGACCTGCACATTTTGGTTTAGAGCTGGAGCGGAGAGGTACATATTGCGGTTTAGAGCTAAACTGGAGTGCTGGAGTGGAGAGCTGCACATTTTGTTTTAGAGCTGGAGTGGAGAGTTTCAAATTTCGGGTTTAAAGATGGAGTGGATATCTGCACATTTCGGTTTACAGCTGAGGTGGAGATGTGCACATTTCTGTTTAGAGCTGGAGTGGAGAGCTGCAGCTTTCGGTTTAGAGCTGGAGTGGAGAGCTGGAGTGGAGACCTGCACGTTTTGGTTAGGAGCTGGAGTGGAGAGCTGCACATTTCGGTTTAGAGCTTGGGTGGAGAGCTACACATTTCGGTTTAGACTTGGACTGGAGAGCTGCGCAGTTAGGTTTAGAGCTGGAGTGGAGCGCTGCACATTTTGGTTTAGAGCTGGAGTGGATAGCTGGTGTGGAGAGCTGCACATTTCGGTTTAGAGCTTGGGTGGAGAGCTGCACATTTCGGTTTAGAGCTGGTGTGGAGATCTGCACATATCGGTTTAGAGCTAGAGTGGAGAGCTGGAGTGGAGAGCTGCGCATTACGGTTTAGACCTGGAGTGGAGAGCTGGAGTGGAGAGCTGCACATTTCGGTATTAGTGCTGGAGTGGAGAGCTGCACATTTTGTTTTAGAGCTGGAGTGGAGAGTTTCAAATTTCGGGTTTAGAGATGGAGTGGATATCTGCACATTTCGGTTTACAGCTGAGGTGGAGATGTGCACATTTCTGTTTAGAGCTGGAGAGGAGAGCTGCATCTTTCGGTATTAGTGCTGGAGTGGAGAGTTTCACATTTTGGTTTAGAGCTGGAGTGGATAGCTGGAGTGGAGAGCTGCACATTTCAGTTTAGAGCTTGGGTGGAGACCTGCACATTTCGGTTTAGACTTGGAGTTGAGAGCTGCACATTTCGGTTTACACATGGAGTGGAGATCTGCATATTTCGGTTTATAGCTGGAGTGGAGAGCTGCACATTTTGGGTTAGAGCTGGAGTGGATAGCTGGTGTGGAGAGCTGCACATTTCGGTTTAGAGCTTGTGGGGTGAGCTGCACATTTAGGTTTAGATTTGGAGTGGAGAGCTTCACAGTTAGGTTTTGAGCTGGAGTGGAGCGCTGGAGTGGAGAGCTGCACATTTCGGTTTAGAGCTGTAGTGGAGAGCTGTAGTGGCAAGCTGCACATTTCGGTTTAGAGCTGTAGTGGAGAGCTGGAGTGGAGATCTGCATATTTCGGTTTAGAGATGGAGTGGACTGCTGCACATTTCGGTTTAGAGCCGGGATGGAGAACTGCACATTTCGGTTTAGAGCTGGAGTGGAGTGCTGCACATTTCGGTTTAGAGCTTGGGTGGAGAGCTGCACATTTCGGTTTAGATTTGGAGCGGAGAGCTGCACAGTTAGGTTTAGAGATGGAGTGGAGCGCTGGAGTGGAGAGCTGCACATTTCGGTTTAGAGCTGTAGTGGTGAGCTGTAGTGGCGAGCTGCACATTTCGGTTTAGAGCTGTAGTGGAGAGCTAGAGTGGAGAGCTGCATATTTCGGTTTAGAGATGGAGTGGACAGCTGCACATTTCAGATTAGAGCCGGGATGGAGAACTGCACATTTCGGTTTAGAGCTGGAGTGGAGTGCTGCACATTTCGGTTTAGAGCTTTGGTGGAGAGCTGCACATTACGGTTTAGAGCTGGAGTGTAGAGCTGCACATTTCAGTTTAGAGCTGCAGTGGAGAGCTGGAGTGGAGAGCTGCACATTTCAGTTTACAGCTGGAGTGGAGAGCTGCACATTTCGGTTTACAGTTGGAGTGGAGAGCTGGAGTGGAGAGCTTCACATTTCAGTTTAGAGCTGGAGTGGTGTGCTGCACATTTCGGTTTAGTGCTGGAGTGGAGAGCTGCACATTTCAGTTTAGAGCTGCAGTGGAGAGCTGGAGTGGAGAGCTGCAAATTTCAGTTTAGAGCTGGAGTGGAGTGCTGCACATTTCGGTTTAGAGCTTGGGTGGAGAGCTGCACATTTCGGTTTAGATTTGGAGCGGAGAGCTGCACAGTTAGGTTTAGAGATGGAGTGGAGCGCTGGAGTGGAGAGCTGCACATTTCGGTTTAGAGCTGTAGTGGTGAGCTGTAGTGGCGAGCTGCACATTTCGGTTTAGAGCTGTAGTGGAGAGCTGGAGTGGAGAGCTGCATATTTCGGTTTAGAGATGGAGTGGACAGCTGCACATTTCAGATTAGAGCCGGGATGGAGAGCTGCACATTTCGGTTTAGAGCTTGGGTGGAGAGCTACACATTTCGGTTTAGACTTGGACTAGAGAGCTGCGCAGTTAGGTTTAGAGCTGGAGTGGAGCGGTGCACATTTTGGTTTAGAGCGGGAGTGGATTGCTGGAGGGGAGAGCTGCACATTTCGGTTTAGAGCTAGAGTGGAGAGCAGCACATTTCGGTTTAGAGCTTGGGTGGAGAGCTACACATCTCTGTTTACACTTGGAGTTCAGAGCTGAGCATATCGGTTTAGAGCTGTAGTGGTGAGCTGGAGTGGAGAGCTGCACATTTCGGTTTAGAGCTTGGTTGGAGAGCTACACATTTCGGTTTAGACTTGGACTGGAGAGCTGCGCAGTTAGGTTTAGAGCTGGAGTGGAGCGCTGCACATTTTGGTTTAGAGCTGGAGTGGATTGCTGGAGTGGAGAGCTGCACATTTTGGGTTAGAGCTGGAGTGGATAGCTGGTGTGGAGAGCTGCACATTTCTGTTTAGAGCTTGGGTGGAGAGCTGCACATTTCGGTTTAGAGCTGGAGTGGAGATCTGCACATATCGGTTTAGAGCTAGAGTGGAGAGCTGGAGTGGAGAGCTGCACATTTCGGTATTAGAGCTGGAGTGGAGAGTTTCACATTCTGGTTTAGAGCTTTTGTGGAGAGCTGCACATTTCGGGTTAGAGCTGGAGTGGAGAGCTGCACATTTTGGTTTTGTGTTAGAGTGGGGAGCTGCACATTTCGGTTTAGAACAGGAGTGGTGAGCAGGAGTGGAGAGCTGCACATTCCAGTTTAGAGCTGGAGTGGATAGCTGGAGTGGAGAGCTGCACATTTCGGTTTAGAGCTTGGGTGGAGACCTGCACATTTCAGTTTAGACTTGGAGTGGAGAGCTGCAAATTTCGGTATACACCTGGAGTGGAGAGCTGCACATTTCGGTTTATAGCTGGAGTGGAGAGCTGCACAATTTGGGTTAGAGCTGGAGTGGATAGCTGGTGTGGAGAGCTGCACATTTCGGTTTAGAGCTTGGGTGGAGAGCTGCCCATTTCGGTTTAGATTTGCAGTGGAGAGCTGCACAGTTAGGTTTAGAGCTGGAGTGGAGCGCTGGAGTGGAGAGCTGCACATTTCGGTTTAGAGCTGTAGTGGAGAGCTGTAGTGGCGAGCTGCACATTTCTGTTTAGAGCTGTAGTGGAGAGGTGGAGTGGAGAGCTGCATATTTCGGTTTAGAGATGGAGTGGACTGCTGCACATTTCGGTTTAGAGCCGGGATGGAGAACTGCACATTTCGGTTTAGAGCTGGAGTGGAGAGCTGCACATTTCGGTTTACAGTTGGAGTGGAGAGCTGGAGTGGAGAGCTTCACATTTCAGTTTTGAGCTGGAGTTGTGTGCTGCACATTACGGTTTAGTGCGGGAGTGGAGAGCTGCACATTTGGGTTTAGAGCTGCAGTGGAGAGCTGGAGTGGAGAGCTGCAAATTTCAGTTTAGAGCTGGAGTGGAGAGCTGCACATTACGGTTTAGAGTTGGAATGGAGAGCTGGAGTGGAGAGCTGCACTTTTCTGTTTAGAGCTGGAGTGCATAGCTGCAGATTACGGTTTAGAGTTGGAGTGGAGAGCTGGAGTGGAGAGCTTCACATTTCGGTTTAGAGCTGGAGTGGAGACCTGCACATTCTGTTTTAAAGCTGGAGTGGAGAGCTGCACATTTTGGTTTAGAGCTGTAGTGCAGTGCTGCACATTTCTGTATAGAGCTGGAGTGGAGAGCTGGAGTGGAGACCTGCACATTTTGGTTTAGAGCTGGAGCGGAGAGGTACATATTGCGGTTTAGAGCTAAACTGGAGTGCTGGAGTGGAGAGCTGCACATTTTGTTTTAGAGCTGGAGTGGAGAGTTTCAAATTTCGGGTTTAAAGATGGAGTGGATATCTGCACATTTCGGTTTACAGCTGAGGTGGAGATGTGCACATTTCTGTTTAGAGCTGGAGTGGAGAGCTGCAGCTTTCGGTTTAGAGCTGGAGTGGAGAGCTGGAGTGGAGACCTGCACGTTTTGGTTAGGAGCTGGAGTGGAGAGCTGCACATTTCGGTTTAGAGCTTCGGTGGAGAGCTACACATTTCGGTTTAGACTTGGACTGGAGAGCTGCGCAGTTAGGTTTAGAGCTGGAGTGGAGCGCTGCACATTTTGGTTTAGAGCTGGAGTGGATAGCTGGTGTGGAGAGCTGCACATTTCGGTTTAGAGCTTGGGTGGAGAGCTGCACATTTCGGTTTAGAGCTGGTGTGGAGATCTGCACATATCGGTTTAGAGCTAGAGTGGAGAGCTGGAGTGGAGAGCTGCGCATTACGGTTTAGACCTGGAGTGGAGAGCTGGAGTGGAGAGCTGCACATTTCGGTATTAGTGCTGGAGTGGAGAGCTGCACATTTTGTTTTAGAGCTGGAGTGGAGAGTTTCAAATTTCGGGTTTAGAGATGGAGTGGATATCTGCACATTTCGGTTTACAGCTGAGGTGGAGATGTGCACATTTCTGTTTAGAGCTGGAGAGGAGAGCTGCATCTTTCGGTATTAGTGCTGGAGTGGAGAGTTTCACATTTTGGTTTAGAGCTGGAGTGGATAGCTGGAGTGGAGAGCTGCACATTTCAGTTTAGAGCTTGGGTGGAGACCTGCACATTTCGGTTTAGACTTGGAGTTGAGAGCTGCACATTTCGGTTTACACATGGAGTGGAGATCTGCATATTTCGGTTTATAGCTGGAGTGGAGAGCTGCACATTTTGGGTTAGAGCTGGAGTGGATAGCTGGTGTGGAGAGCTGCACATTTCGGTTTAGAGCTTGTGGGGTGAGCTGCACATTTAGGTTTAGATTTGGAGTGGAGAGCTTCACAGTTAGGTTTTGAGCTGGAGTGGAGCGCTGGAGTGGAGAGCTGCACATTTCGGTTTAGAGCTGTAGTGGAGAGCTGTAGTGGCAAGCTGCACATTTCGGTTTAGAGCTGTAGTGGAGAGCTGGAGTGGAGATCTGCATATTTCGGTTTAGAGATGGAGTGGACTGCTGCACATTTCGGTTTAGAGCCGGGATGGAGAACTGCACATTTCGGTTTAGAGCTGGAGTGGAGTGCTGCACATTTCGGTTTAGAGCTTGGGTGGAGAGCTGCACATTTCGGTTTAGATTTGGAGCGGAGAGCTGCACAGTTAGGTTTAGAGATGGAGTGGAGCGCTGGAGTGGAGAGCTGCACATTTCGGTTTAGAGCTGTAGTGGTGAGCTGTAGTGGCAAGCTGCACATTTCGGTTTAGAGCTGTAGTGGAGAGCTAGAGTGGAGAGCTGCATATTTCGGTTTAGAGATGGAGTGGACAGCTGCACATTTCAGATTAGAGCCGGGATGGAGAACTGCACATTTCGGTTTAGAGCTGGAGTGGAGTGCTGCACATTTCGGTTTAGAGCTTTGGTGGAGAGCTGCACATTACGGTTTAGAGCTGGAGTGTAGAGCTGCACATTTCAGTTTAGAGCTGCAGTGGAGAGCTGGAGTGGAGAGCTGCACATTTCAGTTTACAGCTGGAGTGGAGAGCTGCACATTTCGGTTTACAGTTGGAGTGGAGAGCTGGAGTGGAGAGCTTCACATTTCAGTTTAGAGCTGGAGTGGTGTGCTGCACATTTCGGTTTAGTGCTGGAGTGGAGAGCTGCACATTTCAGTTTAGAGCTGCAGTGGAGAGCTGGAGTGGAGAGCTGCAAATTTCAGTTTAGAGCTGGAGTGGAGTGCTGCACATTTCGGTTTAGAGCTTGGGTGGAGAGCTGCACATTTCGGTTTAGATTTGGAGCGGAGAGCTGCACAGTTAGGTTTAGAGATGGAGTGGAGCGCTGGAGTGGAGAGCTGCACATTTCGGTTTAGAGCTGTAGTGGTGAGCTGTAGTGGCGAGCTGCACATTTCGGTTTAGAGCTGTAGTGGAGAGCTGGAGTGGAGAGCTGCATATTTCGGTTTAGAGATGGAGTGGACAGCTGCACATTTCAGATTAGAGCCGGGATGGAGAGCTGCACATTTCGGTTTAGAGCTGGAGTGGAGTGCTGCACATTTCGGTTTAGAGCTTTGGTGGAGAGCTGCACATTACGGTTTAGAGCTGGAGTGTAGAGCTGCACATTTCAGTTTAGAGCTGCAGTGGAGAGCTGGAGTGGAGAGCTGCACATTTCAGTTTACAGCTGGAGTGGAGAGCTGCACCTTTCGGTTTACAGTTGGAGTGTAGAGCTGGAGTGGAGTGCTTCACATTTCAGTTTAGAGCTGGAGTGGTGTGCTGCACATTTCGGTTTAGTGCTGGAGTGGAGAGCTGCACATTTCAGTTTAGAGCTGCAGTGGAGAGCTGGAGTGGAGAGCTGCAAATTTCAGTTTAGAGCTGGAGTGGAGAGCAACACATTACGGTTTAGAGTTGGAGTGGAGAGCTGGAGTGGAGAGCTGCACTTTTCTGTTTAGAGCTGGAGTGCATAGCTGCTCATTACGGTTTAGAGTTGGAGTGGAGAGCTGGAGTGGAGAGCTGCACATTTTGGTTTAGAGCTGGAGTGGAGAGCTGCACATTTCGGTTTAGAGCTGGAGTGGAGAGCTGGAGTGGAGAGCTGCGCATTTTTGTTTAGAGCTGGAGCGGAGAGCTGCACATTTTGGTTTAGTGCTGGAGTGGTGAGCTGCACATTTTGGTTTAGAGCTGGAGTGGAGAGGTACATATTGCAGTTTAGAGCTAAACTGGAGTGCTGGAGTGGAGAGCTGCACATTTTCTTTTAGAGCTGGAGTGGAGAGTTTCAAATTTCGGGTTTAGAGATGGAGTGGATATCTGCACATTTCGGTTTACAGCTGAGGTGGAGAGGTGCACATTTCTGTTTAGAGCTGGTGTGGAGAGCTGCAGCTTTCGGTTTAGAGCTGGAGTGGAGAGCTAGAGTGGAGACCTGCACGTTTTGGTTAGGAGCTGGAGTGGGGAGCTGCACATTTCGGTTTAGAGCTTGGTTGGAGAGCTACACATTTCGGTTTAGACTTGGACTGGAGAGCTGCGCAGTTAGGTTTAGAGCTGGAGTGGAGCGCTGCACATTTTGGTTTAGAGCTGGAGTGGATTGCTGGAGTGGAGAGCTGCGCATTTCGGTTTAGACCTGGAGTGGAGAGCTGGCGTGGAGAGCTGCACATTTCGGTTTAGAGCTTGGGTGGAGAGCTGCACATTTCGGTTTAGAGCTGGAGTGGAGATCTGCACATATCGGTTTAGAGCTAGAGTGGAGAGCTGGAGTGGAGAGCTGCGCATTTCGGTTTAGACCTGGAGTGGAGAGCTGGAGTGGAGAGCTGCACATTTCGGGTTAGAGCTGGAGTGGAGAGCTGCACATTTTGGTTTTGTGTTAGAGTGGGGAGCTGCACATTTCGGTTTAGAACAGGAGTGGAGAGCAGGAGTGGAGAGCTGCACATTTCAGTTTAGAGCAGGAGTGGATAGCTGGAGTGGAGAGCTGCACATTTCGGTTTAGAGCTTGGGTGGAGACTTGCACATTTCGGTTTAGACTTGGAGTGGTGAGCCGCACATTTCGGTTTACACCTGGAGTGGAGAGCTGCACATTTCGGTTTATAGCTGGAGTGGAGAGCTGCACATTTTGGGTTAGAGCTGGAGTGGATAGCTGGTGTGGAGAGCTGCACATTTCAGTTTAGAGCTGCAGTGGAGAGCTGGAGTGGAGAGCTGCACATTTCAGTTTAGAGCTGGAGTGGAGAGCTGCACATTTCGGTTTACAGTTGGAGTGGAGAGCTGGAGTGGAGAGCTTCACATTTCAGGTTAGAGCTGGAGTGGTGTGCTGCACATTTCGGTTTAGTGCTGGAGTGGAGAGCTGCACATTTCAGTTTAGAGCTGCAGTGGAGAGCTGGAGTGGAGAGCTGCACATTTCAGTTTAGAGCTGGAGTGGAGAGCAACACATTACGGTTTAGAGTTGGAGTGGAGAGCTGGAGTGGAGAGCTGCACTTTTCTGTTTAGAGCTGGAGTGCATAGCTGCACATTACGGTTTTGAGTTGGAGTGGAGAGCAGGAGTGGAGAGCTTCACATTTCGGTTTAGATCTGGAGTGGAGAGCTGCACATTTCGGTTTAGAGCTGGGGCGGAGAGCTGCACATTCTGTTTTAGAGCTGGAGTGGAGAGCTGCACATTTTGGTTTAGAGATGGAGTGCAGTGCTGCACATTTCTGTGTAGAGCTGGAGTGGAGAGCTGGAGTGGACACCTGCACATTTTTGTTTAGAGCTGGAGCGGAGAGCTGCACATTTTGGTTTAGTGCTGGAGTGGTGAGCTGCACATTTTGGTTTAGAGCTGGAGTGGAGAGGTCCATATTGCGGTTTAGAGCTAAACTGGAGTGCTGGAGTGGAGAGCTGCACATTTTGTTTTAGAGCTGGAGTGGAGAGTTTCAAATTTCGGGTTTAGAGATGGAGTGGATATCTGCACATTTCGGTTTACAGCTGAGGTGGAGAGGTGCACATTTCTGTTTAGAGCTGGAGTGGAGAGCTGGAGTGGAGACCTGCACGTTTTGGTTAGGAGCTGGAGTGGGGAGCTGCACATTTCGGTTTAGAGCTTGGGTGGAGAGCTACACATTTCGGTTTAGAGCTGGAGTGGAGAGCTGCGCAGTTAGGTTTAGAGCTGGAGTGGAGCGCTGCACATTTTGGTTTAGACCTGGAGTGGAGAGCTGGAGTGGAGAGCTGCACATTTTGGTATTAGAGCTGGAGTGGAGAGTTTCACATTTTGGTTTAGAGCTGGAGTGGAGAGCAGCACATTTCGGGTTAGAGCTGGAGTGGAGAGCTGCACATTTTGGTTTTGTGTTAGAGTGGGGAGCTGCACATTTCGGTTTAGAACAGGAGTGGAGAGCAGGAGTGGAGAGCTGCACATTTCAGTTTAGATCAGGAGTGGATAGCTGGAGTGGAGAGCTGCACATTTCGGTTTAGAGCTTGGGTGGAGACCTGCACATTTCGGTTTAGACTTGAAGTGGAGAGCCGCACATTTCGGTTTACACCTGGAGTGGAGAGCTGCACATTTCGGTTTATAGCTGGAGTGGAGAGCTGCACATTTTGGGTTAGAGCTGGAGTGGATAGCTGGTGTGGAGAGCTGCACATTTCAGTTTAGAGCAGGAGTGGATAGCTGGTGTGGAGAGCTGCACATTTCAGTTTAGAGCTGCAGTGGAGAGCTGGAGTGGAGAGCTGCACATTTCAGTTTAGAGCTGGAGTGGAGAGCTGCACATTTCGGTTTACAGTTGGAGTGGAGAGCTGGAGTGGAGAGCTTCACATTTCAGGTTAGAGCTGGAGTGGTGTGCTGCACATTTCGGTTTAGTGCTGGAGTGGAGAGCTGCACATTTCAGTTTAGAGCTGCAGTGGAGAGCTGGAGTGGAGAGCTGCACATTTCAGTTTAGAGCTGGAGTGGAGAGCAACACATTACGGTTTAGAGTTGGAGTGGAGAGCTGGAGTGGAGAGCTGCACTTTTCTGTTTAGAGCTGGAGTGCATAGCTGCACATTACGGTTTTGAGTTGGAGTGGAGAGCAGGAGTGGAGAGCTTCACATTTCGGTTTAGATCTGGAGTGGAGAGCTGCACATTTCGGTTTAGAGCTGGGGCGGAGAGCTGCACATTCTGTTTTAGAGCTGGAGTGGAGAGCTGCACATTTTGGTTTAGAGATGGAGTGCAGTGCTGCACATTTCTGTGTAGAGCTGGAGTGGAGAGCTGGAGTGGACACCTGCACATTTTTGTTTAGAGCTGGAGCGGAGAGCTGCACATTTTGGTTTAGTGCTGGAGTGGTGAGCTGCACATTTTGGTTTAGAGCTGGAGTGGAGAGGTCCATATTGCGGTTTAGAGCTAAACTGGAGTGCTGGAGTGGAGAGCTGCACATTTTGTTTTAGAGCTGGAGTGGAGAGTTTCAAATTTCGGGTTTAGAGATGGAGTGGATATCTGCACATTTCGGTTTACAGCTGAGGTGGAGAGGTGCACATTTCTGTTTAGAGCTGGAGTGGAGAGCTGGAGTGGAGACCTGCACGTTTTGGTTAGGAGCTGGTGTGGGGAGCTGCACATTTCGGTTTAGAGCTTGGGTGGAGAGCTACACATTTCGGTTTAGAGCTGGAGTGGAGAGCTGCGCAGTTAGGTTTAGAGCTGGAGTGGAGCGCTGCACATTTTGGTTTAGACCTGGAGTGGAGAGCTGGAGTGGAGAGCTGCACATTTTGGTATTAGAGCTGGAGTGGAGAGTTTCACATTTTGGTTTAGAGCTGGAGTGGAGAGCAGCACATTTCGGGTTAGAGCTGGAGTGGAGAGCTGCACATTTTGGTTTTGTGTTAGAGTGGGGAGCTGCACATTTCGGTTTAGAACAGGAGTGGAGAGCAGGAGTGGAGAGCTGCACATTTCAGTTTAGATCAGGAGTGGATAGCTGGAGTGGAGAGCTGCACATTTCGGTTTAGAGCTTGGGTGGAGACCTGCACATTTCGGTTTAGACTTGAAGTGGAGAGCCGCACATTTCGGTTTACACCTGGAGTGGAGAGCTGCACATTTCGGTTTATAGCTGGAGTGGAGAGCTGCACATTTTGGGTTAGAGCTGGAGTGGATAGCTGGTGTGGAGAGCTGCACATTTCAGTTTAGAGCAGGAGTGGATAGCTGGAGTGGAGAGCTGCACATTTCAGTTTAGAGCTGTAGTGGAGAGATGTAGGGGCGAGCTGCACATTTCGGTTTAGAGCTGTAGTGGAGAGCTGGAGTGGAGATCTGCAGATTTCGGTTTAGAGATGGAGTGGACTGCTGCACATTTCGGTTTAGAGCCGGGATGGAGAACTGCACATTTCGGTTTAGAGCTGGAGTGGAGTGCTGCACATTTCGGTTTACAGCTTGGGTGGAGAGCTGCACATTTCGGTTTAGATTTGGAGTGGAGAGCTGCACAGTTAGGTTTAGAGCTGGAGTGGAGCGCTGGACTGGAGAGCTGCACATTTCGCTTTAGAGCTGTAGTGGTGAGCTGTAGTGGCGAGCTGCACATTTCGGTTTAGAGCTGTAGTGGAGAGCTGGAGTGGAGAGCTGCATATTTCGGTTTAGAGATGGAGTGGACAGCTGCACATTTCAGATTAGAGCCGGGATGGAGAACTGCACATTTCGGTTTAGAGCTGGAGTGGAGTGCTGCACATTTCGGTTTAGAGCTTTGGTGGAGAGCTGCACATTACGGTTTAGAGCTGGAGTGTAGAGCTGCACATTTCAGTTTAGAGCTGGAGTGGTGTGCTGCACATTTCGGTTTAGTGCTGGAGTGGAGAGCTGCACATTTCAGTTTAGAGCTGCAGTGGAGAGCTGGAGTGGAGAGCTGCAAATTTCAGTTTAGAGCCGGAGTGGAGAGCAACACATTACGGTTTAGAGTTGGAGTGGAGATCTTGAGTGGAGCGCTGCGCTTTTCTGTTTAGAGCTGGAGTGCATAGCTGCACATTACGGTTTAGAGTTGGAGTGGAGAGCTGGAGTGGAGAGCTTCACATTTCTGTTTAGAGCTGGAGTGGAGAGCTGCACATTTCGGTTTAGAGCTGGAGCGGAGAGCTGCACATTCTGTTTTAGAGTTGGAGTGGAGAGCTGCACATTTTGGTTTAGAGCTGGAGTGGAGAGCTGCACATTTCTGTTTAGAGCAGGAGTGGAGAGCTGGAGTGGACAACTGCACATTTTTGTTTAGAGCTGGAGCGGAGAGCTGCGCATTTTGGTTTAGTGCTGGAGTGGTGAGCTGCACATTTTGGTTTAGAGCTGGAGTGGAGAGCAGCACATTTCAGGTTAGAGCTGGAGTGGAGAGCTGCACATTTTGGTTTTGTGTTAGAGTGGGGAGCTGCACATTTCGGTTTAGAACAGGAGTGGAGAGCAGGAGTGGAGAGCTGCACATTTCAGTTTAGAGCTGGTGTGGATAGCTGGAGTGGAGAGCTGCACATTTCAGTTTAGAGCTTGGGTGGAGACCTGCACATTTCGGTTTAGACTTGGAGTTGAGAGCTGCACATTACGGTTTAGAGCTGTAGTGGAGAGCTGGAGTGGAGATCTGCATATTTCGGTTTAGAGATGGAGTGGACTGCTGCACATTTCGGTTTAGAGCCTTGATGGAGAACTGCACATTTCGGTTTAGAGCTGGAGTGGAGTGCTGCACATTTCGGTTTAGAGCTTGGGTGGAGAGCTGCACATTTCGGTTTAGATTTGGAGTGGAGAGCTGCACAGTCAGGTTTAGAGCTGGGGTGGAGCGCTGGACTGGAGAGCTGCACATTTCGGTTTAGAGCTGTAGTGGTGAGCTGTAGTGGCGAGCTGCACATTTCGGTTTAGAGCTGTAGTGGAGAGCTGGAGTGGAGAGCTGCATATTTCGGTTTAGAGATGGAGTGGACAGCTGCACATTTCAGATTAGAGCCGGGATGGAGAACTGCACATTTCGGTTTAGAGCTGGACTGGAGAGCTGCACATTTCGGTTTAGAGCTGTAGTGGTGAGCTGTAGTGGCGAGCTGCACATTTCGGTTTAGAGCTGTAGTGGAGAGCTGCACATTTCAGTTTAGAGCTGGAGTGGAGAGCTGCACATTTTGGTTTTGCGTTAGAGTGGGGAGCTGCACATTTCGGTTTAGAACAGGAGTGGAGAGCAGGAGTGGAGAGCTGCACATTTCAGTTTAGAGCAGGAGTGGATAGCTGGAGTGGAGAGCTGCACATTTCGGTTTAGAGCTTGGGTGGAGACATGCACATTTCGGTTTAGACTTGGAGTGGAGAGCCGCACATTTCGGTTTACACCTGGAGTGGAGAGCTGCACATTTCGGTTTATAGCTGGAGTGGAGAGCTGCACATTTTGGGTTAGAGCTGGAGTGGATAGCTGGTGTGGAGAGCTGCACATTTCAGTTTAGAGCAGGAGTGGATAGCTGGAGTGTAGAGCTGCACATATCAGTTTAGAGCTGGAGTGGAGAGCTGCACATTTCGGTTTACAGTTGGAGTGGAGAGCTGGAGTGGAGAGCTTCACATTTCAGTTTAGAGCTGGAGTGGTGTGCTGCACATTTCGGTTTAGTGCTGGAGTGGAGAGCTGCACATTTCAGTTTAGAGCTGCAGTGGAGAGCTGGAGTGGAGAGCTGCAAATTTCAGTTTAGAGCTGGAGTGGAGAGCAACACATTACGGTTTAGAGTTGGAGTGGAGAGCTGGAGTGGAGAGCTTCACATTTCGGTTTAGAGCTGGAGTGGAGAGCTGCACATTACGGTTTAGAGCTGGAGCGGAGAGCTGCACATTCTGTTTTAGAGCTGGAGTGGAGAGCTGCACATTTTGGTTTAGAGATGGAGTGCAGAGCTGCACATTTCTGTGTAGAGCTGGAGTGGAGAGCTGGAGTGGACACCTGCACATTTTTGTTTAGAGCTGGAGCGGAGAGCTGCACATTTTGATTTAGTGCTGGAGTGGTGAGCTGCACATTTTGGTTTAGAGCTGGAGTGGAGAGGTACATATTGCGGTTTAGAGCTAAACTGGAGTGCTGGAGTGGAGAGCTGCACATTTTGTTTTAGAGCTGGAGTGGAGAGTTTCAAATTTCGGGTTTAGAGATGGAGTGGATATCTGCACATTTCGGTTTACAGCTGAGGTGGAGAGGTGCACATTTCTGTTTAGAGCTGGAGTGGAGAGCTGCAGCTTTCGGTTTAGAGCTGGAGTGGAGCGCTGCACATTTTGGTTTAGACCTGGAGTGGAGAGCTAGAGTGGAGAGCTGCACATTTCGGTATTAGAGCTGGAGTGGAGAGTTTCACATTTTGGTTTAGAACTGGAGTGGAGAGCAGCACATTTTGGTTTTGTGTTAGAGTGGGGAGCTGCACATTTCGGTTTAGAACAGGAGTGGAGAGCTAGAGTGGAGAGCTGCACATTTCGGTTTAGAGCTTGGCTGGAGAGCCACACATTTCAGTTTACACCTGGAGTGGAGAGCTGCACATTTCGGTTTAGAGCTGGAGTGGAGATCTGCACATATCGGTTTAGAGCTAGAGTGGAGAGCTGGAGTGGAGAGCTGCGCATTTCGGTTTAGAGCTGGAGTGGAGTGCTGCACATTTCGGTTTAGAGCCTTGATGGAGAGCTGCACATTACGGTTTAGAGCTGGAGTGGAGAGCTGGAGTGGAGTGCTGCACATTTCAGTTTAGAGCTGGAGTGGAGAGCTGCACATTTCGGTTTACAGTTGGAGTGTATCGATGGAGTGGAGAGCTTCACATTTCAGTTTAGAGCTGGAGTGGTGTGCTGCACATTTCGGTTTAGTGCTGGAGTGGAGAGCTGCACATTTCAGTTTAGAGCTGCAGTGGAGAGCTGGAGTGGAGAGCTGCACATTTCGGTTTAGAGCTGTAGTGGAGAGCTGCACATTTCGGTTTAGAGCTGGAGTGGAGAGCTGGAGTGGAGAGCTGCACATTTCGGATTAGAGCTGGAGTGGAGATCTGCACATTTTGGTTTAGAGCTGGAGTGGAGAGATGCAAATTTCGGTTTAGAGCTGGAGTGGAGTGCTGGACTGGAGAGCTGCACATTTCGGTTTAGAGCAGGAGTGGAGAGCTGCACATTTCGATTTAGAGCTGGAGTGGAGAGATTCAGATTTCGGTATAGAGCTAGAGTGGAGAGATGCATATTTTGATTTAGAGCTGGAGTAGAGAGCTGCACATTTCGGTTTAGAGCTGGAGTGGAGAACTGCACATTTTTGTTTAGAGCTGGAGTAAGGAGCTGCACATTTTGGTTTAGAGCAGGAGTGGGGAGCTGCAAATTTCGGTTTAGCGCTGGAGTGGAGAGCTGCCCATTTCGGTGTAGAGCTGGAGTGGATAGCTGCACATTTTGGTTTAGAGCTGGAGTCGAGAGCTGCACATTTCGGTTTAGAGCTGGAGCGGAGAGCTGCACATTCTGTTTTAGAGCTAGAGTGGAGAGCTGCACATTTTGGTTTAGAGATGGAGTGCAGTGATGCACATTTCTGTGTAGAGCTGGAGTGGAGAGCTGGAGTGGAGACCTGCACATTTTGGTTTAGAGCTGGTGTGGAGAGGTACATATTGTGGTTTAGAGCTAAACTGGAGTGCTGGAGTGGAGAGCTGCACATTTTGTTTTAGAGCTGGAGTGGAGAGTTTCACATTTCGGGTTTAGAAATTGAGTGGATATCTGCACATTTCGGTTTACTGCTGGGGTTTAGAGGTGCACATTTCTGTTTAGAGCTGGAGTGGAGAGCTGCAGCTTTCGGTTTAGAGCTGGAGTGGAGAGCTGGAGTGGAGACCTGCACATTTTGGTTAGGAGCTGGAGTGGAGAGCTGCACATTTCGGTTTAGAGCTTGGGCGGAGAGCTACACATTTCGGTTTAGACTTGGACTGGAGAGCTACGCAGTTAGGTTTAGAGCTGGAGTGGAGCGCTGCACATTTTGGTTTAGAGCTGGAGTGATTTGCTGGAGTGGAGAGCTGCACATTTCAGTTTAGAGCTAGAGTGGAGAGCTGCACATTTCGGTTTAGAGCTTGGGTGGAGAGCTACACATTTCGGTTTACACTTGGAGTAGAGAGCTGAGCATATCGGTTTAGAGCTGTAGTGGTGAGCTGGAGTGGAGAGCTGCACATTTCGGTTTGGAGCTTGGGTGGAGAGCTACACATTTCGGTTTAGACTTGGACTGGAGAGCTGTGCAGTTAGGTTTTGAGCTAGAGTGGAGCGCTGCGCATTTTGGTTTAGAGCTGGAGTGGATAGCTGGCGTGGGGAGCTGCACATTTCTCTTTAGAGCTTGGGTGGAGAGCTGCACATTTCGGTTTAGAGCTGGAGTGGAGATCTGCACATATTGGTTTAGAGCTAGAGTGGAGAGCTGGAGTGGAGAGCTGCGCATTTCAGTTTAGACCTGGAGTGGAGAGCTGGAGTGGAGAGCTGCACATTTCGGTATTTGAGCTGGAGTGGAGAGTTTCACATTTTGGTTTAAAGCTTTTGTGGAGAGCTGCACATTTCGGGTTAGAGCTGGAGTGGAGAGATGCACATTTTGGTTTAGAGCTGGAGTGGAGAGCTGCACATTTCAGTTTATAGCTGGACTGGAGAGCTGCACATTTTGGGTTAGAGCTGGAGTGGATAGCTGGCGTGGAGAGCTGCACATTTCGGTTTAGAGCTTCAGTGGAGAGCTGCGCATTTCGGTTTAGAGCTGGAGTGCAGTGCTGCACATTTCTGTGTAGAGCTGGAGTGGGGAGCTGGAGTAGAGACCTGCTCGTTTTGGTTTAGAGCTAGAGCGGAATGCTGCACATTTTGGTTTAGAGCTGGAGTGGTGAGCTGCACATTTTGGTTTAGAGCTGGAGTGGAGAGGTACATATTGCGGTTTAGAGCTAAACTGGAGTGCTGGAGTGGAGAGCTGCACATTTTGTTTTAGAGCCGGAGTGGAGAGTTTCACATTTCGGGTTTAGAGATGGAGTGGATATCTGCACATTTCGGTTTACAGCTTGGGTGGAGAGCTACACATTTCGGTTTAGACTTGGACTGGAGAGCTGCGCAGTTAGGTTTAGAGCTGGAGTGGAGCGCTGCACATTTTGGTTTAGAGCGGGAGTGGATTGCTGGAGTGGAGAGCTGCACATTTCGGTTTAGAGCTTGGGTGGAGTGCTACACATTTCGGTTTACACTTGGAGTTGAGAGCTGAGCATATCGGTTTAGAGCTGTAGTGGTGAGCTGGAGTGGAGAGCTGCACATTTCACTTTAGAGCTTGGGTGGAGAGCAACACATTTTGGTTTAGTCTTGGACTGGAGAGCTGCGCAGTTAGGTTTAGAGCTGGAGTGGAGCGCTGGAGTGGAGAGCTGCACATTTCGGTTTAGAGCTGTAGTGGAGAGCTATAGTGGTGGGCTGCACATTTCGGTTTAGAGCTGTAGTGGAGAGCTGGAGTAGAGAGCTGCATATTTCGGTTTAGAGATGGTGTGGACTGCTGCACATTTCAGTTTAGAGCCGGGATGGAGAACTGCACATTTCGGTTTAGAGCTGGAGTGGACAGCTTCACATTTCGGTTTAGAGCTGGAGTGGTGTACTGCACATTTCGGTTTAGAGCTGCAGTGTAGAGCTGGAGTAGAGAGCTGCACATTTCGGTTTAGAGCTGGAGTGGAGAGCTGCACATTTCGGTTTAGAGCTGGAGTGGAGAGCTGGAGTGGAGAGCTGCACTTTTCTGTTTAGAGCTGGAGTGCATAGCTGCACATTACGGTTTAGAGTTGGAGTGGAGAGCTGGAGTGGAGAGCTTCACATTTCGCTTTAGAGCTGGAGTGGAGAGCTGCACATTTCGGTTTAGAGCTGGCGCGGAGAGCTGCACGTACTGTTTTAGAGCTGGAGTGGAGAGCTGCACATTTTGGTTTAGAGCTGGAGTGCAGTGCTGCACATTTCTGTGTAGAGCTGGAGTGGAGAGCTGGAGTGGAGACCTGCACATTTTGGTTTAGAGCTGGAGCGGAGAGCTGCACGTTTTGGTTTAGAGCTGGAGTGGTGAGTTGCACATTTTGTTTTAGAGCTGGAGTGGAGAGTTTCACATTTCGGGTTTAGAGATGGAGCAGATATCTGCACATTTCGGTTGACAGCTGGGGTGGAGAGGTGCGCATTTCTGTTTAGAGCTGGAGTGGAGAGCTACCCATTTCGGTTTAGACTTGGACTGGAGAGCTGCGCAGTTAGTTTTAGAGCTGGAGTGGAGCGGTGCACATTTTGGTTTAGAGCTGGAGTGGATTGCTGGAGTGGAGAGCTGCACATTTCGGTTTAGAGCTTGGGTGGAGAGCTACACATTTCGGTTTACACTTGGAGTTGAGAGCTGAGCATATCGGTTTAGAGCTGTAGTGGTTAGCTGGAGTGGAGAGCTGCACATTTCGGTTTAGAGCTTGGGTGGAGAGCAACACATTTCGGTTTAGACTTGAACTGGAGAGCTGCGCAGTTAGGTTTAGAGCTGGAGTGGAGAGCTGCACATTTTGGTTTAGAGCTGGAGTGGATTGCTGGAGTGGACAGCTGCACATTTTGGGTTAGAGCTGGAGTGGATAGCTGGTGTGGAGAGCTGCACATTTCGGTTTAGAGCTGGGGTTTAGAGCTGCACATTTCGGTTTAGATTTGGAGTGGAGAGCTGCACATTTCGGTTTAGAGCTGTAGTGGAGGGCTGCACATTTCGGTTTAGAGCTGGAGCGGAGAGCTGCACATTCTGTTTTAGAGCTGGAGTGGAGAGCTGCACATTTTGGTTTAGAGCTGGAGTGCAGTGCTGCACATTTCTGTGTAGAGCTGGAGTGGAGAGCTGGAGTGGAGACCTGCACATTTTGGTTTAGAGCTGGAGCAGAGAGCTGCATATTTTGGTTTAGAGCTGGAGTGGTGAGCTGCACATTTCGGTTTAGAGCTGTAGTGGAGAGCTAGAGTGGAGAGCTGCATATTTCGGTTTAGAGATGGTGTGGACTGCTGCACATTTCAGTTTAGAGCCGGGATGGAGAACTGCATATTTCGGTTTAGAGCTGGAGTGGAGAGCTTCACATTTTGGTTTAGAGCTGGAGTGGAGTGCTGCACATTTCGGTTTAGAGCTTTGGTGGAAGGCTGCATATTTCAGTTTAGAGCTGCAGTGTAGAGCTGGAGTAGAGAGCTGCACATTTCGGTTTAGAGGTGGAGTGGAGAGCTGCACTTTTCTGTTTAGAGCTGGTGTGCAGAGCTGCACATTACGGTTTAGAGTTGGAGTGGAGAGCTGGAGTGGAGCGCTTCACATTTCAGTTTAGAGGTGGAGTGGAGAGCTGCACATTTCGGTTTAGAGCTAGAGCGGAGAGCTGCACATTCTGTTTTAGAGCTGGAGTGGAGAGCTGCACATTTTGGTTTAGAGATGGAGTGCAGTGCTGCACATTTCTGTGTAGAGCTGGAGTGGAGAGCTGGAGTGGAGACCTGCACATTTTGGTTTAGAGCTGGAGCGGAGAGCTGCACATTTTGGTTTAGAGCTGGAGTGGAGAGGTACATATTGCGGTTTAGAGCTAAACTGGAGTGCTGGAGTGGAGAGCTGCACATTTTGTTTTAGAGCTGGAGTGGAGAGTTTCACATTTCGGGTTTAGAGATGGAGTGGATATCTGCACTTTTCGGTTTACAGCTGGGGTGGAGAGCTGCAGCTTTCGGTTTAGAGCTGAAGTGGAGAGCTGGAGTGGAGCGGTGCACATTTTGGTTAGGAGCTGGAGTGGAGAGCTGCACATTTTGGTTTAGAGCTGGAGTGATTTGCTGGAGTGGAGAGCTGCACATTTCAGTTTAGAGCTAGAGTGGAGAGCTGCACATTTCGGTTTAGAGCTTGGGTGGAGAGCTACACATTTCGGTTTACACTTGGAGTTGAGAGCTGAGCATATCGGTTTAGAGCTGTAGTGGTTAGCTGGAGTGGAGAGCAGCACATTTCGGTTTAGAGCTTGGGTGGAGAGCTACACATTTCGGTTTAGACTTTGACTGGAGAGCTGCGCAGTTAGGTTTTGAGCTAGAGTGGAGCGCTGCGCATTTTGGTTTAGAGCTGGAGTGGATTGCTGGAGTGGAGAGCTGCACATTTTGGGTTAGAGCTGGATTGGATAGCTGGCGTGGAGAGGTGCACATTTCTGTTTAGAGCTTGGGTGGAGAGCTGCACATTTCGGTTTAGAGCTGGAGTGCAGATCTGCACATATCGGTTTAGAGCTAGAGTGGAGAGCTGGAGTGGAGAGCTGCGCATTTCGGTTTAGACCTGGAGTGGAGAGCTGGAGTGGAGAGCTGCACATTTCGGTATTAGAGCTGGAGTGGAGAGTTTCACATTTTGGTTTAGAGCTTTTGTGGAGAGCTGCACATTTCAGGTTAGTGCTGGAGTGGAGAGATGCACATTTTGGTTTAGAACAGGAGTGGAGAGCAGGAGTGGAGAGCTGCACATTTCAGTTTAGAGCTGGAGTGGATAGCTGGAGTGGAGAGCTGCACATTTCGGTTTAGAGCTTGGGTGGAGACCTACAAATTTCAGTTTAGACTTGGAGTGGAGAGCTGCACATTTCGGTTTAGACCTGGAGTGGAGAGCTGCACATTTCAGTTCATAGCTGGACTGGAGAGCTGCACATTTTGGGTTAGAGCTGGAGTGGATAGCTGGCGTGGAGAGCTGCACATTTCGGTTTAGAGCTGGAGTGGAGAGCTGCACATTTCGGTTTAGAGCTGGAGCGGAGAGCTGCACATTCTGTTTTAGAGCTGGAGTGGAGAGATGCACATTTCGGTTTAGAGCTGGAGTGGAGAGCTGCACATTTTGGTTTAGTGCTGGAGTGGAGAGCTGGAGTAGAGACCTGCACGTTTTGGTTTAGAGCTAGAGCGGAATGCTGCACATTTTGGTTTAGAGCTGGAGTGGTGAGCTGCACATTTTGGTTTAGAGCTGGAGTGGAGAGGTACATATTGCGGTTTAGAGCTAAACTGGACTGCTGGAGTGGTGAGCTGCACATTTTGTTTTAGAGCTGGAGTGGAGAGTTTCACATTTCGGGTTTAGAGATGGAGTGGATATCTGCACATTTCGGTTTACAGCTGGGGTGGAGAGGTGCACATTTCGGTTTAGAGCTTGGGTGGAGAGCTACACATTTCGGTTTAGACTTGGACTGGAGAGCTGCGCAGTTAGGTTTAGAGCTGGAGTGGAGCGCTGCACATTTTGGTTTAGAGCGGGAGTGGATTGCTGGAGTGGAGAGCTGTACATTTCGGTTTAGAGCTTGGGTGGAGTGCTACACATTTCGGTTTACACTTGGAGTTGAGAGCTGAGCATATCGATTTAGAGCTGTAGTGGTGAGCTGGAGTGGAGAGCTGCACATTTCGCTTTAGAGTTTGGGTGGAGAGCAACACATTTCGGTTTAGACTTGGACTGGAGAGCCGCGCAGTTAGGTTTAGAGCTGGAGTGGAGCCCTGGAGTGGAGAGCTGCACATTTCGGTTTAGAGCTGTAGTGGAGAGCTATAGTAGTGGGCTGCACATATCGGTTTAGAGCCGTAGTGGAGAGCTGGAGTAGAGAGCTGCATATTTCGGTTTAGAGATGGTGTGGACTGCTGCACATTTCAGTTTAGAGCCGGGATGGAGAACTGCACATTTCGGTTTAGAGCTGGAGTGGACAGCTTCACATTTTGGTTTAGAGCTGGAGTGGAGAGCTGCACATTTTGGTTTAGAGCTGGCGTGGATTGCTGGAGTGGAGAGCTGCACATTTTGGGTTAGAGCTGGAGTGGATAGCTGGTGTGGAGAGCTGCACATTTCGGTTTAGAGCTGGGGTTTAGAGCTGCACATTTCGGTTTAGATTTGGAGTGGAGAGCTGCACAGTTAGGTTTAGAGCTGGAGTGGAGCGCTGCACATTTCGGTTTAGAGCTGGAGCGGAGAGCTGCACATTCTGTTTTAGAGCTAGAGTGGAGAGCTGCACATTTTGGTTTAGTGCTGGAGTGCAGTGCTGCACATTTCTGTGTAGAGCTGGAGTGGAGAGCTGGAGTGGAGACCTGCACATTTTGGTTTAGAGCTGGAGCAGAGAGCTGCATATTTTGGTTTAGAGCAGGAGTGGTGAGCTGCACATTTCGGTTTAGAGCTGCAGTGGAGAGCTAGAGTGGAGAGCTGCATATTTCGGTTTAGAGATGGTGTGGACTGCTGCACATTTCAGTTTAGAGCCGGGATGGAGAACTGCATATTACGGTTTAGAGCTGGAGTGGAGAGCTTCACATTTCGGTTTAGAGCTGGAGTGGAGTGCTGCACATTTCGGTTTAGACCTGGAGTGGAGAGCTGGAGTGGAGAGCTGCACATTTCGGTATTAGAGCTGGAGTGGAGAGTTTCACATTTTGGTTTAGAGCTTTTGTGGAGAGCTGCACATTTCAGGTTAGTGCTGGAGTGGAGAGATGCACATTTTGGTTTAGAACAGGAGTGAAGAGCAGGAGTGGAGAGCTGCACATTTCAGTTTAGAGCTGGAGTGGATAGCTGGAGTGGAGAGCTGCACATTTCGGTTTAGAGCTTGGGTGGAGACCTACAAATTTCAGTTTAGACTTGGAGTGGAGAGCTGCACATTTCGGTTTAGACCTGGAGTGGAGAGCTGCACATTTCAGTTCATAGCTGGACTGGAGAGCTGCACATTTTGGGTTAGAGCTGGAGTGGATAGCTGGCGTGGAGAGCTGCACATTTCGGTTTAGAGCTGGAGTGGAGAGCTGCACATTTCGGTTTAGAGCTGGAGTGGAGAGCTGCACATTTTGGTTTAGTGCTGGAGTGGAGAGCTGGAGTAGAGACCTGCACGTTTTGGTTTAGAGCTAGAGCGGAATGCTGCACATTTTGGTTTAGAGCTGGAGTGGTGAGCTGCACATTTTGGTTTAGAGCTGGAGTGGAGAGGTACATATTGCAGTTTAGAGCTAAACTGGACTGCTGGAGTGGAGAGCTGCACATTTTGTTTTAGAGCTGGAGTGGAGAGTTTCACATTTCGGGTTTAGAGATGGAGTGGATATCTGCACATTTCGGTTTACAGCTGGGGTGGAGAGGTGCACATTTCGGTTTAGAGCTGGAGTGGAGAGCTGGAGTTGAGTGCTGCACATTTCAGTTTAGAGCTGGAGTGGAGAGCTGCACATTTCGGTTTACAGTTGGAGTGTATCGATGGAGTGGAGAGCTTCACATTTCAGTTTAGAGCTGGAGTGGTGTGCTGCACATTTCGGTTTAGAGCCTTGATGGAGAGCTGCACATTACGGTTTAGAGCTGGAGTGGAGAGCTGGAGTTGAGTGCTGCACATTTCAGTTTAGAGCTGGAGTGGAGAGCTGCACATTTCGGTTTACAGTTGGAGTGTATCGATGGAGTGGAGAGCTTCACATTTCAGTTTAGAGCTGGAGTGGTGTGCTGCACATTTCGGTTTAGTGCTGGAGTGGAGAGCTGCACATTTCAGTTTAGAGCTGCAGTGGAGAGCTGGAGTGGAGAGCTGCACATTTCGGTTTAGAGCTGTAGTGGAGAGCTGCACATTTCGGTTTAGAGCTGGAGTGGAGAGCTGGAGTGGAGAGCTGCACATTTCGGATTAGAGCTGGAGTGGAGATCTGCACATTTTGGTTTAGAGCTGGAGTGGAGAGATGCAAATTTCGGTTTAGAGCTGGAGTGGAGTGCTGGACTGGAGAGCTGCACATTTCCGTTTAGAGCAGGAGTGGAGAGCTGCACATTTCGATTTAGAGCTGGAGTGGAGAGATTCAGATTTCGGTTTAGAGCTAGAGTGGAGAGATGCATATTTTGATTTAGAGCTGGAGTAGAGAGCTGCACATTTCGGTTTAGAGCTGGAGTGGAGAACTGCACATTTTGGTTTAGAGCTGGAGTAAGGAGCTGCACATTTTGGTTTAGAGCTGGAGTGGAGAGCTGCAAATTTCGGTTTAGCGCTGGAGTGGAGAGCTGCCCATTTCGGTGTAGAGCTGGAGTGGATAGCTGCACATTTTGGTTTAGAGCTGGAGTCGAGAGCTGCACATTTCGGTTTAGAGCTGGAGCGGAGAGCTGCACATTCTGTTTTAGAGCTGGAGTGGAGGGCTGCACATTTTGGTTTAGAGATGGAGTGCAGTGATGCACATTTCTGTGTAGAGCTGGAGTGGAGAGCTGGAGTGGAGACCTGCACATTTTGGTTTAGAGCTGGAGCGGAGAGCTGCATATTTTGGTTTAGTGCTGGAGTGGTGACCTGCACATTTTGGTTTAGAGCTGGTGTGGAGAGGTACATATTGTGGTTTAGAGCTAAACTGGAGTGCTGGAGTGGAGAGCTGCACATTTTGTTTTAGAGCTGGAGTGGAGAGTTTCACATTTCGGGTTTAGAAATTGAGTGGATATCTGCACATTTCGGTTTACAGCTGGGGTGGAGAGGTGCACATTTCGGTTTAGAGCTGGAGTGGAGTGCTGCACATTTCGGTTTAGAGCCTTGATGGAGAGCTGCACATTACGGTTTAGAGCTGGAGTGGAGAGCTGGAGTTGAGTGCTGCACATTTCAGTTTAGAGCTGGAGTGGAGAGCTGCACATTTCGGTTTACAGTTGGAGTGTATCGATGGAGTGGAGAGCTTCACATTTCAGTTTAGAGCTGGAGTGGTGTGCTGCACATTTCGGTTTAGTGCTGGAGTGGAGAGCTGCACATTTCAGTTTAGAGCTGGAGTGGAGAGCTGGAGTGGAGAGCTGCACATTTCGGTTTAGAGCTGTAGTGGAGAGCTGCACATTTCGGTTTAGAGCTGGAGTGGAGAGCTGGAGTGGAGAGCTGCACATTTCGGATTAGAGCTGGAGTGGAGATCTGCACATTTTGGTTTAGAGCTGGAGTGGAGAGATGCAAATTTCGGTTTAGAGCTGGAGTGGAGTGCTGGACTGGAGAGCTGCACATTTCGGTTTAGAGCAGGAGTGGAGAGCTGCACATTTCGATTTAGAGCTGGAGTGGAGAGATTCAGATTTCGGTTTAGAGCTAGAGTGGAGAGATGCATATTTTGATTTAGAGCTGGAGTAGAGAGCTGCACATTTAGGTTTAGAGCTGGAGTGGAGAACTGCACATTTTGGTTTAGAGCTGGAGTAAGGAGCTGCACATTTTGGTTTAGAGCTGGAGTGGAGAGCTGCAAATTTCGGTTTAGCGCTGGAGTGGAGAGCTGCCCATTTCGGTGTAGAGCTGGAGTGGATAGCTGCACATTTTGGTTTAGAGCTGGAGTCGAGAGCTGCACATTTCGGTTTAGAGCTGGAGCGGAGAGCTGCACATTCTGTTTTAGAGCTGGAGTGGAGGGCTGCACATTTTGGTTTAGAGATGGAGTGCAGTGATGCACATTTCTGTGTAGAGCTGGAGTGGAGAGCTGGAGTGGAGACCTGCACATTTTGGTTTAGAGCTGGAGCGGAGAGCTGCATATTTTGGTTTAGTGCTGGAGTGGTGACCTGCACATTTTGGTTTAGAGCTGGTGTGGAGAGGTACATATTGTGGTTTAGAGCTAAACTGGACTGCTGGAGTGGAGAGCTGCACATTTTGTTTTAGAGCTGGAGTGGAGAGTTTCACATTTCGGGTTTAGAAATTGAGTGGATATCTGCACATTTCGGTTTACAGCTGGGGTTTAGAGGTGCACATTTCTGTTTAGAGCTGGAGTGGAGAGCTGCAGCTTTCGGTTTAGAGCTGGAGTGGAGAGCTGGAGTGGAGACCTGCACATTTTGGTTAGGAGCTGGAGTGGAGAGCTGCACATTTCGGTTTAGAGCTTGGGCGGAGAGCTACACATTTCGGTTTAGACTTGGACTGGAGAGCTACGCAGTTAGGTTTAGAGCTGGAGTGGAGCGCTGCACATTTTGGTTTAGAGCTGGAGTGATTTGCTGGAGTGGAGAGCTGCACATTTCAGTTTAGAGCTAGAGTGGAGAGCTGCACATTTCGGTTTAGAGCTTGGGTGGAGAGCTACACATTTCGGTTTACACTTGGAGTAGAGAGCTGAGCATATCGGTTTAGAGCTGTAGTGGTGAGCTGGAGTGGAGAGCTGCACATTTCGGTTTGGAGCTTGGGTGGAGAGCTACACATTTCGGTTTAGACTTGGACTGGAGAGCTGTGCAGTTAGGTTTTGAGCTAGAGTGGAGCGCTGCGCATTTTGGTTTAGAGCTGGAGTGGATAGCTGGCGTGGGGAGCTGCACATTTCTCTTTAGAGCTTGGGTGGAGAGCTGCACATTTCGGTTTAGAGCTGGAGTGGAGATCTGCACATATTGGTTTAGAGCTAGAGTGGAGAGCTGGAGTGGAGAGCTGCGCATTTCAGTTTAGACCTGGAGTGGAGAGCTGGAGTGGAGAGCTGCACATTTCGGTATTTGAGCTGGAGTGGAGAGTTTCACATTTTGGTTTAAAGCTTTTGTGGAGAGCTGCACATTTTGGGTTAGAGCTGGAGTGGAGAGATGCACATTTTGGTTTAGAGCTGGAGTGGAGAGCTGCACATTTCAGTTTATAGCTGGACTGGAGAGCTGCACATTTTGGGTTAGAGCTGGAGTGGATAGCTGGCGTGGAGAGCTGCACATTTCGGTTTAGAGCTGGAGTGGAGAGCTGCGCATTTCAGTTTAGAGCTGGAGTGCAGTGCTGCACATTTCTGTGTAGAGCTGGAGTGGGGAGCTGGAGTAGAGACCTGCTCGTTTTGGTTTAGAGCTAGAGCGGAATGCTGCACATTTTGGTTTAGAGCTGGAGTGGTGAGCTGCACATTTTGGTTTAGAGCTGGAGTGGAGAGGTACATATTGCGGTTTAGAGCTAAACTGGAGTGCTGGAGTGGAGAGCTGCACATTTTGTTTTAGAGCCGGAGTGGAGAGTTTCACATTTCGGGTTTAGAGATGGTGTGGATATCTGCACATTTTGGTTTACAGCTTGGGTGGAGAGCTACACATTTCGGTTTAGACTTGGACTGGAGAGCTGCGCAGTTAGGTTTAGAGCTGGAGTGGAGCGCTGCACATTTTGGTTTAGAGCGGGAGTGGATTGCTGGGGTGGAGAGCTGCACATTTCGGTTTAGAGCTTGGGTGGAGTGCTACACATTTCGGTTTACACTTGGAGTTGAGAGCTGAGCATATCGGTTTAGAGCTGTAGTGGTGAGCTGGAGTGGAGAGCTGCACATTTCGCTTTAGAGCTTGGGTGGAGAGCAACACATTTTGGTTTAGTCTTGGACTGGAGAGCTGCGCAGTTAGGTTTAGAGCTGGAGTGGAGCGCTGGAGTGGAGAGCTGCACATTTCGGTTTAGAGCTGTAGTGGAGAGCTATAGTGGTGGGCTGCACATTTCGGTTTAGAGCTGTAGAGGAGAGCTGGAGTAGAGAGCTGCATATTTCGGTTTAGAGATGGTGTGGACTGCTGCACATTTCAGTTTAGAGCCGGGATGGAGAACTGCACATTTCGGTTTAGAGCTGGAGTGGACAGCTTCACATTTCGGTTTAGAGCTGGAGTGGAGAGCTGCATATTTCGGTTTAGAGATGGTGTGGACTGCTGCACATTTCAGTTTAGAGCCGGGATGGAGAACTGCATATTTCGGTTTAGAGCTGGAGTGGAGAGCTTCACATTTTGGTTTAGAGATGGAGTGCAGTGCTGCACATTTCTGTGTAGAGCTGGAGTGGAGAGCTGGAGTGGAGACCTGCACATTTTGGTTTAGAGCTGGAGCGGAGAGCTGCACATTTTGGTTTAGAGCTGGAGTGGAGAGGTACATATTGCGGTTTAGAGCTAAACTGGAGTGCTGGAGTGGAGAGCTGCACATTTTGTTTTAGAGCTGGAGTGGAGAGTTTCACATTTCGGGTTTAGAGATGGAGTGGATATCTGCACTTTTCGGTTTACAGCTGGGGTGGAGAGCTGCAGCTTTCGGTTTAGAGCTGGAGTGGAGAGCTGGAGTGGTGCGGTGCACATTTTGGTTAGGAGCTGGAGTGGAGAGCTGCACATTTTGGTTTAGAGCTGGAGTGATTTGCTGGAGTGGAGAGCTGCACATTTCAGTTTAGAGCTAGAGTGGAGAGCTGCACATTTCGGTTTAGAGCTTGGGTGGAGAGCTACACATTTCGGTTTACACTTGGAGTTGAGAGCTGAGCATATCGGTTTAGAGCTGTAGTGGTTAGCTGGAGTGGAGAGCAGCACATTTCGGTTTAGAGCTTGGGTGGAGAGCTACACATTTCGGTTTAGACTTGGACTGGAGAGCTGCGCAGTTAGGTTTTGAGCTAGAGTGGAGCGCTGCGCATTTTGGTTTAGAGCTGGAGTGGATTGCTGGAGTGGAGAGCTGCACATTTTGGGTTAGAGCTGGATTGGATAGCTGGCGTGGAGAGGTGCACATTTCTGTTTAGAGCTTGGGTGGAGAGCTGCACATTTCGGTTTAGAGCTGGAGTGCAGATCTGCACATATCGGTTTAGAGCTAGAGTGGAGAGCTGGAGTGGAGAGCTGCGCATTTCGGTTTAGACCTGGAGTGGAGAGCTGGAGTGGAGAGCTGCACATTTCGGTATTAGAGCTGGAGTGGAGAGTTTCACATTTTGGTTTAGAGCTTTTGTGGAGAGCTGCACATTTCAGGTTAGTGCTGGAGTGGAGAGATGCACATTTTGGTTTAGAACAGGAGTGGAGAGCAGGAGTGGAGAGCTGCACATTTCGGTTTAGAGCTGGAGTGGATAGCTGGAGTGGAGAGCTGCACATTTCGGTTTAGAGCTTGGGTGGAGACCTACAAATTTCAGTTTAGACTTGGAGTGGAGAGCTGCACATTTCGGTTTACACCTGGAGTGGAGAGCTGCACATTTCAGTTCATAGCTGGACTGGAGAGCTGCACATTTTGGGTTAGAGCTGGAGTGGATAGCTGGCGTGGAGAGCTGCACATTTCGGTTTAGAGCTGGAGTGGAGAGCTGCACATTTCGGTTTAGAGCTGGAGCGGAGAGCTGCACATTCTGTTTTAGAGCTGGAGTGGAGAGATGCACATTTCGGTTTAGAGCTGGAGTGGAGAGCTGCACATTTTGGTTTAGTGCTGGAGTGGAGAGCTGGAGTAGAGACCTGCACGTTTTGGTTTAGAGCTAGAGCGGAATGCTGCACATTTTGGTTTAGAGCTGGAGTGGTGAGCTGCACATTTTGGTTTAGAGCTGGAGTGGAGAGGTACATATTGCAGTTTAGAGCTAAACTGGACTGCTGGAGTGGAGAGCTGCACATTTTGTTTTAGAGCTGGAGTGGAGAGTTTCACATTTCGGGTTTAGAGATGGAGTGGATATCTGCACATTTCGGTTTACAGCTGGGGTGGAGAGGTGCACATTTCGGTTTAGAGCTTGGGTGGAGAGCTACACATTTCGGTTTAGACTTGGACTGGAGAGCTGCGCAGTTAGGTTTAGAGCTGGAGTGGAGCGCTGCACATTTTGGTTTAGAGCGGGAGTGGATTGCTGGAGTGGAGAGCTGTACATTTCGGTTTAGAGCTTGGGTGGAGTGCTACACATTTCGGTTTACACTTGGAGTTGAGAGCTGAGCATATCGATTTAGAGCTGTAGTGGTGAGCTGGAGTGGAGAGCTGCACATTTCGCTTTAGAGTTTGGGTGGAGAGCAACACATTTCGGTTTAGACTTGGACTGGAGAGCTGCGCAGCTAGGTTTAGAGCTGGAGTGGAGCCCTGGAGTGGAGAGCTGCACATTTCGGTTTAGAGCTGTAGTGGAGAGCTATAGTGGTGGGCTGCACATATCGGTTTAGAGCCGTAGTGGAGAGCTGGAGTAGAGAGCTGCATATTTCGGTTTAGAGATGGTGTGGACTGTTGCACATTTCAGTTTAGAGCCGGGATGGAGAACTGCACATTTCGGTTTAGAGCTGGAGTGGACAGCTTCACATTTTGGTTTAGAGCTGGAGTGGAGTGATGCACATTTCGGTTTAGAGCTGCAGTGTAGAGCTGGAGTAGAGAGCTGCACATTTCGGTTTAGAGCTGGAGTGTAGAGCTGCACATTTCGGTTTAGAGCTGGAGTGGAGAGCTGGAGTGGAGAGCTGCACTTTTCTGTTTAGAGCTGGAGTGCATAGCTGCACATTACGGTTTAGAGTTGGAGTTGAGAGCTGGAGTGGAGAGCTTCACACTTCGCTTTAGAGCTGGAGTGGAGAGCTGCACATTTTGGTTTAGAGCTGGAGTGGAGAGCAGCACATTTCAGGTTAGAGCTGGAGTGGAGAGCTGCACATTTTGGTTTTGTGTTAGAGTGGGGAGCTGCACATTTCGGTTTAGAACAGGAGTGGAGAGCAGGAGTGGAGAGCTGCACATTTCAGTTTAGAGCTGGTGTGGATAGCTGGAGTGGAGAGCTGCACATTTCAGTTTAGAGCTTGGGTGGAGACCTGCACATTTCGGTTTAGACTTGGAGTTGAGAGCTGCACATTACGGTTTAGAGCTGTAGTGGAGAGCTGGAGTGGAGATCTGCATATTTCGGTTTAGAGATGGAGTGGACTGCTGCACATTTCGGTTTAGAGCCGGGATGGAGAACTGCACATTTCGGTTTAGAGCTGGAGTGGAGTGCTGCACATTTCGGTTTAGATTTGGAGTGGAGAGCTGCACAGTCAGGTTTAGAGCTGGGGTGGAGCGCTGGACTGGAGAGCTGCACATTTCGGTTTAGAGCTGTAGTGGTGAGCTGTAGTGGCGAGCTGCACATTTCGGTTTAGAGCTGTAGTGGAGAGCTGGAGTGGAGAGCTGCATATTTCGGTTTAGAGATGGAGTGGACAGCTGCACATTTCAGATTAGAGCCGGGATGGAGAACTGCACATTTCGGTTTAGAGCTGGAGTGGAGTGCTGCACATTTCGGTTTAGAGCTTGGGTGGAGAGCTGCACATTACGGTTTAGAGCTGGAGTGTAGAGCTCCACATTTCAGTTTAGAGCAGGAGTGGATAGCTGGAGTGGAGAGCTGCACATTTCGGTTTAGAGCTTGGGTGGAGACCTGCACATTTCGGTTTAGACTTGGAGTGGAGAGCTGCACATTTCGGTTTATAGCTGGAGTGGAGAGCTGCACATTTTGGGTTAGAGCTGGAGTGGATAGCTGGTGTGGAGAGCTGCACATTTCAGTTTAGAGCTGCAGTGGAGAGCTGGAGTGTAGAGCTGCACATTTCAGTTTAGAGCTGGAGTGGAGAGCTGCACATTTCGGTTTACAGTTGGAGTGGAGAGCTGGAGTGGAGAGCTTCACATTTCAGTTTAGAGCTGGAGTGGTGTGCTGCACATTTCGGTTTAGTGCTGGAGTGGAGAGCTGCACATTTCAGTTTAGAGCTGCAGTGGAGAGCTGGAGTGGAGAGCTGCAAATTTCAGTTTAGAGCTGGAGTGGAGAGCAACACATTACGGTTTAGAGTTGGAGTGGAGGGCTGGAGTGGAGAGCTTCACATTTCGGTTTAGAGCTGGAGTGGAGAGCTGCACATTACGGTTTAGAGCTGGAGCGGAGAGCTGCACATTCTGTTTTAGAGCTGGAGTGGAGACCTGCACATTTTGGTTTAGAGATGGAGTGCAGAGCTGCACATTTCTGTGTAGAGCTGGAGTGGAGAGCTGGAGTGGACACCTGCACATTTTTGTTTAGAGCTGGAGCGGAGAGCTGCACATTTTGATTTAGTGCTGGAGTGGTGAGCTGCACATTTTGGTTTAGAGCTGGAGTGGAGAGGTACATATTGCGGTTTAGAGCTAAACTGGAGTGCTGGAGTGGAGAGCTGCACATTTTGTTTTAGAGCTGGAGTGGAGTATTTCAAATTTCGGGTTTAGAGATGGAGTGGATATCTGCACATTTCGGTTTACAGCTGAGGTGGAGAGGTGCACATTTCTGTTTAGAGCTGGAGTGGAGAGCTGCAGCTTTCGGTTTAGAGCTGGAGTGGAGCGCTGCACATTTTGGTTTAGACCTGGAGTGGAGAGCTAGAGTGGAGAGCTGCACATTTCGGTATTAGAGCTGGAGTGGAGAGTTTCACATTTTGGTTTAGAGCTGGAGTGGAGAGCAGCACATTTCGGGTTAGAGCTGGAGTGGAGAGCTGCACATTTTGGTTTTGTGTTAGAGTGGGGAGCTGCACATTTCGGTTTAGAACAGGAGTGGAGAGCAGGAGTGGAGAGCTGCACATTTCAGTTTAGAGCTGGAGTGGATAGCTGGAGTGGAGAGCTGCACATTTCGGTTTAGAGCTTGGCTGGAGACCAGCACATTTCTGTTTACACCTGGAGTGGAGAGCTGCACATTTCGGTTTAGAGCTGGAGTGGAGATCTGCACATATCGGTTTAGAGCTAGAGTGGAGAGCTGGAGTGGAGAGCTGCGCATTTCGGTTTAGAGCTGGAGTGGAGAGCTGCACATTTTGGTTTAGAGCTGGAGTCGAGAGCTGCACATTTTGGTTTAGAGCTGGAGCGGAGAGCTGCACATTCTGTTTTAGAGCTGGAGTGGAGGGCTGCACATTTTGGTTTAGAGATGGAGTGCAGTGATGCACATTTCTGTGTAGAGCTGGAGTGGAGAGCTGGAGTGGAGACCTGCACATTTTGGTTTAGAGCTGGAGCGGAGAGCTGCATATTTTGGTTTAGTGCAGGAGTAGTGACCTGCACATTTTGGTTTAGAGCTGGTGTGGAGAGGTACATATTGTGGTTTAGAGCTAAACTGGAGTGCTGGAGTGGAGAGCTGCACATTTTGTTTTAGAGCTGGAGTGGAGAGTTTCACATTTCGGGTTTAGAAATTGAGTGGATATCTGCACATTTTGGTTTACAGCTGGGGTTTAGAGGTGCACATTTCTGTTTAGAGCTGGAGTGGAGAGCTGCAGCTTTCGGTTTAGAGCTGGAGTGGAGAGCTGGAGTGGAGACCTGCACATTTTGGTTAGGAGCTGGAGTGGAGAGCTGCACATTTCGGTTTAGAGCTTGGGCGGAGAGCTACACATTTCGGTTTAGACTTGGACTGGAGAGCTACGCAGTTAGGTTTAGAGCTGGAGTGGAGCGCTGCACATTTTGGTTTAGAGCTGTAGTGATTTGCTGGAGTGGAGAGCTGCACATTTCAGTTTAGAGCTAGAGTGGAGAGCTGCACATTTCGGTTTAGAGCTTGGGTGGAGAGCTACACATTTCGGTTTTCACTTGGAGTAGAGAGCTGAGCATATCGGTTTAGAGCTGTAGTGGTGAGCTGGAGTGGAGAGCTGCACATTTCGGTTTGGAGCTTGGGTGGAGAGCTACACATTTCGGTTTAGACTTGGACTGGAGAGCTGTGCAGTTAGGTTTTGAGCTAGAGTGGAGCGCTGCGCATTTTGGTTTAGAGCTGGAGTGGATAGCTGGCGTGGGGAGCTGCACATTTCTCTTTAGAGCTTGGGTGGAGAGCTGCACATTTCGGTTTAGAGCTGGAGTGGAGATCTGCACATATTGGTTTAGAGCTAGAGTGGAGAGCTGGAGTGGAGAGCTGCGCATTTCAGTTTAGACCTGGAGTGGAGAGCTGGAGTGGAGAGCTGCACATTTCGGTATTTGAGCTGGAGTGGAGAGTTTCACATTTTGGTTTAAAGCTTTTGTGGAGAGCTGCACATTTCTGGTTAGAGCTGGAGTGGAGAGATGCACATTTTGGTTTAGAACTGGAGTGGAGAGCTGCACATTTCAGTTTATAGCTGGACTGGAGAGCTGCACATTTTGGGTTAGAGCTGGAGTGGATAGCTGGCGTGGAGAGCTGCACATTTCGGTTTAGATCTGGAGTGGAGAGCCGCGCATTTCGGTTTAGAGCTGGAGTGCAGTGCTGCACATTTCTGTGTAGAGCTGGAGTGGGGAGCTGGAGTAGAGACCTGCTCGTTTTGGTTTAGAGCTAGAGCGGAATGCTGCACATTTTGGTTTAGAGCTGGAGTGGTGAGCTGCACATTTTGGTTTGGAGCTGGAGTGGAGAGGTACATATTGCGGTTTAGAGCTAAACTGGACTGCTGGAGTGGAGAGCTGCACATTTTGTTTTAGAGCTGGAGTGGAGAGTTTCACATTTCGGGTTTAGAGATGGAGTGGATATCTGCACATTTCGGTTTACAGCTTGGGTGGAGAGCTACACATTTCGGTTTAGACTTGGACTGGAGAGCTGCGCAGTTAGGTTTAGAGCTGGAGTGGAGCGCTGCACATTTTGGTTTAGAGCGGGAGTGGATTGCTGGAGTGGAGAGCTGCACATTTCGGTTTAGAGCTTGGGTGGAGTGCTACACATTTCGGTTTAGTCTTGGACTGGAGAGCTGCGCAGTTAGGTTTAGAGCTGGAGTGGAGCGCTGGAGTGGAGAGCTGCACATTTCGGTTTAGAGCTGTAGTGGAGAGCTATAGTGGTGGGCTGCACATTTCGGTTTAGAGCTGTAGTGGAGAGCTGGAGTAGAGAGCTGCATATTTCGGTTTAGAGATGGTGTGGACTGCTGCACATTTCCGTTTAGAGCCGGGATGGAGAACTGCACATTTCGGTTTAGAGCTGGAGTGGACAGCTTCACATTTCGGTTTAGAGCTGGAGTGGAGTGCTGCACATTTCGGTTTAGAGCTGCAGTGTAGAGCTGGAGTAGAGAGCTGCACATTTCGGTTTAGAGCTGGAGTGGAGAGCTGCACATTTCGGTTTAGAGCTGGAGTGGAGAGCTGGAGTGGAGAGCTGCACTTTTCTGTTTAGAGCTGGAGTGCATAGCTGCACATTACGGTTTAGAGTTGGAGTGGAGAGCTGGAGTGGAGCGCTTCACATTTCGCTTTAGAGCTGGAGTGGAGAGCTGCACATTTCGGTGTAGAGCTGGCGCGGAGAGCTGCACGTTCTGTTTTAGAGCTGGAGTGGAGAGCTGCACATTTTGGTTTAGAGCTGGAGTGCAGTGCTGCACATTTCTGTGTAGAGCTGGAGTGGAGAGCTGGAGTGGAGACCTGCACATTTTGGTTTAGAGCTGGAGCGGAGAGCTGCACATTTTGGTTTAGAGCTGGAGTGGAGAGGTACATATTGCGGTTTAGAGCTAAACTGGAGTGCTGGAATGGAGAGCTGCACATTTTCTTTTAGAGCTGGAGTGGAGAGTTTCACATTTCGGGTTTAGAGATGGAGTGGATATCTGCACTTTTCGGTTTACAGCTGGGGTGGAGAGCTGCAGCTTTCGGTTTAGAGCTGGAGTGGAGAGCTGGAGTGGAGCGGTGCACATTTTGGTTAGGAGCTGGAGTGGAGAGCTGCACATTTTGGTTTAGAGCTGGAGTGGAGAGCTGCACGTTTCGGTTTAGAGCTTGGGTGGAGAGCTACACATTTCGGTTTACACTTGGAGTAGAGAGCTGAGCATATCGGTTTAGAGCTGTAGTGGTGAGCTGGAGTGGAGGGCAGCACATTTCGGTTTAGAGCTTGGGTGGAGGGCTACACATTTCGGTTTAGACTTGGACTGGAGAGCTGCGCAGTTAGGTTTTGAGCTAGAGTGGAGCGCTGCGCATTTTGGTTTAGAGCTGGAGTGGATTGCTGGAGTGGAGAGCTGCACATTTTGGGTTAGAGCTGGATTGGATAGCTGGCGTGGAGAGGTGCACATTTCTGTTTAGAGCTTGGGTGGAGAGCTGCACATTTCGGTTTAGAGCTGGAGTGCAGATCTGCACATATCGGTTTAGAGCTAGAGTGGAGAGCTGGAGTGGAGAGCTGCGCATTTCGGTTTAGACCTGGAGTGGAGAGCTGGAGTGGAGAGCTGCACATTTCGGTATTAGAGCTGGAGTGGAGAGTTTCACATTTTGGTTTAGAGCTTTTGTGGAGAGCTGCACATTTCAGGTTAGTGCTGGAGTGGAGAGATGCACATTTTGGTTTAGAACAGGAGTGGAGAGCAGGAGTGGAGAGCTGCACATTTCAGTTTAGAGCTGGAGTGGATAGCTGGAGTGGAGAGCTGCACATTTCGGTTTAGAGCTTGGGTGGAGACCTACAAATTTCAGTTTAGACTTGGAGTGGAGAGCTGCACATTTCGGTTTACACCTGGAGTGGAGAGCTGCACATTTCAGTTCATAGCTGGACTGGAGAGCTGCACATTTTGGGTTAGAGCTGGAGTGGATAGCTGGCGTGGAGAGCTGCACATTTCGGTTTAGAGCTGGAGTGGAGAGCTGCACATTTCGGTTTAGAGCTGGAGCGGAGAGCTGCACATTCTGTTTTAGAGCTGGAGTGGAGAGATGCACATTTCGGTTTAGAGCTGGAGTGGAGAGCTGCACATTTTGGTTTAGTGCTGGAGTGGAGAGCTGGAGTAGAGACCTGCACGTTTTGGTTTAGAGCTAGAGCGGAATGCTGCACATTTTGGTTTAGAGCTGGAGTGGTGAGCTGCACATTTTGGTTTAGAGCTGGAGTGGAGAGGTACATATTGCGGTTTAGAGCTAAACTGGACTGCTGGAGTGGAGAGCTGCACATTTTGTTTTAGAGCTGGAGTGGAGAGTTTCACATTTCGGGTTTAGAGATGGAGTGGATATCTGCACATTTCGGTTTACAGCTGGGGTGGAGAACTGCACATTTCGGTTTAGAGCTGGAGTGGACAGCTTCACATTTTGGTTTAGAGCTGGAGTGGAGTGATGCACATTTCGGTTTAGAGCTGCAGTGTAGAGCTGGAGTAGAGAGCTGCACATTTCGGTTTAGAGCTGGAGTGTAGAGCTGCACATTTCGGTTTAGAGCTGGAGTGGAGAGCTGGAGTGGAGAGCTGCACTTTTCTGTTTAGAGCTGGAGTGCATAGCTGCACATTACGGTTTAGAGTTGGAGTGGAGAGCTGGAGTGGAGAGCTTCACATTTCGCTTTAGAGCTGGAGTGGAGAGCTGCACATTTCGGTTTAGAGCTGGAGCGGAGAGCTGCACGTTCTGTTTCAGAGCTGGAGTGGAGAGCGACACATTTTGGTTTAGAGCTGGAGTGCAGTGCCGCACATTTCTGTGTAGAGCTGGAGTGGAGAGCTGGAGTGGAGACCTGCACATTTTGGTTTAGAGCTGGAGCGGAGAGCTGCACATTTTGGTTTAGAGCTGGAGTGGTGAGTTGCACATTTTGGTTTAGAGCTGGAATGGAGAGGTACATATTGCGGTTTAGAGCTAAACTGGAGTGCTGGAGTGGAGAGCTGCACATTTTGTTTTAGAGCTGGAGTGGAGAGTTTCACATTTCGGGTTTAGAGATGGAGGGGATATCTGCACATTTCGGTTGACAGCTGGGGTGGAGAGGTGCACATTTCTGTTTAGAGCTGGAGTGGAGAGCTACCCATTTCGGTTCAGACTTGGACTGGAGAGCTGCGCAGTTAGTTTTAGAGCTGGAGTGGAGCGGTGCACATTTTGGTTTAGAGCTGGAGCGGAGAGCTGCACATTTCGGTTTAGAGCTAGAGTGGAGAGCTGCACATTTCGGTTTAGAGCTTGGGTGGAGAGCTACACATTTCGGTTTACACTTGGAGTTGAGAGCTGAGCATATCGGTTTAGAGCTGTAGTGGTGAGCTGGAGTGGAGAGCTGCACATTTCGGTTTAGAGCTTGGGTGGAGAGCAACACATTTCGGTTTAGACTTGAACTGGAGAGCTGCGCAGTTAGGTTTAGAGCTGGAGTGGAGCGCTGCACATTTTGGTTTAGAGCTGGCGTGGATTGCTGGAGTGGAGAGCTGCACATTTTGGGTTAGAGCTGGAGTGGATAGCTGGTGTGGAGAGCTGCACATTTCGGTTTAGAGCTGGGGTTTAGAGCTGCACATTTCGGTTTAGATTTGGAGTGGAGAGCTGCACAGTTAGGTTTAGAGCTGGAGTGGAGCGCTGCACATTTCGGTTTAGAGCTGGAGCGGAGAGCTGCACATTCTGTTTTAGAGCTGGAGTGGAGAGCTGCACATTTTGGTTTAGAGCTGGAGTGCAGTGCTGCACATTTCTGTGTAGAGCTGGAGTGGAGAGCTGGAGTGGAGACCTGCACATTTTGGTTTAGAGCTGGAGCAGAGAGCTGCATATTTTGGTTTAGAGCTGGAGTGGTGAGCTGCACATTTCGGTTTAGAGCTGTAGTGGAGAGCTAGAGTGGAGAGCTGCATATTTCGGTTTAGAGATGGTGTGGACTGCTGCACATTTCAGTTTAGAGCCGGGATGGAGAACTGCATATTTCGGTTTAGAGCTGGAGTGGAGAGCTTCACATTTCGGTTTAGAGCTGGAGTGGAGTGCTGCACATTTCGGTTTAGAGCTTTGGTGGAAGGCTGCATATTTCAGTTTAGAGCTGCAGTGTAGAGCTGGAGTAGATAGCTGCACATTTCGGTTTAGAGGTGGAGTGGAGAGCTGCACTTTTCTGTTTAGAGCTGGTGTGCAGAGCTGCACATTACGGTTTAGAGTTGGAGTGGAGAGCTGGAGTGGAGCGCTTCACATTTCAGCTTAGAGGTGGAGTGGAGAGCTGCACATTTCGGTTTAGAGCTAGAGCGGAGAGCTGCACATTCTGTTTTAGAGCTGGAGTGGAGAGCTGCACATTTTGGTTTAGAGATGGAGTGCAGTGCTGCACATTTCTGTGTAGAGCTGGAGTGGAGAGCTGGAGTGGAGACCTGCACATTTTGGTTTAGAGCTGGAGCGGAGAGCTGCACATTTTGGTTTAGAGCTGGAGTGGAGAGGTACATATTGCGGTTTAGAGCTAAACTGGAGTGCTGGAGTGGAGAGCTGCACATTTTGTTTTAGAGCTGGAGTGGAGAGTTTCACATTTCGGGTTTAGAGATGGAGTGGATATCTGCACTTTTCGGTTTACAGCTGGGGTGGAGAGCTGCAGCTTTCGGTTTAGAGCTGGAGTGGACAGCTTCACATTTTGGTTTAGAGCTGGAGTGGAGTGATGCACATTTCGGTTTAGAGCTGCAGTGTAGAGCTGGAGTAGAGAGCTGCACATTTCGGTTTAGAGCTGGAGTGTAGAGCTGCACATTTCGGTTTAGAGCTGGAGTGGAGAGCTGGAGTGGAGAGCTGCACTTTTCTGTTTAGAGCTGGAGTGCATAGCTGCACATTACGGTTTAGAGTTGGAGTGGAGAGCTGGAGTGGAGAGCTTCACATTTCGCTTTAGAGCTGGAGTGGAGAGCTGCACATTTCGGTTTAGAGCTGGAGCGGAGAGCTGCACGTTCTGTTTCAGAGCTGGAGTGAAGAGCTACACATTTTGGTTTAGAGCTGGAGTGCAGTGCCGCACATTTCTGTGTAGAGCTGGAGTGGAGAGCTGGAGTGGAGACCTGCACATTTTGGTTTAGAGCTGGAGCGGAGAGCTGCACATTTTGGTTTAGAGCTGGAGTGGTGAGTTGCACATTTTGGTTTAGAGCTGGAATGGAGAGGTACATATTGCGGTTTAGAGCTAAACTGGAGTGCTGGAGTGGAGAGCTGCTGTGGAGGATTGGCTTGTCGAAAAAAGGTCAAAGGTCATGCTCCCATCAACGAGCTGAAACAAGACATCTGTGTAGAAGATGGTGCAAACCTCTCACGCCAGATAATGAGGAAATGAAGGACACCGGCAAACAGCAACATACTATGACCAATCACAGCCAAGGCCACTAAGTGATAAGTGCATGAGAAGGAGGATGGTGGGGGGGTGCACGGTGTAGCTGCAAAAAATGTAGAAGCTACAAACCAATGATCTTGTAACATGTAAAAGCTGTAAGCCAATGATCTCTCTGTAACCAAACTATAAACATGCAAGCAAGGTATATAAGTATCCATCTGCTTAGCAATAAACGAGACTTGTCGGTCATCATCGGATGAGCTCGTCTGCCGGCGATTCCCACAAATGGTGACCCCGACGTGATCCCTCGAACACCACGGTGGGACGACGTAAGTTCTGCTCGGGTCCTGATCGCAGCCACAGGACGGTCAAAGCGCCAAGATCTCAGGATTTTAAGCGCCGGATCCTGGGTGACCGTATAGACGAGCCCGGCCGATACGCGCCGCTGAAACCTGAAGGGGCTGCAACAAGCGCGCTAAGGTATGGAAAGGCAAGCGGCGTATGATTTATTTACTGCCTTCTTACAAAAGCGGCAGGTTAAAGGGATCAACCTGCAGAAAGAGCTGCAGGGACTGTTAGCTTATGGACAGTCTAAGGGATGTTTTGTTAACCCTCACACTGTCCATAAATTAGCAGAAAGGCGAAAATTTGGAGATAAGATTTGGCAAGCTATATATAATACCCTGTTAAAACAAAAGGCTGGGAAGACAGCAGGGATCGGGAAAGCTCCGAAGAACGCAGCCACAGAAGGCAGTGACACTGTGAAACATTTGTTGGTCATTTGGAGAACTATTTTAGAGATGTTAAAGTCAAAGTTAGGTAAATTATGGTGGGTGGTACATAATGAACTTTTACAATATCAGGCAGAAAAGAAAGCTGCCGAGCAGGCACTCACGGCTCAGGCAAAAAACAGAAGTTATGAAATTGACTGGCCTTCCTCCATTCCAATGCCATCTGCTTTTTCACAAGTAATGTTGCCATCTCCACAAAATGCAGATGACACCGGAACAAGCCCCTCAGTTTCGGAACCAATAGCTCCCCCCACCACTACGACTCTAAAACCAGAAAAGCCCTCTGTTAACCCTCTTTCAAGCAATGAGCCTATCCCTGGGGCAGAAAGTGACCTAGTGGAGGCCATAGCTAAAGAAAGAAGGGAGGCTTGGGCAGCGGTGGCTAGGGACAGCCTTGAAAAGGGGGATGATGAGGTGGCGACCTCGTTGGCATGCCCGGTGACTTTTCAGCAACACCAGGGTGGTTTGATGGCAACTGTTACCCCTTTAGATTGGAAACTGTTATCACAATTACGAGCGACGGCCAGTCAATTTGGAGTCACCAGTGAGCCGGTAAAACAGATGTTAGATTATATCTGGACTGCTCATATCTTGCTACCATCCGATTGCAAGAGTATTGCTAAGCTTATATTCTCACAACATCAGCAGTTGCTTTTTAACGCTCATTGGCAAAATCTGGCTCATGGATTCGTAGCTATACAAAGACAACCTGGGGATCCCCTTTACGGGGTAACCCTGGATGAGTTAATGGGTACAGGACCGTTTTTTAGAACCGAGGCACAAGCTTTATTAGGACCCGATAAGTGTAGAGCAGCTATGAATTTGGTACGGCAAGCTATTAACCAAGTTAAGGACCCAGGAGGTGTGCCTTCATATATGGCTATCAAGCAAGGACGAGACGAATCATTTGGGTCCTTTATAGACAGAGCTGCTGCAGCTATTGAGAAAGCAGGCGTCCCAGACTACATGAAGGGAGCCATGTTAAAACAATGTGCTTTACAAAACTGCAACCCCATTACCCGAAATGTTATTCTTACTTTGGGAGCTGATTGGACTATAGAGGAAGCATTAGAAAGAATGGCCTCACAACCAACAGGGCCGCAAGCTATGGTAGTAGATGCCATAAAACAGCTAGCTGAGGGAATTCAGGAACAAGCTAAGGCTTCACAGACTCAGGTGTTAGCCGCTCTTGCACCCCTTCAAGCGTCAGCCGCACTTGGCCAGCGTAACCGCGGCCCTCTACGCTGTAATCGATGTGGAGGAATGGGACATCTCCGCCGAGAATGCACTGTCTCAGGAGTGTGGTGTCAGAAATGCCGAAACAACTTACATAACACCTCTATGTGTCGGCGAGGTTCGGGAAACTGCAACAGGAGCGCGTACACCAACGGCCACGTGCAGAAACAAGTTGCCACTGCAGCTCAGATGATTCCACCCCCTTGCAACCCGCAACCAGCGGAAGCTTCGGCTTGGACCTGGCAACCTCTGTAGAAATAACACTTGTAACTTCACAACCTCAAAAGATCCCTACAGAAATTAAGCAAATGGAACCCAGTGTCCCCCCGCCACCCCTGGCCACCCCTGAGCATCTGCCAGTTGCCGTCGCAGCTGCAAAGTCTGGAGACAGAGATGAAGACACTCTTTTTGACCCAGACCCTACTGACCCCAAGAAAGAGCCTGTGCGTGCTCATCAGGCTGCTGTTGCTGCTCCTGAAGTTCTGACGCCTGTTAATTCTGATACTGACCGGGATGATCCTTTTGACATGGAGCCAGAAAAGAAGCCTAATTTATATCCCCCAGATCCTCATGATAAATGGACAGCTGTAAAGGGAGAAGCGAAATGGGTGTGGGATGCAGATGTATTGTGTGCTTTCCCTGTGATGTATGTGCTGGATCAAGACCCGCGGCGGGAAGGTCTCTGATATGCCCTTATCAGGGGTATCGGGCGGACTGTGACGGACTGTGGACTTGGGGTCCCATATACAACTCATTTGATACAGTCTGTCTGTGATACTCATGTACTAGAAGTTAGCAAATATGTCTATGATCTTATTGATGCTTGGAAACCTTTATAGATATTGCTGGCCACTTCTTCTGACATAGACTGGCCACCTGTGTCAGAATGAGTGTGCATTTTGATCAGTATAAAAGCCCAAGCCTCATGCGATGTGAGGGAGGCAGAGCCTCTGCGGGGACGCTCGCTAGGGCTGAGCCTGCCACCTCACACTGGGATGATGCTTGTTGGAGCTGGTTTCCTGATAGTCTTCACAGAGTCCTTATGCCACGTTCTGTACGTGGAACTGTGTAGTGCGAGTAATGATTGTCTGGATTTTGTGTTTCAAACATTGTGGTTGTGTGAAATGTGCTTGTGGGATCCCATATGCATACGTATGTGTGTGTGTGTGTGTGATGAGAGCAGATGGTGTTCTATGTATTTTTTTTTTTGTTATCGTGTTCATGTAAAAGTTTTTAACAGGTAGTGGTTTAACATTTCAGGCAAGAAAGGGTTAATGCAAAAGTGTGGTTGCTGACAGGTATTTATGGCTGCTGCTGAAGCAGGCAGGCAGCTGTAGCTGCTGCCGAGCAGGCTGCTGTTTGTAGCCCCGCAAAGCAGAGCGAACAACTTTTGAAAAAAAAAAAAAAAAAAAAAAAGGGTGGGGGGAGAGAAGAAAGGAAGGTAAAGTTGCAGAGCACAGGTAGACAAATGCAAATCCAGGTGATAGATTGGAAATCTATTCAGAGAGAGGCTCTGTCAAACAATGATTTTGATTGTTGCAGGAAAAGATTCTTGCCTTTCCTGTTAAGTACCAGATTAACGCTCAAGGTCAGGCAGTAAATGCTGAAATGTCTCCCTTAAATTGGAAATTGCTATCTCAGTTAAGGCAAACTGTTATTTCTACAGGCATTCAGTTTGAACCCACTAGGCAGATGTTGTCATATATTTGGGGAACAGATTTGCTGTTATATTAAAAGTATTGTGAAATTAATCCTCACCCCTTTGCAGTTGTTGTTATGGAACATGTATTGGCAGAAAACCTGTCAAGAGGCAGTTGCAGTTCAGCGAGGCCAGGGAGATCCCCTGATTGGGGTGCAATTACAACACCTGATGGGAACTGGACAGTTCTCCACTAAGGAGGCTCAAGTCCAGCTAGGTCCAGAATTGTTAAAAGAATCTATGAGACTAGCCTTGCTACTGGGGAGATCATCATCTGCGTTGAAAGGACTATTCATTGTTCCAGGTGTCATCGATGCTGATTACATGGGTGAAATTACGTTAAATTATTTATGCATCTTTGGTGATGAACAAACTCCAGCGGTTATTAAGCACTTTGTACAAACAGAAGATAAAGCCTTCTTTTAAGGCGTACTATCGAGATCCTAATACAGATTTGTGGCAGGGACCAGCAGAAGTAATATATCTGGGCCGTGGTTACGCCTGTGTTTCTGCTCCTGCAGGACCCTTGTGGGTACCATCCAAGTGACTAAGACTGGCTGTTGCAGAAGCTCCAGTGACGGCGTCTTCGAGCTAGTGTATGGACCCTGACTCGCAGGCCCGGGAGGAGCGTTGCTTGCGCCGAGCGCTACAGCCACTAATAGAAGAACTTAACTCCTTAGTCAACACAGAGCTTTCATTGAGCACGGTCGCCCTCCTAGATCCGGTCCATGGCCACAGGCATATAGTGGTACTACTGAGATTGATGATACAACAAGTGCTTCGATAACTCTGTAGTTTTTGTCATCAGTGTGACCCTACAGTAGAATTATATTGTGGTGGTTGTCAGTCTATAAGGCATCTTCGCCAGAGTTAGCTGAAACAAAGACCTTTTGTATAGTCTGTCAAATTATCTTTTATGCAACCCACTTATAGCGCTTCAGAAATATTTAGCTGATTTTAGAAGTACAGATTTTGAATTACTCGAGTTATTTGAAAATCGAGGTTCACTTCATAGAGCTGCATATACGTTTGCTTTACAAGCTGCTTCGCCGTTATAGGTCTCATAATTACAGGGGGTTTGTTACTTTGTTATGCTTTGCAATGTTGTTCTGCTTGTTTACAACGACTCCTGACTCAGTCCTTATTCCTTTATAAAGAAAAAGGGGGAATTGTGGAGGATTGGCTTGTCGAAAAAAGGTCAAAGGTCATGCTCCCATCAACGAGCTGAAACAAGACATCTGTGTAGAAGATGGTGCAAACCTCTCACGCCAGATAATGAGGAAATGAAGGACACCGGCAAACAGCAACATACTATGACCAATCACAGCCAAGGCCACTAAGTGATAAGTGCATGAGAAGGAGGATGGTGGGGGGGTGCACGGTGTAGCTGCAAAAAATGTAGAAGCTACAAACCAATGATCTTGTAACATGTAAAAGCTGTAAGCCAATGATCTCTCTGTAACCAAACTATAAACATGCAAGCAAGGTATATAAGTATCCATCTGCTTAGCAATAAACGAGACTTGTCGGTCATCATCGGATGAGCTCGTCTGCCGGCGATTCCCACAAGCTGCACATTTTGTTTTAGAGCTGGAGTGGAGAGTTTCACATTTCGGGTTTAGAGATGGAGGGGATATCTGCACATTTCGGTTGACAGCTGGGGTGGAGAGGTGCACATTTCTGTTTAGAGCTGGAGTGGAGAGCTACCCATTTCGGTTCAGACTTGGACTGGAGAGCTGCGCAGTTAGTTTTAGAGCTGGAGTGGAGCGGTGCACATTTTGGTTTAGAGCTGGAGCGGAGAGCTGCACATTTCGGTTTAGAGCTAGAGTGGAGAGCTGCACATTTCGGTTTAGAGCTTGGGTGGAGAGCTACACATTTCGGTTTACACTTGGAGTTGAGAGCTGAGCATATCGGTTTAGAGCTGTAGTGGTGAGCTGGTGTGGAGAGCTGCACATTTCGGTTTAGAGCTTGGGTGGAGAGCAACACATTTCGGTTTAGACTTGAACTGGAGAGCTGCGCAGTTAGGTTTAGAGCTGGAGTGGAGCGCTGCACATTTTGGTTTAGAGCTGGCGTGGATTGCTGGAGTGGAGAGCTGCACATTTTGGGTTAGAGCTGGAGTGGATAGCTGGTGTGGAGAGCTGCACATTTCGGTTTAGAGCTGGGGTTTAGAGCTGCACATTTCGGTTTAGATTTGGAGTGGAGAGCTGCACAGTTAGGTTTAGAGCTGGAGTGGAGCGCTGCACATTTCGGTTTAGAGCTGGAGCGGAGAGCTGCACATTCTGTTTTAGAGCTGGAGTGGAGAGCTGCACATTTTGGTTTAGAGCTGGAGTGCAGTGCTGCACATTTCTGTGTAGAGCTGGAGTGGAGAGCTGGAGTGGAGACCTGCACATTTTGGTTTAGAGCTGGAGCAGAGAGCTGCATATTTTCGTTTAGAGCTGGAGTGGTGAGCTGCACATTTCGGTTTAGAGCTGTAGTGGAGAGCTAGAGTGGAGAGCTGCATATTTCGGTTTAGAGATGGTGTGGACTGCTGCACATTTCAGTTTAGAGCCGGGATGGAGAACTGCATATTTCGGTTTAGAGCTGGAGTGGAGAGCTTCACATTTCGGTTTAGAGCTGGAGTGGAGTGCTGCACATTTCGGTTTAGAGCTTTGGTGGAAGGCTGCATATTTCAGTTTAGAGCTGCAGTGTAGAGCTGGAGTAGAGAGCTGCACATTTCGGTTTAGAGGTGGAGTGGAGAGCTGCACTTTTCTGTTTAGAGCTGGTGTACAGAGCTGCACATTACGGTTTAGAGTTGGAGTGGAGAGCTGGAGTGGAGCGCTTCACATTTCAGTTTAGAGGTGGAGTGGAGAGCTGCACATTTCGGTTTAGAGCTAGAGCGGAGAGCTGCACATTCTGTTTTAGAGCTGGAGTGGAGAGCTGCACATTTTGGTTTAGAGATGGAGTGCAGTGCTGCACATTTCTGTGTAGAGCTGGAGTGGATAGCTGGAGTGGAGACCTGCACATTTTGGTTTAGAGCTGGAGCGGAGAGCTGCACATTTTGGTTTAGAGCTGGAGTGGAGAGGTACATATTGCGGTTTAGAGCTAAACTGGAGTGCTGGAGTGGAGAGCTGCACATTTTGTTTTAGAGCTGGAGTGGAGAGTTTCACATTTCGGGTTTAGAGATGGAGTGGATATCTGCACTTTTCGGTTTACAGCTGGGGTGGAGAGCTGCAGCTTTCGGTTTAGAGCTGGAGTGGAGAGCTGGAGTGGAGCGGTGCACATTTTGGTTAGGAGCTGGAGTGGAGAGCTGCACATTTTGGTTTAGAGCTGGAGTGATTTGCTGGAGTGGAGAGCTGCACATTTCAGTTTAGAGCTAGAGTGGAGAGCTGCACATTTCGGTTTAGAGCTTGGGTGGAGAGCTACACATTTCGGTTTACACTTGGAGTTGAGAGCTGAGCATATCGGTTTAGAGCTGTAGTGGTGAGCTGGAGTGGAGAGCAGCACATTTCGGTTTAGAGCTTGGGTGGAGAGCTACACATTTCGGTTTAGACTTGGACTGGAGAGCTGCGCAGTTAGGTTTTGAGCTAGAGTGGAGCGCTGCGCATTTTGGTTTAGAGCTGGAGTGGATTGCTGGAGTGGAGAGCTGCACATTTTGGGTTAGAGCTGGATTGGATAGCTGGCGTGGGGAGCTGCACATTTCTCTTTAGAGCTTGGGTGGAGAGCTGCACATTTCGGTTTAGAGCTGGAGTGCAGATCTGCACATATCGGTTTAGAGCTAGAGTGGAGAGCTGGAGTGGAGAGCTGCGCATTTCGGTTTAGACCTGGAGTGGAGAGCTGGAGTGGAGAGCTGCACATTTCGGTATTAGAGCTGGAGTGGAGAGTTTCACATTTTGGTTTAGAGCTTTTGTGGAGAGCTGCACATTTCAGGTTAGTGCTGGAGTGGAGAGATGCACATTTTGGTTTAGAACAGGAGTGGAGAGCAGGAGTGGAGAGCTGCACATTTCGGTTTAGAGCTGGAGTGGATAGCTGGAGTGGAGAGCTGCACATTTCGGTTTAGAGCTTGGGTGGAGACCTACAAATTTCAGTTTAGACTTGGAGTGGAGAGCTGCACATTTCGGTTTACACCTGGAGTGGAGAGCTGCACATTTCAGTTCATAGCTGGACTGGAGAGCTGCACATTTTGGGTTAGAGCTGGAGTGGATAGCTGGCGTGGAGAGCTGCACATTTCGGTTTAGAGCTGGAGTGGAGAGCTGCACATTTCGGTTTAGAGCTGGAGCGGAGAGCTGCACATTCTGTTTTAGAGCTGGAGTGGAGAGATGCACATTTCGGTTTAGAGCTGGAGTGGAGAGCTGCACATTTTGGTTTAGTGCTGGAGTGGAGAGCTGGAGTAGAGACCTGCACGTTTTGGTTTAGAGCTAGAGCGGAATGCTGCACATTTTGGTTTAGAGCTGGAGTGGTGAGCTGCACATTTTGGTTTAGAGCTGGAGTGGAGAGGTACATATTGCAGTTTAGAGCTAAACTGGACTGCTGGAGTGGAGAGCTGCACATTTTGTTTTAGAGCTGGAGTGGAGAGTTTCACATTTCGGGTTTAGAGATGGAGTGGATATCTGCACATTTCGGTTTACAGCTGGGGTGGAGAGGTGCACATTTCGGTTTAGAGCTTGGGTGGAGAGCTACACATTTCGGTTTAGACTTGGACTGGAGAGCTGCGCAGTTAGGTTTAGAGCTGGAGTGGAGCGCTGCACATTTTGGTTTAGAGCGGGAGTGGATTGCTGGAGTGGAGAGCTGTACATTTCGGTTTAGAGCTTGGGTGGAGTGCTACACATTTCGGTTTACACTTGGAGTTGAGAGCTGAGCATATCGATTTAGAGCTGTAGTGGTGAGCTGGAGTGGAGAGCAGCACATTTCGCTTTAGAGTTTGGGTGGAGAGCACCACATTTCGGTTTAGACTTGGACTGGAGAGCTGCGCAGTTAGGTTTAGAGCTGGAGTGGAGCGCTGGAGTGGAGAGATGCACATTTCGGTTTAGATCTGTAGTGGAGAGCTATAGTGGTGGGCTGCACATATCGGTTTAGAGCCGTAGTGGAGAGCTGGAGTAGAGAGCTGCATATTTCGGTTTAGAGATGGTGTGGACTGCTGCACATTTCAGTTTAGAGCCGGGATGGAGAACTGCACATTTCGGTTTAGAGCTGGAGTGGACAGCTTCACATTTTGGTTTAGAGCTGGAGTGGAGTGATGCACATTTCGGTTTAGAGCTGCAGTGTAGAGCTGGAGTAGAGAGCTGCACATTTCGGTTTAGAGCTGGAGTGTAGAGCTGCACATTTCGGTTTAGAGCTGGAGTGGAGAGCTGGAGTGGAGAGCTGCACTTTTCTGTTTAGAGCTGGAGTGCATAGCTGCACATTACGGTTTAGAGTTGGAGTTGAGAGCTGGAGTGGAGAGCTTCACATTTCGCTTTAGAGCTGGAGTGGAGAGCTGCACATTTTGGTTTAGAGCTTGGGTGGAGAGCTGCACATTTCGGTTTAGATTTGGAGTGGAGAGCTGCACAGTCAGGTTTAGAGCTGGGGTGGAGCGCTGGACTGGAGAGCTGCACATTTCGGTTTAGAGCTGTAGTGGTGAGCTGTAGTGGCAAGCTGCACATTTCGGTTTAGAGCTGTAGTGGAGAGCTGGAGTGGAGAGCTGCATATTTCGGTTTAGAGATGGAGTGGACAGCTGCACATTTCAGATTAGAGCCGGGATGGAGAACTGCACATTTCGGTTTAGAGCTGGAGTGGAGTGCTGCACATTTCGGTTTAGAGCTTTGGTGGAGAGCTGCACATTTCAGTTTAGAGCAGGAGTGGATAGCTTGAGTGGAGAGCTGCACATTTCGGTTTAGAGCTTGGGTGGAGACCTGCACATTTCGGTTTAGACTTGGAGTGGAGAGCCGCACATTTCGGTTTACACCTGGAGTGGAGAGCTGCACATTTCGGTTTATAGCTGGAGTGGAGAGCTGCACATTTTGGGTTAGAGCTGGAGTGGATAGCTGGTGTGGAGAGCTGCACATTTCAGTTTAGAGCTGCAGTGGAGAGCTGGAGTGTAGAGCTGCACATTTCAGTTTAGAGCTGGAGTGGAGAGCTGCACATTTCGGTTTACAGTTGGAGTGGAGAGCTGGAGTGGAGAGCTTCACATTTCAGTTTAGAGCTGGAGTGGTGTGCTGCACATTTCGGTTTAGTGCTGGAGTGGAGAGCTGCACATTTCAGTTTAGAGCTGCAGTGGAGAGCTGGAGTGGAGAGCTGCAAATTTCAGTTTAGAGCTGGAGTGGAGAGCAACACATTACGGTTTAGAGTTGGAGTGGAGAGCTGGAGTGGAGAGCTTCACATTTCGGTTTAGAGCTGGAGTGGAGAGCTGCACATTACGGTTTAGAGCTGGAGCGGAGAGCTGCACATTCTGTTTTAGAGCTGGAGTGGAGAGCTGCACATTTTGGTTTAGAGATGGGGTGCAGAGCTGCACATTTCTGTGTAGAGCTGGAGTGGAGAGCTGGAGTGGACACCTGCACATTTTTGTTTAGAGCTGGAGCGGAGAGCTGCACATTTTGATTTAGTGCTGGAGTGGTGAGCTGCACATTTTGGTTTAGAGCTGGAGTGGAGAGGTACATATTGCGGTTTAGAGCTAAACTGGAGTGCTGGAGTGGAGAGCTGCACATTTTGTTTTAGAGCTGGAGTGGAGAGTTTCAAATTTCGGGTTTAGAGATGGAGTGGATATCTGCACATTTCGGTTTACAGCTGAGGTGGAGAGGTGCACATTTCTGTTTAGAGCTGGAGTGGAGAGCTGCAGCTTTCGGTTTAGAGCTGGAGTGGAGCGCTGCACATTTTGGTTTAGACCTGGAGTGGAGAGCTAGAGTGGAGAGCTGCACATTTCGGTTTAGAGCTGGAGTGGAGAGTTTCACATTTTGGTTTAGAGCTGGAGTGGAGAGCAGCACATTTCGGGTTAGAGCTGGAGTGGAGAGCTGCACATTTTGGTTTTGTGTTAGAGTGGGGAGCTGCACATTTCGGTTTAGAACAGGAGTGGAGAGCAGGAGTGGAGAGCTGCACATTTCAGTTTAGAGCTGGAGTGGATAGCTGGAGTGGAGAGCTGCACATTTCGGTTTAGAGCTTGGCTGGAGATCAGCACATTTCTGTTTACACCTGGAGTGGAGAGCTGCACATTTCGGTTTAGAGCTGGAGTGGAGATCTGCACATATCGGTTTAGAGCTAGAGTGGAGAGCTGGAGTGGAGAGCTGCGCATTTCGGTTTAGAGCTGGAGTGGAGTGCTGCACATTTCGGTTTAGAGCCTTGATGGAGAGCTGCACATTACGGTTTAGAGCTGGAGTGGAGAGCTGGAGTGGAGTGCTGCACATTTCAGTTTAGAGCTGGAGTGGAGAGCTGCACATTTCGGTTTACAGTTGGAGTGTATCGATGGAGTGGAGAGCTTCACATTTCAGTTTAGAGCTGGAGTGGTGTGCTGCACATTTCGGTTTAGTGCTGGAGTGGAGAGCTGCACATTTCAGTTTAGAGCTGCAGTGTAGAGCTGGAGTGGAGAGCTGCACATTTCGGTTTAGAGCTGTAGTGGAGAGCTGCACATTTTGGTTTAGAGCTGGAGTGGAGAGCTGGAGTGGAGAGCTGCACATTTCGGATTAGAGCTGGAGTGGAGATCTGCACATTTTGGTTTAGAGCTGGAGTGGAGAGATACAAATTTCGGTTTAGAGCTGGAGTGGAGTGCTGGACTGGAGAGCTGCACATTTCGGTTTAGAGCAGGAGTGGAGAGCTGCACATTTCGATTTAGAGCTGGAGTGGAGAGATTCAGATTTCGGTTTAGAGCTAGAGTGGAGAGATGCATATTTTGATTTAGAGCTGGAGTAGAGAGCTGCACATTTCGGTTTAGAGCTGGAGTGGAGAACTGCACATTTTGGTTTAGAGCTGGAGTAAGGAGCTGCACATTTTGGTTTAGAGCTGGAGTGGAGAGCTGCAAATTTCGGTTTAGCGCTGGAGTGGAGAGCTGCCCATTTCGGTGTAGAGCTGGAGTGGATAGCTGCACATTTTGGTTTAGAGCTGGAGTCGAGAGCTGCACATTTCGGTTTAGAGCTGGAGCGGAGAGCTGCACATTCTGTTTTAGAGCTGGAGTGGAGGGCTGCACATTTTGGTTTAGAGATGGAGTGCAGTGATGCACATTTCTGTGTAGAGCTGGAGTGGAGAGCTGGAGTGGAGACCTGCACATTTTGGTTTAGAGCTGGAGCGGAGAGCTGCATATTTTGGTTTAGTGCTGGAGTGGTGACCTGCACATTTTGGTTTAGAGCTGGTGTGGAGAGGTACATATTGTGGTTTAGAGCTAAACTGGACTGCTGGAGTGGAGAGCTGCACATTTTGTTTTAGAGCTGGAGTGGAGAGTTTCACATTTCGGGTTTAGAAATTGAGTGGATATCTGCACATTTCGGTTTACAGCTGGGGTTTAGAGGTGCACATTTCTGTTTAGAGCTGGAGTGGAGAGCTGCAGCTTTCGGTTTAGAGCTGGAGTGGAGAGCTGGAGTGGAGACCTGCACATTTTGGTTAGGAGCTGGAGTGGAGAGCTGCACATTTCGGTTTAGAGCTTGGGCGGAGAGCTACACATTTCGGTTTAGACTTGGACTGGAGAGCTACGCAGTTAGGTTTAGAGCTGGAGTGGAGCGCTGCACATTTTGGTTTAGAGCTGGAGTGATTTGCTGGAGTGGAGAGCTGCACATTTCGGTTTAGAGCTTGGGTGGAGAGCTACACATTTCGGTTTACACTTGGAGTAGAGAGCTGAGCATATCGGTTTAGAGCTGTAGTGGTGAGCTGGAGTGGAGAGCTGCACATTTCGGTTTGGAGCTTGGGTGGAGAGCTACACATTTCGGTTTAGACTTGGACTGGAGAGCTGTGCAGTTAGGTTTTGAGCTAGAGTGGAGCGCTGCGCATTTTGGTTTAGAGCTGGAGTGGATAGCTGGCGTGGGGAGCTGCACATTTCTCTTTAGAGCTTGGGTGGAGAGCTGCACATTTCGGTTTAGAGCTGGAGTGGATAGCTGGCGTGGGGAGCTGCACATTTCTCTTTAGAGCTTGGGTGGAGAGCTGCACATTTCGGTTTAGAGCTGGAGTGGAGATCTGCACATATTGGTTTAGAGCTAGAGTGGAGAGCTGGAGTGGAGAGCTGCGCATTTCAGTTTAGACCTGGAGTGGAGAGCTGGAGTGGAGAGCTGCACATTTCGGTATTTGAGCTGGAGTGGAGAGTTTCACATTTTGGTTTAAAGCTTTTGTGGAGAGCTGCACATTTCGGGTTAGAGCTGGAGTGGAGAGATGCACATTTTGGTTTAGAACTGGAGTGGAGAGCTGCACATTTCAGTTTATAGCTGGACTGGAGAGCTGCACATTTTGGGTTAGAGCTGGAGTGGATAGCTGGCGTGGAGAGCTGCACATTTCGGTTTAGAGCTGGAGTGGAGAGCTGCACATTTCGGTTTAGAGCTGGAGTGCAGTGCTGCACATTTCTGTGTAGAGCTGGAGTGGAGAGCTGGAGTGGAGACCTGCACATTTTGGTTTAGAGCTGGAGCGGAGAGCTGCACATTTTGGTTTAGAGCTGGAGTGGAGAGGTACATATTGCGGTTTAGAGCTAAACTGGAGTGCTGGAATGGAGAGCTGCACATTTTCTTTTAGAGCTGGAGTGGAGAGTTTCACATTTCGGGTTTAGAGATGGAGTGGATATCTGCACTTTTCGGTTTACAGCTGGGGTGGAGAGCTGCAGCTTTCGGTTTAGAGCTGGAGTGGAGAGCTGGAGTGGAGCGGTGCACATTTTGGTTAGGAGCTGGAGTGGAGAGCTGCACATTTTGGTTTAGAGCTGGAGTGATTTGCTGGAGTGGAGAGCTGCACATTTCAGTTTAGAGCTAGAGTGGAGAGCTGCACATTTCGGTTTAGAGCAGAAGTGGAGAGCTGCACGTTTCTATTTTGAGCTGGTGTGGAGAGCTGCACATTTCAGTTTAGAGCTGGAGTGGAGAGCTGCACATTTCGTTTTAGAGCTGGAGTGGAGAGCTGCACATTTCGGTTTAGAGCTAGATTGGAGACCTGCGCATTTCTGTTTAGAGCTAGAGTGGAGAGATGAACATGTTGGTTTAGACTTGCACTGGAGAGTTTCACATTTCAGTTTAGAGCTGGAGTGTAGAGCTGTGGTGGATAGCTGCACATTACGGTTTAGAGCTGGAGTGGAGAGCTTTACATTTCGGTTTAGCGATATAGTGGAGAGCTGGAGTGGAGAGCTGCACATTTCGGTTTAGAGCTGGAGTGGAGAGCTGCACATTTCTATTTTGTGCTGTAGTGGAGAGCTGCACATTTTTGACTAGAGCTGGAATAGAGAGCTGCACATTTCGGTTTAGAGCTCGAGTGGAGAGCTGCACATTTCAATTTAGAGCGGGAGTGGTGTGCCGCACATTTCAGTTTAGTGATGGAGTGGAGAGGTGGAGTGGAGAGCTACACGTTTCGGTTTAGAGCTGGAGTGGAGAGCTGTTTATTTCGGTTTAGAGGTAGTGTGGAGAGCTGCACTTTTCGGTTTAGAGCTGGAGTGGAGAGCTGGACTGTATAGCTGCACATTTTGGTTTAGAGCTGGAGCTAACAGCTGCAGATTTCAGTTTAGAGCTGAAGTCGAGAGCTGCGCATTTTTGTTTAGAGCTGTATCGGAGAGCTACACAATTCGGTTTAGAGCTGGATTGGAGAGCTGCAAATTTCGGTTAAGACCTCGAGTGGAGAGCTGCACATTTCGGTTTAGAGCTGGTATAGAGAGATGCACATTACGGTTTAGAGCTTGGGTGGAGTGCTGGAGTGGAGAGCTGGAGTGGAGAACTGAACATTTAGGTTTAGAGCTGGAATGGACAGCTGCACATTTCGGTTTAGAGCTGGTGTGGAGAGCTGTGGTGGAGAGCTGCACATTACTGTTTTGAGGTGGAGTGAAGAGCTGCACATTTTGGTTTAGACCTGGAGTGGAGAGCTGGAGTGGTGAGCTGCACATTTCGGTTTAGAGCTGCAGTGGAGAGATGCACATTTATATTTTGAGCTCGATTGGAGAGCTGCACTTTTCAATTTAGAGCTGGAGTGGAGAGCTGCACATTTCGGTTTAGAGCAGGAGTGGAGAACTGCACATTTTGTTTTAGAGCTGGAGTAGAGAGCTGGAGTATAGAGCTGCACATTTCGGTTATAGCTGGAGTGGAGAGCTGCACATATCGGTTTAGAGCTGGACTGGAGAGCTGCACATTTCAATTTAGAGCTGTAGTGGAGAGATTCACATTTCGGTTTAGAGCTGGAGTGCAGAGCTGCATATTTCAGTTTAGAGCTGGAGAGGAGAGCTGCACATTTCGGTTTAGAGCTGTAGTGGATAACTGCACATTTTAGTTTAGAGCTGGAGTGGAGAGCTGCACATTTCGGTTTAGAGCTGGAGTGGAGAGCTACACATTTCGGTTTAGAGCTGGAGTGGAGAGCTGCACATTGCGGTTTAGAGCTGCTGTGCAGAACTGCACATTTTGGTTTAGAGCTGGAGTAGAGAGCTGCACATTTCGGTTTAGAGCTGGAGTGGAGAGCAGACCATTTCGGTGTAGAGCTGTAGTGGAGTGCTGCACATTTTGGTTTTGAGCAGGAGTGGAGAGCTGGTGTATAGAGCTGCACATTTACGTTTAGATCTGGAGTGGAGAGCAGCACATTTTGGTTTAGAGCTGGAGTGGAGATCTGCACATTTCGATTTAGAGCTGGAGTGGGGAGCTGCACATTTCAGTTTAGGGATGGAGTGGAGAGCTGGAGTGGAGAGCTGCACATTTCGATTTAGAGCTGGAGTGGAGAGCTGCACTTTACAGTTTAGAGCTGGAGTGGAGAGCTGCACAGTAAGGTTTAGAGCTGGAGTGGAGAGCTGGAGTGGAGTCTTGCACATTTTGGTTTAGAGCTGGAGTGGAGAGCTGCACATTTAGATTTAGAGCTGGAGTGGAGAGCTGCACATTTCGGTTTAGAGCTGGTGTAGAGAGATGCACATTTAGATTTAGAGCTGGACTGGAGAGCTGGAGTGGAGAGTTGGAGTGGAGAACTAAACATTAAGGTTTAGAGCTGGATTGGTCAGCTGCACATTTTGTTTTAGAGCTGGAGTGGAGAGGTGCGCATTTCGGTTTAGAGCTGGACTGGAGAGATGAACATTTTGGTTTAGAGCTGTGGTGGAGAGATGCACATTACGGTTTAGAGGCGGAGTGAAGAGCTGCACATTTTGGTTTAGATCTGGATTGGAGAGCTGCACATTTCGATTTAGAGCTGGTTTGGAGAGCTTTACATTTCAGTTTAGTGATATAGTTGCTAGCTGGAGTGGAGTGCTGCACCTTTTGGTTTAGAGCTGGAGTGGGGAGCTGTTGTGGAGAACTGTATCTTTTTGCTTATCGCTGGAGTTGAGAGCGGGAGTGGAGAGCTGCACCTTTCGGTTTACCGCTGGAGTGGAGGGCTGGAGTGGAGAGCTGCACCTTTCGGTTTAGCGCTGGAGTGGGGACCTGGAGTGGAGAGCTGCGCCTTTCAGTTTAGCGCTGGAGTGGAGAGCTGCACCTTTCGGTTTAGTGCTGGAGTGAATAGCTGGAGTTTAGAGCTGTGCCTTTCGGCTTAGCGCTGTTGTGGAAAACTGGAGTGGAGGGCTGTACCATTCGGTTTAGCACTGGAGTGGTGCGCTGGAGTGGAGAGCTGCACCTTTCGGTATAGCGCTGGTGTGGAGACCTGGAGTAATGAGCTGCACCTTTATTTTTAGCGCTTGAGTGGAGAGCTGGAGTGGAGAGCTGCACCTTTCAGTTTAGCACTGGATTGAATAGCTGGAGTGGAGAGCTGCACCTTTCGGATTAGCGCTGGAGTGTAGAGCTGGAGTGGAGAGTTGCACATTTCGGTTTAGTGGTGGAGTGGAGAGCTGGAGTGGAAACCTGCTCATTTTGGTTTAGCACTGGAGTGGAGAGCTACACCTTTTGGTTTAGCCTTGGAGTGGAGAGCTGGAGTGGAGAGCTGCACCTTTCGGTGTAGCACTTGAGTGGAGAGCTGGAGTGGAGAGCTGAACCTTTCGGTTTAGCGCTGGTGTGGAGAGCTGGAGTGGAGAGCTGCACATTTCGGTTTAGCGCTGGTGTGGATAGCTGGAGTGGAAAGCTGCACATTTCGGTTTAGCGCTGGAGTGGATAGCTGGAGTGGAAAACTGCTCATTTTGGTTTAGCGCTGGAGTGGAGAGCTGCACATTTCTGTTTAGCGCTGGAGTGGATAGCAGGAGTGGAGAGCTACGCATTTCGGTTTGGCGCTGGAGTGGAGTCCTGCACATTTTGGTTTAGTGCTAGAGTGGAAAGATGGAATGGAGAGCCGCACATTTCGGTTACTGCGGGTGTGGAGAGCTGGAGTGGAGAGCTGCACCTTTCAGTTTAGCGCTGGAGTGGAGAGCTAGAGTGGAGAGCTGGATTGGAGATCTGCACATTTCGGTTTAGTGCTGGAGTGTAGAGCTGGAGTGGAGATCTGTACATTTCAGTTTAGCTCTGGAGTGGATGGCTGTACATTTCGATTTAGTGCTCGAGTGTTTAGCTTCACATTTCATTGAAGCGCTGGAGCGGAGAGCTGCACATTTTGGTTTAGCGCTGGAGTGGAGAGCTTCGCATTTCGGTTTAGCGCTTGAGTGGAGAGCTGCACATTTCGGTTTAGCGCTAGAGTGGAGATCTGGAGTGGACAGCTGCACGTTTCTGATTAGCGCTCGATTGGTGAGCTGCACATTTCATTTTAGCGCTGGAGCGGAGAGCTGCACATTTTGGTTTAGCGCTTGAGTGGAGAGCTGGAGTGGACAGCTGCACGCTTGTGTTTAGCGCTCGAGTGGTGATCTGCACATTTCATTATCGCGCTGGAGCGGAGAGCTGCACATTTTGGTTTAGCGCTAGAGTAGAGAGCTGCGCATTTCGGTTTAGCACTAGTCTGTAGAGCTAGAGTGGAGAGTTGTAGTGGAGAGCACCGCAATTGTGTTTCGCGCTAGAGTGGAGATCTGGAGTGGAGAGCTGCACATTTTGGTTTAGCACTAGAGTGGAGAGCTGGAGTGGAGAGCTGAACCTTTCGGTTTAGCGCTAGAGTGGAGAACTGCACCTTTCGTTTTAGCGCAAGAGGGGAGAGCTGAACATTTCGGTTTAGCGCTTGAGTGGACAGCTGCACATTTCGGTTTATCGCTAGAGTGGAGAGCTGCACATTTCATTTTAGCGCTGGAGCGGAGAGCTGCACTTTTCGGTTTAGCGCTGGAGTAGAGAGCTGGAGTGGAGAGCTGCACATTTCGGTTTAGCTCAAGAGTGGAGAGATGCATATTTCGGTTTAGCGCTAGAATGGAGACCTGAGCATTTTGGTTTAGTGCTAGAGTGGAGAGCTGCACAATTTGGTTTAGTGATAGAGTGGAGAGCTGGAGTGGAGACCTGCACATTTCGGTGTAGCGCTAGACTGGAGAGATGCACGTTTCAGTTTAGCACAAGAGTGGATAGCTGCGCATTTCGGTTTAGCGCTTGAGTGTAAAGCTGCACATTTCGGTTTAGCGCTAGAGTGGAGAGCTGCACATTTCGGTTTAGCGCTGGAGTGGAGAGCTGCACATTTCATTTTAGCTATGGAGCGGAGAGCTGCTCATTTTGGTTTAGCGCTTGAGTGGACAGCTGCGCATTTCGGCGTAGCGCTGCAGTGGAGAGCTGCACATTTTGGTTTAGCGCTAGAGTGGAGAGCTGGAGTGGACAGCTGCACGTTTCGGTTTAGCGCTAGTGTGGAGAGGTGCACATTTCATTTTAGCGCTGGAGTGGACAGCTGCGTATTTCTGCTTTGCGCTGGAGTGGAGAGCTGCACATTTCGGTTTAGCGCTGGAGTGGAGAGCTAGAGTGGAGTTCTGGATTGGAGATCTGCACATTTCGGTTTAGCGCTGGAGTGTAGAGCTGGAGTGGAGAGCTGCACATTTCGGTTTAGCGCTGGAGTGGATAGCTGTACATTTCGATTTAGCGCTCGAGTGGTGAGCTGCACATTTCATTGTAGCGCTGGAGCGGAGAGCTGCACATTTTCGTTTAGCGCTGGAGTGGAGAGCTGCGCATTTCGGTTTAGCGCTGGAGTGGAGAGCTGCACATTTTTGTTTAGCGAGGAGTAGAGAGCTGGAGTGGAGAGCTGCACATTACGATTTAGCACTAGAGTGGAGAGCTGCACTTTTCGGTTTAGTGCTGGAGTGGAGAGCTTTACATTTCTGTTTAGCTCAAGAGTGGAGAGATGCACATTTCGGTTTAGCGCTAGAGTGGAGACCTGCGCATTTTGGTTTAGTGCTAGAGTGGAGAGCTGCACAATTTGGTTTAGTGATAGAGTGGAGAGCTGGAGTGGAGACCTGCACATTTCGGTTTAGCGCTAGAGTGGAGACCTGTAAGTTTCGGTTTAGCACTAGAGTGGAGAGCTGCGCATTTCGGTTTAGCGCTTGAGTGGAGAGCTGCACATTTCGGTTTAGCGCTAGAGTGGAGAGCTGCACATTTCGGTTTAGCGCTGAAGTGGAGAGCTAGAGTGGAGAGCTGGATTGGAGATCTGCACATTTCGGTTTAGCGCTGGAGTGTAGAGCTGGAGTGGAGAGCTGCACATTACGATTTAGCGCTAGAGTGGAGAGATGCACGTTTCGGTTTAGCACAAGAGTGGAGAGCTGCGCATTTCGGTTTAGCGCTTGAGTGGAAAGCTGCACATTTCTGTTTAGCGCTAGAGTGGAGAGCTGCACATTTCGGTTTAGCGCTTGAGTGGACAGCTGCGCATTTCGGCGTAGCGCTGGAGTGGAGAGCTGCACATTTTGGTTTAGCGCTCGAGTGGAGAGCTGGAGTGGACAGCTGCACGTTTCGGTTCAGCGCTTGTGTGGAGAGGTGCACATTCCATTTTAGCGCTGGAGTGGACAGCTGCGTATTTCTGCTTTGCGCTGGAGTGGAGAGCTGCACATTTCGGTTTAGCGCTTGAGTGGAGAGCTGCACATTTCGGTTTAGCGCTGGAGTGGAGAGCTAGTGTGGAGAGCTGGATTGGAGATCTGCACATTTCGGTTTAGTGCTGGAGTGTAGAGCTGGAGTGGAGAGCTGCACATTTCAGTTTAGCTCTGGAGTGGATAGCTGTACATTTCGATTTAGCGCTCGAGTGGTGATCTGCACATTTCATTATCGCGCTGGAGCGGAGAGCTGCACATTTTGGTTTAGCGCTGGAGTGGAGAGCTGCGTATTTCTTTTTAGCGCTGGAGTGGAGAGCTGCACGTTTCGTTTTAGGGCTCGAGTGGTGAGATGCACATTTCATTTTAGCGCTGGAGTGGAGAGCTGCACATTTTGGTTTAGCGCTTGAGTGGAGAGCTGCACATTTCGGTTTAGTGCTAGAGTGGAGATCTGGAGTGGACAGCTGCACGCTTGTGTTTAGCGCTCGAGTGGTGATCTGCACATTTCATTTTAGTGCTGGAGCGGAGAGCTGCACATTTCGGTTTAGCGCTAGAGTGGAGAGCTAGAGTGGAGAGCTGCACATTTTGGTTTAGCACTAGAGTGGAGAGCTGGAGTGGAGAGCTGAACCTTTCGGTTTAGCGCTTGAGTGGAGAACTGCACCTTTCGTTTTAGCGCAAGAGGGGAGAGCTGCACATTTCGGTTTAGCTCAAGAGTGGAGAGATGCACATTTCGGTTTAGCGCTAGAGTGGAGACCTGCGCATTTTGGTGTAGTGCTAGAGTGGAGAGCTGCACAATTTGGTTTAGTGATAGAGTGGAGAGCTGGAGTGGAGACCTGCACATTTCGGTTTATCGCTAGAGTAGAGACCAGCACGTTTCGGTTTAGCACTAGAGTGGAGAGCTGCGCATTTCGGTTTAGCGCTTGAGTGGAGAGCTGCACATTTCGGTTTAGCGCTAGAGTGGAGAGCAGCACATTTCATTTTAGCACTGGAGCGGAGAGCTGCACATTTCGGTTTAGCGCTGGAGTGGAGAGCTGCACATTACGATTTAGCACTAGAGTGGAGAGCTGCACGTTCCGGTTTAGCGCTGGAGTGGAGAGCTTTACATTTCGGTTTAGCTCAAGAGTGGAGAGACGCACATTTCGGTTTAGCGCGAGAGTGGAGACCTGCGCATTTTGGTTTAGTGCCAGAGTGGAGAGCTGCACAATTTGGTTTAGCGCTCGAGTGGAGAGCTGGAGTGGACAGCTGCACGTTTCGGTTCAGCGCTTGTGTGGAGAGGTGCACATTCCATTTTAGCGCTGGAGTGGACAGCTGCGTATTTCTGCTTTGCGCTGGAGTGGAGAGCTGCACATTTCGGTTTAGCGCTTGAGTGGAGAGCTGCACATTTCGGTTTAGCGCTGGAGTAGAGAGCTGGAGTGGAGAGCTGCACATTTCGGTTTACCTCAAGAGTGGAGAGATGCATATTTCGGTTTAGCGCTAGAATGGAGACCTGCGCATTTTGGTTTAGTGCTAGAGTGGAGAGCTGCACAATTTGGTTTAGTGATAGAGTGGAGAGCTGGAGTGGAGACCTGCACATTTCGGTGTAGCGCTAGACTGGAGAGATGCACGTTTCGGTTTAGCACAAGAGTGGATAGCTGCGCATTTCGGTTTAGCGCTTGAGTGTAAAGCTGCACATTTCGGTTTAGCGCTAGAGTGGAGAGCTGCACATTTCGGTTTAGCGCTGGAGTGGAGAGCTGCACATTTCATTTTAGCTATGGAGCGGAGAGCTGCTCATTTTGGTTTAGCGCTTGAGTGGACAGCTGCGCATTTCGGCTTAGCGCTGCAGTGGAGAGCTGCACATTTTGGTTTAGCGCTAGAGTGGAGAGCTGGAGTGGACAGCTGCACGTTTCGGTTTAGCGCTAGTGTGGAGAGGTGCACATTTCATTTTAGCGCTGGAGTGGACAGCTGCGTATTTCTGCTTTGCGCTGGAGTGGAGAGCTGCACATTTCGGTTTAGCGCTGGAGTGGAGAGCTAGAGTGGAGTTCTGGATTGGAGATCTGCACATTTCGGTTTAGCGCTGGAGTGTAGAGCTGGAGTGGAGAGCTGCACATTTCGGTTTAGCGCTGGAGTGGATAGCTGTACATTTCGATTTAGCGCTCGAGTGGTGAGCTGCACATTTCATTGTAGCGCTGGATCGGAGAGCTGCACATTTTCGTTTAGCGCTGGAGTGGAGAGCTGCGCATTTCGGTTTAGCGCTTGAGTGAAGAGCTGCACATTTTTGTTTAGCGAGGAGTAGAGAGCTGGAGTGGAGAGCTGCACATTACGATTTAGCACTAGAGTGGAGAGCTGCACTTTTCGGTTTAGTGCTGGAGTGGAGAGCTTTACATTTCGGTTTAGCTCAAGAGTGGAGAGATGCACATTTCGGTTTAGCGCTAGAGTGGAGACCTGCGCATTTTGGTTTAGTGCTAGAGTGGAGAGCTGCACAATTTGGTTTAGTGATAGAGTGGAGAGATGGAGTGGAGACCTGCACATTTCGGTTTAGCGCTAGAGTGGAGACCTGTAAGTTTCGGTTTAGCACTAGAGTGGAGAGCTGCGCATTTCGGTTTAGCGCTTGAGTGGAGAGCTGCACATTTCGGTTTAGCGCTAGAGTGGAGAGCTGCACATTTCGGTTTAGCGCTGAAGTGGAGAGCTAGAGTGGAGAGCTGGATTGGAGATCTGCACATTTCGGTTTAGCGCTGGAGTGTAGAGCTGGAGTGGAGAGCTGCACATTACGATTTAGCGCTAGAGTGGAGAGATGCACGTTTCGGTTTAGCACAAGAGTGGAGAGCTGCGCATTTCGGTTTAGCGCTTGAGTGGAAAGCTGCACATTTCTGTTTAGCGCTAGAGTGGAGAGCTGCACATTTCGGTTTAGCGCTTGAGTGGACAGCTGCGCATTTCGGCGTAGCGCTGGAGTGGAGAGCTGCACATTTTGGTTTAGCGCTCGAGTGGAGAGCTGGAGTGGACAGCTGCACGTTTCGGTTCAGCGCTTGTGTGGAGAGGTGCACATTCCATTTTAGCGCTGGAGTGGACAGCTGCGTATTTCTGCTTTGCGCTGGAGTGGAGAGCTGCACATTTCGGTTTAGCGCTTGAGTGGAGAGCTGCACATTTCGGTTTAGCGCTAGAGTGGAGAGCTGCACATTTCGGTTTAGCGCTGGAGTGGAGAGCTAGTGTGGAGAGCTGGATTGGAGATCTGCACATTTCGGTTTAGTGCTGGAGTGTAGAGCTGGAGTGGAGAGCTGCACATTTCAGTTTAGCTCTGGAGTGGATAGCTGTACATTTCGATTTAGCGCTCGAGTGGTGATCTGCACATTTCATTATCGCGCTGGAGCGGAGAGCTGCACATTTTGGTTTAGCGCTGGAGTGGAGAGCTGCGTATTTCTTTTTAGCGCTTGAGTGGAGAGCTGCACGTTTCGTTTTAGGGCTCGAGTGGTGAGATGCACATTTCATTTTAGCGCTGGAGTGGAGAGCTGCACATTTTGGTTTAGCGCTTGAGTGGAGAGCTGCACATTTCGGTTTAGTGCTAGAGTGGAGATCTGGAGCGGACAGCTGCACGCTTGTGTTTAGCGCTCGAGTGGTGATCTGCACATTTCATTTTAGTGCTGGAGCGGAGAGCTGCACATTTCGGTTTAGCGCTAGAGTGGAGAGCTAGAGTGGAGAGCTGCACATTTTGGTTTAGCACTAGAGTGGAGAGCTGGAGTGGAGAGCTGAACCTTTCGGTTTAGCGCTTGAGTGGAGAACTGCACCTTTCGTTTTAGCGCAAGAGGGGAGAGCTGCACATTTCGGTTTAGCTCAAGAGTGGAGAGATGCACATTTCGGTTTAGCGCTAGAGTGGAGACCTGCGCATTTTGGTGTAGTGCTAGAGTGGAGAGCTGCACAATTTGGTTTAGTGATAGAGTGGAGAGCTGGAGTGGAGACCTGCACATTTCGGTTTATCGCTAGAGTAGAGACCAGCACGTTTCGGTTTAGCACTAGAGTGGAGAGCTGCGCATTTCGGTTTAGCGCTTGAGTGGAGAGCTGCACATTTCGGTTTAGCGCTAGAGTGGAGAGCAGCACATTTCATTTTAGCACTGGAGCGGAGAGCTGCACATTTCGGTTTAGCGCTGGAGTGGAGAGCTGCACATTACGATTTAGCACTAGAGTGGAGAGCTGCACGTTCCGGTTTAGCGCTGGAGTGGAGAGCTTCACATTTCGGTTTAGCTCAAGAGTGGAGAGACGCACATTTCGGTTTAGCGCGAGAGTGGAGACCTGCGCATTTTGGTTTAGTGCCAGAGTGGAGAGCTGCACAATTTGGTTTAGTGATAGAGTGGAGAGCTGGAGACCTGCACATTTCGGTTTAGCGCTAGAGTGGGGACCTGCACGTTTCGGTTTAGAACTAGAGTGGAGAGCTGCGCATTTCGGTTTAGCGCTTGAGTGGACAGCTGCGCATTTCGGCGTAGCGCTGGAGTGGAGAGCTGCACATTTCTGTTTAGCGCTAGAGTGGAGAGCTGGAGTGGACAGCTGCACGTTTTGGTTTAGCGCTAGTGTGGAGAGGTGCACATTTCATTTTAGCGCTGGAGTGGACAGCTGCATATTTCTGCTTTGCGCTGGAGTGGAGAGCTAGAGTGGAGAGCTGGATTGGAGATCTGCACATTTCGGTTTAGCGCTGGAGTGTAGAGCTGGAGTGGAGAGCTGCACATTTCGTTTTAGCGCTGGAGTGGATAGCTGTACATTTCGATTTAGCGCTCGAGTGGTGAGCTGCACATTTCATTGTAGCGCTGGATCGGAGAGCTGCACATTTTCGTTTAGCGCTGGAGTGGAGAGCTGCGCATTTCGGTTTAGCGCTGGAGTGGAGAGATGCACATTTCGGTTTAGCGCTGGAGTAGAGAGCTGGAGTGGAGAGCTTTACATTTCGGTTTATCTCAAGAGTGGGGAGATGCACATTTCGGTTTAGCGCTAGATTGGAGACCTGCGCATTTTGGTTTAGTGCTAGAGTGGAGAGCTGCACAATTTGGTTTAGTGATAGAGTGGAGAGCTGGAGTGGAGACCTGCACATTTCGGTTTAGCGCTAGAGTGGATACCTGTAAGTTTCGGTTTAGCACTAGATTGGAGAGCTGCGCATTTCGGTTTAGCGCTTGAGTGGAGAGCTGCACATTTCGGTTTAGCGCTAGAGTGGAGAGCTGCACATTTCAGTTTAGCGCTGGAGTGGAGAGCTAGAGTGGAGAGCTGGATTGGAGATCTGCACATTTCGGTTTAGCACTGGTGTGTAGAGCTGGAGTGGAGAGCTGCTCATTTCAGTTTAGCTCTGGAGTGGATAGCTGTACATTTCGATTTAGCGCTCGAGTGGTGAGCTGCACATTTCATTGTAGCGCTGGAGTGGAGAGCTGCACATTTTGGTTTAGCGCAGGAGTGGAGAGCTGCGCATTTCGGTTTAGCGCTTGAGTGGATAGCTGCACATTTCGGTTTAGCGCTAGAGTGGAGATCTGGAGTGGACAGCTGCACGTTTCTGTTTAGCGCTCGAGTGGTGAGATGCACATTTCATTTTAGCGCTGGAGTGGAGAGCTGCACATTTCGGTTTAGTGCTTGAGTGGAGAGCTGCACATTTCGGTTTAGCGCTTGAGTGGAGAGCTGCACATTTCAGTTTAGTGCTACAGTGGAGATCTGGAGTGGACAGCTGCACGCTTGTGTTTAGCGCTTGAGTGGTGATCTGCACATTTCATTTTAGTGCTGGAGCGGAGAGCTGCACATTTTGGTTTAGCGCTTGAGTGGAGAGCTGCGCATTTCGGTTTAGTGCTAGAGTGGAGATCTGGAGTGGACAGCTGCACGCTTGTGTTTAGCGCTCGAGTGGTGATCTGCACATTTTATTTTAGTGCTGGAGTGGAGAGCTGCACATTTTGGTTTAGCGCTAGAGTGGAGAGCTGCGCATTTCGGTTTAGCGCTAGAGGGCAGAGCTGCACATTTCGGTTTAGCACTAGTCTATAGAGCTAGAGTGGAGACTTGGAGTGGAGAGCAGCACACTTCTGTTTCGCGCTAGAATGGAGAGCTGGAGTGGAGAGCCGCACTTTTCGGTTTAGCGCTAGAGTGGAGAGCTAGAGTGGAGAGCTGCACATTTTGGTTTAAAACTAGAGTGGAGAGCTGGAGTGGAGAGCTGAACCTTTCGGTTTAGCGCTAGAGTGGAGAACTGCACATTTCGGTTTAGCGCTTGAGTGGACAGCTGAACATTTCGGTTTAGCGCTAGAGTGGAGAGCTGCACATTTCATTTTAGCGCTGGAACGGAGAGCTGCACATTTCGGTTTAGCGCTAGAGTGGAGAGCTGCACATTACGATTTAGCACTAGAGTGGAGAGCTGCACGTTTCGGATTAGCGCTGGAGTGGAGAGCTTTACATTTCGGTTTAGCTCAAGAGTGGGGAGATGCTCATTTCGGTTTAGCGCTAGATTGGAGACCTGCGCATTTTGGTTTATTGCTAGAGTGGAGAGCTGCACAATTTGGTTTAGTGATAGAGTGGAGAGCTGGAGTGGAGACCTGCACATTTCGGTTTAGCGCTAGAGTGGAGACCTGCAGGTTTCGGTTTAGAACTAGAGTGGAGAGCTGCGCATTTCGGTTTAGCGCTTGAGTGGGGAGCTGCACATTTCGGTTTAGCGCTAGAGTGGATTGCTGCACATTTCATTTTAGCTATGGAGTGGAGAGCTGCACATTTTGGTTTAGCGCTGGAGTGGACAGCTGCGCATTTCGGCATAGCGCTGGAGTGGAGAGCTGCACATTTCGGTTTAGGGCTGGAGTAGAGAGCTGGAGTGGAGAGCTGCACATTTCGGTTTAGCGCTAGAGTGGAGAGCTGGAGTGGACAGCTGCACATTTCGGTTTAGCGCTAGTGTGGAGAGTTGCACATTTCATTTTAGCGCTGGAGTGCACAGCTGCATATTTCTGCTTTGCGCTGGATTGGAGAGCTGCACATTTCGGTTTAGCGCTGGAGTGGAGAGCTAGAGTGGAGAGGTGGAGTGGACAGCTGCGCATTTCGGCATAGCGCTGGAGTATAGAGCTGGAGTGGAGAGCTGCACATTTCAGTTTAGCTCTGGAGAGGATAACTGTACATTTCGATTTAGCGCTCGAGTGGTGAGCTGCACATTTCATTGTAGCGCTGGTGCGGAGAGCTGCACATTTTCGTTTAGCGCTGGAGTGGAGAGCTGCACATTTCGGTTTAGCGCTGGAGTAGAGAGCTGGAGTGGAGAGCTGTACATTATGATTTGGCTCTAGAGTGGAGAGCTGCCCGTTTCGGTTTAGCGATAGAGTGGAGACCTGAGCATTTTGGTTTTGTGCTAGAGTGGAGAGCTGCACATTTCGGTTTAGCGCTAGAGTGGAGATCTGGAGTGGACAGCTGCACGTTTCTGTTTAGCACTAGAGTGGAGAGCTGCGCATTTCGATTTAGCGCTCGAGTGGTGAGCTGCACATTTCATTGTAGCGCTGGAGCGGAGAGCTGCACATTTTGGTTTAGCACTGGAGTGGAGAGCTGCGCATTTCGGTTTAGCGCTTGAGTGGAGAGCTGCACGTTTCGGTTTAGCGCTAGAGTGGAGATCTGGAGTGGAGAGCTGCACGTTTCTGATTAGCGCTCGAGTGGTGAGATGCACATTTCATTTTAGCGCTGGAGCGGAGAGCTGCACATTTTGGTTTAGCGCTTGAGTGGAGAGCTGCACATTTCGGTTTACTGGTAGAGTGGAGATCTGGAGTGGACAGCTGCACGCTTGTGTTTAGCGCTCGAGTGGTGATCTGCACATTTCATTTTAGTGCTGGAGCGGAGAGCTGCACGTTTCGGTTTAGCGCTAGAGTGGAGAGCTGCGCATTTCGGTTTTGCGCTAGAGGGCAGAGCTGCACATTTCGGTTTAGCACTAGTCTGTAGAGCTAGAGTGGAGAGTTGGAGTGGAGAGCAGCACAATTCTGTTTCGTGCTAGAGTGGAGAGCTGGAGTGGAGATCTGCACATTTTGGTTTAGCACTAGAGTGGAGAGCTGGAGTGGAGAGCTGAACCTTTCGGTTTAGCGCTAGAGTGGAGAACTGCACCTTTCGTTTTAGCGCAAGAGGGGAGAGCTGCACATTTCGGTTTAGCACTTGAGTGGACAGCTGCGCATTTCGGCATAGCGCTGGAGTGGAGAGCTGCACATTTCGGTTTAGGGCTGGAGTAGAGAGCTGGAGTGGAGAGCTGCACATTTCGGTTTAGCGCTAGAGTGGAGAGCTGCACGTTTCGGTTTAGCGCTGGACTGGAGAGCTTTACATTTCGGTTTAGCTCAAGAGTGGAGAGATGCACATTTCGGTTTAGCGCTAGAATGGAGACCTGCGCATTTTGGTTTAGTGCTAGAGTGGAGAGCTGCACAATTTGGTTTAGTGATAGAGTGGAGAGCTGGAGTGGAGACCTGCACATTTCGGTTTAGCGCTAGAGTGGAGACCTGCAGGTTTCGGTTTAGAACTAGAGTGGAGAGCTGCGCATTTCGGTTTAGCGCTTGAGTGGGGAGCTGCACATTTCGGTTTAGCGCTGGAGCGGAGAGCTGCACATTTTGGTTTAGCGCTGGAGTGGAGAGCTGCGTATTTCTTTTTAGCGCTTGAGTGGAGAGCTGCACGTTTCGTTTTAGGGCTCGAGTGGAGAGCTGCACATTTCGGTTTAGGGCTGGAGTAGAGAGCTGGAGTGGAGAGCTGCACATTTCGGTTTAGCGCTAGAGTGGAGAGCTGGAGTGGACAGCTGCACGTTTCGGTTTAGCGCTAGTGTGGAGAGGTGCACATTTCATTTTAGCGCTGGAGTGCACAGCTGCATATTTCTGCTTTGCGCTGGAGTGGAGAGCTGCACATTTCGGTTTAGCGCTGGAGTGGAGAGCTAGAGTGGAGAGGTGGAGTGGACAGCTGCGCATTTCGGCATAGCGCTGGAGTATAGAGCTGGAGTGGAGAGCTGCACATTTCAGTCTAGCTCTGGAGAGGATAACTGTACATTTTTATTTAGCGCTCGAGTGGTGAGCTGCACATTTCATTGTAGCGCTGGTGCGGAGAGCTGCACATTTTCGTTTAGCGCTGGAGTGGAGAGCTGCACATTTCGGTTTAGCGCTGGAGTAGAGAGCTGGAGTGGAGAGCTGTACATTATGATTTGGCTCTAGAGTGGAGAGCTGCACGTTTCGGTTTAGCGATAGAGTGGAGACCTGAGCATTTTGCTTTTGTGCTAGAGTGGAGAGCTGCACAATTTGGTTTAGTGATAGAGTGGAGAGCTGGAGTGGAGACCTGCACGTTTCGGTTTAGCACTAGAGTGGAGAGCTGCGCATTTCGATTTAGCGCTCGAGTGGTTAGCTGCACATTTCATTGTAGCGCTGGAGCGGAGAGCTGCACATTTTGGTTTAGCGCTGGAGTGGAGAGCTGCGCATTTCGGTTTAGCGCTTGTGTGGAGAGCTGCACGTTTCGGTTTAGTGCTAGAGTGGAGATCTGGAGTGGACAGCTGCACGTTTCTGATTAGCGCTCGAGTGGTGAGATGCACATTTCATTTTAGCGCTGGAGCGGAGAGCTGCACGTTTCGGTTTAGCGCTAGAGTGGAGAGCTGCGCATTTCGGTTTTGCGCTAGAGGGCAGAGCTGCACATTTCGGTTTAGCACTAGTCTGTAGAGCTAGAGTGGAGAGTTGGAGTGGAGAGCAGCACAATTCTGTTTCGTGCTAGAGTGGAGAGCTGGAGTGGAGAGCTGCACATTTTGGTTTAGCACTAGAGTGGAGAGCTGGAGTGGAGAGCTGAACCTTTCGGTTTAGCGCTAGAGTGGAGAACTGCACCTTTCGTTTTAGCGCAAGAGGGGAGAGCTGCACATTTCGGTTTAGCACTTGAGTGGACAGCTGCACATTTCGGTTTATCGCTGGAGTGGAGAGCTGCACATTTCGGTTTAGCGCTGGAGTAGAGAGCTGGAGTGGAGAGCTGCACATTACGATTTAGCACTAGAGTGGAGAGCTGCACGTTTCGGTTTAGCGCTGGACTGGAGAGCTTTACATTTCGGTTTAGCTCAAGAGTGGAGAGATGCACATTTCGGTTTAGCGCTAGAGTGGAGACCTGCGCATTTTGGTTTAGTGCTAGAGTGGAGAGCTGCACAATTTGGTTTAGTGATAGAGTGGAGAGCTGGAGTGGAGACCTGCACATTTCGGTTTAGCGCTAGAGTGGAGACCTGCAGGTTTCGGTTTAGCACAAGAGTGGAGAGCGGCGCATTTCGGTTTAGCGCTTCAGTGGAAAGCTGCACATTTCGGTTTAGCACTAGAGTGGAGAGCTAGAGTGGAGAGGTGGAGTGGAGATCTGCACATTTCGGTTTAGCTCTGGAGTGTAGAGCTGGAGTGGAGAGCTGCACATTTCAGTTTAGCTCAGGAGCGGAGAGCTGCACATTTCGGTTTAGTGCTAGAGTGGAGATCTGGAGTGGACAGCTGCACGCTTGTGTTTAGTGCTCGAGTGGTGATCTGCACATTTCATTTTAGTGCTGGAGCGGAGAGCTGCACATTTCGGTTTAGCGCTAGAGTGGAGAGCTGCGCATTTCGGTTTAGCGCTAGAGGTCAGAGCTGCACATTTCGGTTTAGCACTAGTCTGTAGAGCTAGAGTGGAGAGTTGGAGTGGAGAGCAGCACACTTCTGTTTCGCGCTAGAGTGGAGAGCTGGAGTGGAGAGCTGCACATTTCGGTTTAGCGCTAGAGTGGAGAGCTAGAGTGGAGAGCTGCACATTTTGGTTTAGCACTAGAGTGGAGAGCAGGAGTGGAGAGCTGAACCTTTCGGTTTAGCGCTAGAGTGGAGAACTGCACCTTTCGTTTTAGCGCAAGAGGGGAGAGCTGCACATTTCGGTTTAGCGCTAGAGTGGAGAGCTGCACATTTCATTTCAGCGCTGGAGCGGAGAGCTGCACATTTCGGTTTAGCTCAAGAGTGGAGAGATGCACATTTCAGTTTAGCGCTAGAGTGGAGACCTGCACATTTTGGTGTAGTGCTAGAGTGGAGAGCTGCACAATTTGGTTTAGTGATAGAGTGGAGAGCCGGAGTGGAGACCTGCACATTTCGGTTTAGCACTAGAGTGGAGAGCTGCACATTTCGGTTTAGCGCTAGAGTGGAGAGCAGCGCATTTCATTTTAGCGCTGGAGCGGAGAGCTGCACATTTCGGTTTAGCGCTGGAGTGGAGAGCTGCATATTACGATTTAGCACTAGAGTGGAGAGCTGCACGTTCCGGTTTAGCGCTTGAGTGGAGAGCTTTACATTTCGGTTTAGCTCAAGAGTGGAGAGATGCACATTTCGGTTTAGCGCGAGAGTGGAGACCTGCGCATTTTGGTTTAGTGCTAGAGTGGAGAGCTGCACAATTTGGTTTAGTGATAGAGTGGAGAGCTGGAGAGCTGCACATTTTGGTTTAGCGCTAGAGTGGGGACCTGCACGTTTCGGTTTAGAACTAGAGTGGAGAGCTGCGCATTTCGGTTTAGCGCTTGAGTGGACAGCTGCGCATTTCGGCGTAGCGCTGGAGTGGAGAGCTGCACATTTCTGTTTAGCGCTAGAGTGGAGAGCTGGAGTGGACAGCTGCACGTTTTGGTTTAGCGCTAGTGTGGAGAGGTGCACATTTCATTTTAGCGCTGGAGTGGACAGCTGCATATTTCTGCTTTGCGCTGGAGAGGAGAGCTAGAGTGGAGAGCTGGATTGGAGATCTGCACATTTCGGTTTAGCGCTGGAGTGTAGAGCTGGAGTGGAGAGCTGCACATTTCAGTTTAGCTCTGGAGTGGATAGCTGTACATTTCGATTTAGCGCTCGAGTGGTGAGCTGCACATTTCATTGTAGCGCTGGATCGGAGAGCTGCACATTTTCGTTTAGCGCTGGAGTGGAGAGCTGCCCATTTCGGTTTAGCGCTGGAGTGGAGAGATGCACATTTCGGTTTAGCGCTGGAGTAGAGAGCTGGAGTGGAGAGCTTTACATTTCGGTTTAGCGCTTGAGTGGAGAGCTGCACATTTCGGTTTAGCGCTAGATTGGAGACCTGCGCATTTTGGTTTAGTGCTAGAGTGGAGTGCTGCACAATTTGGTTTAGTGATAGAGTGGAGAGCTGGAGTGGAGACCTGCACATTTCGGTTTAGCGCTAGAGTGGATACCTGTAAGTTTCGGTTTAGCACTAGATTGGAGAGCTGCGCATTTCGGTTTAGCGCTTGAGTGGAGAGCTGCACATTTCGGTTTAGCGCTAGAGTGGAGAGCTGCACATTTCAGTTTAGCGCTGGAGTGGAGAGCTGGAGTGGAGAGCTGCTCATTTCAGTTTAGCTCTGGAGTGGATAGCTGTACATTTCGATTTAGCGCTCGAGTGGTGAGCTGCACATTTCATTGTAGCGTTGGAGTGGAGAGCTGCACATTTTGGTTTAGCGCAGGAGTGGAGAGCTGCGCATTTCGGTTTAGCGCTTGAGTGGATAGCTGCACATTTCGGTTTAGCGCTAGAGTGGAGATCTGGAGTGGACAGCTGCACGTTTCTGTTTAGCGCTCGAGTGGTGAGATGCACATTTCATTTAGCGCTGGAGCGGAGAGCTGCACGTTTCGGTTTAGTGCTTGAGTGGAGAGCTGCACATTTCGGTTTAGCGCTTGAGTGGAGAGCTGCACATTTCGGTTTAGTGCTACAGTGGAGATCTGGAGTGGACAGCTGCACGCTTGTGTTTAGCGCTCGAGTGGTGATCTGCACATTTCATTTTAGTGCTGGAGCGGAGAGCTGCACATTTTGGTTTAGCGCTTGAGTGGAGAGCTGCGCATTTCGGTTTAGTGCTAGAGTGGAGATCTGGAGTGGACAGCTGCACGCTTGTGTTTAGCGCTCGAGTGGTGATCTGCACATTTCATTTTAGTGCTGGAGTGGAGAGCTGCACATTTTGGTTTAGCGCTGGAGTGGAGAGCTGCGCATTTCGGTTTAGCGCTAGAGGGCAGAGCTGCACATTTCGGTTTAGCACTAGTCTATAGAGCTAGAGTGGAGACTTGGAGTGGAGAGCAGCACACTTCTGTTTCGCGCTAGAATGGAGAGCTGGAGTGGAGAGCCGCACTTTTCGGTTTAGCGCTAGAGTGGAGAGCTAGAGTGGAGAGCTGCACATTTTGGTTTAGCACTAGAGTGGAGAGCTGGAGTGGAGAGCTGAACCTTTCAGTTTAGCGCTAGAGTGGAGAACTGCACATTTCGGTTTAGCGCTTGAGTGGACAGCTGAACATTTCGGTTTTGCGCTAGAGTGGAGAGCTGCACATTTCATTTTAGCGCTGGAACGGAGAGCTGCACATTTCGGTTTAGCGCTAGAGTGGAGAGCTGCACATTACGATTTAGCACTAGAGTGGAGAGCTGCACGTTTCGGATTAGCGCTGGAGTGGAGAGCTTTAACATTTCGGTTTAGCTCAAGAGTGGGGAGATGCTCATTTCGGTTTAGCGCTAGATTGGAGACCTGCGCATTTTGGTTTATTGCTAGAGTGGAGAGCTGCACAATTTGGTTTAGTGATAGAGTGGAGAGCTGGAGTGGAGACCTGCACATTTCGGTTTAGCGCTAGAGTGGAGACCTGCAGGTTTCGGTTTAGAACTAGAGTGGAGAGCTGCGCATTTCGGTTTAGCGCTTGAGTGGGGAGCTGCACATTTCGGTTTAGCGCTAGAGTGGATTGCTGCACATTTCATTTTAGCTATGGAGTGGAGAGCTGCACATTTTGGTTTAGCGCTGGAGTGGACAGCTGCGCATTTCGGCATAGCGCTGGAGTGGAGAGCTGCACATTTCGGTTTAGGGCTGGAGTAGAGAGCTGGAGTGGAGAGCTGCACATTTCGGTTTAGCGCTAGAGTGGAGAGCTGGAGTGGACAGCTGCACATTTCGGTTTAGCGCTAGTGTGGAGAGTTGCACATTTCATTTTAGCGCTGGAGTGCACAGCTGCATATTTCTGCTTTGCGCTGGATTGGAGAGCTGCACATTTCGGTTTAGCGCTGGAGTTGAGAGCTAGAGTGGAGAGGTGGAGTGGACAGCTGCGCATTTCGGCATAGCGCTGCAGTATAGAGCTGGAGTGGAGAGCTGCACATTTTGGTTTAGCGCTTGAGTGGAGAGCTGCACATTTCGGTTTAACGCTAGAGTGGAGATCTGGAGTGGACAGCTGCACGCTTGTGTTTAGCGCTCGAGTGGTGATCTGCACATTTCATTTTAGTGCTGGAGCGGAGAGCTGCACATTTCGGTTTAGCGCTAGAGTGGAGAGCTAGAGTGGAGAGCTGCACATTTTGGTTTAGCACTAGAGTGGAGAGCTGGAGTGGAGAGCTGAACCTTTCGGTTTAGCGCTTGAGTGGAGAACTGCACCTTTCGTTTTAGCGCAAGAGGGGAGAGCTGCACATTTCGGTTTAGCTCAAGAGTGGAGAGATGCACATTTCGGTTTAGCGCTAGAGTGGAGACCTGCGCATTTTGGTGTAGTGCTAGAGTGGAGAGCTGCACAATTTGGTTTAGTGATAGAGTGGAGAGCTGGAGTGGAGACCTGCACATTTCGGTTTATCGCTAGAGTAGAGACCAGCACGTTTCGGTTTAGCACTAGAGTGGAGAGCTGCGCATTTCGGTTTAGCGCTTGAGTGGAGAGCTGCACATTTTGGTTTAGCGCTAGAGTGGAGAGCAGCACATTTCATTTTAGCACTGGAGCGGAGAGCTGCACATTTCGGTTTAGCGCTGGAGTGGAGAGCTGCACATTACGATTTAGCACTAGAGTGGAGAGCTGCGCGTTCCGGTTTAGCGCTGGAGTGGAGAGCTTTACATTTCGGTTTAGCTCAAGAGTGGAGAGACGCACATTTCGGTTTAGCGTGAGAGTGGAGACCTGCGCATTTTGGTTTAGTGCCAGAGTGGAGAGCTGCACAATTTGGTTTAGTGATAGAGTGGAGAGCTGGAGACCTGCACATTTCGGTTTAGCGCTAGAGTGGGGACCTGCACGTTTCGGTTTAGAACTAGAGTGGAGAGCTGCGCATTTCGGTTTAGCGCTTGAGTGGACAGCTGCGCATTTCGGCGTAGCGCTGGAGTGGAGAGCTGTACATTTCTGTTTAGCGCTAGAGTGGAGAGCTGGAGTGGACAGCTGCACGTTTTGGTTTAGCGCTAGTGTGGAGAGGTGCACATTTCATTTTAGCGCTGGAGTGGACAGCTGCATATTTCTGCTTTGCGCTGGAGAGGAGAGCTAGAGTGGAGAGCTGGATTGGAGATCTGCACATTTCGGTTTAGCGCTGGAGTGTAGAGCTGGAGTGGAGAGCTGCACATTTCAGTTTAGCTCTGGAGTGGATAGCTGTACATTTCGATTTAGCGCTCGAGTGGTGAGCTGCACATTTCATTGTAGCGCTGGATCGGAGAGCTGCACATTTTCGTTTAGCGCTGGAGTGGAGAGCTGCGCATTTCGGTTTAGCGCTGGAGTGGAGAGATGCACATTTCGGTTTAGCGCTGGAGTAGAGAGCTGGAGTGGAGAGCTTTACATTTCGGTTTAGCGCTTGAGTGGAGAGCTGCACATTTCGGTTTAGCGCTAGATTGGAGACCTGCGCATTTTGGTTTAGTGCTAGAGTGGAGAGCTGCACAATTTGGTTTAGTGATAGAGTGGAGAGCTGGAGTGGAGACCTGCACATTTCGGTTTAGCGCTAGAGTGGATACCTGTAAGTTTCGGTTTAGCACTAGATTGGAGAGCTGCGCATTTCGGTTTAGCGCTTGAGTGGAGAGCTGCACATTTCGGTTTAGCGCTAGAGTGGAGAGCTGCACATTTCAGTTTAGCGCTGGAGTGGAGAGCTGGAGTGGAGAGCTGCTCATTTCAGTTTAGCTCTGGAGTGGATAGCTGTACATTTCGATTTAGCGCTCGAGTGGTGAGCTGCACATTTCATTGTAGCGCTGGAGTGGAGAGCTGCACATTTTGGTTTAGCGCAGGAGTGGAGAGCTGCGCATTTCGGTTTAGCGCTTGAGTGGATAGCTGCACATTTCGGTTTAGCGCTAGAGTGGAGATCTGGAGTGGACAGCTGCACGTTTCTGTTTAGCGCTCGAGTGGTGAGATGCACATTTCATTTTAGCGCTGGAGTGGAGAGCTGCACATTTCGGTTTAGTGCTTGAGTGGAGAGCTGCACATTTCGGTTTAGCGCTTGAGTGGAGAGCTGCACATTTCGGTTTAGTGCTACAGTGGAGATCTGGAGTGGACAGCTGCACGCTTGTGTTTAGCGCTCGAGTGGTGATCTGCACATTTCATTTTAGTGCTGGAGCGGAGAGCTGCACATTTTGGTTTAGCGCTTGAGTGGAGAGCTGCGCATTTCGGTTTAGTGCTAGAGTGGAGATCTGGAGTGGACAGCTGCACGCTTGTGTTTAGCGCTCGAGTGGTGATCTGCACATTTCATTTTAGTGCTGGAGTGGAGAGCTGCACATTTTGGTTTAGCGCTGGAGTGGAGAGCTGCGCATTTCGGTTTAGCGCTAGAGGGCAGAGCTGCACATTTCGGTTTAGCACTAGTCTATAGAGCTAGAGTGGAGACTTGGAGTGGAGAGCAGCACACTTCTGTTTCGCGCTAGAATGGAGAGCTGGAGTGGAGAGCCGCACTTTTCGGTTTAGCGCTAGAGTGGAGAGCTAGAGTGGAGAGCTGCACATTTTGGTTTAGCACTAGAGTGGAGAGCTGGAGTGGAGAGCTGAACCTTTCAGTTTAGCGCTAGAGTGGAGAACTGCACATTTCGGTTTAGCGCTTGAGTGGACAGCTGAACATTTCGGTTTAGCGCTAGAGTGGAGAGCTGCACATTTCATTTTAGCGCTGGAACGGAGAGCTGCACATTTCGGTTTAGCGCTAGAGTGGAGAGCTGCACATTACGATTTAGCACTAGAGTGGAGAGCTGCACGTTTCGGATTAGCGCTGGAGTGGAGAGCTTTACATTTCGGTTTAGCTCAAGAGTGGGGAGATGCTCATTTCGGTTTAGCGCTAGATTGGAGACCTGCGCATTTTGGTTTATTGCTAGAGTGGAGAGCTGCACAATTTGGTTTAGTGATAGAGTGGAGAGCTGGAGTGGAGACCTGCACATTTCGGTTTAGCGCTAGAGTGGAGACCTGCAGGTTTCGGTTTAGAACTAGAGTGGAGAGCTGCGCATTTCGGTTTAGCGCTTGAGTGGGGAGCTGCACATTTCGGTTTAGCGCTAGAGTGGATTGCTGCACATTTCATTTTAGCTATGGAGTGGAGAGCTGCACATTTTGGTTTAGCGCTGGAGTGGACAGCTGCGCATTTCGGCATAGCGCTGGAGTGGAGAGCTGCACATTTCGGTTTAGGGCTGGAGTAGAGAGCTGGAGTGGAGAGCTGCACATTTCGGTTTAGCGCTAGAGTGGAGAGCTGGAGTGGACAGCTGCACATTTCGGTTTAGCGCTAGTGTGGAGAGTTGCACATTTCATTTTAGCGCTGGAGTGCACAGCTGCATATTTCTGCTTTGCGCTGGATTGGAGAGCTGCACATTTCGGTTTAGCGCTGGAGTTGAGAGCTAGAGTGGAGAGGTGGAGTGGACAGCTGCGCATTTCGGCATAGCGCTGGAGTATAGAGCTGGAGTGGAGAGCTGCACATTTCAGTTTAGCTCTGGAGAGGATAACTGTACATTTCGATTTAGCGCTCGAGTGGTGAGCTGCACATTTCATTGTAGCGCTGGTGCGGAGAGCTGCACATTTTCGTTTAGCGCTGGAGTGGAGAGCTGCACATTTCGGTTTAGCGCTGGAGTAGAGAGCTGGAGTGGAGAGCTGTACATTATGATTTGGCTCTAGAGTGGAGAGCTGCCCGTTTCGGTTTAGCGATAGAGTGGAGACCTGAGCATTTTGGTTTTGTGCTAGAGTGGAGAGCTGCACAATTTGGATTAGTGATAGAGTGGAGAGCTGGAGTGGAGACCTGCACGTTTCGGTTTAGCACTAGAGTGGAGAGCTGCGCATTTCGATTTAGCGCTCGAGTGGTGAGCTGCACATTTCATTGTAGCGCTGGAGCGGAGAGCTGCACATTTTGGTTTAGCACTGGAGTGGAGAGCTGCGCATTTCGGTTTAGCGCTTGAGTGGAGAGCTGCACGTTTCGGTTTAGCGCTAGAGTGGAGATCTGGAGTGGACAGCTGCACGTTTCTGATTAGCGCTCGAGTGGTGAGATGCACATTTCATTTTAGCGCTGGAGCGGAGAGCTGCACATTTTGGTTTAGCGCTTGAGTGGAGAGCTGCACATTTCGGTTTACTGGTAGAGTGGAGATCTGCAGTGGACAGCTGCACGCTTGTGTTTAGCGCTCGAGTGGTGATCTGCACATTTCATTTTAGTGCTGGAGCGGAGAGCTGCACGTTTCGGTTTAGCGCTAGAGTGGAGAGCTGCGCATTTCGGTTTTGCGCTAGAGGGCAGAGCTGCACATTTCGGTTTAGCACTAGTCTGTAGAGCTAGAGTGGAGAGTTGGAGTGGAGAGCAGCACAATTCTGTTTCGTGCTAGAGTGGAGAGCTGGAGTGGAGAGCTGCACATTTTGGTTTAGCACTAGAGTGGAGAGCTGGAGTGGAGAGCTGAACCTTTCGGTTTAGCGCTAGAGTGGAGAACTGCACCTTTCGTTTTAGCGCAAGAGGGGAGAGCTGCACATTTCGGTTTAGCACTTGAGTGGACAGCTGCGCATTTCGGCATAGCGCTGGAGTGGAGAGCTGCACATTTCGGTTTAGGGCTGGAGTAGAGAGCTGGAGTGGAGAGCTGCACATTACGATTTAGCACTAGAGTGGAGAGCTGCACGTTTCGGTTTAGCGCTGGACTGGAGAGCTTTACATTTCGGTTTAGCTCAAGAGTGGAGAGATGCACATTTCGGTTTAGCGCTAGAATGGAGACCTGCGCATTTTGGTTTAGTGCTAGAGTGGAGAGCTGCACAATTTGGTTTAGTGATAGAGTGGAGAGCTGGAGTGGAGACCTGCACATTTCGGTTTAGCGCTAGAGTGGAGACCTGCAGGTTTCGGTTTAGAACTAGAGTGGAGAGCTGCGCATTTCGGTTTAGCGCTTGAGTGGGGAGCTGCACATTTCGGTTTAGTGCTGGAGCGGAGAGCTGCACATTTTGGTTTAGCGCTGGAGTGGAGAGCTGCGTATTTCTTTTTAGCGCTTGAGTGGAGAGCTGCACGTTTCGTTTTAGGGCTCGAGTGGAGAGCTGCACATTTCGGTTTAGGGCTGGAGTAGAGAGCTGGAGTGGAGAGCTGCACATTTCGGTTTAGCGCTAGAGTGGAGAGCTGGAGTGGACAGCTGCACGTTTCGGTTTAGCGCTAGTGTGGAGAGGTGCACATTTCATTTTAGCGCTGGAGTGCACAGCTGCATATTTCTGCTTTGCGCTGGAGTGGAGAGCTGCACATTTCGGTTTAGCGCTGGAGTGGAGAGCTAGAGTGGAGAGGTGGAGTGGACAGCTGCGCATTTCGGCATAGCGCTGGAGTATAGAGCTGGAGTGGAGAGCTGCACATTTCAGTCTAGCTCTGGAGAGGATAACTGTACATTTTTATTTAGCGCTCGAGTGGTGAGCTGCACATTTCATTGTAGCGCTGGTGCGGAGAGCTGCACATTTTCGTTTAGCGCTGGAGTGGAGAGCTGCACATTTCGGTTTAGCGCTGGAGTAGAGAGCTGGAGTGGAGAGCTGTACATTATGATTTGGCTCTAGAGTGGAGAGCTGCACGTTTCGGTTTAGCGATAGAGTGGAGACCTGAGCATTTTGCTTTTGTGCTAGAGTGGAGAGCTGCACAATTTGGTTTAGTGATAGAGTGGAGAGCTGGAGTGGAGACCTGCACGTTTCGGTTTAGCACTAGAGTGGAGAGCTGCGCATTTCGATTTAGCGCTCGAGTGGTGAGCTGCACATTTCATTGTAGCGCTGGAGCGGAGAGCTGCACATTTTGGTTTAGCGCTGGAGTGGAGAGCTGCGCATTTCGGTTTAGCGCTTGTGTGGAGAGCTGCACGTTTCGGTTTAGTGCTAGAGTGGAGATCTGGAGTGGACAGCTGCACGTTTCTGATTAGCGCTCGAGTGGTGAGATGCACATTTCATTTTAGCGCTGGAGCGGAGAGCTGCACGTTTCGGTTTAGCGCTAGAGTGGAGAGCTGCGCATTTCGGTTTTGCGCTAGAGGGCAGAGCTGCACATTTCGGTTTAGCACTAGTCTGTAGAGCTAGAGTGGAGAGTTGGAGTGGAGAGCAGCACAATTCTGTTTCGTGCTAGAGTGGAGAGCTGGAGTGGAGAGCTGCACATTTTGGTTTAGCACTAGAGTGGAGAGCTGGAGTGGAGAGCTGAACCTTTCGGTTTAGCGCTAGAGTGGAGAACTGCACCTTTCGTTTTAGCGCAAGAGGGGAGAGCTGCACATTTCGGTTTAGCACTTGAGTGGACAGCTGCACATTTCGGTTTATCGCTGGAGTGGAGAGCTGCACATTTCGGTTTAGCGCTGGAGTAGAGAGCTGGAGTGGAGAGCTGCACATTACGATTTAGCACTAGAGTGGAGAGCTGCACGTTTCGGTTTAGCGCTGGACTGGAGAGCTTTACATTTCGGTTTAGCTCAAGAGTGGAGAGATGCACATTTCGGTTTAGCGCTAGAGTGGAGACCTGCGCATTTTGGTTTAGTGCTAGAGTGGAGAGCTGCACAATTTGGTTTAGTGATAGAGTGGAGAGCTGGAGTGGAGACCTGCACATTTCGGTTTAGCGCTAGAGTGGAGACCTGCAGGTTTCGGTTTAGCACAAGAGTGGAGAGCGGCGCATTTCGGTTTAGCGCTTCAGTGGAAAGCTGCACATTTCGGTTTAGCACTAGAGTGGAGAGCTAGAGTGGAGAGGTGGAGTGGAGATCTGCACATTTCGGTTTAGCTCTGGAGTGTAGAGCTGGAGTGGAGAGCTGCACATTTCAGTTTAGCTCAGGAGCGGAGAGCTGCACATTTCGGTTTAGTGCTAGAGTGGAGATCTGGAGTGGACAGCTGCACGCTTGTGTTTAGTGCTCGAGTGGTGATCTGCACATTTCATTTTAGTGCTGGAGCGGAGAGCTGCACATTTCGGTTTAGCGCTAGAGTGGAGAGCTGCGCATTTCGGTTTAGCGCTAGAGGTCAGAGCTGCACATTTCGGTTTAGCACTAGTCTGTAGAGCTAGAGTGGAGAGTTGGAGTGGAGAGCAGCACACTTCTGTTTCGCGCTAGAGTGGAGAGCTGGAGTGGAGAGCTGCACATTTCGGTTTAGCGCTAGAGTGGAGAGCTAGAGTGGAGAGCTGCACATTTTGGTTTAGCACTAGAGTGGAGAGCTGGAGTGGAGAGCTGAACCTTTCGGTTTAGCGCTAGAGTGGAGAACTGCACCTTTCGTTTTAGCGCAAGAGGGGAGAGCTGCACATTTCGGTTTAGCGCTAGAGTGGAGAGCTGCACATTTCATTTCAGCGCTGGAGCGGAGAGCTGCACATTTCGGTTTAGCTCAAGAGTGGAGAGATGCACATTTCAGTTTAGCGCTAGAGTGGAGACCTGCACATTTTGGTGTAGTGCTAGAGTGGAGAGCTGCACAATTTGGTTTAGTGATAGAGTGGAGAGCCGGAGTGGAGACCTGCACATTTCGGTTTAGCACTAGAGTGGAGAGCTGCACATTTCGGTTTAGCGCTAGAGTGGAGAGCAGCGCATTTCATTTTAGCGCTGGAGCGGAGAGCTGCACATTTCGGTTTAGCGCTGGAGTGGAGAGCTGCATATTACGATTTAGCACTAGAGTGGAGAGCTGCACGTTCCGGTTTAGCGCTTGAGTGGAGAGCTTTACATTTCGGTTTAGCTCAAGAGTGGAGAGATGCACATTTCGGTTTAGCGCGAGAGTGGAGACCTGCGCATTTTGGTTTAGTGCTAGAGTGGAGAGCTGCACAATTTGGTTTAGTGATAGAGTGGAGAGCTGGAGAGCTGCACATTTTGGTTTAGCGCTAGAGTGGGGACCTGCACGTTTCGGTTTAGCACTAGAGTGGAGAGCTGCGCATTTCGGTTTAGCGCTTGAGTGGACAGCTGCGCATTTCGGCGTAGCGCTGGAGTGGAGAGCTGCACATTTCTGTTTAGCGCTAGAGTGGAGAGCTGGAGTGGACAGCTGCACGTTTTGGTTTAGCGCTAGTGTGGAGAGGTGCACATTTCATTTTAGCGCTGGAGTGGACAGCTGCATATTTCTGCTTTGCGCTGGAGAGGAGAGCTAGAGTGGAGAGCTGGATTGGAGATCTGCACATTTCGGTTTAGCGCTGGAGTGTAGAGCTGGAGTGGAGAGCTGCACATTTCAGTTTAGCTCTGGAGTGGATAGCTGTACATTTCGATTTAGCGCTCGAGTGGTGAGCTGCACATTTCATTGTAGCGCTGGATCGGAGAGCTGCACATTTTCGTTTAGCGCTGGAGTGGAGAGCTGCGCATTTCGGTTTAGCGCTAGAGGGCAGAGCTGCACATTTCGGTTTAGCACTAGTCTATAGAGCTAGAGTGGAGACTTGGAGTGGAGAGCAGCACACTTCTGTTTCGCGCTAGAATGGAGAGCTGGAGTGGAGAGCCGCACTTTTCGGTTTAGCGCTAGAGTGGAGAGCTAGAGTGGAGAGCTGCACATTTTGGTTTAGCACTAGAGTGGAGAGCTGGAGTGGAGAGCTGAACCTTTCAGTTTAGCGCTAGAGTGGAGAACTGCACATTTCGGTTTAGCGCTTGAGTGGACAGCTGAACATTTCGGTTTAGCGCTAGAGTGGAGAGCTGCACATTTCATTTTAGCGCTGGAACGGAGAGCTGCACATTTCGGTTTAGCGCTAGAGTGGAGAGCTGCACATTACGATTTAGCACTAGAGTGGAGAGCTGCACGTTTCGGATTAGCGCTGGAGTGGAGAGCTTTACATTTCGGTTTAGCTCAAGAGTGGGGAGATGCTCATTTCGGTTTAGCGCTAGATTGGAGACCTGCGCATTTTGGTTTATTGCTAGAGTGGAGAGCTGCACAATTTGGTTTAGTGATAGAGTGGAGAGCTGGAGTGGAGACCTGCACATTTCGGTTTAGCGCTAGAGTGGAGACCTGCAGGTTTCGGTTTAGAACTAGAGTGGAGAGCTGCGCATTTCGGTTTAGCGCTTGAGTGGGGAGCTGCACATTTCGGTTTAGCGCTAGAGTGGATTGCTGCACATTTCATTTTAGCTATGGAGTGGAGAGCTGCACATTTTGGTTTAGCGCTGGAGTGGACAGCTGCGCATTTCGGCATAGCGCTGGAGTGGAGAGCTGCACATTTCGGTTTAGGGCTGGAGTAGAGAGCTGGAGTGGAGAGCTGCACATTTCGGTTTAGCGCTAGAGTGGAGAGCTGGAGTGGACAGCTGCACATTTCGGTTTAGCGCTAGTGTGGAGAGTTGCACATTTCATTTTAGCGCTGGAGTGCACAGCTGCATATTTCTGCTTTGCGCTGGATTGGAGAGCTGCACATTTCGGTTTAGCGCTGGAGTTGAGAGCTAGAGTGGAGAGGTGGAGTGGACAGCTGCGCATTTCGGCATAGCGCTGGAGTATAGAGCTGGAGTGGAGAGCTGCACATTTCAGTTTAGCTCTGGAGAGGATAACTGTACATTTCGATTTAGCGCTCGAGTGGTGAGCTGCACATTTCATTGTAGCGCTGGTGCGGAGAGCTGCACATTTTCGTTTAGCGCTGGAGTGGAGAGCTGCACATTTCGGTTTAGCGCTGGAGTAGAGAGCTGGAGTGGAGAGCTGTACATTATGATTTGGCTCTAGAGTGGAGAGCTGCCCGTTTCGGTTTAGCGATAGAGTGGAGACCTGAGCATTTTGGTTTTGTGCTAGAGTGGAGAGCTGCACAATTTGGATTAGTGATAGAGTGGAGAGCTGGAGTGGAGACCTGCACGTTTCGGTTTAGCACTAGAGTGGAGAGCTGCGCATTTCGATTTAGCGCTCGAGTGGTGAGCTGCACATTTCATTGTAGCGCTGGAGCGGAGAGCTGCACATTTTGGTTTAGCACTGGAGTGGAGAGCTGCGCATTTCGGTTTAGCGCTTGAGTGGAGAGCTGCACGTTTCGGTTTAGCGCTAGAGTGGAGATCTGGAGTGGACAGCTGCACGTTTCTGATTAGCGCTCGAGTGGTGAGATGCACATTTCATTTTAGCGCTGGAGCGGAGAGCTGCACATTTTGGTTTAGCGCTTGAGTGGAGAGCTGCACATTTCGGTTTACTGGTAGAGTGGAGATCTGCAGTGGACAGCTGCACGCTTGTGTTTAGCGCTCGAGTGGTGATCTGCACATTTCATTTTAGTGCTGGAGCGGAGAGCTGCACGTTTCGGTTTAGCGCTAGAGTGGAGAGCTGCGCATTTCGGTTTTGCGCTAGAGGGCAGAGCTGCACATTTCGGTTTAGCACTAGTCTGTAGAGCTAGAGTGGAGAGTTGGAGTGGAGAGCAGCACAATTCTGTTTCGTGCTAGAGTGGAGAGCTGGAGTGGAGAGCTGCACATTTTGGTTTAGCACTAGAGTGGAGAGCTGGAGTGGAGAGCTGAACCTTTCGGTTTAGCGCTAGAGTGGAGAACTGCACCTTTCGTTTTAGCGCAAGAGGGGAGAGCTGCACATTTCGGTTTAGCACTTGAGTGGACAGCTGCGCATTTCGGCATAGCGCTGGAGTGGAGAGCTGCACATTTCGGTTTAGGGCTGGAGTAGAGAGCTGGAGTGGAGAGCTGCACATTACGATTTAGCACTAGAGTGGAGAGCTGCACGTTTCGGTTTAGCGCTGGACTGGAGAGCTTTACATTTCGGTTTAGCTCAAGAGTGGAGAGATGCACATTTCGGTTTAGCGCTAGAATGGAGACCTGCGCATTTTGGTTTAGTGCTAGAGTGGAGAGCTGCACAATTTGGTTTAGTGATAGAGTGGAGAGCTGGAGTGGAGACCTGCACATTTCGGTTTAGCGCTAGAGTGGAGACCTGCAGGTTTCGGTTTAGAACTAGAGTGGAGAGCTGCGCATTTCGGTTTAGCGCTTGAGTGGGGAGCTGCACATTTCGGTTTAGTGCTGGAGCGGAGAGCTGCACATTTTGGTTTAGCGCTGGAGTGGAGAGCTGCGTATTTCTTTTTAGCGCTTGAGTGGAGAGCTGCACGTTTCGTTTTAGGGCTCGAGTGGAGAGCTGCACATTTCGGTTTAGGGCTGGAGTAGAGAGCTGGAGTGGAGAGCTGCACATTTCGGTTTAGCGCTAGAGTGGAGAGCTGGAGTGGACAGCTGCACGTTTCGGTTTAGCGCTAGTGTGGAGAGGTGCACATTTCATTTTAGCGCTGGAGTGCACAGCTGCATATTTCTGCTTTGCGCTGGAGTGGAGAGCTGCACATTTCGGTTTAGCGCTGGAGTGGAGAGCTAGAGTGGAGAGGTGGAGTGGACAGCTGCGCATTTCGGCATAGCGCTGGAGTATAGAGCTGGAGTGGAGAGCTGCACATTTCAGTCTAGCTCTGGAGAGGATAACTGTACATTTTTATTTAGCGCTCGAGTGGTGAGCTGCACATTTCATTGTAGCGCTGGTGCGGAGAGCTGCACATTTTCGTTTAGCGCTGGAGTGGAGAGCTGCACATTTCGGTTTAGCGCTGGAGTAGAGAGCTGGAGTGGAGAGCTGTACATTATGATTTGGCTCTAGAGTGGAGAGCTGCACGTTTCGGTTTAGCGATAGAGTGGAGACCTGAGCATTTTGCTTTTGTGCTAGAGTGGAGAGCTGCACAATTTGGTTTAGTGATAGAGTGGAGAGCTGGAGTGGAGACCTGCACGTTTCGGTTTAGCACTAGAGTGGAGAGCTGCGCATTTCGATTTAGCGCTCGAGTGGTGAGCTGCACATTTCATTGTAGCGCTGGAGCGGAGAGCTGCACATTTTGGTTTAGCGCTGGAGTGGAGAGCTGCGCATTTCGGTTTAGCGCTTGTGTGGAGAGCTGCACGTTTCGGTTTAGTGCTAGAGTGGAGATCTGGAGTGGACAGCTGCACGTTTCTGATTAGCGCTCGAGTGGTGAGATGCACATTTCATTTTAGCGCTGGAGCGGAGAGCTGCACGTTTCGGTTTAGCGCTAGAGTGGAGAGCTGCGCATTTCGGTTTTGCGCTAGAGGGCAGAGCTGCACATTTCGGTTTAGCACTAGTCTGTAGAGCTAGAGTGGAGAGTTGGAGTGGAGAGCAGCACAATTCTGTTTCGTGCTAGAGTGGAGAGCTGGAGTGGAGAGCTGCACATTTTGGTTTAGCACTAGAGTGGAGAGCTGGAGTGGAGAGCTGAACCTTTCGGTTTAGCGCTAGAGTGGAGAACTGCACCTTTCGTTTTAGCGCAAGAGGGGAGAGCTGCACATTTCGGTTTAGCACTTGAGTGGACAGCTGCACATTTCGGTTTATCGCTGGAGTGGAGAGCTGCACATTTCGGTTTAGCGCTGGAGTAGAGAGCTGGAGTGGAGAGCTGCACATTACGATTTAGCACTAGAGTGGAGAGCTGCACGTTTCGGTTTAGCGCTGGACTGGAGAGCTTTACATTTCGGTTTAGCTCAAGAGTGGAGAGATGCACATTTCGGTTTAGCGCTAGAGTGGAGACCTGCGCATTTTGGTTTAGTGCTAGAGTGGAGAGCTGCACAATTTGGTTTAGTGATAGAGTGGAGAGCTGGAGTGGAGACCTGCACATTTCGGTTTAGCGCTAGAGTGGAGACCTGCAGGTTTCGGTTTAGCACAAGAGTGGAGAGCGGCGCATTTCGGTTTAGCGCTTCAGTGGAAAGCTGCACATTTCGGTTTAGCACTAGAGTGGAGAGCTAGAGTGGAGAGGTGGAGTGGAGATCTGCACATTTCGGTTTAGCTCTGGAGTGTAGAGCTGGAGTGGAGAGCTGCACATTTCAGTTTAGCTCAGGAGCGGAGAGCTGCACATTTCGGTTTAGTGCTAGAGTGGAGATCTGGAGTGGACAGCTGCACGCTTGTGTTTAGTGCTCGAGTGGTGATCTGCACATTTCATTTTAGTGCTGGAGCGGAGAGCTGCACATTTCGGTTTAGCGCTAGAGTGGAGAGCTGCGCATTTCGGTTTAGCGCTAGAGGTCAGAGCTGCACATTTCGGTTTAGCACTAGTCTGTAGAGCTAGAGTGGAGAGTTGGAGTGGAGAGCAGCACACTTCTGTTTCGCGCTATAGTGGAGAGCTGGAGTGGAGAGCTGCACATTTCGGTTTAGCGCTAGAGTGGAGAGCTAGAGTGGAGAGCTGCACATTTTGGTTTAGCACTAGAGTGGAGAGCTGGAGTGGAGAGCTGAACCTTTCGGTTTAGCGCTAGAGTGGAGAACTGCACCTTTCGTTTTAGCGCAAGAGGGGAGAGCTGCACATTTCGGTTTAGCGCTAGAGTGGAGAGCTGCACATTTCATTTCAGCGCTGGAGCGGAGAGCTGCACATTTCGGTTTAGCTCAAGAGTGGAGAGATGCACATTTCAGTTTAGCGCTAGAGTGGAGACCTGCACATTTTGGTGTAGTGCTAGAGTGGAGAGCTGCACAATTTGGTTTAGTGATAGAGTGGAGAGCCGGAGTGGAGACCTGCACATTTCGGTTTAGCACTAGAGTGGAGAGCTGCACATTTCGGTTTAGCGCTAGAGTGGAGAGCAGCGCATTTCATTTTAGCGCTGGAGCGGAGAGCTGCACATTTCGGTTTAGCGCTGGAGTGGAGAGCTGCATATTACGATTTAGCACTAGAGTGGAGAGCTGCACGTTCCGGTTTAGCGCTTGAGTGGAGAGCTTTACATTTCGGTTTAGCTCAAGAGTGGAGAGATGCACATTTCGGTTTAGCGCGAGAGTGGAGACCTGCGCATTTTGGTTTAGTGCTAGAGTGGAGAGCTGCACAATTTGGTTTAGTGATAGAGTGGAGAGCTGGAGAGCTGCACATTTTGGTTTAGCGCTAGAGTGGGGACCTGCACGTTTCGGTTTAGCACTAGAGTGGAGAGCTGCGCATTTCGGTTTAGCGCTTGAGTGGACAGCTGCGCATTTCGGCGTAGCGCTGGAGTGGAGAGCTGCACATTTCTGTTTAGCGCTAGAGTGGAGAGCTGGAGTGGACAGCTGCACGTTTTGGTTTAGCGCTAGTGTGGAGAGGTGCACATTTCATTTTAGCGCTGGAGTGGACAGCTGCATATTTCTGCTTTGCGCTGGAGAGGAGAGCTAGAGTGGAGAGCTGGATTGGAGATCTGCACATTTCGGTTTAGCGCTGGAGTGTAGAGCTGGAGTGGAGAGCTGCACATTTCAGTTTAGCTCTGGAGTGGATAGCTGTACATTTCGATTTAGCGCTCGAGTGGTGAGCTGCACATTTCATTGTAGCGCTGGAGCGGAGAGCTGCACATTTTCGTTTAGCGCTGGAGTGGAGAGCTGCGCATTTCGGTTTAGCGCTGGAGTGGAGAGCTGCGCATTTCGGTTTAGCGCTAGAAGGCAGAGCTGCACATTTCGGATTAGCACTAGTCTATAGAGCTAGAGTGGAGAGTTGGAGTGGAGAGCAGCACACTTCTGTTTCGCGCTAGAGTGGAGAGATATAGTGGAGAGCTGCACATTTCGGTTTAGCGCTAGAGTGGAGAGCTAGAGTGGAGAGCTGCACATTTTGGTTTAGCACTAGTGTGGAGAGCTGGAGTGGAGAGCTGAACTTTTCGGTTTAGCGCTAGAGTGGAGAACTGCACCTTTCGTTTTAGCGCAAGAGGGGAGAGCTGCACATTTCGGTTTAGCGCTAGAGTGGAGAGCTGCACATTTCATTTTAGCGCTGGAGCGGAGAGCTGCACATTTCGGTTTAGCTCAGGAGTGGAGAGATGCACATTTCGGTTTAGCGCTAGAGTGGAGACCTGCGCATTTTGGTTTAGTGATAGAGTGGAGAGCTGGAGTGGAGACATGCACATTTCGGTTTAGCGCTAGAGTGGAGATCAGCACGTTTCGGTTTATCGCTAGAGTGGAGAGCTGCACACTTCATTTTAGCGCTAGAGCGGAGAGCTGCACTTTTCGGTTTAGCGCTGGAGTGGAGAACTGCACATTTCGGTTTAGCGCTGGAGTGGAGAGCTGCACATTACGATTTAGCACTAGAGTGGTGAGCTGCACGTTTCGGTTTAGCGCTGGAGTGGAGAGCTTTACATTTCGGTTTAGCTCAAGAGTGGAGAGATGCACATTTTGGTTTAGCGCTAGAGTGGAGACCTGCGCATTTTGGTTTAGTGCTAGAGTGGAGAGCTGCACAATTTGGTTTAGTGATAGAGTGGAGAGCTGGAGTGGAGACCTGCACAATTCGGTTTAGTGCTAGAGTGGAGACCTGCACGTTTCGGTTTAGCACTAGAGTGGAGAGCTAGAGTGGAGAGCTGGATTGGAGATCTGCACATTTCGGTTTAGCGAGGGAATGTAGAGCTGGAGTGGAGAGCTTCACATTTCGGTTTAGCGCTAGAGTAGAGAGCTTGAGTGGGGAGCTTCACATTTCGGTTTAGCGCTGGAGTGTTGAGCTAGAGTGGAGAGCTGGATTGGAGATCTGCACATTTCGGTTTAGCGAGGGAATGTAGAGCTGAAGTGGAGAGCTTCACATTTCGGTTTAGCGCTAGCGTAGAGAGCTTGAGTGGGGAGCTTCACATTTCGGTTTAGCGCTGGAGTGGAGAGCTGCACATTTTGGTTCAGTGCTAGAGTGGAGAGCTGCACAATTTGGTTTAGCGCCAGAGTGGAGAGCTAGAGTGGAGAGTTGGAGTGGAGAGCGGCACACTTCGGTTTCGCGCTAGAGTGGAGAGCTGTCAGGGAGAGCTGGAGTGGAGAGCTGCACATTTCGGTTTAGCGCTAGAGTGGAGAGCTAGAGTGGAGAGCTGAAGTGGAGAGCTGCACATTTCAGTTTAGCACTAGAGTGGAGAGCTGCACATTTCATTTTATTGCAAGAGGGGAGAGCTGCACATTTCGGTTTAGCGCTTGAGTGGACAGCTGCACATTTTGGTTTAGCGCTAGAGTGGAGAGCTGCACATTTCATTTTAGCGCTGGAGTGGAGAGCTGCACATTTTGGTTTAGCGCTCGAGTGGAGAGCTGCACATTTCGGCTTTGCGCTAGAGTGGAGAGCTAGAGTGGAGAGCTGGAGTGGAAAGCTGCACTTTTCGGTTTAGCGCTGGAGTGGAGAGCTTTACATTTCGGTTTAGCGCAAGAGTGGAGATCTGCACATTCGGTTTAGCGCTAGAGTGGAGTCCTGCGCATTTTGGTTTAGTGCTAGAGTGGAGAGCTGCACAATTTGGTTTAGTGCTATTGTGGAGAGCTGGGGTGGAGACGTGCACATTTCGGTTTAGCGCTACAGTGGAGAGCTGCACCTTTCGTTTTAGCGCTAGAGGGGAGAGCTGCACATTTCGGTTTAGCGCTGGAGTAGATAGCTGTGGTGGAGAGCTGCACATTTCGGTTTAGCGCTAGAGTGGAGAGCTGCACATTTCATTTTAGCGCTGGAGTGGACAGCTGCACATTTCGGTTTAGCGCTGGAGTGGAGAGCTGCACATTTCATTTTAGCGCTGGAGTGGACAGCTGCACATTTCGGTTTTGCGCTGGAGTGGAGAGCAGCACATTTCGTTTTAGCGCCAGAGTGGAGAGATGCAGTTTTTGGTTTAGCGCTGGAGTGGAGTGCTGTACATTTTGGTTTGGCGCTAGAGTGGAGAGCTGTACATTTCGGTTTAGCGCTAGAGTGGAGAGCTGGAGTGGGGAGCTGCACATTTCGGTTTAGCCCTATAGTTGAGAGCTAGAGTGGAGAGCTGGAGCAGAGAGCTGCACATTTTGGTTTGGCGCTAGAGTGGAGAGCAGCAGATTTCTGTTTAGCGCTGTAGTGGAGAGCTACACATTTCGGTTTAGCGCAAGAGTGGAGAGCTGCACATTTCGGTTTAGCGCTGGAGTGGAGAACTTTACATTTCGGTTTAGCGTTAGTGTGGAGAGCCGGAGTGGAGAGCTTCACATTTCGGTGTAACGCTAGAGTTGAGAGCTCGAGTGGGGAGCTTCACATTTCGGTTTAGCGCTAGAGTGGAGAGCTGCACATTTGGGTTTAGCGCTAGAGTGGAGAGCTGCACAATTTGGTTTAGCGCTAGAGTGGAGAGCTAGAGTGGAGAGTTGGAGTGGAGAGCGGCACACTTCGGTTTCGCGCTAGAGTGGAGAGCTGTCAGGGAGAGCTGGAGAGGAGAGCTGCACATTTCGGTTTAGCGCTAGAGTGGAGAGCTAGAGTGGAGAGCTGCACATTTTGGTTTAGCGCTAGAGTGGAGAGCTAGAGTGGAGAGCTGGTGTGGAGAGCTGCACATTTTGGTTTAGCGCTAGAGTGGAGAGCTGGAGTGGAGAGTTGGAGTGGAGAGCGGCACACTTCGGTTTCGCGCTAGAGTGGAGAGCTGTCAGGGAGAGCTGGAGAGGAGAGCTGCACATTTCGGTTTAGCGCTACAGTGGAGAGCTAGAGTGCAGAGCTGCACATTTTGGTTTAGCGCTAGAGTGGAGAGCTAGAGTGGAGAGCTGGTGTGGAGAGCTGCACATTTCGGTTTAGCGCTAGAGTGGAGAGCTGGAGTGGAGAGCTGCACATTTCAGTTTAGCGCAAGAGTGGAGAGCTGCACATTTCGGTTTAGCGCTGGAGTGGAGAACTTTACATTTCGGTTTAGCGTTAGAGTGGAGAGCCGGAGTGGAGAGCTGCACATTTGGGTTTAGCGCTAGAGTGGAGAGCTGCACAATTTGGTTTAGCGCTAGAGTGGAGAGCTGGAGTGGAGAGTTGGAGTGGAGAGCGGCACACTTCGGTTTCGCGCTAGAGTGGAGAGCTGTCAGGGAGAGCTGGAGAGGAGAGCTGCACATTTCGGTTTAGCGCTAGAGTGGAGAGCTAGAGTGGAGAGCTGCACATTTCGGTTTAGCGCTAGAGTAGGGAGCTCGAGTGGGGATCTTCACATTTCGGTTTAGCGCTAGAGTGGAGAGCTGCACATTTTGGTTTAGCGCTAGAGTGGAGAGCTGCACAATTTGGTTTAGTGATAGAGTGGTGAGCTAGAGTGGAGAGTTGGAGTGGAGAGCGGCACACTTCGGTTTCGCGCTAGAGTGGAGAGCTGTCAGGGAGAGCTGGAGTGGAGAGCTGCGCATTTCGGTTTAGCGCTAGAGTGGAGAGCAAGAGTGGAGAGCTGCACATTTCGGTTTAACGCTTGAGTGGACAGCTGCACATTTCGGTTTAGCGCTACAGTGGATAGCTGCACATTTCATTTTAGCGCTGGGGCGCAGGGCTGCACATTTCGGTTTAGCGCTGGAGTGGAGACCTTTACATTTCGGTTTAGCGCAAGAGTGGAGAGATGCACTTTCGGTTTAGCGCTAGAGTGGAGACCTGCGCATTTTGGTTTAGTGCTAGAGTGGAGAGCTGCACAATTTGGTTTAGTGCTAGAGTGGAGAGCTAGACTGGAGAGCTGGATTGGAGAGCTGCACATTTCGGTTTAGCGCTCAAGTGGAGAGCTGCACCTTTCGTTTTAGCGCTAGAGGGGAGAGCTGCACATTTCAGTTTAGCGCTGGAGTAGATTGCTGTGGTGGAGAGCTGCACATTTCGGTTTAGCGCTGGAGCGGAGAGCTGCACATTTCATTTTAGCGCTGGAGCGGTGAGCTGCACATTTCGGTTTAGCGCTGGAGTGGAGAGCTGCACATTTCGGTTTAGCGCTAGAGTGGAGAGCTAGAGTGGAGAGCTGGAGTGGAGAGCTGCACGTTTCGGTTTAGCGTTGGAGTGGAGAGCTTTACATTTCAGTTTAGCGCAAGAGTGGAGAGATGCACTTTCGGTTTAGTGCTAGAGTGGAGACCTGCGCATTTTGGTTTAGTTCTAGAGTGGAGAGCTGCACAATTTGGTTTAGTGCTAGAGTGGAGAGCTGGAGTGGAGAGCTGGAGTGGAGAGCTGCACATTTCGGTTTAGCGCTAGACTGGAGAGCTGCACCTTTCGACTTACCGCTAGGGGGGTGAGCTGCACATTTCGGTTTAGCGCTGGAGTAGATAGCTGGGGTGGAGAGCTGCACATTTCGGTTTAGCGCTAGAGTGGAGAGCTGCACATTTCATTTTAGAGCTGGAGTGGACATCTGCACATTTCGGTTTAGCGCTGGAGTAGATAGCTGGGGTGGAGAGCTGCACATTTCGGTTTAGCGCTAGAGTGGAGAGCTGCGCATTTCATTTTGGCGCTGGAGTGGACAACTGCGCATTTCGGTTTTGCGCCAGAGTGGAGAGATGCAGTGTTTGGTTTAGCGCTGGAGTGGAGAGCTGTACATTTTGGTTTGGCGCTTGAGTGGAGAGCTGCACATTTCGTTTTAGCGCTAGAGTGGAGAGCTGGAGTGGAGAGCTGCACATTTCGGTTTAGCGCTGTAGTTGAGAGCTAGAGTGCAGAGCTGGATCGGAGAGCTGCACATTTTGGTTTGGCGCTAGAGTGGAGAGCAGCAAATTTCGGTTTAGCGCTGTAGTGGAGAGCTGCACATTTCGGTTTAGCGCTGTAGTGGAGAGCTTTTCATTTCGGTTTAGCGCAAGAGTAGAGAGATGCACATTTCAGTTTAGCGCTAGAGTGGAGAGCTGCAATTTTGGTTTAGTGCTATAGTGGAGAGCTGCACTATTTGGTTTAGTGCTAGAGTGGAGAGCTGGAGTGGAGAGCTGCACATTTTGCTCGATCAGTTGCTGAGGTGAGTAGCTTGTGAGAGGACGCCTGAAACACCGGAGCGGAGAGGGGAGAGATCAGCGTCCAGGAGCCTCAACTCAGAGCGACAAGAGCCACTGAGGAGGGAGCATCAAGTCCTCAAGAGTACTTGCCCAGGACTTTGAAGCTCAGCACCCGCGAGGAGCTGACTCACAGGGGGCGGAGCCAGGAGGAGTGGCACCAGCTGGGAGTGGCTAAAAAACCTTCCCAGGGAGCGCGGCGACCAGGAGCGCGGCGAACTGAGTGCGTCTAGGCAGTTTGCGCGGCAGTTCGCGCGGACAGGCGAGCGGGCCGGGGATCGGGCAGGGAAGTGGGCAGGGAAGCGTTCCATCCGCCTCATCGAGAGGACTCGCCTGGAGTACAGGAGGGGGAAGGAGTGCTGAGAGACGTAGACGGATTGATTGATCAGAGAGATCATGGTTACAACATGTCCGAAAGCTGTAGTGAGTACTAATGTGGGTATCCAGACTGAGCCTTCCTGCAGACATGCAGCTGTGCAGGTCTCTGGCTGCCGCGAATGCCTGAGCCTGGCACTTGTATTGGAGGGAGCCAGTAACACTGCTTGTGTTCGCTGTGAGCAAATAAATGACCTCCTCAGGCAGGTGGCTGAACTGAGGGAGGATGTTGAAAGGTTGAGAGCCATTAGAGAGTGTGAAAGTGAAATGGATTGGTGGAACCACACCCTAAGGCAAGGGCAGAGGGAAGTGGTTCAACAAGCTATGGATCCCCTTCCCTCCTACCATCAGACAGAAGGAGATAGCTTAATGGACAAGGATGGATGGAGGGAGGTTCCTCCTCAGAGAGGTAAGCGAAAACCCTCACAATCCCTTCCTCCCTCCCAATTGCCCTTGAATAACAGGTACGAGGTCTTGGAAATTCAGGGCCAGGTGAATGGAGATGGTGAGGCAAATCAATCTAGTGGGTCACCCAGTGCTAGTCACTCACCCCCATGCCTCAGAACTTCCCCAACCAAGAAGAAAAGAAGAGTAATTGTGGTGGGTGACTCCCTTCTGAGGGGAACAGAAGGGCCCATTTGTCGACCGGATCCACCCCACAGGGAGGTCTGCTGCCTGCCTGGGGCTCTGATTAGAGATGTTAAAAAGAAACTCTCTGAACTGGTGCAGCCGTCTGAGTACTACCCACTGCTGGTTTTCCAGGTTGGCAGTGACGAAACTATTACGAGGAACGTAAGGGCGATGAAGAGAGACTACAGGGCCCTGGGACGGCTGGTTAAAGGGTCTGGAGCGCAAGTGGTGTTTGCCTCCATACCTGTTGCAAGCGAGGGTGAAGGGATATATAAGAAGACTCTGCAGGTTAATGTATGGCTACGTGACTGGTGCCAAAGGCAGGGGTTTGGGTTTTTCAGTCACGGGCTGCTGTATGGGACACCTGGTTTGCTGGTGACAGGCGGGATACACCAGTCCCAGAGAAGAAAAAGGGTTTTGGGGCAGGAGTTAGCAGGGCTTATTGACAGGGCTTTAAACTAGTTATGAAGGGGGGAGGGGATTTAACTGGGCCTGTTGGGGACAAGCCCAAGAGGAACATGCTAGGGATTGAAGGATGGCGGGCTAAGGAGGACTATCAATCTCTTGTTTCACTTGTGGGAAAGGATAGCTTTTTAGACCCTGTCCCGCAGGGGAAAATGGGTACTAGGACTGGCTCCCTGAAATGCCTGTACACCAATGCACGCAGCATGGGGAATAAACAGGAGGAGTTAGAAGTCTGTGTGCAGGCTAAAGGTTATGATCTAGTGGCAATTACAGAGACATGGTGGGACAGTTCACATGACTGGAATGTGGTCATGGATGGCTATGTCCTTTTTAGGAAAGATAGGTCAGCAAAGCGAGGTGGTGGAGTTGCTCTTTACATGAGAGAGCAACTAGAATGTATTGAGTTCTGTCCGGGGTCGGATGAGGAGCAAGTGGAATGTCTGTGGGTACGAATCAAGGGGCAGACTGGCACGGGTGATACAGTTGTGGGGGTCTATTACAGACCTCCTGATCAGGACGAAGGAGTTGATGAGGCTTTCTACAGGCAACTGGAAGTAGCCTCGCGACTACATGCCTTAGTCGTCGTGGGGGACTTTAACTACCCCGATATTTGCTGGAAGACTCACACAGCCAGTCATTCACAGTCTAGGAGGTTCCTCGAGTGCATTGATGATAATTTCTTAATGCAAATGGTGGACGTACCAACTAGGAGAGCAGCGCTGCTAGATTTAGTACTCGCCAACAAGGAGGGTTTGGTCGAAGTGGTGACGGTCAATGGCAGCCTTGGCTGCAGTGACCATGAGATGGTGGAGTTTAGGATCCTGTGTGGGAGGAATAGAATACCTAGCAAAGCCACAGTTCTGGATTTCCGAAGGGCCAACTTTGGCCTCTTCAGTCAACTGCTAAGGGAAGTCTCATGGGAAAGTGTACTAGGCGGTAAAGGGGCTCAAGATAGTTGGTTAGCATTCAAGGACCGCTTCTTCCAAGCTCAGGATCGGAGCGTCCCAATGAGTAGGAAATCAAGTAAGGGATCTAGGAGACCGGCGTGGTTAAACAAGGAGCTGCTGGGCAAACTCAAGTGGAAAAGGAGAATCTATGGATTATGTAAGGAGGGGCTGGCCGCTTGGGAGGAATATAGGACAGTTGCTAGAGGATGTAGGGAGGCAATTAGGACAGCTAAGGCCTCCTTGGAACTCAATCTTGCTAGTCGGGTTAAAGACAATAGAAAGGGCTTCTTCAAATACATAGCAAATAAAACTAGAACAAGAGGCAATATAGGCCCACTGCTGAACGAAGTGGGTACCCTGGAGACAGAGGATATAAAGAAGGCAGAGGTGCTGAATGCCTTCTTTGCCTCTGTCTTTACTCCTGCAGACTCTCCCCGAGGGCCCCGGATTTCTATAGCCCCAGAAGGAGTCAGGACAAAGGAGGAGTTTGCTTTGGTAGATGAGGATTGGGTTAGGGATCAGCTATGCAAACTGGACATCTGTAAATCGATGGGTCCGGATGGAATGCACCCACGGGTGCTGAGGGAGCTGGCGGAGGTCATTGCTAGGCCACTTTCCATCATCTTTGGTAAGTTGTGGGAAACGGGCGAGGTGCCTGAGGATTGGCGGATGGCAAAGGTCACACCAATCTATAAGAAGGGCAAGAAGGAGGACCCGGGTAATTATAGACCGGTCAGCCTTACCTCCATCCCTGGAAAGGTGATGGAACAACTTATTCTTGACTCCATCACTAGGCATATCAAGGATGAGGGGGTCATTAAGAACAGCCAACACGGTTTTATGAGGGGGAAGTCATGTATGACCAACCTTATAGCCTTCTATGAGGAAGTGACTAGGTGGAGGGATGATGGTAGAGCGGTAGATGTAGTTTTTCTTGATTTCAGTAAGGCATTTGATACTGTCTCCCACAGCATCCTCATAGATAAGCTAAAGAAGTGTGGGCTTGACGATCAGGTAGTGAGGTGGATCGAGAACTGGTTGAAAGGAAGAAGGCAGAGAGTTGTGGTCATTGGCGCAGAATCTAGCTGGTGGTCTGTGACTAGTGGAGTTCCTCAGGGGTCGGTGCTGGGACCGGTGCTGTTTAATATTTTCATCAATGACCTGGATGAGGGAACTGAGTGCACCCTCAGCAAGTTTGCTGATGACACAAAACTGGGAGGAGTGGCTGACACACCAGAGGACTGTGCTGCCATTCAGCGAGACCTGGACAGGCTGCAGAGTTGGGCGGGGAGAAACTTGATGAAATTTAACAAGGGCAAGTGTAGAGTCTTGCATCTGGGGAAGAACAACCCCATGTACCAGTACAGGTTGGGGGTTGACCTGCTGGAAAGTAGTGAACGGGAAAGGGACCTGGGGGTCCTGGTGGATAGGAGGATGACCATGAGCCAGCAATGTGCTCTTGTGGCCAAGAAGGCAAATGGCATCTTAGGGTGCATTAGAAAGGGTGTGGTTAGCAGGTCAAGAGAGGTTCATCTCCCCCTATACTCAGCCTTGGTGAGGCCGCATCTGGAATATTGCGTCCAGTTCTGGGCCCCTCTGTTCAAGAAGGACAGGGAATTGCTTGAAGGAGTCCAGCGCAGAGCCACAAAGATGATTAAGGGAGTGGCACATCTCCCTTATGAGGAGAGGCTGAGGGAGCTGGGTCTCTTTAGCTTGCAAAAGAGGAGACTGAGGGGTGACATCATCAATGTTTACAAATATGTAAAGGGTAGGTGTCAGGATGATGGAGCTAGGCTTTTTTCGGTGATATCCAGCGATAGGACAAGGGGCAATGGGTGTAAACTGGAACATAGGAAGTTCCAAGTTAACATCAGGAAGGACTTCTTTACTGTAAGAGTGACAGAGCACTGGAACAGGTTGCCCAGGGGGGTTGTGGAGTCTCCTACACTGGAGATATTCAAGGCCCGCCTGGACAAGTTCCTGTGTGATGTACTGTAGGTTAACCTGCTCTTGCAGGGAGGTTGGACTAGATGATCTTTTTAGGTCCCTTCCAACACTTGGGATTCTGTGATTCTGTGATTTCGGTTTAGCGCTAGAGTGGAGAGCTGCACGTTTCGGTTTAGCGCTAGAGGGGAGACCTGCACAATTCTGTTTAGCGCTTGAGTGGAGAGATGCACATTTCGGAGCAGCGCTAGAGTGGAGAGCTGGAGTGGACAGTTGTGCGTTTCGTTTTAGCGCTAGAGTGGAGAGCTAGAGTGGATAGCTGCACCTTTCGGTTTAGCTCTGGAGTGGAGAGCTGCACGTTTCGATTTAGCGCTGCAGTGCAGTGCTGCACATTTCAGTTTAGCGCTGGAGTGGAGAGATTTACATTTCGGTTTAGCACAATTGTGGACAGATGCATTTTTCGGTTTAGCTCTAGAGTGGAGAGCTAGAGTGGAGAGCTGCACACTTAGGTTTAGCGCTAGAGTGGAGAGCTGCACATTTTGGTTTATCGCCAGAGTGGAGAGCTGGAGTGGAGAGCTGCACATTTCGGTTTAGCGCTACAGTGGAGAGCTAGAGTGGAGAGCTGGAGTGGAGAGCTGCACATTTCGGTTTAGCACTACAGTGGACACCTGCACGTTTCGGTTTAGCGCTAGAGGGGAGAGCTGCACATTTCGGTTTAGCGCTAGAGTGGAGAGCTGCATTTTTCATTTTAGCGCTGGAGCGGAGAGCTACACTTTTTGGTTTAGCGCTAGAGTGGAGAGCTGCACGTTTCGGTTTAGCGCTGGAGTGGAGAGCTTTACATTTCGGTTTAGCGCAAGAGTGGAGAGATGCACATTTCGGTTTAGCACTAGAGTGGAGACCTGCGCATTTTTGTTTAGTGCTAGAGTGGAGAGCTGCACAATTAGGCATAGCGCTAGAGTGGAGAGCTGGAGTGGAGACCTGCACATTTCGGTTTAGCGCTAGAGTGGAGAGCTGAACTTTTCATTTTAGCGCTATAGGGGAGAGCTGCACATTTCGGTTTAGCGCTTAAGTGGAGAGCTGCACATATCGGTTTAGCGATGGAGTAGAGAGCTCGGGTGGAGAGCTAGAGTGGAGAGCTGGAGTGGAGTTCTTCACACTTCGGTTTAGCGCGTGAGTGGAGAGCTGGAGTGGAGAGCTTCACATTTTGGTTTAGCGCCAGAGTGGAGAGCTGCACATTTCGGTTTAGCGCTGGAGTAGAGAGCTGGAGTGGAGAGCTGCACATTTCGGTTTAGAGCTAGAGTGGAGAGCTGCACATTTCGGTTTAGCGCTAAAGTGGAGAGCTGCACAATTTGAATTAGCGCTAGAGAGGAGAGCGGGAGTGGTGAGTTTCACATTTCGGTTTAGCGCTAGAGTGGAGAGCTGGAGTGGAGAGCTTCTCATTTTGGTTTAGCGCTTGAGTGGAGAGCTGCACATTTCGGTTTTGCGCTGGAGTGGAGAGCTGCACATTTCGTTTTAGCGCAAGAGTGGGGAGATGCAGTTTTTGGCTTAGCGCTGGAGTGGAGAGTTGAACATTTTGGTTTGGCGCTAGAGTGGACAGCTGCACGTTTCTGTTTAGCGCTAGAGTCGAGAGTTGCACATTTCATTTTAAGTCTGGAGTGGAGAGCTGCACATTTCGGTTTAGCGCTGGAGTGGAGAGCAGCACATTTCGGTTTAGCGCTGTAGTGGAGAACTGGACAGGAGAGCTGCACAGTTCGGTTTAGCGCTAGAGTGGAGAGCTGCACAATTAGGCATAGCGCTAGAGTAGGAAGCTGGAGTGGAGAGCTGCACATTTCTGTTTAGCGCTAGAGTGGAGAGCTGCACATTTCATTTTAGCGCTGCAGTGGAGAGCTGCAAATTTCGGTTTAGCGCTAGAGTGGAGATCTGGAGTGGACAGCTGCACGTTTCTGTTTAGCGCTAGAGTGGAGAGTTGCACATTTCATTTTAAGTCTGGAGTGGAGAGCTGCGCATCTCGGTTTAGCGCTAGAGTGGAGAGCTGGAGTGGAGAGCTGCACATTTCGGTTTAGCACTAGAGTGGAGAGCTGCACATTTCGGTTTAACGCTTGAGTGGGGAGCAGCACATTTCGTTTTAGCGCTATAGTGGAGAGCTACAGTGGCGAGATGGAGTGGAGAGCTGCACATTTCGGTTTAGCGCTTGAGTGGTGAGCTGGAGTGGAGAGCTGCACATTTCGGTTTAGCGGTAGAGTGGAGAGCTGCACATTTTGGCTTATCGCTAGAGTGGAGAGCTGTCATGGAGAGCTGGAGTGGAGAGCTGCACATTTCGGATTAGCGCTAGAGTGGAGAGCTAGAGTGGAGAGCTGCACAATTTAGTTTAGCGATAGAGTGGAAAGCTGTAGTTGAGAGCTGCACATTTCGGTTTAGCGCTAGAGTGGAGAGCTAGAGTGGAGAGCTGGAGTGGAGATCGTCACATTTCAATTTAGCGCTAGAGTGGAGAGCTGCTTATTTTGGTTTGGCGCTAGAGGGGAGAGCTGCACATTTCGGTTTAGCGCTAGAGTGGAGAGCTGGAGTGGACAGCTGCACATTTCGGTTTAGCGCTAGAGTGGAGAGCTGCACATTTCGGTTTAGCAATTGAGTGGGGAGCAGCACATTTCGTTTTAGCGCTATAGTGGAGAGCTACAGTGGCGAGATGGAGTGGAGAGCTGCACATTTCGGTTTAGCGCTAGAGTGGAGAGCTGCACATTTTGGTTTATCGCTAGAGTGGAGAGCTGTCATGGAGAGCTGGAGTGGAGAGCTGCACATTTCGGTTTAGCGCTAGAGTGGAGAGCTAGAGTGGAGAGCTGCACAATTTAGTTTAGCGATAGAGTGGAAAGCTGTAGTTGAGAGCTGCACATTTCGGTTTAGCGCTAGAGTGGAGAGCTAGAGTGGTGAGCTGGAGTGGAGATCTTCACATTTCGGTTTAGCGCTAGAGTGGAGAGCTGCATATTTTCGTTTGGCGCTAGAGTGGAGAGCTGCACATTTCGGTTTAGCGCTAGAGTGGAGAGCTGGAGTGGACAGCTGCACATTTCGGTTTAGCGCTAGAGTGGAGAGCTGCACATTTCGGTTTAGCGCTTGAGTGGGGAGCAGCACATTTCTTTTTAGCGCTATAGTGGAGAGCTACAGTGGCGAGCTGGAGTGGAGAGCTGCACATTTCGGTTTAGCGCTAGAGTGGAGAGCAATAGTGGAGAGCTGGAGTGGAGAGCTGCACATTTCAGTTTAGCGCTAGAGTGGAAAGCTGCATATTTTGGCTTGGTGCTGGAGTGGAGAGCTGCACATTTCGGTTTAGCGCTATAGTGGAGAGCTGGAGTGGAGATCTGGAGTGGACAGCTGCACGTTTCGGTTTAGCGCTAGAGTGGAGAGCTAAAGTGGAGAGCTGGAGTGGAGAGCTGCACATTTCAGTTTAGCGCTAGAGTGGAGAGCTGCATATTTTGGCTTGGTGCTGGAGTGGAGAGCTGCACATTTCGGTTTAGCACTATAGTGGAGAGCTGGAGTGGAGAGCTGGAGTGGACAGCTGCACGTTTCTGTTTAGCGCTAGAGTGGAGAATTGCACATTTCATTTTAAGTCTGGAGTGGAGAGCTGCACATTTCGGTTTAGTGCTGGAGTGGAGAGCTGCGCATCTCGGTTTAGCGCTAGAGTGGAGAGCTGGAGTGGAGAGCTGCACATTTCGGTTTAGCACTAGAGTGGAGAGCTGCACATTTCGGTTTAGCGCTTGAGTGGGGAGCAGCACATTTCGTTTTAGCGCTATAGTGGAGAGCTACAGTGCCGAGCTGGAGTGGAGAGCTGCACATTTCGGTTTAGCGCTTGAGAGGAGAGCTGGAGTGGAGAGCTGCACATTTCGGTTTAGCTCTAGAGTGGAGAGCTGCACATTTTGGTTTATCGCTAGAGTGGAGAGCTGTCATGGAGAGCTGGAGTGGAGAGCTGCACATTTCGGTTTAGCGCTAGAGTGGAGAGCTAGAGTGGAGAGCTGCACAATTTAGTTAAGCGATAGAGTGGAAAGCTGTAGTTGAGAGCTGCACATTTCGGTTTAGCGCTAGAGTGGAGAGCTAGAGTGGAGAGCTGGAGTGGAGATCTTCACATTTCGGTTTAGCGCTAGAGTGGAGAGCTGCATATTTTGGTTTGGCGCTAGAGTGGAGAGCTGCACATTTCAGTTTAGCGCTAGAGTGGAGAGCTGGAGTGGACAGCTGCACATTTCGGTTTAGCGCTAGAGTGGAGAGCTGCACATTTCGGTTTAGCGCTTGAGTGGGGAGCAGCACATTTCTTTTTAGCGCTATAGTGGAGAGCTACAGTGGCGAGCTGGAGTGGAGAGCTGCACATTTCGGTTTAGCGCTAGAGTGGTGAGCAAGAGTGGAGACCTGGAGTGGAGAGCTGCACATTTCAGTTTAGCGCTAGAGTGGAGAGCTGCATATTTTGGCTTGGTGCTGGAGTGGAGAGCTGCACATTTCGGTTTAGCGCTATAGTGTAGAGCTGGAGTGGAGAGCTGGAGTGGACAGCTGCACGTTTCAGTTTAGCGCTAGAGTGGAGAGCTAGAGTGGAGAGCTGGAGTGGAGAGCTTGACATTTAAGTTTAGCGCTAGAGTGGAGATCTGAAGGGGAGAGCTGCACATTTCGGATTAGCGCTAGAGTGGAGAGCTGCACATTTCATTTTAGCGCTAGAGTGGAGATCTGGAGTGGACAGCTGCACGTTTCTGTTTAGCGCTAGAGTGGTGAGATGCACATGTCATTTTAGCGCTGGAGTGGAGAGCTGCGCATTTCGGTTTAGCGCTGGAGTGGAGAGCTGCACATTTCGGTTTAGCGCTAGAGTGGAGAGCTGCACATTTCGGTTTAGCGCTAGAGTGGAGAGCTGCACATTTCGGTTTAGAGCTAGAGTGGAGAACTGGATTGGACAGCTGCACGTTTCTGTTTAGCGCTATAGTGAAGAGCTGGAGTGGATAGCTGGAGTGGAGAGCTGCACATTTCGGTTTAGCGCTAGAGTGGAGAGCTGCACAATTTGGTTTAGCGCTAGAGAGGAGAGCTGGAGTGGAGAGTTTCACATTTCGATTTAGCGCTAGAGTGGAGAGCTGCTCATTTCATTTTAGTGCTGGAGTGGACAGCAGCACATTTCGGTTTAGCGCTGGAGTGGAGATCTGCACATTTCGGTTTAGCCCTTGAGTGGAGAGCAGCACATTTCGGTTTAGCGCGGGAGTGGAGAGCTTTACATTTTGGTTTAGCGCAAGAGTGGAGGGATGCACATTTCGGTTTAGCGCTAGAGTGGAGAGCTGCACATTTTGGTTTAGCGCCAGAGTGGAGAGCTGCACAATTCGGTTTAGAGCTAGAGTGGAGAGCTGGAGTGGAGAGCTGCACATTTCGGTTTAGCGCTGCAGTGGAGAGCTGCACATTTCGGTTTAGCGCTTGAGTGGAGAGCTGGAGTGGACCGCAGAGCGTTTTGGTATAGTGCTAGAGTGGAGAGCTGCACATTTCAGTTTAGCGCTGGAGTGGAGAGCTGCACATTTCGGTTTAGAGCTGGAGTGGAGTGCTGCACATTTCGGTTTAGCGCTGCAGTAGAGAGCGCTGGAGTGGAGAGCTGCACATTTCGGTTTAGCGCTAGAGTGGAGAGCTGCACATTTCGGTTTAGCAGTAGAGTGGAGAGCTAGAGTGGAGAGCAGCACGTTTCGGTTTAGTGCTAGAGTGGAGAGCTGCACATTTCATTTTAGCGCAGGAGTGGATAGCTGCACATGTCGGTTTAGCGCTGGAGTGGAGAGCTTTACATTTCGGTTTAGCGCAAGAGTGGAGAGATGCACATTTCGGTTTAGCGCAAGAGTGGAGAGCTGGAGTGGAGAGCTGGAGTGGAGAGCTTCACATTTCGGTTAAGCGCTAGAGTGGGGAGCTGGAGTGAACAGCAGCACTTTTCTGTTTAGCGCTAGAGTGGAGAGCTGCACATTTCATTTTAGATCTGAAGTCGAGAGCTGCACATTTCAGTTTAGCGCTGGAGTGGAGAGCTGGAGTGGAGAGCTGCACATTTCGGTTTAGCGCTAGAGTGGAGAGCTGGAGTGGAGAGCTGCACATTTCGGTTCAGCTCTGGAGTGGAGAGCTGCAGTGGAGAGCTGCACATTTTGGTTTAGCGCTTTAGTGGAGAGGTAGAGTGGAGAGCTGGACTGGAGAGCTGCACATTTCCGTTTAGCGCTATATTGGAGAGCTAGAGTGGAGAGCTGGAGTGGAGAGCTGCACATTTAGGTTAAGCGCTAGAGTGGAGAGCTGTACAATTTGTTTTAGCGCTAGAGTGGCGAGCTGGACTGGAAAGCTGGAGTGGAGAGCTGCACATTTTGGTTTAGCGCTAGAGTGGAGAGCCGTACAATTTGGTTTAGCGCTAGAGTGGAGAGCTGGACTGGAGAGCTGCACATTATGGTTTAGCGCTAGAGTGGAGATATAGAGTGGAGAGCTGGAGTGTAGAGCTGCACATATCTGTTTAGCGCTGGAGTGGAGAGCTGCACGTTTCAGTTTAGCGTTAGAGGGGAGAGCTCCACATTTCTGTTTAGCGCTATAGTGGAGAGCTGCACATTTCATTTTAGCTCTGCAGTGGAGAGCAGGAGTGGACAGCTGCACATTTAGCATTAGCGCTAGAGTGGAGAGCTGCTCATTTCATTTTAGAGCTGGCGGGGACAGCAGCACATTTCGGTTTAGCGCTGGAGTGGAGATCTGCACGTTTCGGTTTAGCCCTTGAATGGAGAGCAGCACATTTCAGTTTAGCGCGGGAGTGGAGAGCTTTACATTTTGGTTTAGCGCAAGAGTGGAGGGATGCACATTTCGGTTTAGCGCTAGAGTGGAGAGCTGCACATTTTGGCTTAGCGCTAGAGTGGAGTGCTGCACAATTCGGTTTAGAGCTAGAGTGGAGAGCTGGAGTGGAGAGCTGCACATTTCGGTTTAGCGCTGCAGTGGGGAGCTGCACATTTCGGTTTAACGCTTGAGTGGATAGCTGGAGTGGACAGCTGCGCGTTTCGGTATAGTGCTAGAGTGGAGAGCTGCACATTTCATTTTAGTGCTTGAGTGGAGAGCTTCACATTTCGGTTTTGCGCTGGAGTGGAGAGCTGCACATTTCGGTTTAGAGCTGGAGTGAAGAGCTGCACATTTCGGTTTAGCGCTGAAGTAGAGAGCGCTGGAGTGGAGAGCTGCACATTTCGGTTTAGCACTAGAGTGGAGTGCAGGAGTGGACAGCTGAACGTTTTGGTTTAGCGCTAGAATGGAGAGCTGCACATTTCATTTTAGCGCTTGAGTGGAGAGCCGCACATTTCGGTTTAGCGCTGGAGTGGAGAGCTGCACATTTCATTTTAGCGCTGGAGTGGAGAGCTGCACATTTCGGTTTAGCGCTGGAGTGGAGAGCTGCACATTTCGGTTTAGCGCTGGAGTGGAAAGCTGGACATTTCGATTTAGCGCTAGCGTATAGAGCTGCACAATTCGGTTTAGCGCTAGAGTGGAGAGCTGGAGTGGAGAGCTGGAGTGTAGAGCTGCACATATCGGTTTAGCGCTGGAGTGGAGAGCTGCACGTTTCAGTTTAGCGTTAGAGGGGAGAGCTCCACATTTCTGTTTAGCGCTATAGTGGAGAGCTGCACATTTCATTTTAGCTCTGCAGTGGAGTGCAGGAGTGGACAGCTGAACGTTTTGGTTTAGCGCTAGAGTGGAGAGCTGCACATTTCGATTTAGCGCTAGAGTGGAGAGCTGCACAATTCGGTTTAGCGCTAGAGTGGAGAGCTGGAGTGGAGAGCTGCACATTTTGGTTTAGCGCTAGAGTGGAGAGCTAGAGTGGAGAGCTGGAGTGGAGAGTTGCACATTTCGGTTTAGCGCTAGAGTGGTGTCCTGGGTTTACCAGGAGCCGTTTTGCTCCTTCTTAGCAGCTGGTGCAAGCTCTGTGTTTTGACTTCCAGCCTGGGCAGAGAGCTGATAATACCGATTGTTTTTAATTGCTGCTATGTAATGTTTATTCTGGCCAAGGACTCTGTGAGTCTCATGCTCTGCTGGAGCATGTTCGGGAGGAAGCAGAGACAGGACACCTGACCCAAACTAGCCAAAGAGGTATTCCATACGACAGCACGTCATGCCTGGAGAGGGAACTGGAAGTTACCCTGAAGGGGCAGGCTCTCTCTCTTCGGGGGGTCGAACTCGTTCGGCGGTGTTATAGTATTCTCTTGTTATTTTCTCTTATCAATATTATAATTGGTGCTAGTAGTGGTGATTTGTGTTCTACCTTAGTCACTGGGCTGTTCTTATCTCAACCCGTGGGAGTTACATTCTCCTGATTTTCCTCCCCATCCCTCCGGGAGTGGGGAGGGTCGGGGTGGGTGAGTGGACTACCTGTGTGGATTGGTTTAAACTACGACAAGTGGAGAGCTAGAGTGGTGAGCTGGAGTGGAGAGCTTCACATTTCGGTTTAGCGCTAGACTGGAGGGCTGGAGTGGAGAGCAGCGCATTTCGGTTTAGCGCTAGAGTGGAGAGCTGGAGTCTTGAGCTGCACAATTGGGTTTAGCGCAAGAGGGGAGAGCTGCACATTTCGGTTTAGCGCTTGATTGGAGAGCAGCACATTTGGGTTTTGCTCTAGAGTGGAGAGCTAGAGTGGAGAGCTGCACATTTTCATTTAGCGCTATAGGGGAGTGGTAGAGTGGACAGCAGGAGTGGAGAGCTGCACATTTCGGTTTAGCGCTATAGTGGAGATGGCAAACCATTTCTGATTATTATTCAGTTTAGCCAATAAGTCATACAAATTAGCTACCACTGGACGAATATACTCTGCTGTTTTGTTGATTGCCCTGAGATCTTGAACCAATCTGCACATTTGCCATCATACTCCTTTAGTGTCCAGATAGGAGTGTTATATTCCAAGTCACATTCAATTAATAATCTATATTTTAAAATTTATCAGTGATTGTTGATTCCCTTTGATCTTCTAATTTTAAGGGATATTGTTTTATTCTAATTGAGCAAGGCTCCCCCTCCTTTTTATTTACACTTTAAGAGGCAAAGCATTTTTTGCCTTACCTGGAATTTCAGATGCCCATACTCCCAGATATACCTGATTAAGTTTTTCTTCTATTTCAGGGATGTCCTCCTGTTTGCTTTCCTGCTGAATTAAAGATAAGCTCAAAACTGCAATTAATTGATTATTTTTAACTCTAAATTCCATTTTGCCTTCTTTAAATGTTGCTTCTCACCCTAATAAAGATTTTATAGAATTTGGCATGCATAAAAATTTATGCATTCCTATTTGTTTTCTCAATTTGTACTTTAAAGGTTTCAGAAAGAATGCTTCACTTTTTTTTTTTTTTTTCCTGGTGGCCAGTAGCTCCCACATCTGTAGCGAATTCTTTTCTCTCTGATTTAATACCAAATAACTTGCTCCTGTAATTGCTAAAATTCCACTTTATTTCCTCTAGGCCCTAGTTTTAATTTAACCAGTGGATCTGGTAGGGTAGATTCCCCAGGTCCCTGTCAGTCTAGTTGCAATTCAGTCACTGGATCCACCCCATGGCACTGCCCCCCCACCCAGGGCAGTCTCACTTCCAACGTCCAAACTCCCCACAGCACGCACACCGATCCGCTTCCACAGAAGAAGAGCCCATTCCCCACCTCTGCCCAGCATCCCTCCTCCCAGGCTCAAACACAGGAGCTGCTCGAGCTCCCCTCCTTTCCCCCTTGGTTTTCCCTTTTTTTTTTTTTTTTTTTTTTTATCTCACAGTTGCTCACCCTGCTCTGCAGGGGCTGCAGATGCCTGCCTCTGCAACAGCACTTCTGCTTTAACCCTTTCTTAACTCTGAATGTGAATCTGCCGCTTTTTGCCAGTGGCAGCAATCTCTTCCTCCTTATCAATATCAGATAGGACAGGTGCAGAGGCTGCTCCTCTCAGAGGTACCTGTGACACATAATTTTCCAACCTACCTTCCTGATTACTGTTTTTTTTACTTTAAACATCTTTTCCCAATATCACAGGCTGAACAACATCTCTCCATCTTAACTTTCAGTTTTTCCCTGTCCTTTTCCAAAGCGAAAATTAAGGGATCTGGCAGAGCTATATTAATTCTGCATTCAGTCTGTCACTCCACGTGGTTTCTTAAAGTGAAAAACATATCTGCATACATTACTTCATCCCATTTTCCTTGCCACCTCAAAACAACATTAATTGTAACAATATATTATAGTTCAGAGTTCCATTTTCAGGCCATTTCCCCTGATTTTCCAAAATATACAAAGGCCACCATCGGTTACAATATTTTACCAATGTTTTCTTATTTACCGAGCCCCCAGGAGACCCTCCAAGTTACTTCCAGTGTGCCAAAATGCACCCTAAAAGACTCTTTTTCAAGATCTCTTCACTCTGCTGACTTTCCATTATCAGTCTCACATTCACACACACACGGGATCCCACAGGCACACTGCACACAGTTACAACACTGGAGACAGAGACTAAAATTCTATCAAACAAATAACAGTTAATAACACAGTTATAGCATCCTGTCACCAATACCAAATCACACTACCAAAATCCTTAACGTAACAAGCCACAAAATAAATCAAATACCAACAAGATCCAAAACCATTTCCACAAGACACCCCCTGCGTCTTGTAGGACCCAAACCACAAGAAGCCCCCTGCTTCTTGTGGGTGTATACCAAACGGACGCTAGCAGCCGGGTATACGCCTTTACCTACGAGATTTCCTATCTCGATTTACGGAAGGCTTCCAAACCTTGCGTACGCTTACCAAACCAACCCAATTACCAATTTAGTCTTTATGCAAGATGCCCCCTGCACCTTACAGACTATACAAAAGAAAAGAATACCTTTTATGAAGATGGTCCTTGTCTGCCCCTGCAGTGATCCGAATGAGTCGAGGGGTCCCTCCGGGAAAAATTCCCGAGGGCCCTAGGGAGCCCTGCCCTCAGCGGGTCCTGCAGCCGAGCAGAGAGGGTCCCATCTGGGCCGCCAGATTGATTCGGAGAAAACTCCAGGAACAAACTTGCCAACAAAGCTTTCAAGCTGACAAGCAGGTATTCTTTATTGCGGCCCCGGGAGACACTGGGGATAGCTCCTCCTAACGTGTGTCTTCCCCTGTTGCTCCACAAGCCCTCCTTATATAGTCCCTGGGCATACATACATTACGTCATTTTCCAGAAAGTTCCCCGCATGTGTACAGAATTGTATTGGTGGTCTCTGAGGGTCGCTTACTTCTTCCAACAATCTTCATCACTTCTGGCAGCCTTTGGAGCACGCGCAGTAGATGCTCATACCAGTTTAATTGGTTCGTTAACACAGGAGACATAATAATCCTTCTATCCTCCTACTTATCAGTTAGTTTAACAGTAGCCCATCCTGGACACCTGCCATTCCCAGATACTCCTTATCCCTGTGTCCTGTTCTTCTAGCCTGTTTTTCTTAAAACTCTGTCAACTATAACAATTTATCTTGCACAAGAATGCTCAGTGTGTTCTCTAGCTGCACTCTATTTTTTTTTCAATGTACCATGCACTTTAATATTTTTCCATTGCTACTGTTACAAAGCCATCAAACTTAGCATTACTTAAAACTGATTCTAAAGGTTTTTATATTCCATTTTGTGATTTTCTGTCCCCCTTGTTTCAAGCTAGAGTGAAGAGCTGGAGTGGAGAGCTGCACATTTCGGTTTAGCGCTAGAGTGGAGAGCTGGAGGGGAGAGATGCACAATTGGGTTTAGCGCAAGAGGGGAGAGCTGCACATTTTGGTTTAGCGCTTGAGTGGAGAGCAGCACATTTGGGTTTAGCGCTAGAGTGGAGAGCTGCACATTTCATTTTAGCGCTGGAGTGGAGAGCTGCACATTTCGCTTTAGTGCTGGAGTGGAGAGCTGCACATTTGGGTTTAGCACTAGAGTGGAGAGCTAGAGTGGAGTGATGCACATTTTGGTTTAGCGCTATAGTGGAGAGCTAGAGTGGAGAGCTGGAGTGGAGAGCTGCACATTTTGGTTTAGCGCTATAGTGGAGAGCTAGAGTGGAGAGCTTCACATTTCGGTTTAGCACTAGAGTGGAGAGCTGCACATTTCATTTTAGCGCTGGAGTGGAGAGCTGCACATTTCGGTTTAGCGCTAGAGTGGAGAGCTGCACATTTCATTTTAGCGCTGGAGTGGAGAGCTGCACATTTCGCTTTAGTGCTGGAGTGGAGAGCTGCACATTTGGGTTTAGCACTAGAGTGGAGAGCTAGAGAGGAGTGATGCACATTTTGGTTTAGCACTATAGTGGAGAGCTAGAGTGGAGAGCTGGAGTGGAGAGCTGCACATTTTGGTTTAGCGCTATAGTGGAGAGCTAGAGTGGAGAGCTGGAGTGGAGAGCTGCACATCTCGGTTTAGCACTGGAGTGGAGAGCTGGAGTGGAGAGCTTCACATTTCGGTTTAGCGCTAGAGAGGAGAGCTGCACAATTCATTTTAGCACTGGAGTGGAGAGCTGCACATTTCGGTTTAATGCTTGAGTGGAGAGCTGCACATTTCGGTTAAGCGATAAAGTAGAGAGCTGGAGTGGAGAGCTGCACATTTGGGTTTAGCGTTATAGTGGAGAGGTAGAGTGGAGAGCTGGAGTGGAGAGCTGCACATTTCGGTTTAGCGTTATAGTGGAGAGCCAGAGTGGAGAGCTTGAGTGGAGAGCTTCACATTTTGGTTTAGCGCTAGAGTGGAGAGCTGCACAATTTTGTTTAGCGCTAGAGTGGAGAGCTGGAGTGCAGAGCTGCACATTTCGGTTTAACGCTAGAGTGGAGAGCTGGAGTTGACAGATGCGCATTTCAGTTTACTGCTCTAGTGGAGAGCTGGAGTGAAAAGCTGTACGTTTCGGATTAGCGCTAGAGTGGAGAGTTAGAGTGGAGAGCAGCACGTTTCGGTTTAGTGCTAGAGTGGAGAGCTGCACATTTCATTTTAGTGCTGGAGTGGAGAGCCGCACATTTCGGTTTAGCGCTGGGTGGAGAGCTTTACATTTCAGTTTAGCGCAAGAGTGGAGAGATGCACATTTCGGTTTAGCGCGAGAGTGGAGAGCTGCACATTTTGATTTAGCGCTAGAGTGGAGAGCTGCTCAAATCAGTTAGGCTCGAGAGCGGTGTGCTGGATTGGAGAGCTGCACATTTCGGTTTAGCGCTTGAGTGGAGAGCTGCACATTTCGGTTTAGCGCTAGAGTGGAGAGCTGCACATTTCATTTTAGCGCTGGAGTGGAGAGCTGCACATTTCGCTTTAGTGCTGGAGTGGAGAGCTGCACATTTGGGTTTAGCACTAGAGCGGAGAGCTGGAGTGGAGTGATGCACATTTTGGTTTAGCGCTATAGTGGAGAGCTAGAGTGGAGAGCTGGAGTGGAGAGCTGCACATTTTGGTTTAGCGCTATAGTGGAGAGCTAGAGTGGAGAGCTGGAGTGGAGAGCTGCACATCTCGGTTTAGCACTGGAGTGGAGAGCTGGAGTGGAGAGCTTCACATTTCGGTTTAGCGCTAGAGTGGAGAGCTGCACAATTCATTTTAGCGCTGGAGTGGAGAGCTGCACATTTCGGTTTAATGCTTGAGTGGAGAGCTGCACATTTCGGTTTAGCGATAAAGTAGAGAGCTGGAGTGGAGAGCTGCACATTTGGGTTTAGCGCTAGAGTGGAGAGGTAGAGTGGAGAGCTGGAGTGGAGAGCTGCACATTTCGGTTTAGCGTTATAGTGGAGAGCCAGAGTGGAGAGCTTGAGTGGAGAGCTTCACATTTTGGTTTAGCGCTAGAGTGGAGAGCTGCACAATTTTGTTTAGCGCTAGAGTGAAGAGCTGGAGTGGAGAGTTGCACATTTCGGTTTAGCGCTAGAGTGGAGAGCTGCACAATTTGGTTTAGCGCTAGAGTGGAGAGCTAGAGTGGAGAGCTGGAGTGGAGAGCTGCACATTTCGGTTGAGCGCTGGAGTTTAGAGCTGCACCTTTCAGTTTAGCGTTAGAGGGGAGAGCTGCACATTTCTGTTTAGCGCTATAGTGGAGAGCTGTACTTTTCATTTTAGCTCTGGAGTGGAGAGCTGGAGAGGACAGCTGCACGTTTCGGTTTAGCGCTAGAGTGGAGAGCTGCACATTTCATTTTAGTGCTGGAGTGGAGAGCAGCACATTTCGGTTTAGCGCTGGAGTGGAGGGCTGCACATTTCGGTTTAGCGCTGCAGTGGAGTGCTGCACATTTCGGTTTAGCGCTGGAGTAGAGAGCTGGAGTGGACAGCTGCAAGTTTCGGTTTAGCTCTGGAGGGGAGAGCTGCACATTTCGGCTTAGCGGTAGACGGGATAGCTGAACATTTCGGTTTAGCGCTGGAGTGGAGGGCTGCAAATTTCGGTTTAGCGCAATAGTGGAGAGATGCACTTTACAGTTTAGCGCTGGACAAGAGAGCTTTACATTTTCGTTTAGAGCTAGAGTGGAGAGTTGGAGTGGAGAGCTGCACATTTCTGTTTAGCGCTATAGTGGAGAACTAGAGTGGAGAGCTGGAATGGAGAGCTGCACATTTCGGATTAGCGCTAGAGTGGTGAGCTGGAGTGGAGAGCTGGAGTGGAGAGCTTCACATTTCGCTTTAGCGCTATAGTAGAGAGCTAAAGTGGAGAGCTGGAGTGGAAAGCAGCACATTTAAGTTTAGCGCTAGAGTGGAGAGCTAGAGTGGAGAGCTGCACATTTTGGTTTAGCGCTATAGTGGATAGGTAGAGTGGAGAGCTGGAGTGGAGAGCTCCACATTTCTGTTTAGCGCTATAGTGGAGAGCTAGAGAGGAGAGCTGGAGTGGAGAGATGCACATTTCGGTTTAGCACTAGAGTGGAGATCTGCACATTTCATTTTAGCGCTGGAGTGGAGAGCTGCACATTTCTGTTTAATGCTGGAGTGGAGAGCTGCCCATTTCGGCTTAGTGCTAAAGTAGAGAGCTGGAGTGGAGAGCTGCACATTTGGGTTTAGCGCGAGAGTGGAGAGCTAGAGCGAAGAGCTGGAGTGGAGAGTTGCACATTTTGGTTTAGCGCTATAGTGGAGAGCTAGAGTGGAGAGCTGGAGTGGAGTGCTGCACATTTCGGTTTAGCACTAGAGTGGAGAGCTGGAGTGGAGAGCTTCACATTTTGGTTTAGCGCTAGAGTGGAAAGCAGCACAAATTGGTTTAGCGCTAGAGCGAAGAGCTGGAGTGGAGAGTTGCACATTTTGGTTTAGCGCTAGAGTGGAGAGCTGCACATTTCATTTTAGCGCTGGAGTGGAGAGCTGCACATTTCGCTTTAGTGCTGGAGTGGAGAGCTGCACATTTGGGTTTAGCACTAGAGTGGAGAGCTAGAGTGGAGTGATGCACATTTTGGTTTAGCGCTATAGTGGATAGCTAGAGTGGAGAGCTGGAGTGGAGAGCTGCACATTTTGGTTTAGCGCTATAGTGGAGAGCTAGAGTGGAGAGCTTCACATTTCGGTTTAGCACTAGAGTGGAGAGCTGCACAATTCATTTTAGCGCTGGAGTGGAGAGCTGCACATTTCGGTTTAGCGCTAGAGTGGAGAGCTGCACATTTCATTTTAGCGCTGGAGTGGAGAGCTGCACATTTCGCTTTAGTGCTGGAGTGGAGAGCTGCACATTTGGGTTTAGCACTAGAGCGGAGAGCTAGAGTGGAGTGATGCACATTTTGGTTTAGCGCTAGAGTGGAGAGCTAGAGTGGAGAGCTGGAGTGGAGAGCTGCACATTTTGGTTTAGCGCTATAGTGGAGAGCTAGAGTGGAGAGCTGGAGTGGAGAGCTGCACATCTCGGTTTAGCACTGGAGTGGAGAGCTGGAGTGGAGAGCTTCACATTTCGGTTTAGCGCTAGAGTGGAGAGCTGCACAATTCATTTTAGCGCTGGAGTGGAGAGCTGCACATTTCGGTTTAATGCTTGAGTGGAGAGCTGCACATTTCGGTTTAGCGATAAAGTAGAGAGCTGGAGTGGAGAGCTGCACATTTGGGTTTAGCGCTAGAGTGGAGAGGTAGAGTGGAGAGCTGGAGTGGAGAGCTGCACATTTCGGTTTAGCGTTATAGTGGAGAGCCAGAGTGGAGAGCTTGAGTGGAGAGCTTCACATTTTGGTTTAGCGCTAGAGTGGAGAGCTGCACAATTTTGTTTAGCGCTAGAGTGAAGAGCTGGAGTGGAGAGTTGCACATTTCGGTTTAGCGCTAGAGTGGAGAGCTGCACAATTTGGTTTAGCGCTAGAGTGGAGAGCTAGAGTGGAGAGCTGGAGTGGAGAGCTGCACATTTCGGTTGAGCGCTGGAGTTTAGAGCTGCACCTTTCAGTTTAGCGTTAGAGGGGAGAGCTGCACATTTCTGTTTAGCGCTATAGTGGAGAGCTGTACTTTTCATTTTAGCTCTGGAGTGGAGAGCTGGAGAGGACAGCTGCACGTTTCGGTTTAGCGCTAGAGTGGAGAGCTGCACATTTCATTTTAGTGCTGGAGTGGAGAGCAGCACATTTCGGTTTAGCGCTGGAGTGGAGGGCTGCACATTTCGGTTTAGCGCTGCAGTGGAGTGCTGCTCATTTCGGTTTAGCGCTGGAGTAGAGAGCTGGAGTGGACAGCTGCAAGTTTCGGTTTAGCTCTGGAGGGGAGAGCTGCACATTTCGGCTTAGCGGTAGACGGGATAGCTGAACATTTCGGTTTAGCGCTGGAGTGGAGGGCTGCAAATTTCGGTTTAGCGCAATAGTGGAGAGATGCACTTTACAGTTTAGCGCTGGACTAGAGAGCTTTACATTTTCGTTTAGAGCTAGAGTGGAGAGTTGGAGTGGAGAGCTGCACATTTCTGTTTAGCGCTATAGTGGAGAACTAGAGTGGAGAGCTGGAATGGAGAGCTGCACATTTCGGATTAGCGCTAGAGTGGTGAGCTGGAGTGGAGAGCTGGAGTGGAGAGCTTCACATTTCGCTTTAGCGCTATAGTAGAGAGCTAAAGTGGAGAGCTGGAGTGGAAAGCAGCACATTTAAGTTTAGCGCTAGAGTGGAGAGCTAGAGTGGAGAGCTGCACATTTTGGTTTAGCGCTATAGTGGATAGGTAGAGTGGAGAGCTGGAGTGGAGAGCTCCACATTTCTGTTTAGCGCTATAGTGGAGAGCTAGAGAGGAGAGCTGGAGTGGAGAGATGCACATTTCGGTTTAGCACTAGAGTGGAGATCTGCACATTTCATTTTAGCGCTGGAGTGGAGAGCTGCACATTTCTGTTTAATGCTGGAGTGGAGAGCTGCCCATTTCGGCTTAGTGCTAAAGTAGAGAGCTGGAGTGGAGAGCTGCACATTTGGGTTTAGCGCGAGAGTGGAGAGCTAGAGCGAAGAGCTGGAGTGGAGAGTTGCACATTTTGGTTTAGCGCTATAGTGGAGAGCTAGAGTGGAGAGCTGGAGTGGAGTGCTGCACATTTCGGTTTAGCACTAGAGTGGAGAGCTGGAGTGGAGAGCTTCACATTTTGGTTTAGCGCTAGAGTGGAAAGCAGCACAAATTGGTTTAGCGCTAGAGCGAAGAGCTGGAGTGGAGAGTTGCACATTTTGGTTTAGCGCTAGAGTGGAGAGCTGCACATTTCATTTTAGCGCTGGAGTGGAGAGCTGCACATTTCGCTTTAGTGCTGGAGTGGAGAGCTGCACATTTGGGTTTAGCACTAGAGTGGAGAGCTAGAGTGGAGTGATGCACATTTTGGTTTAGCGCTATAGTGGAGAGCTAGAGTGGAGAGCTGGAGTGGAGAGCTGCACATTTTGGTTTAGCGCTATAGTGGAGAGCTAGAGTGGAGAGCTTCACATTTCGGTTTAGCACTAGAGTGGAGAGCTGCACAATTCATTTTAGCTCTGGAGGGGAGAGCTGCACATTTCGGTTTAGCGCTAGAGTGGAGAGCTGCACATTTCATTTTAGCGCTGGAGTGGAGAGCTGCACATTTCGCTTTAGTGCTGGAGTGGAGAGCTGCACATTTGGGTTTAGCACTAGAGCGGAGAGCTAGAGTGGAGTGATGCACATTTTGGTTTAGCGCTAGAGTGGAGAGCTAGAGTGGAGAGCTGGAGTGGAGAGCTGCACATTTTGGTTTAGCGCTATAGTGGAGAGCTAGAGTGGAGAGCTGGAGTGGAGAGCTGCACATCTCGGTTTAGCACTGGAGTGGAGAGCTGGAGTGGAGAGCTTCACATTTCGGTTTAGCGCTAGAGTGGAGAGCTGCACAATTCATTTTAGCGCTGGAGTGGAGAGCTGCACATTTCGGTTTAATGCTTGAGTGGAGAGCTGCACATTTCGGTTTAGCGATAAAGTAGAGAGCTGGAGTGGAGAGCTGCACATTTGGGTTTAGCGCTAGAGTGGAGAGGTAGAGTGGAGAGCTGGAGTGGAGAGCTGCACATTTCGGTTTAGCGTTATAGTGGAGAGCCAGAGTGGAGAGCTTGAGTGGAGAGCTTCACATTTTGGTTTAGCGCTAGAGTGGTGAGCTGGAGTGGAGAGCTGGAGTGGAGAGCTTCACATTTCGCTTTGGCGCTATAGTAGAGAGCTAAAGTGGAGAGCTGGAGTGGAAAGCAGCACATTTAAGTTTAGCGCTAGAGTGGAGAGCTAGAGTGGAGAGCTGCACATTTTGGTTTAGCGCTATAGTGGATAGGTAGAGTGGAGAGCTGGAGTGGAGAGCTCCACATTTCTGTTTAGCGCTATAGTGGAGAGCTAGAGTGGAGAGCTGGAGTGGAGAGATGCACATTTTGGTTTAGCACTAGAGTGGAGATCTGCACATTTCATTTTAGCGCTGGAGTGGAGAGCTGCACATTTCTGTTTAATGCTGGAGTGGAGAGCTGCCCATTTCGGCTTAGAGCTAAAGTAGAGAGCTGGAGTGGAGAGCTGCACATTTGGGTTTAGCGCGAGAGTGGAGAGCTAGAGTGGAGAGCTGTAGTGGAGAGCTCCCATTTCGGTTTAGCGCTATAGTGGAGAGCTAGAGTGGAGAGCTGGAGTGGAGTGCTGCACATTTCGGTTTAGCACTAGAGTGGAGAGCTGGAGTGGAGAGCTTCACATTTTGGTTTAGCGCTAGAGTGGAAAGCTGCACAAATTGGTTTAGCGCTAGAGCGAAGAGCTGGAGTGGAGAGTTGCACATTTTGGTTTAGCGCTAGAGTGGAGAGCTAGAGTGGAGAGCTGGAGTGGAGAGCTGCACATATCGGTTTAGCGCTGGAGTCGAGAGCTGCACCTTTCAGTTTAGCGTTAGAGGGGAGAGCTGCACATTTCTGTTTAGCGCTATAGTGGAGAGCTGTACATTTCGTTTTAGCTCTGGAGTGGAGAGCTGGAGAGGACAGCTGAACGTTTCGGTTTAGCGCTAGAGTGGAGAGCTGCACATTTCATTTTAGTGCTGGAGTGGAGAGCAGCACATTTCGGTTTAGCGCTAGAGGGGAGATCTGCACATTTCGGTTTAGCACTGGAGTGGAGTCCTGCACATTTCAGTTTAGCGCTGGAGTAGAGAGCTGGAGTGGACAGCTGCACATTCCGGTTTAGCGCTAGAGTTGAGAGCTGCACATTCCGGTTTAGTGCTGGAGTGGAGAGCTGCACATTTGAGTTTAGCGCTAAAGTAGAGAGCTGGAGTGGAAAGCTGCACATTTGGGTTTAGCGCTAGAGTCGAGTGCTAGAATGGAGAGCTGCCCATTTTGTTTGAGCGCTATAGTGGAGAGGTAGAGCGGAGAGCTGGAGTAGAGAGCTGCACATTTCGGTTTAGCACTAGAGTGGAGAGCTGGAGTCGACAGCTTCACATGTCGGTTTAGCGATAGAGTGGAGAGCTGCACATTTCATTTTAGCGCTGGAGAGGAGGGCCGCGCATTTCGGTTTAATGCTGGAGAGATGAGCTGCACATTTCATTTTAGTGCTGGAGTGGAGAGCAGCACATTTCGGTTTTGCGCTGGAGTGGAGAGCTGTACATTTCGGTTTAGCGCTGGAGTGGATTGCTGCACATTTCGGTTTAATGCTGGAGTGGAGAGCTGCACATTTCGGTTTAGTGCTAAAGTAGAGAGCTGGAGTGGACAGCTGCATGTTTTGGTTTAGCGCTGGAGTGGAGAGCTGCACATTTCCTTTTAGCGCTGGAGTGGATAGCTGCACATTTCGGTTTAGTGCTGGAGTGGAGAGCTGCGCATTTCGGTTTAGCGCTGGAGTGGAGAGCTTTACATTTCGGTTTAGCGCAAGAGTGGAGAGATGCGCATTTCGGTTTAGCGCTGGCGTGGAGATCTGCACATTTTGGTTTAGCGCTAGAGTGGAGAGCTGGAGTGGAGAGCTGCACATTTCGGTTTAGTGCTATGGTGGAGAACTTGAGTGGAGAGCTGGAATGGAGAGCTGCACATTTCGGTTTAGCGCTAGGGTGGAGGGCTGGAGTGGAGAGCTGCACATTTCGGTTTAGCGCTGGAGTGGAGAGCTTTACATTTTGGTTTAGCGCTAGAGTGGAGAGCTGCACATTTTGGTTTAGCGCTAGAGTGGAGAGCTGCACAATTCAGTTTAGAGCTACAGTGGAGAGCTGGAGCGGAGAGCTGGAGTGGAGAGCTGCACATTTCGGTTTAGCGCTAGAGTTGAGAGCTAGAGTGGTGAGCTGGAGTGGAGAGCTTCACATTTCGGTTTAGCGCTAGAGTGGAGGGCTGGAGTGGAGAGCTGCGAATTTCGCTTTAGCGCTAGAGTGGAGAGCTGGAATGTTGAGCTGCACAATTGGGTTTAGCGCAAGAGTGGAGAGCAGCACATTTGGGTTTAGCGCTAGAGTCGAGAGCTAGTGTGGAGAGCTGCACATATTGGTTTAGCGCTATAGTGGAGAGGTAGAGTGGAGAGCAGGTGTGGAGAGCTACACATTTCGGTTTAGCGCTATACTGGAGAGCTAGCGTGGAGAGCTGGAGTGGAGAGCTGCACATTTCGTTTTAGCGCTAGAGTGCAGAGCTGCACATTTCATTTTAGCGCTGGAGTTGAGAGCTGCACATTTCGGTTTAGTGCTGGAGTGGAGAGCTGCACATTTCAGTTTAGCGCTAAAGTAGAGAGCTGGAGTGGAAAGCTGCATATTTGGGTTTAGCGCTAGAGTCGAGTGCTAGAGTGGAGAGCTGCACATTTTGTTTGAGCGCTATAGTGGAGAGGCAGAGCGGAGAGCTGGAGTGGAGAGCTGCCCATTTTGTTTGAGCGCTATAGTGGAGAGCAAGAGTGGAGAGCTGGAGTGGAGAGCTGCACATTTCGGTTTGTCACTAGAGTGGAGAGCTGGAGTGGAGAGCATCACATTTCGGTTTAGCGCTAGATTGGAGAGCTGCACAATTCATTTTAGCGCTGGAGTGGAGGGCTGCACATCTCGGTTTAATGCTGGAGAGAAGAGCTGCACATTTCATTTTAGTGCTGGTGTGGAGAGCTGCACATTTCGGTTTTGCGCTGGAGTGGAGAGCTGTACATTTCAGTTTAGCTCTGGAGTGGATTGCTGCACATTTCGGTTTAATGCTGGAGTGGAGAGCTGCACATTTCGGTTTAGTGCTAAAGTAGAGAGCTGGAGTGGACGGCTGCATGTTTTGGTTTAGCGCTAGAGTGGAGAGCTGCAGATTTCATTTTAGTGCTGGAGTGGAGAGCAGCACATTTCGGTTTAGCGCTGGAGTGGAGTGCTGCACATTTCGGTTTAGCACTTGAGTAGAGAGCTGGAGTGGAGAGCTGCACATTTGGGTTTAGCGCTAGAGTGGAGAGCTGGAGTGGACAGCTGCACGTCTCGGTTTAGCGCTAGAGTGGAGAGCTGCACATTTCCTTTTAGCGATGGAGTGGAGATCTGCACATTTTGGTTTAGCGCTAGAGTGGAGAGCTGGAGTGGAGAGCTGCATATTTCTGTTTAGTGCTATGGTGGAGAACTAGAGTGGAGAGCTGGAATGGAGAGCTGCACATTTCGGTTTAGTGCTAGAGTAGAGTGCTGCACTTTTTGGTTTAGTGCTAGAGTGGAGTGCTGCACATTTTTGTCTAGTGCTAGAGCACTGAGCTGGAGTCAAGGGCTAGAGTAGACATAGCGTGGAGAGCTGAGTGTTTTGGTTTGGCACTTGAGTGGAGAGCTAAGGTGGAGAGCTGGAGTGGAGAGCTAGAGTGGAGAGCTGAGCATTTCGGTTAAGAGCTAGAGTGGAGAGCTAGGGCAGTGAGCTAGAGTGGAGAGCTAGAATATACAGCGAAAGTGAAGAGCTGCGTATTTCGGTTTAGCGCTAGATTGGACAGCTAGAGTGGAGAGCTAGAGTCTTTAGTTTTAGTGCTAGAGTGTAGGGCGATAGTGGAGTCCTGCGAGTTTCTTTTAGCGCGAGAGTGGAGAAAGAGGGAGTGAAGAGCTGGAGTGGAGAGCTGCACGTTTCTGTTTAGAGTTAGAGAGTGAGACTGGAGAGCTTAAATGTAGAGCTGGAGTGGAGAGCTGGACGTTTCGGTTTAGTGTTAGAGTGGAGAGCTGGAATGAAGAGCTAGAGTGGAGAGCTGTGTTTTTCGATTTAGCGCTACGGTAGAGAACGAGACTGGAGAGCTGGAATGGAGAGCTAGAATGGAGAGCTGGAGTGGAGACCTGGTCTTTTCGGTTTAGCGCTAGAGTGGAGAGTTAGATTGGAGAGCTGTGTGTTTCTTTTTACCTCGAGAGTGGAGAGCTACAGTGAAGAGCTAGAGTGGAGAGAGAGTGGAGAGCTGCGCATTTCAGTTTAGCCCTAGAGTGGAGAGCTAGAGTGCAGAGATAGAGTGGAGTGCTAGAGTTGAGATCTTGAATGGAAACCTAGAGTGGAGAGCTGCACATTTTGGTTTAGGACTAGAGCGCAGCGCTGGAGTCGAGGGCTTGAGTAGAGAGCTAGAGCAGAGAGAGTGGAGAGCTGCCCGTTTCGGTTTAGTGCGAGAGTAGAGAGAGTGAGTGGATAGCGAGTGTGGAGAGCTGTGCATTTCTGTTTAGGAAGAGAGTGATGAGCTGGAGATCTGCGCGTTTCTTTTTAGCCCTAGAGTGGAGAGCTAGAGTGGAGAGGTGCGCGTTTCGGGTTAGCGCTTGAGTGGAGGATGAGAGTGGAGAGCTGCGTGTTTTATTTTAGCGCTGGAGTCTAGAGCTAGAGTGGAGAGCTGGAGTGGAGAGCTGAACGTTTCGGTTTATTGCTAGAGTGGAGAGCTAGTGTGGTGAGCTGGAATGAAGACCTAGAGTGGAGAGCTGCGTGTTTCGATTTAGCGCTAGAGTGGAGGGTGAGAGTGGAGAGGTGCGCATTTTGTTTTAGCGCTAGAGGTGAGAGTGGACAGCTGCAAGTTTCGGTTTAGCTCTGGAGGGGAGAGCTGCACATTTCGGTTTAGCGCTAGACGGGATAGCTGAACATTTCGGTTTAGCGCTGGAGTGGAGGGCTGCAAATTTCGGTTTAGCGCAATAGTGGAGAGATGCACTTTACAGTTTAGCGCTGGACTAGAGAGCTTTACATTTTCGTTTAGAGCTAGAGTGGAGAGTTGGAGTGGAGAGCTGCACATTTCTGTTTAGCGCTATAGTGGAGAACTAGAGTGGAGAGCTGGAATGGAGAGCTGCACATTTCGGTTTAGCGCTAGAGTGGTGAGCTGGAGTGGAGAGCTGGAGTGGAGAGCTTCACATTTCGCTTTAGCGCTATAGTAGAGAGCTAAAGTGGAGAGCTGGAGTGGAAAGCAGCACATTTAAGTTTAGCGCTAGAGTGGAGAGCTAGAGTGGAGAGCTGCACATTTTGGTTTAGCGCTATAGTGGATAGGTAGAGTGGAGAGCTGGAGTGGAGAGCTCCACATTTCTGTTTAGCGCTATAGTGGAGAGCTAGAGTGGAGAGCTGGAGTGGAGAGATGCACATTTTGGTTTAGCACTAGAGTGGAGATCTGCACATTTCATTTTAGCGCTGGAGTGGAGAGCTGCACATTTCTGTTTAATGCTGGAGTGGAGAGCTGCCCATTTCGGCTTAGAGCTAAAGTAGAGAGCTGGAGTGGAGAGCTGCACATTTGGGTTTAGCGCGAGAGTGGAGAGCTAGAGTGGAGAGCTGTAGTGGAGAGCTCCCATTTCGGTTTAGCGCTATAGTGGAGAGCTAGAGTGGAGAGCTGGAGTGGAGTGCTGCACATTTCGGTTTAGCACTAGAGTGGAGAGCTGGAGTGGAGAGCTTCACATTTTGGTTTAGCGCTAGAGTGGAAAGCTGCACAAATTGGTTTAGCGCTAGAGCGAAGAGCTGGAGTGGAGAGTTGCACATTTTGGTTTAGCGCTAGAGTGGAGAGCTAGAGTGGAGAGCTGGAGTGGAGAGCTGCACATATCGGTTTAGCGCTGGAGTCGAGAGCTGCACCTTTCAGTTTAGCGTTAGAGGGGAGAGCTGCACATTTCTGTTTAGCGCTATAGTGGAGAGCTGTACATTTCGTTTTAGCTCTGGAGTGGAGAGCTGGAGAGGACAGCTGAACGTTTCGGTTTAGCGCTAGAGTGGAGAGCTGCACATTTCATTTTAGTGCTGGAGTGGAGAGCAGCACATTTCGGTTTAGCGCTAGAGGGGAGATCTGCACATTTCGGTTTAGCACTGGAGTGGAGTCCTGCACATTTCGGTTTAGCGCTGGAGTAGAGAGCTGGAGTGGACAGCTGCACATTCCGGTTTAGCGCTAGAGTGGAGAGCCGCACATTTCCATTTAGCGCTGGAGTTGAGAGCTGCACATTTCGGTTTAGTGCTGGATTGGAGAGCTTTACATTTTGGCTTAGCGCAAGAGTGGAGTGATGCACATTTCGGTTTAGCGCTAGAGTGGAGTGCTGCACATTTCTGTTTAGCGCTAGACTGGAGAGCTGTACAATTCGGTTTAGAGCTAGAGTGGAGATCTGGAGTGGAGAGCTGCACATTTCAATTTAGCGCTTGAGTGGAGAGCTGGAGTGGACGGCTGCGCGTTTTAGTGCTAGAATGGAGTGCTGCACATTTTATTTTTGCGCTAGAGTTGAGAGCTGCACATTCCGGTTTAGTGCTGGAGTGGAGAGCTGCACATTTGAGTTTAGCGCTAAAGTAGAGAGCTGGAGTGGAAAGCTGCACATTTGGGTTTAGCGCTAGAGTCGAGTGCTAGAATGGAGAGCTGCCCATTTTGTTTGAGCGCTATAGTGGAGAGGTATAGCGGAGAGCTGGAGTAGAGAGCTGCACATTTCGGTTTAGCACTAGAGTGGAGAGCTGGAGTCGACAGCTTCACATGTCGGTTTAGCGCTAGAGTGGAGAGCTGCACATTTCATTTTAGCGCTGGAGTGGAGGGCTGCGCATTTCGGTTTAATGCTGGAGAGAAGAGCTGCACATTTCATTTTAGTGCTGGAGTGGAGAGCAGCACATTTCGGTTTTGCGCTGGAGTGGAGAGCTGTACATTTCGGTTTAGCGCTGGAGTGGATTGCTGCACATTTCGGTTTAATGCTGGAGTGGAGAGCTGCACATTTCGGTTTAGTGCTAAAGTAGAGAGCAGGAGTGGACAGCTGCATGTTTTGGTTTAGCGCTGGAGTGGAGAGCTGCACATTTCATTTTAGTGCTGGAGTGGAGAGCAGCACATTTCAGTTTTGCGCTGGAGTGGAGAGCTGCACATTTCGGTTTAGCGCTGGAGTGGAGTGCTGCACATTTCGTTTAGCGCTGGAGTAGAGAGCTGGAGTGGAGAGCTGCACATTTCGGTTTAGCGCTAGAGTGGAGAGCTGGAGTCTTGAGCTGCAAATATCTGGTTAGCGCTAGAGTGGAGAGCTGCACATTTCATTTTAGCGCTGGAGCCGAGAGCTGCACATTTCCTTTTAGCGCTGGAGTGGAGAGCTGCACATTTCGGTTTAGTGCAGGAGTGGAGAGCTGCGCATTTCGGTTTAGCGCTGGAGTGGAGAGCTTTACATTTCGGTTTAGCGCAAGAGTGGAGAGATGCACATTTCGGTTTAGCGCTGGAGTGGAGATCTGCACATTTCTGTTTAGTGCTCTGGTGGAGAACTAGAGTGGAGAGCTGGAATGGAGAGCTTCACATTTCGGTTTAGCGCTAGGGTGGAGGGCTGGAGTGGAGAGCTGCACATTTCGGTTTAGCGCTGGAGTGAAGAGCTTTACATTTTGGTTTAGCGCTAGAGTGGAGAGCTGCACATTTTGGTTTAGCGCTAGAGTGGAGAGCAGCACAATTCAGTTTAGAGGTAGAGTGGAGAGCTGGAGCGGAGAGCTGGAGTGGAGAGCTGCACATTTCGGTTTAGCACTAGAGTGGAGAGCTAGAGTGGAGGTCTAGAGTGGAGAGCTGCGAAATTCGCTTTAGCGCTAGAGTGGAGAGTTGGAACGTTGAGCTGAACAATTGGGTTTAGCGCAAGAGTGGAGAGCAGCACATTTGGGTTTAGCGCTAGAGTCGAGAGCTAGTGTGGAGAGCTGCACATATTGGTTTAGCGCTATAGTGGAGGGGTCGAGTGGAGAGCAGGTTTGGAGAGCTGCACATTTCAGTTTAGTGCTGGAGTGGAGAGCTGCACATTTCAGTTTAGCGCTAAAGTAGAGAGCTGGAGTGGAAAGCTGCACATTTGGGATTAGCGCTAGAGTCGACTGCTAGAGTGGAGAGCTGCACATTTTGTTTGAGCGCTATAGTGGAGAGGTAGAGCGGAGAGCTGGAGTGGAGAGCTGCACATTTCGGTTTAGCACTAGAGTGGAGAGCTGGAGTGGAGAGCTTCACATTTCGGTTTAGCACTAGAGTGGAGAGCTGGAGTGGAGAGCTTCATATTTCGGTTTAGCACTAGAGTGGAGAGCTGGAGTGGAGAGCTGCACATTTCAGTTTAGCGCTAGAGTGGAGAGCTAGAGTGGAGAGCTGGAGTGGAGAGCTGCACATTTCGGTTTAGCACTAGAGTGGAGAGCTGGAGTGGAGAGCTTCACATTTCGGTTTAGCGCTAGAGTGGAGAGCTGCACATTTCATTTTAGCGCTGGAGTGGAGAGCAGCACTTTTCGGTTTTGCGCTGGATTGGAGAGATGTACATTTCGGTTTAGCGCTGGAGTGGATTGCTGCACATTTCGGTTTAAAGCTGGAGTGGAGAGCTGCACATTTCGGTTTAGCGCTAGAGTGGAGAGCTGCACATTTCATTTTAGTGCTGGAGTGGAGAGCAGCACATTTCGGTTTTGCGCTGGAGTGGAGAGCTGCACATTTCGGTTTAGCGCTGGAGTGGAGTGCTGCACATTTCGGTTTAGCGCTGGAGTAGAGAGCTGGAGTGGAGAGCTGCACATTTCGGTTTAGCGCTAGACTGGAGAGCTGGAGTGGACAGCTGCACGTCTCGGTTTAGCGCTAGAGTGGAGAGCTGCACATTTCCTTTTAGCGCTGGAGTGGAGAGCTGCACATTTCGGTTTAGTGCTGGAGTCAGAGCTGCGCATTTCGGTTTAGCTCTGGAGTGGAGAGCTTTACATTTCTGTTTAGCGCAAGAGTGGAGAGATGCACATTTCGGTTTAGCGCTGGAGTGGAGATCTGCACATTTTGGTTTAGCGCTAGAGTGGAGAGCTGGAGTGGAGAGCTGCACATTTCTGTTTAGTGCTATGGTGAAGAACTAGAGTGGAGAGCTGGAATGGAGAGCTGCACATTTCTGTTTAGTGCTCGGGTGGAGGGCTGGAGTGGAGAGCTGCACATTTCGGTTTAGCGCTGGAGTGGAGAGCAGCACATTACGGTTTAGCGCTGCAGTGGAGTGCTGCACATTTCGGTTAAGCGCTGGAGTAGAGACCTCGAGTGGAGAGCTGCACATTTCAGTTTAGCGCTAGAGTGGAGAGCTGCACATTTCATTTTAGTGCTGGAGTGGAGAGCAGCACATTTCGGTTTTGCGCTGGAGTGGAGAGCTGCACATTTCGGTTTAGGGCTGGAGTGGAGTGCTTCACATTTCAGTTTAGCTCTGGAGTAGAGAGCTGGAGTGGAGAGCTGCACATTTCCTTTTAGCGCTAGAGTGGAGAGCTGGAGTGGACAGCTGCACGTTTCGGTTTAGCGCTAGAGTGGAGAGCTGCTCATTTCCTTTTAGCGCTGGAGTGGATAGCTGCACATTTCGGTTTAGTGCTGGAGTGGAGAGCTGCGCATTTCGGTTTAGCGCTGGAGTGGAGAGCTTTACATTTCGGTTTAGCGCAAGAGTGGAGAGATGCACATTTCGGTTTAGCGCTGGAGTGGAGATCTGCACATTTTGGTTTAGCGCTAGAGTGGAGAGCTGGAGTGGAGAGCTGCACATTTCTGTTTAGTGCTATGGTGGAGAACTTGAGTGGAGAGCTGGAATGGAGAGCTGCACATTTCGGTTTAGCGCTAGGGTGGAGGGCTGGAGTGGAGAGCTGCACATTTCGGTTTAGCGCTGGAGTGGAGAGCTTTACATTTTGGTTTAGCGCTAGAGTGGAGAGCTGCACATTTTGGTTTAGCGCTAGAGTGGAGAGCTGCACAATTCAGTTTAGAGCTAGAGTGGAGAGCTGGAGCGGAGAGCTGGAGTGGAGAGCTGCACATTTCGGTTTAGCGCTAGAGTTGAGAGCTAGAGTGGTGAGCTGGAGTGGAGAGCTTAACATTTCGGTTTAGCGCTAGAGTGGAGGGCTGGAGTGGAGAGCTGCGAATTTCGCTTTAGCGCTAGAGTGGAGAGCTGGAATGTTGAGCTGCACAATTGGGTTTAGCGCAAGAGTGGAGAGCAGCACATTTGGGTTTAGCGCTAGAGTCGAGAGCTAGTGTGGAGAGCTGCACATATTGGTTTAGCGCTATAGTGGAGAGGTAGAGTGGAGAGCAGGTGTGGAGAGCTACACATTTCGGTTTAGCGCTATACTGGAGAGCTAGAGTGGAGAGCTGGAGTGGAGAGCTGCACATTTCGTTTTAGCGCTAGAGTGCAGAGCTGCACATTTCATTTTAGCGCTGGAGTTGAGAGCTGCACATTTCGGTTTAGCACTAGAGCGGAGAGCTAGAGTGGAGTGATGCACATTTTGGTTTAGCGCTAGAGTGGAGAGCTAGAGTAGAGAGCTGGAGTGGTGAGCTGCACATTTTGGTTTAGCGCTATAGTGGAGAGCTAGAGTGGAGAGCTGGAGTGGAGAGCTGCACATCTCGGTTTAGCACTGGAGTGGAGAGCTGGAGTGGAGAGCTTCACATTTCGGTTTAGCGCTAGATTAGAGAGCTGCACAATTCATTTTAGCGCTGGAGTGGAGAGCTGCACATTTCGGTTTAATGCTTGAGTGGAGAGCTGCACATTTCGGTTTAGCGATAAAGTAGAGAGCTGGAGTGGAGAGCTGCACATTTGGGTTTAGCGCTAGAGTGGAGAGGTAGAGTGGAGAGCTGGAGTGGAGAGCTGCACATTTCGGTTTAGCGTTATAGTGGAGAGCCAGAGTGGAGAGTTTGAGTGGAGAGCTTCACATTTTGGTTTAGCGCTAGAGTGGAGAGCTGCACAATTTTGTTTAGCGCTAGAGTGAAGAGCTGGAGTGGAGAGTTGCACATTTCGGTTTAGCGCTAGAGTGGAGAGCTGCACAATTTGGTTTAGCGCTAGAGTGGAGAGCTAGAGTGGAGAGCTGGAGTGGAGAGCTGCACATTTCGGTTGAGCGCTGGAGTTTAGAGCTGCACCTTTCAGTTTAGCGTTACAGGGGAGAGCTGCACATTTCTGTTTAGCGCTATAGTGGAGAGCTGTACTTTTCATTTTAGCGCTGGAGTGGAGAGCTGGAGAGGACAGCTGCACGTTTCGGTTTAGCGCTAGAGTGGAGAGCTGCATATTTCATTTTAGTGCTGGAGTGGAGAGCAGCACATTTCGGTTTAGCGCTGGAATGGAGAGTTGCACATTTCGGTTTAGCGCTAGAGTGGTGAGCTGGAGTGGAGAGCTGGAGTGGAGAGCTTCACATTTCGCTTTAGCGCTATAGTAGAGAGCTAAAGTGGAGAGCTGGAGTGGAAAGCAGCACATTTAAGTTTAGCGCTAGAGTGGAGAGCTAGAGTGGAGAGCTGCACATTTTGGTTTAGCGCTATAGTGGATAGGTAGAGTGGAGAGCTGGAGTGGAGAGCTCCACATTTCTGTTTAGCGCTATAGTGGAGAGCTAGAGTGGAGAGCTGGAGTGGAGAGATGCACATTTCGGTTTAGCACTAGAGTGGAGATCTGCACATTTCATTTTATCGCTGGAGTGGAGAGCTGCACATTTCTGTTTAATGCTGGAGTGGAGAGCTGCCCATTTCGGCTTAGAGCTAAAGTAGAGAGCTGGAGTGGAGAGCTGCACATTTGGGTTTAGCGCTATAGTGGAGAGCTAGAGTGGAGAGCTGGAGTGGAGTGCTGCACATTTCGGTTTAGCACTAGAGTGGAGAGCTGGAGTGGAGAGCTTCACATTTTGGTTTAGCGCTAGAGTGGAAAGCTGCACAAATTGGTTTAGCGCTAGAGCGAAGAGCTGGAGTGGAGAGTTGCACATTTTGGTTTAGCGCTAGAGTGGAGAGCTAGAGTGGAGAGCTGGAGTGGAGAGCTGCACATATCGGTTTAGCGCTGGAGTCGAGAGCTGCACCTTTCAGTTTAGCGTTAGAGGGGAGAGCTGCACATTTCTGTTTAGCGCTATAGTGGAGAGCTGTACATTTCGTTTTAGCTCTGGAGTGGAGAGCTGGAGAGGACAGCTGAACGTTTCGGTTTAGCGCTAGAGTGGAGAGCTGCACATTTCATTTTAGTGCTGGAGTGGAGAGCAGCACATTTCGGTTTAGCGCTAGAGGGGAGATCTGCACATTTCGGTTTAGCACTGGAGTGGAGTCCTGCACATTTCGGTTTAGCGCTGGAGTAGAGAGCTGGAGTGGACAGCTGCACATTCCGGTTTAGCGCTAGAGTGGAGAGCTGCACATTTCCATTTAGCGCTGGAGTGGAGAGCTGCACATTTCGGTTTAGTGCTGGATTGGAGAGCTTTACATTTTGGCTTAGCGCAAGAGTGGAGTGATGCACATTTCGGTTTAGCGCTAGAGTGGAGTGCTGCACATTTCTGTTTAGCGCTAGACTGGAGAGCTGTACAATTCGGTTTAGAGCTAGAGTGGAGATCTGGAGTGGAGAGCTGCACATTTCAGTTTAGCGCTTGAATGGAGAGCTGCACATTTCAATTTAGCGCTTGAGTGGAGAGCTGGAGTGGACGGCTGCGCGTTTTAGTGCTAGAATGGAGTGCTGCACATTTTATTTTTGCGCTAGAGTTGAGAGCTGCACATTCCGGTTTAGTGCTGGAGTGGAGAGCTGCACATTTGAGTTTAGCGCTAAAGTAGAGAGCTGGAGTGGAAAGCTGCACATTTGGGTTTAGCGCTAGAGTCGAGTGCTAGAATGGAGAGCTGCCCATTTTGTTTGAGCGCTATAGTGGAGAGGTAGAGCGGAGAGCTGGAGTAGAGAGCTGCACATTTCGGTTTAGCACTAGAGTGGAGAGCTGGAGTCGACAGCTTCACATGTCGGTTTAGCGATAGAGTGGAGAGCTGCACATTTCATTTTAGCGCTGGAGAGGAGGGCCGCGCATTTCGGTTTAATGCTGGAGAGATGAGCTGCACATTTCATTTTAGTGCTGGAGTGGAGAGCAGCACATTTCGGTTTTGCGCTGGAGTGGAGAGCTGTACATTTCGGTTTAGCGCTGGAGTGGATTGCTGCACATTTCGGTTTAATGCTGGAGTGGAGAGCTGCACATTTCGGTTTAGTGCTAAAGTAGAGAGCTGGAGTGGACAGCTGCATGTTTTGGTTTAGCGCTGGAGTGGAGAGCTGCACATTTCCTTTTAGCGCTGGAGTGGATAGCTGCACATTTCGGTTTAGTGCTGGAGTGGAGAGCTGCGCATTTCGGTTTAGCGCTGGAGTGGAGAGCTTTACATTTCGGTTTAGCGCAAGAGTGGAGAGATGCGCATTTCGGTTTAGCGCTGGCGTGGAGATCTGCACATTTTGGTTTAGTGCTAGAGTGGAGAGCTGGAGTGGAGAGCTGCACATTTCGGTTTAGTGCTATGGTGGAGAACTTGAGTGGAGAGCTGGAATGGAGAGCTGCACATTTCGGTTTAGCGCTAGGGTGGAGGGCTGGAGTGGAGAGCTGCACATTTCGGTTTAGCGCTGGAGTGGAGAGCTTTACATTTTGGTTTAGCGCTAGAGTGGAGAGCTGCACATTTTGGTTTAGCGCTAGAGTGGAGAGCTGCACAATTCAGTTTAGAGCTAGAGTGGAGAGCTGGAGCGGAGAGCTGGAGTGGAGAGCTGCACATTTCGGTTTAGCGCTAGAGTTGAGAGCTAGAGTGGTGAGCTGGAGTGGAGAGCTTCACATTTCGGTTTAGCGCTAGAGTGGAGGGCTGGAGTGGAGAGCTGCGAATTTCGCTTTAGCGCTAGAGTGGAGAGCTGGAATGTTGAGCTGCACAATTGGGTTTAGCGCAAGAGTGGAGAGCAGCACATTTGGGTTTAGCGCTAGAGTCGAGAGCTAGTGTGGAGAGCTGCACATATTGGTTTAGCGCTATAGTGGAGAGGTAGAGTGGAGAGCAGGTGTGGAGAGCTACACATTTCGGTTTAGCGCTATACTGGAGAGCTAGAGTGGAGAGCTGGAGTGGAGAGCTGCACATTTCGTTTTAGCGCTAGAGTGCAGAGCTGCACATTTCATTTTAGCGCTGGAGTTGAGAGCTGCACATTTCGGTTTAGTGCTGGAGTGGAGAGCTGCACATTTCAGTTTAGCGCTAAAGTAGAGAGCTGGAGTGGAAAGCTGCATATTTGGGTTTAGCGCTAGAGTCGAGTGCTAGAGTGGAGAGCTGCACATTTTGTTTGAGCGCTATAGTGGAGAGGCAGAGCGGAGAGCTGGAGTGGAGAGCTGCCCATTTTGTTTGAGCGCTATAGTGGAGAGCAAGAGTGGAGAGCTGGAGTGGAGAGCTGCACATTTCGGTTTGTCACTAGAGTGGAGAGCTGGAGTGGAGAGCATCACATTTCGGTTTAGCGCTAGATTGGAGAGCTGCACAATTCATTTTAGCGCTGGAGTGGAGGGATGCACATCTCGGTTTAATGCTGGAGAGAAGAGCTGCACATTTCATTTTAGTGCTGGTGTGGAGAGCTGCACATTTCGGTTTTGCGCTGGAGTGGAGAGCTGTACATTTCAGTTTAGCTCTGGAGTGGATTGCTGCACATTTCGGTTTAATGCTGGAGTGGAGAGCTGCACATTTCGGTTTAGTGCTAAAGTAGAGAGCTGGAGTGGACGGCTGCATGTTTTGGTTTAGCGCTAGAGTGGAGAGCTGCAGATTTCATTTTAGTGCTGGAGTGGAGAGCAGCACATTTCGGTTTAGCGCTGGAGTGGAGTGCTGCACATTTCGGTTTAGCACTTGAGTAGAGAGCTGGAGTGGAGAGCTGCACATTTGGGTTTAGCGCTAGAGTGGAGAGCTGGAGTGGACAGCTGCACGTCTCGGTTTAGCGCTAGAGTGGAGAGCTGCACATTTCCTTTTAGCGATGGAGTGGAGATCTGCACATTTTGGTTTAGCGCTAGAGTGGAGAGCTGGAGTGGAGAGCTGCATATTTCTGTTTAGTGCTATGGTGGAGAACTAGAGTGGAGAGCTGGAATGGAGAGCTGCACATTTCGGTTTAGTGCTAGAGTAGAGTGCTGCACTTTTTGGTTTAGTGCTAGAGTGGAGTGCTGCACATTTTTGTCTAGTGCTAGAGCACTGAGCTGGAGTCAAGGGCTAGAGTAGACATAGCGTGGAGAGCTGAGTGTTTTGGTTTGGCACTTGAGTGGAGAGCTAAGGTGGAGAGCTGGAGTGGAGAGCTAGAGTGGAGAGCTGAGCATTTCGGTTAAGAGCTAGAGTGGAGAGCTAGGGCAGTGAGCTAGAGTGGAGAGCTAGAATATACAGCGAAAGTGAAGAGCTGCGTATTTCGGTTTAGCGCTAGATTGGACAGCTAGAGTGGAGAGCTAGAGTCTTTAGTTTTAGTGCTAGAGTGTAGGGCGATAGTGGAGTCCTGCGAGTTTCTTTTAGCGCGAGAGTGGAGAAAGAGGGAGTGAAGAGCTGGAGTGGAGAGCTGCACGTTTCTGTTTAGAGTTAGAGAGTGAGACTGGAGAGCTTAAATGTAGAGCTGGAGTGGAGAGCTGGACGTTTCGGTTTAGTGTTAGAGTGGAGAGCTGGAATGAAGAGCTAGAGTGGAGAGCTGTGTTTTTCGATTTAGCGCTACGGTAGAGAACGAGACTGGAGAGCTGGAATGGAGAGCTAGAATGGAGAGCTGGAGTGGAGACCTGGTCTTTTCGGTTTAGCGCTAGAGTGGAGAGTTAGATTGGAGAGCTGTGTGTTTCTTTTTACCTCGAGAGTGGAGAGCTACAGTGAAGAGCTAGAGTGGAGAGAGAGTGGAGAGCTGCGCATTTCAGTTTAGCCCTAGAGTGGAGAGCTAGAGTGCAGAGATAGAGTGGAGTGCTAGAGTTGAGATCTTGAATGGAAACCTAGAGTGGAGAGCTGCACATTTTGGTTTAGGACTAGAGCGCAGCGCTGGAGTCGAGGGCTTGAGTAGAGAGCTAGAGCAGAGAGAGTGGAGAGCTGCCCGTTTCGGTTTAGTGCGAGAGTAGAGAGAGTGAGTGGATAGCGAGTGTGGAGAGCTGTGCATTTCTGTTTAGGAAGAGAGTGATGAGCTGGAGATCTGCGCGTTTCTTTTTAGCCCTAGAGTGGAGAGCTAGAGTGGAGAGGTGCGCGTTTCGGGTTAGCGCTTGAGTGGAGGATGAGAGTGGAGAGCTGCGTGTTTTATTTTAGCGCTGGAGTCTAGAGCTAGAGTGGAGAGCTGGAGTGGAGAGCTGAACGTTTCGGTTTATTGCTAGAGTGGAGAGCTAGTGTGGTGAGCTGGAATGAAGACCTAGAGTGGAGAGCTGCGTGTTTCGATTTAGCGCTAGAGTGGAGGGTGAGAGTGGAGAGGTGCGCATTTTGTTTTAGCGCTAGAGGTGAGAGTGGAGAGCTGTGCGTATCGGTTTGGTGCGAGAGTGGAGTGCTGCGCGTTTTTTTTTAGCACGAGAGTGGAGAGAGAGAATGAAGAGCTGGAGTGGAGAGCTGCGCGTTTTGGTTTAGTGCTAGGGTAGAGAACGAGACTGGAGAGCTGGAATGGAGAGCTGGAATGGAGAGCTAGAATGGAGAGCTAGAGTGGAGACCTGGTCGTTTCGGTTTAGCGCTTGAGTGGAGAGTTAGAGTGGAGAGCTTTGTGTTTCTTTTTACCACGAGTGTGGAGAGCTACAGTGAAGAGCTAGAGTGGAGAGAGAGTGGAGAGCTGTGCATTTTAGTTTAGCGCTAGAGTAGAGAGCTAGAGTGCAGAGATAGAGTGGAGTGCTAGAGTTGAGATCTTGAATGGAAACCTAGAGTGGAGAGCTGCACATTTCGGTTTAGCGCTAGAGAGGAGAGCTGCACATTTTGGTTTAGCACTAGAGCGCAGCGCTGGAGTTGAGGGCTTGAGTGGAGAGCTAGAGCAGAGAGATAGAGTGGAGAGCTGCGCATTTCGGTTTAGTGCTAGAGTGGAGAGCTAGAGTGGAGAGCTAGAGCAGTGAGCTAGAGTGGAGAGCTAGAGCAGTGAGCTCGAGTGGAAAGCTGCGCGTTTTGTTTTAGCACTAGAGTGGAGAGCTAGAGTGCAGAGCTTGAGTGAAGTGCTAGAGTGGAGAGCTTGAGTGGAAACCTAGAATGGAGAGCTGCACATTTCAGTTTAGCGATAGAGTGGAGAGCTAGAGTGTACAGCTGCGTCTTTCGGTTTAGTGCCAGAGTGGAGAGCTAGAGTGGAGAGCTGCGTGTTTTTTTTAGCGCGAGAGTGGAGAGAGAGTGTGAAGAGCTGGAGTGGAGAGCTGTGCGTTTTGGTTTAGAGCTAGAGAGCGAGACTGGAGAGCTGGAATGGAGAGCTAGAGTGGAGAGCTAGAGTGGAGAGCTGGAGTGGAGAGCTGGACATTTCAGTTTAGCGCTAGAGTGGAGAGCTAGAGTGGAGAGCTAGAGTGAAGAGCTGCGTTTTTCAATTTAGCACTAAAGTGGAGAGCTAGAGTGGTGAGCTAGTGTGGAGAGCTGCAAGTCGTTATAATAAAGTACAATGAGACAAAAACATTACCCCAAGCCCCACACTTGATAAGCACTATCACAGCAAGTACCGGCTCTAAGTAATTTACTACATTCTGAAACTGTGAGATCAAAAACAACTTTGAGAGCCAATATATCAGCTTTATGACGGTTATTAATCTGATCATCTCTGATGTTATCTCAACCCTTCGGACCCACGTTAGGTGCCAAGAAGAACTTTCATGTATTAAAGCGATCCACACAGCTCGTCCACTCACCTCCACCCCGACCCTCCCCGATCCCAGAGGAACGGGGAGGTGAATCAGGAGAATGTAACTCCCACGGGTTGAGATAAGAACAGCCCAGTAACTAAAGTATAACACAAATCACTACTGCTACCACCAATGATAATATTGATAAGAGAAAATAACAAGAGAATATGATACCACTGCCGAATGAGTTCGACCCCCCCCCCCCCCGAAGAGAGAGCGTGCTCTTCTGGGTAACTCCCATTTACCTGCTCAGGCATGATGAGCTGTGGTATGGAATACCTCTTTGGCTAGTTTGAGTCAGGTGTCCTGTCTTTGCTTCCTCCTGGCCTCCCCTCATCCCCAGCAGAGCATGAGACTCACAAAGTCCTTGGCCAAAATAAACATTACTTAACAACAATTAGAAACAGTCGGTGTTATCAGCTCTCTTCCCAGGCTGTAAGTCAAAACACAGAGCTTGCACCAGTTATTAAGAAGGAGCAAAACAATTCCTGGTAAACCCAGGACAATTTACAATGGAGAACTTCAATTTTCAATGCAGAAGCTAGCACTTAAATGTAGAACTTTAAGTTTCAATGCAGAAACTAGCTTTTCAAAGCAGAAGCTACCGTTTCAATGCTGTACTTGCCTTTTCAATGCAGAACTTGCCGTTTCAATGCAAAAGCTAGCGTTTCACTGCAGAAATTGCCTTTTCAATGCAGAAAATGCCGTTTCAATGCAGAAGCTACCGTTTCAATGCTGAACTTAATGTTTCAATGCTGAATTTAAAGTTTCAATACAGAACTTGTCATTTCAATGCAGAAGCTAGTGTTTCAATGCAGAACTTGCTGTTTCAAAGCAGAACTTAAAGTTTCAGTGCAGAAGTTATTGTTTCAATGCAGAACCTGCTTTTTCAATGCAGAAGCTAGTGTTTCAATGAGGAACTTAAATTTTCAGTGCAGAACTTGACGTTTCAGTGCACAACTTGCCCTTTCAATGCAGAAGCTCGCATTTCAATGTAGAACTTGCCATTTCAATGCAGAAATTGACGTTTCAATTGAGAACTTGCCGTTTTATTCCAGAAGCAAGCGTTTCAATGCAGAACTTAAATTTTCAATGCAGAATTTAGCTTTTCAATACAGAACAGCATTTCAATGGAAAACTTAGCATTTCAATGGAAATCTTAGCATTTCAATGGAAAACATTGCTTTTCAAAGGAGAACGTAGCATTTGAATGAAGAACTTCTTGTTTCGGAGGATAATTTTGCGTTTCAATTGAGAATATATATGTTTCAAAGGTGAACTTAGCGTTTCAATGCAGAACTTAGTGTTTCAATGCAGAACTTAGCGTTTCAATGAAGAACATTAACGTTTCAATGGAGAACTTATAATTTTAATGGAGAATTTAAGCAGACACAGGACACCTGACCCAAATTGACCAAAGAGGTATTCCCTACCACAGCATGTCATGCCCAGGATGTAACGGGGAGTTACCCCGGAAGGGCTGGGGACTGCAGGGTTGGACAAGGTATCAGTCAGTGCTCTGCTGGGGGAAGTGGGGCGAGTTATCTGTTGGCTGGTGCTGAGGTGTTGTATTCTCTTCCCTTGTTATTTCCTTTAGCACTATTATTATTGGTGGTAGCAGTAGTGATTTGTGTTATACCTTAGCTACTGAACTGTTCTTATCTCAACCCGTGGGAGTTGCATTCTTTTGGGTTCTCCTGTCCGTCCCTCCGGGAGCAGGGGGAGGGCAAGAAGGGGGGGGAGTGAGTGAACGAGGTTTGTGGTTGGGTTTAAACCACAACACCGTTTCAATGCAGAAACTAGTGTTTCAATGCAGAACTTGCTGTTTCAATGCAGAAATTAAAGTTTCAATGCAGAAGTTATCTTTTCAAAGCAGAACATGCCGTTTCAAAGCAGAAGCTAGCGTTTCAAAGCAGTACTTGCCATTTCAATGCTGAACTTGATGTTTCAATGAACAACTTGCCGTTTTAATGCAGAAGCTCGTGTTTCAATGTAGATCATGCCATTTCAATGCAGAAATTGACGTTTCAATGGAGAACTTGCCATTTCATTCCAGAAGCAAGTGTTTCAAAGCAGAACTTAAATTTTCAATGCAGAATTAGCATTTCAATACAGAACAGCATTTCAATGGAAAACTTAGCGTTTCAATGGGAATTTAGCATTTCAATGCAGAACTTAATGTTTCAAAGCAAAACATAGCTTTTCAATGGAGAACTTAGCATTTAAATTGAATCACAGAATCACAGAATCAACATTGCTTTTCAAAGGAGAACTTAGCGTTTGAATGAAGAACTTCTTGTTTCAGAGGAGAATTTCGCATTTCAATTGAGAATATAAATATTTCAAAGGAGAACTTAACGTTTTGATGGAGTACATAGCGTTACAGTGCAGAACTTAGCGTTTCAATGAAGAACATTAACGTTTCAATGGAGAACTTATAATTTTAATGGAGAATTTATCGTTTCAATGCAGAATTTAAACTGTCATAGCAGAACTTAGAGTTTCAATTGAGAACTTTGCTTTTCAAAGGAGAACTTAGTGTTTCTATGAAGAATTAGCGTTTCGGTGCAGAACTTACCATTTCAATCGTGAACTTAGCATTTCAATGAAGAACGTTGCTTTTCAAAGGAGAACTTCGCGTTTCAATGAACAACTTAGTGTTTCAATGGAGAACTTTATAATTCAACGGCGAATATAAGCATTTCAATGGTGAACTTAGCGCTTCAGTGGAAATCTTAGCATGTCAATGGAGAACTTAGCGTTTCAGTGGAGATCTTAGCATGTGTCGTGGTTTGAACCCAACCACAAACCTCGTCCACTCACTCCCCCCCCTTCTTGCCCTCCCCCTGCTCCTGGAGGGACGGAGAGGAGAATCAAAAAGAATGCAACTCCCAAGGGTTGAGATAAGAACAGTCTAGTAACTAAGGTATAACATAGATCACTACTGCTACCACCAATAATAATAATGATAAAGGAAATAACAAGAGGAAAGAATACACCACCTTAACACCAGCCGACCAATAACTCACCCCACTCCCCCCAGCCAAGCACCGACCGATATCTCTTCCAACCCTGCAGTCCCTCTCCCCTTCCGGGTCACTCTCAGTTACATCCTGGGAATGACGTGCTGTGGTATGGAATACCTCTTTGGTCAGTTTGGGTCAGGTGTCCTGTCTCTGCTTCCTCCCGGCCTCCCCTCCTCCCTGGCAGAGCATGAGGCTCACAAAGTCCTTGGCCAGACCAAACATTCGAGCAGCAACTGAAAACATCCACGTTATCAGCACTGTTCCCAGGCCAAAAGATCAAAACACAGCACTGTACTAGCTCCTAAGAAGGAGAAAACTGACTGCTGCTGCTCAAACCAGGACATTATCCACCCCTTATTCCATACCATTCACGTCATGCTCAGATACCACATCTTCAATATGCCATCACTCTTACATATATATATACATCTACATACACACAGAGAAAAAGATCATTTCTTAGTGCATGAACCTATAAAGCTGCTGAGTCCATCTGGTCCATGATGTCAGGCGCCATCTCTTGTAACAGTCTCTCAGAGCAGGAGAGGCTGTGTGCAGTGTTCACACTAGTGAATAACCTGGGCAATAGTGTCCATTGCTAAGTCCACCCCTCGATCATGAGTCCGTCTCTGTGTCGCATCTCTGCCCTGATGGCCTGAAGTGCCATGGGCCCACCAGGTTCAAAATAATTCACTGTCCCCTTCAGCAGTTTCTGCAGCTTGTTGCTGGGGACTCCATAGAGCTGCCTTCCATCTCCAATGCTTCCAAAGCACTGGAGGGGCCCAGTGGACCAGGTACTTGCTCATACTGTCCCACACACCCTGCCACTCATGGCTGTCCAGCCTTGGGGAAGATCTCTTGTTCCTCCCATATTGTTGTCTAACCCCAAACAAGAAGCAAACCTGACTCTGCTTAACTTCTGAGATCAGACAAAATGGCCGTGGGTAGAACACGCTCTGTGTGTGTGCCAACATGCTGATCCCCATTGCAATCAGCAGGCAGGTCCCAAGGGTACCCAAAGGCCATTCAAACCCTTCAGAACTCTCCAATGACGCTGCTGTACTTGTCCCTGTGTCTGTTGTCGCTGCTGTGCTTGCCGGCTCTCCCACCACCGGCTTCTCTTTCCCTGGGTGCAGCTCTTCCTCCTCTGCCGTGCTGGGAAATGGTGCCCGGGCTCCTGCATCCTCCTGCGGCTCGGCGGGCGGCTGCCGGGGGACGCTCTCGGCCGCCACGAGGCTCGGCTCCTCCGCTGGGCTCGGCTCCTCCGCGGGGCTCGGCTCCTCGGCCGCCTCCTCCCGCTGCTCAGCAGCCGCCTTCCTCCCGGCCTCGTGCCCCGCTCCCGCCGCCGCCTGGTCCCCGGGGCCGCTCTCCCGGGCCGCTTCGGCCGCCGCCGGCTCCCGGGGCCGCTCCCCCTCGGCTCCCCGCAGCCTCACGAAGACGGAGGCGAGGACAAGGGCCAGGGCGGTGAAGAGCAGCGGGACGGCCAGGTACAAGTCCACGGCCACGTCCATCTCTCCCTGCTGCTGGAGCCCACCCGTATTACAAGCCATTGCCATAAAGTACAGTGAAACAAAAACCTTAGCCCAAGCCCCACACTTGATAAACACGAACACAGGGAATACCGGCTCTATGTAATGTACTACATTCTGAAGCGCTGAGAGCAAGAGAAACAACTTTGAGAGCCAATAAATCAGCACTGTGACGACTATTAATCTGATCATCTCCGTCGTTATCTCAACCCTTTGTGCCCCACGTTGGGCGCCAAAAAGAACTGTCGTGGTTTGAACCCAACCACAAACCTCGTCCACTCACTCCCCCCCCTTCTTGCCCTCCCCCTGCTCCTGGAGGGACGGAGAGGAGAATCAAAAAGAATGCAACTCCCACGGGTTGAGATAAGAACAGTTTAGTAACTAAGGTATAACATAGATCACTACTGCTACCACCAATGATAATAATGATAAAGGAAATAACAAGAGGAAAGAATACACCACCTTAACACCAGCCGACCAATAACTCACCCCACTCCCCCCAGCCAAGCACCGACCGATATCTCTTCCAACCCTGCAGTCCCTCTCCCCTTCCGGGTCACTCTCAGTTACATCCTGGGAATGACGTGCTGTGGTATGGAATACCTCTTTGGTCAGTTTGGGTCAGGTGTCCTGTCTCTGCTTCCTCCCGGCCTCCCCTCCTCCCTGGCAGAGCATGAGGCTCACAAAGTCCTTGGCCAGACCAAACATTCGAGCAGCAACTGAAAACATCCACGTTATCAGCACTGTTCCCAGGCCAAAAGATCAAAACACAGCACTGTACTAGCTCCTAAGAAGGAGAAAACTGACTGCTGCTGCTCAAACCAGGACAGCATGTCAATGGAGAATATTAAGGATTCAATGGAGAACTTAGCGTTTGAATGCAGAAATTAGCATTTCAAGTGAGAACTTAACGTTTCAATACAAAACAGCTTTTCAATGGAGAACATAGCGTTTCAATGAACAACTTAGTGTTTCAATGGAGAAGTTAGTATTTCAATGGAGAATATAAGTGTTTGAACGAAGAACTTATCATTTCAATGCAGAACTTAGCGTTTTAATAGCAACTTAGAGTTTTAAAGGAGAATATAAGTGTTTCAATGGAGAACTTATCGTTTCAAAGGTGAACTTATCGCTTCAATGAAGAACTTAGCGTTTCAATGCAGAACTTATCATTTAAATGCAGAACTTAGCGTTTAAAAGTAGAACATAGTGTATAAATTAAGAACTTAGTGTTTCAATGGAGAACTTAGTTTTTCAGTGCAGAACATAGCGTTTCAACGCAGAACTCAACGTTTCAATGCAGAACTTAGTGTTTCAATGCAGAACTTAGCGTTTAATAGCTGAACTGAGCCTGTCAATTCAGAACTGAGCATTTCAATTGAGAACTTTGCTTTTCAAAGGAGAACATAGTGTTTCAATGAAGAACTTTGTGTTTCAGTGGAGAACTTAGTGTTTCAATAGACAACTTAGTATTTCAATGGAGAATATAAGTGTTTCAATGGAGAACTTATCGTTTCAATAGAGAACTTAGAATTTCAATCAGAATTTAGCCTTTCAATACAGAACTTAGCTTTTCAATTGAGACCTTTGCTTTTCAAAGGAGAACATAGTGTTTCAATGAACAAATTAGTCTTTCAATGGAGAAATTAGTATTTCAATGGAGAATATAAGTGTTCCAATGGAGAACTTACTGTTTCAGTGGAGAACTTAGAGTTTCAATCAGAATTTAGCCTTTCAATTGAAATCTTTGCTTTTCAAAGGAGAACACAGCATTTCAATGAAGAACTTAGTGTTTCAATGGAGAAATTAGTACTTCAATAGAGAACTTAGTACTTCAATGGAGGATATATGGAGTTATCGGTGGGCTGGTGTTGAGGTGTTGTATTCTTTCCTCTTGTTATTTCCTTTATCGTTATTGTTACTGGTGGTAGCAGTAGTGATTTGTGTTATACCTTAGTTACTGGGCTGTTCTTATCTAAACCCATGGGAGTTACATTCTCTCAATTCTCCTCCCCATCCCTCCAGGAGGGGGGAGGGTTGGGGGGGGGCGGGAAGGAAAGAAAGAGGGAGAAAGAGAAAAAGGGGGGAGGGGAGTGAGTGAACGGGCTTTTGTGGTTGGGTTTAAACCACGACAGTCTGTTTTGAACGAATTTTGCGCATGAACTGCACACTGATTATGCGTGCTTTTTAGGCTGCACACCAGCCTATCAGCCTCATCAGTGTTGATGCTGTGGACTCACATCAGTGGTTTCTTGAGCTGAAGAAAAACCCAGTTCTTTTTCTTAGGTAAATATAAGACCCCTTTTGTTTCAGAGCAGCGTGCACTTGTGTGGACATTGTGTGTGCCAGAACAGACCATTTCAAGAGCTCCAGATGATTTTTTAACCTCTTTCTCTCAGCTGCAAGACCAAAAAGAAAAGAAAGGTTTCTGCTAATGGGAAGCAACAGAGGACAGTGGAGGTATGTCTGGTAATTGTAGCACATGTTCCTCTGACCTTGCCAAGAGAGGAAATCCATTTACCCTCTGCTTTCACCAGCTGGTCTGTAATTTGCCTGTAGTTATCCTCCCCATTTCTGCATTTTATAGAATCGTGGAATGGTTCATGTTGGAAGGGACCTTAAAGCTCATCCAGTTCCAACCCCTGCCATGGGTGGGCAGGGACGCCTCACCCTGGAGCAGGTTGCTCCAAGCCCCTGTGTCCAACCTGGCCTTGAACACTGCCAGGGATGGGGCAGCCACAGTTTCTCTGGGCACCCTGTGCCAGTGCCTCAGCACCCTCACAGGGAAGAACTTCCTCCTGAGAGCTCATTTCAATCTCCCCTCTGTCAGGTTAAAGCCATTCTCCCTTGTCCTGTCCCTACAGGTCCTTGTCCAAAGCCCCTCTCCAGGTTTCTTGTAGCCCCTTTAGGCACTGGAGCTGCTCTAAGGTTTCCCCTTAACGAGCCTTCTATTCTCCAGGCTTAGCGTTTCAATGCAGAACTGAGCCTTTCAATGCAAAACTTAGAGTTTCAGTTGAGAACTTTGCTTTTCAATGCGGAACGTGGCGTTTCAATGCGGAAGAAGGCAGAGAGTTGTGGTCAATGGCGCAGAATCTAGCTGGAGGTCTGTGACTAGTGGAGTTCCTCAGGGGTCGGTGCTGGGACCGGTGCTGTTTAATATTTTCATCAATGACCTGGATGAGGGAACTGAGTGCACCCTCAGCAAGTTTGCTGATGACACAAAACTGGGAGGAGTGGCTGACACACCAGAGGACTGTGCTGCCATTCAGCGAGACCTGGACAGGCTGGAGAGTTGGGCGGGGAGAAACTTGATGAAATTTAACAAGGGCAAGTGTAGAGTCTTGCATCTGGGGAAGAACAACCCCATGTACCAGTACAGGTTGGGGGTTGACCTGCTGGAAAGTAGTGAACGGGAAAGGGACCTGGGGGTCCTGGTGGATAGGAGGATGACCATGAGCCAGCAATGTGCTCTTGTGGCCAAGAAGGCAAATGGCATCTTAGGGTGCATTAGAAAGGGAGTGGTTAGTAGGTCAAGAGAGGTTCTCCTCCCCCTCTACTCAGCCTTGGTGAGGCCGCATCTGGAATATTGCGTCCAGTTCTGGGCCCCTCTGTTCAAGAAGGACAGGGAATTGCTTGAAGGAGTCCAGCGCAGAGCCACAAAGATGATTAAGGGAGTGGAACATCTCCCTTATGAGGAGAGGCTGAGGGAGCTGGGTCTCTTTAGCTTGCAAAAGAGGAGACTGAGGGGTGACCTCATCAATGTTTACAAATATGTAAAGGGTAGGTGTCAGGATGATGGAGCTAGGCTTTTTTCAGTGATATCCAGTGATAGGACAAGGGGCAATGGGTGTAAACTGGAACATAGGAAGTTCCACGTTAACATCAGGAAGAACTTCTTTACTGTAAGAGTGACAGAGCACTGGAACAGGTTGCCCAGGGGGGTTGTGGAGTCTCCTACACTGGAGATATTCAAGGCCCGCCTGGACAAGTTCCTGTGTGATGTACTGTAGGTTACCCTGCTCTTGCAGGGGGGTTGGACTAGATGATCTTTTTAGGTCCCTTCCAACCTTTGGGATTCTGTGAACTGTGAACTGTGATTCTGTGAACGTGGCGTTTCAATGCGGAACGTGGTGTTTTATTGGAGAATCTTACACTACATAGTGGTTTCACTTATTCCTTTCTCTTTTATTTTCTTTATTTGCTTACTGTTGTGGTTTAAACCAATCCACATAGCTTGTCTACTCACCTCCCCCCTCCACCCCGACTCTCACCGCTCCCGCAGGGATGGGGACAGGAATCGAGAGAATGTAACTCCCACAGGTTGGGATAAGAACAGCCCAGTAACTAAGGTATAACACAAATCACTGCTGCTACCACCAATGATAATATTGATAAGAGAAAATAACAAGACAATATGATACCACTGCCGAATGCCTTCGACCCCCCTGAAGAGAGAGTGTGCTCTTCTGGGTAACTCCCAGTTACTTCCCTGGGCAAGACGTGCTGTGGTATGGAATATCTCTTTGGCTAGTTTGGGTCAGGTGTCCTGTCTCTGCTTCCTCCCACCCTCCCCTCGTCCACAGCAGAGCATGAGAATCACAAAATCCTTGGCCAGAATAAACATTACTTAACAACAATTAAAAACAATTGGTGTTATCAGCTCTCTGCCCAGGCTGGAAGTCAAAACACAGAGCTTGCACCAGTTTACTTAGACGGAGCAAAATGGCTCCTGGTAAACCCAGGACAGTATCCACCCCTTATTCCATGCCATTCACGTCATGCTCAGATCCCACATTTTCAATATACCATCTCTCTTACATATATATATATATATATACACACATCCACACACACACAAAGAAATAATTTCTTAGTGCATGGACCAATCCCTATAATGCTGTCGAGTCCATTCGGTCCATGATGTCAGGTTCCATCCCTTGTAACAGTCTTTCAGGGCAGGAAAGGCTGTGTGCAGTGTTGGATCATTGCTGATGCTGGTTGTTACTTCACTGCAGAACTTGTCTGGTTCTATCAGATTTCATTCTCTGTTAGGATAATGGTTGGAGGGAAGTCAGGGCCAGTCACTGGTGACCTGAAGACATCTAGTTGATGGGCTATAAAAGTATAACACAGCAGGCAACAGCATACAAGTAAGTTCATTGACTGTTTTCCCCTAAAATCAAATCCCTTTGAGGTATACATTGGACTTCCCCATTTTCCTGCATTACCCACCAAGTATATCGGGGTCTCAGAACAAAAGCAATCCCACAAGTGGTTTTGCCTTTACCTGAAGCATGAATAACCCAAACTGTCTTCCCCAGCAAATTCTTCATGTGCACCACAGGAACTTTGTCCCTCTCTACAATACGTAAAAGTTCTGACTGGGCTGGGCCAGCTTTGTTGGCCGTTCCTCTGGTGATGACCAACCAGGTGGCCTTTGGTAAGTGTTTATCCCAATGCTTGAAAGTTCCCCCTCCCATTGCTCAGTGTGGTTTTTAACAGCCCATTGTTCCGTTTGATTTTCCCAGAGGCTGGTGCATGGTATGGGATATGATATACCCACTCAATGTCATGCTCTTTGGCCCAAATGTCTGTAAGGTTATTCTGGAAATGAGTCCCATTGTCTGACTCAATTCTCTCTGGGGTGCCATGTCGCCACAAAATCAGTTTCTCAAGGCCCAGGATAGTGTGCCAGGCAGTGGCGTGGGGCACGGCGTATGTTTCAAGCCATCCGGAGCTTGCTTCCACCATAGTAGACACATGGTGCTTGCCTTGGCGGGTTGGTGGGAGTGTGATATAGTCAATCTGCCATGCCTCCCCATATTTGTACTTCAGCCATCGTCCTCCATACCTAAGAGGCTTTAACCGCTTGGCTTGTTTAATAACCTGGGCAATAGTGTCCATTGTTAAGTCCACCCCTTGGTCATGAGCCCACCTATATGTTGCATCTCTGCCCTGATGGCCTGAAGTGTCATGGGCCCACTGGACCAAAAATAATTCACCTTTACATTGCCATTCTAACTCCATCTGAGCCACTTCAGTCTTAGCAGCTTTATCCACTTGTTGGTTGTTCTGGTGTTCCTCAGTGGCCTCACTCTTGGGTACATGGGCATCTACATGGCGTACCTTCACCACCAGGTTCTGCACCCGGGCAGCGATATCTTGCCACAGTGCAGCAGCCCAGATGGGTTTACCTCTGTGTCGCCAGTTGCTTCGCTTCCATTGCTGCAACCACCCCCACAGGGCATTTGCCACCATCCATGAGTCAGTGTAGAGATGAAGTACTGGCCTCTTTTCTCTTTCAGCAATGTCCAGGGCCAACTGGATTCGCCCTCTCTTTCAGCATTTTCTGCAACATGTCGTTGAGGACTCAATACAGCTGCCTTCTATCTCCGATGTTTTCCCACAATATGTCAGGACCCATCAGTAAACAAGGCATACTGTTTTTGCACTTTCTCACAGTTTGTTATATGGTGGGGCCTCTTCAGCACGCATCACCTCCTCCTCTGGTGACATTCCAAAATCTTTGCCCTCTGGCCAGTCCATGATGACTTCTAGAATGCCTGGACGGCTGGGATTTCCTATTCGAGCTTGTTGTGTAATTAGTGCAGCCCATTTACTCCATGTAGCATCAGTTGCATGATGTGTAGAGGAGACCCTGCCTTTGAACATCCAGCCCAGTATGGGCAACCGGGGTGCCAGGAGGAGCTGTGCTTCAGTGCCAATCACTTCCGGAGCAGCTCGAACCCCTTCATAGGCTGCCAGTATCTCTTTCTCAGTACCTAAACCTAATGAGTAAGGACAAACGCAAATAGCTGGTCAGGTTCTACAGAGGGTGCCCTCCAGAACGGTGCCAACACCATGGATATTCTCACTTAAACACTTGGTCTCCATCTATGTAAAGCCTCACAGGTAAGAACTCTCTGGTGAATCACAGACCAGCTTCCTAAGTACGTATGTCCAGAAGCTACTCCTAAGTCTAATATGTTAGGCTATAAACAAATAGCTGGGCATTTCCTACACATGCTCCCCTCTGAACAGTCCCATTAACATGAATGTTCTCACTTACCTATACACCTAAAGCTCCATGTGTGTAAAGCCTCACTGGACAGCACTCTCCGCTCACCCACAAACCAGCTCCCTAACTGCCAGTATCCACACCCTGCTCCTAAGCCTCATGTGTTAGGACAGAAAGCTGGTGCTGGCCATCAGCTACACGCGGTGCTCTTCGACAAATGTGGAGAAGTGGCTAACAGAGATAGGTCACGTTCCCATCAACGAGCTGAAATAGAACATTTGTTTAGAGAATGGTGCAGACTTACTAGCACCAGATAATGAGGAACTGAGGGACATCTGGAGGGAAGCGCCATGATCTGGCCAATTACAGACAAGGACACTAACTAATAAACAAGATAAGCACATAAAAATAGAGAATATAAGAGTAGACAGTTTAAATGTAAAAATAATGAGCTTACGCAATGCCTTATTTGTGCCAGAACCAATCAAGTGCCTAGTATTTGCATATTCACTGTTATATTAACCGAAGGTAGAAGCCCAATAAACGAATCGTGCTTATTGATCACAATGGTCGTGATGATTCCTCCCTGCTGCAACAGACAAAGTGCCACCGCCACGGCAATCCACCCTTGCTTAGCCACGTAAAACTCCATGTGTGTATGACCATGCAGAGCAGTGCTCTCAGACATCCCATAAACCAGCTCAGTAAGCGTGAATGTCCAGACACTGTGTATGAATGTCCAGACCTAATGTGTAAGGACAAAAGCAAATAGCTGGCCAGGTTCTACACAAGGTGCCCTCCAGAATGGTGCCAACACCATGGATATCCTTACATACTTACACACCTAAAACTGCATATGTGTAAAGCCTCACTGGAAAGCAGTCTCCTGTGAATCATAAACCAGCTCCCTAAATGCAAATGGCCTGACTCTCCTCCTAAGCCTAATGCGTTAGGACAGAAACCAGGAGCTGGGCTTTTCCTACACGTTACCCTCCAGAACAGCCCCACCAGTATGGGTATCCTCACTTACACACCTAAAACTACCTCTGTGTAAAGCCTCACTGGAAAGCACTCTCCCGTGAATCATAAACCAGCTCCCTAAATGCAAACATCCACACCCTCGTGGCTAAGCCTAAGGTGTCAGGTCAGAAATCTGGGGCTGGCCATCAGCTACACGTGGTGTCCTCCGCAACAGTGCCACCAACATTGCAACCCATCCTTGTTTACCCACCTAAACCTCCATCTCTGTATGACCTTGTAGGGCAGTGCTCTCAGACGCCCTATAAACCAGCTCCCTATGTGTGAGTGTCCAAACCCTGTACCTAAACCTAACGTGCTAGGACAAAAACCGGGCACATTCTACACAGGGTGCCCTCTGGAACAGTGCCACCAGCATGGCAATCCACCCTGGCTTAGTCACAGAAAACTCCACCTGTGTAAAGCCTCACTGGACAACACTTTGCAGTAACAGAGACACCAGCTCCCTAAGTGCGAATTTCCAGACCCTCCTCCCAAGACCAATGTGTTTGGTCAGAAACCATGATTTGGGCATGTCCTATACACAGTACCCTACGGAACAGTCCCACCAATATGGATGTGCTCACTTACTTGCACACCTAAAACTCCACCTGTGTAAAGCCTCACTGGACAGCACTCTGTGGTGACCAACAAACCAGCTCCTCAAGTGCTAACTTCAAGCGAAGCACAAAGTTCAGCCATGGCATCCGCTAGGAGTACTCCATGCCTAGTGCTCATTGCTATACTAGGAGACTGCTCTAACTGGGGATTGCTCTGTGCCCTGCCACCACCCCAACCAGAGCTGCTCCAGTTTGAGGGGACTGTGACGGGTTCACACATGGGGTATGGCTAGTGAGGAGTAACTTGGAGCTCACTTAACGCTAAGGGGTTCATTTCGGTTTGCACAGACCTGGCACATCCGGCAGTCCCACCACTCTCTCAGGCACTCTCTTGATCACGGTGTTATTTCCACATCCAGCCTATGGTGCTGCAATTAATTCCATCTAACTGGTCCATCTTTCGCTGTCTTACTGTCATTTTACCAGTCCAGATGCTACGTTATTCCCCCCCCCATCCCAGTTCTGACATCCACAAATGAAACCGATGCCAAGAAAGCAGCTGCCAAGCCAGAAAATCATTTCACTTTATTCACCTTTAAATAATTTTTCACCCCATATGCTTATATTCCATAGATTTCCATGTTGCTGGGTAATAGGCAGAGGGAAGGTGGGGGGAATAATTCTGAAGCGTTTGCTTCCATACACTTTTCTCCCCTTTTCTTAGCACTGCACAGATGTGTCACGCCTCAGGGTCTCTTGACGAAAGCAGCCTTTTTCTGCAGGGGAAAAGCTGCTGGGAAGTAAACTTTCCTCCAAGCTCTAATCCCAAATTTCTTCAGGCTTCCCACAGCTCTTCCTGTGCTAGAGCACAAGAGAAAGCCTGTCCTCCAGGCTATCCCAGCACACCGACCTGCCTTGAGCGGTCACCCAACCTCGCACATCTACAAAAATGGCACAGTAATGGAAATTGCCATTAACAGGAGAAAATAACTCACAGTGACTGCAAAAGCAAATGTCCCATGAGGTTGAAGGAGCCCACAATTAAAGCCAAAATACAGCATTAGACCTAGGGGAGGATGTAACCCTGCTAAAGCACTATGGGCAAACCACATGTAGACTCCACTGAAGGCACAAAACCCGAAGTGCCAGGGATTGCAGGCCATCATCTCCTGGACACAGGGCAAGGAGAAAGGGGATACTTTCAGCCATCACTTTTAAGAGACATTCCAGTCAAAACAGCAAAAGCCCAGGACTCTGCACTAGGATATATGGCTATTTTTGGAGTCCCCGTGCTTGTATTCTCCCTGGGCCTCAATTGATACATGTGAGAAATGGTGATGATAATAGCCACCTAACAGTGGCAGTCTCAGAAATATTAACTCTGCTCAAGCAGGTGAACTGTCTCAGCTTAAAAAAGCGACCCTGATGCTATTTCCTGAGCCTGAGGTCTCTTTGTCTGCCCTTAACACTGAATCACCAGTTTGTTTCTGCTCTCTGACAGTCAGGGAGTCAGGGTAGCCGTGAGCTAGCAAATGCCCCCTCGAGCATCAACTGCAGCACTGGGAGAGGAGGAGAGGTCTGGGGCTGGCGCTGCCTCAGAACAGGAAGCTGGTGCTTGGAATCACCTCCACACAGTGAGCTCCTCTACAGTGCCACCGCCATCGTGGCAATCCGCCCTTGCTCTGCCACCTAAAACCCCATCTGCATACTTCCCTCTGCCCAGGGCATTTGGGTGTCCTGGAGCACAGCTCCAAAGTGCAAACATCCAGAACCTGCTCCAAGACCCTACATGGCAGGACAGAAAATTGGTGCTGGGCAGCATTTACACATGGAGACCTTCAGAACAGTGCCACCAACTTGGCAATCAGCACTTCCTTTGCCACCTTAAACACCATCTGCCTACTTCCCCTCTGCTCAGTGCGCTCCAGAGTCCTAGAGCACGGCTACAGGATACAAACATCCAGCCGTTGTTGTCCATGCCCATAGCACCAGGACAGAAAGCTATCGCTGACCTGCCTGGATCAGTGCCACCAACGTGGTGATGCGCCCTTGTTTGCCACTTAAAACGCCGTCTGCGAACTGCCCCTGCATTTAACAGAACACACGACAAGACCAAATTCAGGGGTCCAGAACTCCCGAAATGGTCAGTCACACTGAATGGTCACACTGAAAGACTATGGAGAGGAAATCAGGTGCTGAGATCTTAAACACCTCTAATAAGAGACTCTTACCAAAACAAGAAGAATCCATATGCAAAACACCACTGTGCTGCAAATGCAAAGCCCCGGAGCTAACTAAATGAGTAAAGAACAGCTCACATTGAAGTTAGGCAGCCTCACGGATGCTACCTAGTGAGGTGACACTTGATCATCTTTCATGCCCTTCTAAACCATGCCCGGCTGAAGTCTCTGCTAACCTAAAGGGGATCATTGCCTTGCAACAAAGTAGACAGATGGAACAGCTACAAAATGACCCTGTTTCTCTGCCCCAGATCAGCTCCTCACCCCTCAGTTCTTCCACCCCCTTTTTGCCTTCCCATGTTAACGCTTTCCACCACAAGAAGGGATCCCACCCACTGAGAAAACTCAACTTACACCCTTTACTTCAGTGACCTCAGTTGCCATGCGAGCACATGTGTCTCCCCCCAGGACTGCAGCCCCGTTGCTCTGCCAGAAAGGCTCATTTACAGTTTGCTCTTTCATTATTACTTTTAAAGATTAAGTTGATTCCATTTCAAGGGAAATGTTCTGGGAACTCCCACAGCCCAGAGAATACAGTCATGCATTCGGCCCATGTAATTCAGGGTTACAGACACCTCCACCCCAGCTGATTCTCCCTCTTCACACTGCCACACAGCAGCATCCACCCATTTCCATCACCCGTCACTTAGCTATTCCTTTTCATCTTTGCAAAACTGACTATGGTGTTTGGATATTGCTGTAAAACTTCAAGTGAAATTTTCTCCGAAAAGAAAACCTTACAGAGACACTCGTTAATGCACACACTCGGAAACCTTGACACATCCTGAAGCTCTTCACTCAGCTGATTCCATTGCAGCAAACATCAAAACACAACATCACAAAACACCACAAGACTCCAAAGCTACAAAAGACAAAACAAACCCCAGAGAACTCACCCTGCTGAAATCCAAGAGCTGAAAGAACTTCTTCTTGCAACAATGTGCCTTTATACCTGTCGCGGTTTAAACAAAAGTCATCCATAAATCACACAGTCGCTCTCTCACTCCCCCCCTTCTTGCCCTCCCCCTACTCCCAGAGGGACAGAGAGGAGAATCTAAAATAATGCAACTCCCAAGGGTTGAGATAAGATCAGTTTAGTAACTAAGGTATAACACAAATCACTACTGCTACCACCAATAATAATAATAATGATAAAGGAAATAACAAGGGAAGAGAAAAAACATGCCAGCACCAGCCAACCGATAACTCTCCCCACCCCACCCAACCGAGCACCGACCGATACCTCGCCCAACCCTGCAGTCTCTCTAGCCCTTCCGGGTAGCTCTCCGTTACATCCTGGGCCTGACATACTGTGGTATGGAATACCTTTTGGGTCAGGTGTCCTGTCTCTGCTTCGTCCCAGCTTCCCCTCCTTCCTGGCAGAGCATGAGACTCAGAAAGTCCTTGGTCAGACTAAAACATTTGAGCGGTAACTAAAACATCAGTGTTATCAGTGTTGTTCCCAGGCCAAAAGTCAAAACACAGCACTGCCCCAGCTACCAAGAAGGAGAAAAACAACTGCTACTGCTGAACCCAGGACAATACCCCAGGCAGCACCCACCAAACACACACTCCCACACACACACACACCCTCCCCGATGCCCTTCGGCAGGGGTGGGGCAAACCACCACCTGGGATAAAAGAGGTAAGCTGAGCAGTGCTTTGCTTTTGGGCTGATGTCTGTAACCTAGAAGGGGTCTCAGAAAGAAAAGGGCTCTTCAATAGAGCAAACCCCAGTGTGCTTTTTCTAGGAATACATCCCCACCCCTGGATGCCGGAGAGCGGGCACCAGAGAAGCTGTGCATAGACGGAGTTTTAGGTGGCCAAACGAGGGCAGGAGCTCTGTGTATGTAGGTGATGCCTGCGGGAGAAACGCTCTTGGGTTTGCAAAAACAGAAAAACTGCTCCAAGGAGCACTCCCTGGAGGATGTAAACAGGGCGAGGAGCAGCAGTTTCTGAGCCCGTTGCCTCTACGGCACCGAAAAAGTGAGCATGTGTTCCCACCATGTGTCCAAACGTCGGTACTCCAGGTGGTGGTGAAGGGGTGGTGGGGGCAGACAGGCTCCGGGCTCCCCTGTGTCTCCCAGTACCACAATAAAGAATACCTGCTTGTCAACTTGAAAACTTTGTTGGCATGTTTGTTCCTGGAGTTTTCTCCGAATCAACCCCCTGCAGGACCGAGTTTTGGAGTCATGATAGAAGCATCTGGCAGCTCCCGGCGTCTCTTCGAGGCCCCTCCCATCCCCACCCCCTGCAGTACCGAGGTTTAGACACATGACGGCAGCAGCGCACCATGCCATGCCCTCTCCACCACATGCAGTACCGACGATTGGACACGTGGTGGCAGCACATGCTCACTTTTCGGTACCGACGAGGTAACGGGCAGAGAGCAGCGGCTGCTCGCAGCCCAGTTTACATCCTCCGGGGACACCAACTGCTGACTGGGGACTTGAAGACTTTACAATATTGGGGCTGGGACTAAGTTGCTAAAGGAACTTTTATTCGAGATTCTTTCAGTCTTGTTCACTTTTATAACTTTGTATTTGCTTTGTAGGAATTTATAATCACATTCTTCTCTTTTGCCTTTTCTTTATGCGTTTTTATTTATTTACTTTTTCATTCATGTTATTTTCAGCTGTCCTTGCTTTTTAGTCTCTTTTAGTAACTTTTTTTTTAGGCTTCCCATACCTAAAAGGACTTAAGAAATGGGTAAAAATGGGTTAGAAAAGGAAAAAAACTTGTTTAAAACACATTACAAATCACAGAATCACAGAATCACAGAATCCCAAGGGTTGGAAGGGACCTCAAAAGATCATCTAGTCCAACCCCCCCGCAAGAGCAGGGTAACCTACAGTACATCACACAGGAACTTGTCCAGGCGGGCCTTGAATATCTCCAGTGTAGGAGACTCCACAACCCCCCTGGGCAACCTGTTCCAGTGCTCTGTCACTCTTACAGTAAAGAAGTTCTTCCTGATGTTAACGTGGAACTTCCTATGTTCCAGTTTACACCCATTGCCCCTTGTCCTATCACTGGATATCACTGAAAAAAGCCTAGCTCCATCATCCTGACACCTACCCTTTACATATTTGTAAACATTGATGAGGTCACCCCTCAGTCTCCTCTTTTGCAAGCTAAGGAGACCCAGCTCCCTCAGCCTCTCCTCATAAGGGAGATGTTCCACTCCCTTAATCATCTTTGTGGCTCTGCGCTGGACTCCTTCAAGCAATTCCCTGTCCTTCTTGAACAGAGGGGCCCAGAACTGGGAGCAATATTCCAGATGCGGCCTCACCAAGGCTGAGTAAAGGGGGAGGAGAACCTCTCTTGACCTACTAACCACACCCTTTCTAATGCACCCTAAGATGCCATTTGCCTTCTTGGCCGCAAGAGCACATTGCTGGCTCATGGTCATCCTCCTATCCACCAGGACCCCCAGGTCCCTTTCCCCTTCGCTACTTTCCAGCAGGTCACCCCCCAACCTGTACTGGTACATGGGGTTGTTCTTCCCCAGATGCAAGACTCTACACTTGCCCTTGTTAAATTTCATCAAGTTTCTCCCCGCCCAACTCTCCAGCCTGTCCAGGTCTCGCTGAATGGCAGCACAGCCTTCTGGTGTGTCAGCCACTCCTCCCAGTTTTGTGTCATCAGCGAACTTGCTGATGGTGCACTCAGTTCCCTCATCCATTGATGAAAATATTAAACAGCACCGGTCCCAGCACCGACCCCTGAGGGACTCCACTAGTCACAGACCTCCAGCTAGATTCTGCGCCATTGACCACAACTCTCTGCCTTCTTCCTTTCAACCAGTTCTCGATCCACCTCACTACTTGATCGTCAAGCCCACACTTCCTTAGCTTATCTATGAGGATGCTGTGGGAGACAGTATCAAATGCCTTACTGAAACCAAGAAAAACTACATCTACCGCTCTACCATCATCCCTCCACCTAGTCACTTCCTCATAGAAGGCTATAAGGTTAGTCATACATGACTTCCCCTCACAAATGGTCAAAAATGGAATGGAAATGGCCCAAAATGGCTTACAACAGGTAAGAAGTGGGTAAAAATGGGTTAGAAATGGGCAAAAATGGCTTAAAATGGGTTAGGAATAGGCAAAAATTGGTTAGAAGTGGCCAAACATGGCTTAAAATGGATTAGAAGTGGCCAAAACCGGGTTAGAAATGGTCAAAAATGGGTTAGAAACAGACAAAAATGGCTTAAAAAGCAGTTAAAAAACGTATTTATGGGTTAGAAATGGCCAGATATGGTCTAGAAACAGCAAAAAATGTCTTGAAAATTTTTTGCAAATGGGCAAAAATGGCTTAAAACGGGTTAGAAATGGATAAAAGTGACTTTCAGTGGATTAGAAATGGGTGAAAATGGCTTAGAAAAAGAAAAAAAATTATTAAAATGGGGTAGAAATAGGCAAAAATTGGTTAAAAGTGGCCAGAAATGGCTTAGAAGTAGCCAAAAACAGGCTTCAGATGGGATAGAAATGGGAAAAGTGGGTTAAAAATAACCGAAATGCCTTAAAATGTGATGGAAATGGGCAAAACAGGGGTAGAAATGTCCAATGAATGGCTTAAAACTGATTAGAAATGTGAAAAATGTGTTAGGAATGGGCAAAATTGGCTTAAAACGGGTTAGAAATGGGCAAAATGGGTTTGAAGTGGCAAAAAATTGGTTAGAAATGGGGAAGAATGTTTTAGAAAGAGCTAAAATAGGCGTAAAACAGATTAGAAGTGGGAAAAAAAAGGTTTAGAAATTGCAAAAAAATGGTTAGAAATGGCCAAAATAGCTTAGAATGGGTTAGAATTGAGCAAAAAAGGGTTACAAAGGGCCCCTTACAAATGAGAAAAGGTCAAAAATGGGTTAGAAATGGGAAAAATAGGATAGAAATGGCCAAAAATGGCTTAAAACTGATTAGAAATGGGCAAAAATGGGTTTGAAGTAGCTATAGATGCCTTAAAACAAGACAGAAATGGAAGAAAATGCTTTTAAAATAGACAAAAATGGCTGTTAATGGGTTAGAAGTGGGCAAAAATGGGTTAGAAATGGCAAAAAGAGTTTAGAAATAGCCAATAAGAGCTTAAAACAGGTTAGAAGTGGGCAAAAATGGGTTTGAAATAGCCAAAGGTTGTTAAAAATTGGTTAGAATTGGGCAAAAATTGATTGGAAGTGGCCAAAACCAGTTTAGAAATGCCAAAAAACCCGCCCTGAAAATGGGTTAGAAATGGGAAAAATGTTTTTAAGATAAAAAAGGCAAAATGGCTTAATATGTGTTAGAAATGGTCAAAAAATTAGTTAGAAATTACCCATGGCTTAAAACTGGTAAGAAATGGGCAAAAATGCGATAGAAATGGCTGTGAATGGCTCCTTAGCTCCTTCCTTTCCTCCTTCATTCCTACCCTCCTTCCTTTTTTCCCCTCCCTCCCTCCTTCCCTCTCTTCCTTCTTTCTTTCCTTTCCCTCCCTCCCTCCCTCCTTCCCTCAGAATGACAGTGAATACAAGAGCAGAGGTTCCGAGACAATCTAATGGAAGAGAATGTAAGAATACAATTCAATACGGGGAAGAGAATAGAAGGGAAGAGAATCTAAGAGATTACTAGAGAAGAGCATCTAGAGGAAAAGACTATCAGGGAGCATAAGAGAATCTAATAGAATCTATGATTTTAAGATTAGAGAATTGAAGAGCATCTAATAAGAGAATATAAGGGGAGAGAATATCATTGAATAGAAGAGAATCTAAGAGAAGCCAGGAGAAAAAATTGAAGAGCATACAAGAAGAGGGAAGAGAAATTAAGAGAATCTAAGAAAAGGAAATGGAAGAGACTATAAGAGTATATAAGCAAATAAAAGAGAAGGGAATCTAAGAGAAGAATATTTAAGCAAATATAGAAAAGAAAAGAGACAGGAATAAGTGAAACCACTATGTAGTGTAAGATTCTCCATTGAAACACTAAGTTCTCCTTTGAAACGCTAAGTTCTCCATTGAAACACTAATGTTCTCCATTGAAATGCTAAGTTCTGTATTGAAAGGCTCAGTTCTGCATTGAAACGCTAAGTTCTCCTTTGAAATGCTAAATTCTCCATTGAAAGGCTAAGTTCTCCTTTAAAAATTCAAGTTCTCAATAGTAACACTATGTTCTGCATTGAAACGCTAAGATCTCTATTGAAACGCTAAGTTCTGCATTGAAAAGCTAAGTTCTCCTTTGAAACACGAATTTCTCCATTGAAACACTTGCATTCTCCATTGAAATACTAATTTCTCCATTGAAACGCTAAGTTTTCCATTGAAACGCTAAGTTCTCCATTGAAACACTAAGTTCTCCATTGAAACGCTAAGTTCTCCAACGAAACAATAAGTTCAGTATTAAGAGAATAAATTCTCCTTTCAAAAACTAACGCTCCTGTCGTGGTTTAAGCACAGCCACACAGCTTGTCCACTCACTCCCCCCCCTTCTTTCCCTCCCTCTACTCCCGGAGGGACGGAGAGGAGTATCGAAAGAATGCAACTCCCACGGGTTGATATAAGAACAGTTTAGTAAGTAAGGTATAACACAAATCACTACTGCTACCACCAGTAACAATAACGATAAAGGAAATAACAAGAGGAAAGAATACAACACCTCAACACCAGCCCACCGATAACTCCATATATCCTCCATTGAAGTACTAAGTTCTCTATTGAAGTACTAAGTTCTCCATTGAAACACTAAGTTCTTCATTGAAATGCTGTGTTCTCCTTTGAAAAGCAAAGATCTCAATTGAAAGGCTAAGTTCTGTATTGAAAGGCTAAATTCTGATTTAAACTCAGTTTTCCATTGAAACACTTATATTCTCCATTGAAATACTAAGTTCTCCAATGAAACACTAAGTTCTCCATTGAAACACTAAGTTGTTCATTGAAATGCTATGTTCTCCTTTGAAAAGCGAAGTTCTCCACTGAAACGTTAAGTTCTCCATTGAAACGCTAAGTTCTGCGCTGAAACATCGAATTCTGCGTTGAAATGTTGAGGTCTGCGTTGTAACACTATGTTCTCCATTGAAACACTAAGTTCACCATTCAAACGCTAAGTTCTTTACTGAAACGCTAAGTTCTGCATTGAAAAGCTGTTTTGCATTGAAAATCAATGTTCTCCATTGAAACGCTAAGTTCTCCATTGAAACGCTAATTTCTTTGAAAATCAAAGTTCTCAATTGAAATGCTAAGTTCTCCATTGAAAGGCTAAGTTCTCCATTGAAACCTTAGTGTTCTCCATTGAAATACTAAGTTCTCCATTGAAAAACTACTTTCTGCATTGAAACGCTAAGTACTCCATTGAAACGCTACGTTCTCTATTGAAATGCTAAGATCTCTATTGAAACGCAAAGTTCACCATTGAAACACTTATATTCTCCATTGAAGTACTAAGTTCTCCACTGAAACACTAAGTTCTTAATTGAAACTCTATGTTCTCCTTTGAAAAGCAAAGTTCTCTATTGAAACTCTAAGTTCTACATTGAAAGACTCATTTCTGCATTGAAATGCTAAGTTCTCCTTTGAAAAGCAAAGTTCTGTATTGAAACGCTAAGTTCTGCATTGAAACGCTATGTTCTCCATTGAAATGCTATGTTCTCCATTGAAACGCTAAGTTCTCCTTTGAAGAAAAAATTGAAGAGCATACAAGAAGAGGGAAGAGAAATTTAGAGAATCTAAGAAAAGGAAATGGAAGAGACTGTAAGAGTGTATAAGCAAATAAAAGAGAAGGGATTCTAAGAGAAGAATATGTAAGCAAATATAGAAAAGAGACAGGAATAAGTGAAACCACTATGTAGTGTAAGAGAAAATAAGGAAATATAAGAGAAGGGAAGAGACTACAAAAAAAAGTAAAGAGAATATGAAATAGGGAAGAGACTCTAAGAGAGCATAAGAGAAGTGAAAAGAACATAAAAGAAAGGAATATACGAGAAGAGAATCTAAGATAAGGGAAGAGAACGTAAGAGAAGAGAATTTAAAAGAAAAGAAAGGGAATATAAGAGAAGAGAATATTAGAGAACATAAGGGAAGGAAAGAGAATATAAGGGAAGAGACTAAAAGAGACTAAGAGAATACAGGACAATAGAAGAGAGTATAAAAGAAGGGAATATAAGAAAATGCAAAAGGATAGAAGAGAAGGGAGTATAAGATAATAGAGATTAGAAAAGAGTAAGAGAATATATGGAAAGAGAATATAAAAGAATATAAGAAAACAGAACCAAAAGGGAAGGGAAGTGACTAAGAGAATATAGGAGAATAGAAGAGCAAAGAGTACAAGAGACAGGAAGGGAAGAGAGACAGACGGGAAGGGAAGAGACTATAAGAGAATATTAGAGAAGACAAGACAAAAGAAATGTGCTCCTGGCCTGATAACATCTTCATTTTTTCAGGACAACTATTTTATTTCATTAAAAGCAGCAATCTTTAAATATATGTAGTCTTTTCTGTCATGGATCTTCAAACCTTTGCAGCAGTCATCAAGCTGTGAGAGGCAGCTGCACAAAGGGAATCCTTTCCTAAGGCAAGCAGCTGAGCAGTGATCGGTTATAGCCACCCATCAATGTTAGCTGTGCAGCGACACTAATGCCACCAACAGAGCAGATAAGCTCTGGCAGCAGCCACAGAACAGGAGGGGATGCTGCTGTGTGCACGGAATGCAGAGGCAAATTCCCAAAGTGCTTGCCGGGTGTGCACTAAGTAGCAATTACAGGAGTTTTCCATTCACATCCCCAGTGGCCTTACCTCTTCCTCCCATGCCACTTTGCCATGCTTCACTGCAGCATCCAAGGACCTTGTCCCTATATGGCTGGGTTCATCAGCACACTGCGTGCTGGGCAGCATGCATCACCTGCAGGGCTCTGTGATCACCAGGGTGCGGCAAAGGCAGCAGTAGAGAGGGGTCCCTTGGAAATGTGCTGTCTGCCTGCATGCACCGCTCTGTTATGGTATCTTCTTGAAATCAGGGGCTAAATACACATCTCTGTCCCTGCGAGTGGTGCCTGGGGCTGCCGGGAAAGCGAATCTGTGGAATAGGCTGTAGTGTGTTCTGGTCTGTAAGCCCCCCCATCAGCTATGGTACAGTTGAAGTCTTGTCACTGTAAAATGTTTAGCAGATAATACCCTTTAGTGAACTAGAAACCTGCACTAGTGCTGCATGCTTGGCAGGCTAGGAAAGGTAGATACATTTGGGGCTATGCACATGAAAGCTCTACATCCTGCTGTGGTTCAAGTGCCACTGTTCTTATAGGTAAATGGAAAAGCAGCCTCAGGCCTCCTGCTGGGCTCAGGGGTCCATCAGCTGCACCAGAGGAGCTTTGCTTTCAAGATGTGATACTTGCTATGCTGCTAAGTGACCAGTTCAAATAGGTTGAAATAAAAGTGAATTTGCCCAGAGCTAGGTGTTACTTGCATTGGCACTGGTACTTGTGGTAGCAAACATTTAATGTGAACCACATGCTGAACAGACCTCAGTATTTCAAATAAGCCAGTTCCCCCTCCCTGGCTGCATTAAGACATTTCCTCTAGATGAATTTAACCTCATGTCAGCAAAGCACTTTAGCTCAAGGTACCAAAGACGAGCTTCAGCAAGGGCACAATCCCACCAGACACACCAAAGAACATGAGGACGAGAAGCCCTTCCCTTAAGAAAGAAGGATAATTGTGGTTTGGGGGTTTTAAAGAGACCCTCAGCAGCTGCAGGGAAACGCCTGCATTCACTGGGGTTCTAATCATAGGATCACAGAATGGTTTTGGTTGGAAGGAACCTTTAAAGGTCTTCTAGTCCAACCTCCTCTGCAATGAGCAGGGACATCTTCAACTAGATCAGGGTGCTCAGAACCACATCCAGCCTGGCCTTGAATGTCTCCAGGGATGGTGCATCCACCACCTCTCTGGGCAACCTGTGCCAGTGCTTTACCACCCTCATTACAGAAAAATAATGGGGCTGACCTGCAGTTCTTGGTTCTCCCTTCCTCCAGCCCTTGCCTTCTCCTCAGCAGTGCAGCTCCTCTGCTGCAGAGCTGGGATCCCTCTCAGGAAAATTAACTCTTAGCCCTGAAACTGCCCCATGAGTCTCTGCCCACAGAAGCACATCAGGATGGCAAAGCTTTGTCAGTTTGTGTACATCACCTAGACAGAAGACATTATAAACAAGGACAACACACTGTGAGTACTGTGGTGGACTCCCATTGGGTTGGAAAGACTGCATGGGTACTAATTCAACAAAGACAATACCAAGAGCTGTAAACTCCACTGGCAGTAGCCAAATGTCAAGAGGAAACTGGGGACCTGCATTGTTACAGCATCCAACAGGATGATCAGAAAAATAGTGGTAATTCCCCATAGAGCTGCTGCAAAACAGCCAGCAAGCAAATCAACTGCTGTTTAGGCAAAAAGCAGTGCAATGATCTCAAATCAGGAAAGCAAATCAAGCTGAGATTTCCTGTGAAAATATTTTCGATTACATGAATGTAATTGACTGGAAGCGAAAAAGCTTCTTGAATTAAGCACGTAAACAAGTTGAACAAAATAATTTCTTCCTTGTTCAAGCAGAGGATGTGATTTTGCTCTGATTTACTGGCCCCAGGTATTTCTATAGGAGGATCTAGATCTGTCCAGCTGTTAAAGTGTCACTCTGCATTTATGCCAATGTAAGAGGAAACAAAGTCCTGCATCCAGATCTTGGGCCCCAACTCAAGAGGGATATGCAGCTGCTCAAGTGAGCCAGAGGAAACCATGGAGATGCTGCGAGGGCTAGAGCACCTCTGCTGTGGAGCCAGGCTGAGAGAACTGGGCTTGTTCAGCCTGGAGAATAGAAGGCTCGTTAAGGGGAAACCTTAGAGCAGCTCCAGTGCCTAAAGGGGCTACAAGAAACCTGGAGAGGGGCTTTGGACAAGGACCTGTAGGGACAGGACAAGGGAGAATGGCTTTTACCTGACAGAGGGGAGATTGAGACGAGCTCTCAGGAAGAAGTTCTTCCCTGTGAGGGTGCTGAGGCACTGGCACAGGGTGCCCAGAGAAGCTGTGGCTGCCCCATCCCTGGCAGTGTTCAAGGCCAGGTTGGACACAGGGGCTTGGAGCAACCTGCTCCAGGGTGAGGCGTCCCTGCCCACCCATGGCAGGGGTTGGAACTGGATGAGCTTTAAGGTCCCTTCCAACATGAACCATTCCACGATTCTATAAAATGCAGAAATGGGGAGGATAACTACAGGCAAATTACAGACCAGCTGGTGAAAGCAGAGGGTAAATGGATTTCCTCTCTTGGCAAGGTCAGAGGAACATGTGCTACAATTACCAGACATACCTCCACTGTCCTCTGTTGCTTCCCATTAGCAGAAACCTTTCTTTCCTTTTTGGTCTTGCAGCTGAAAGAAAGAGGTTAAAAAATCATCTGGAGCTCTTGAAAGGGTCTGTTCTGGCACACACAATGTCCACACAAGTGCACGCTGCTCTGAAACAAAAGGGGTCTTATATTTACCTAAGAAAAAGAACTGGGTTTTTCTTCAGCTCAAGAAACCACTGATGTGAGTCCACAGCATCAACACTGATGAGGCTGATAGGCTGGTGTGCAGCCTAAAAAGCACGCATAATCAGTGTGCAGTTCATGCGCAAAATTCGTTCAAAACAGACTGTCGTGGTTTAAACCCAACCACAAAAGCCCGTTCACTCACTCCCCTCCCCCCTTTTTCTCTTTCTCCCTCTTTCTTTCCTTCCCGCCCCCCCCCAACCCTCCCCCCTCCTGGAGGGATGGGGAGGAGAATTGAGAGAATGTAACTCCCATGGGTTTAGATAAGAACAGCCCAGTAACTAAGGTATAACACAAATCACTACTGCTACCACCAGTAACAATAACGATAAAGGAAATAACAAGAGGAAAGAATACAACACCTCAACACCAGCCCACCGATAACTCCATATATTCTCAATTGAAGTACTAAGTTCTCCATTGAAGTACTAATTTCTCCATTGAAACACTATGTTCTTCATTGAAACGCCATGTTCTCCTTTGAAAAGAAAAGATCTCAATTGAAAGGCGAAGTTCTGTATTGAAAGGCTAAATTATGATTTAAGCTCTAAGTTCTCCATTGAAACAATTTTCTCCATTGAAATACCAAGTTCTCCATTGAAACACTAAGTTGTTCATTGAAATGCTACGTTCTCCTTTGAAAAGCAGCTCTCAACTGAAACTCTAAGTTCTGCATTGAAAGGCTCAGTTCTGCATTGAAACGCTAAGTTCTCCATTGAAAGGCTAAGTTCTCCACTGAAATGCTGAATTCTCCATTGAAATGCTAAGTTCCGCGTTGAAAAGTTGAATTCTGCGTTGAAACGTTGAGTTCTGCGTTGTAACGCTATGTTCTCCATTTAAACGCTAAATTCACCATTGAAACACTAAGTTCTCCATTGAAACCCCAAGTTCTCCACTGAAATGCTAAGTTCTCCATTGAAACGCTAAGTTCTCTACTGAAACGATAAGTTCTGCATTGAAACGCTAAGTTCTGCATTGAAAAGATGCTTTGCATTGAAAATCAAAGTTATCCATTGAAACGCTAAGTTCTCCATTGAAACACTAAGTTCTCAATTGAAACGCTAAGTTCTCCATTGAAACGCTATGTTGTTCATCGAAACAGCCCAGTAACTAAGGTATAACACAAATCCCTACCGCTACCACCAATGATAATATTGATAAGAGAAAATAACAAGAGAAGAGAATATGATACCACTGCCGAACGAGTTCTACCCCCCCAAAGAGAGACCGTGCCCTTCTGGGTAACTCCCAGTAACCTCCCTGGGAATGACATGCTGTGGTATGGAATACCTCTTTGGCCAGCCTAGGTCAGGTGTCCTGTCCCTGCTTCCTCCCGGCCTCCCCTCGTCCCCAGCAGAGCATGAGACTCACAAAGTCCTTGGCCAGAACAAACACCACTCAACAACAATTAAAAACAATCGGTGTTATCAGCTCTCTGCCCAGGCTGGAAGTCAAAACACAGAGCTTACACCAGTTTACTTAGAAGGAGCAAAATGGCTCCTGGTAAACCCAGGACAGTACCCACCCCTTATTCCATGCCATTCATGTCATGCTCAGATCCCACATTTTCAATATACCATCTCTCTTACATATATATATGTGGAGAGCTTTGCAAAGGACTGGCTGTGTGGCAGAGGCCATGCAGATGGTGATACGCTGCAGCTGGTGCAAATCTCAGATGGGAAAGTACAAGGGAGCAAGATGAGCGTGCCCTGGAGATAAACCGCGGCAGAAGCAGAACAATAATTAAGTTTGCGACATTTGGCGCCCGAACAGGGACCCAGGGACTTTGTACAGAACAAGGAGCTGAAGTGGACAGACCTCGTCGCAGCAGGGGTGGTCTAAAAAAGACAAGAAGATTTGTCTCGAGGCTCCTGATGTCACAACGGTGAATCAGGCTGTTACGTGCTGCCGAAACCTTGGAAAAGCTGCAACAGCGCTGACGATACGGTATGGAAAGGCAAGCAGCATATAAACTGTTTGAGGACTTTTTGAAAGTTAAAGGGGTGGATTTAGATTATAAGAAGGAATTATTTAGCTTACTAGATTATGCTAAGTCATTGGGTTGTTTTATTAATCCGCATACTGTACATACTTTAACGGAACGGCGAATATTCGGGGATATTTTATGGGATAGAACGATTAATGATGATAAAGTTGCAAAGAAATATGGTAAACCTTGGCAAGCTATATATAATACCCTGTTAAAATAAAAGGCTGGGAAGACAGCAGGGATCGGGAAAGCTCCGAAGAATGCAGCCTTCGGAAGGCAAAGAACGCTTCGCTGCTGGCAGCGTCGGTTCTGAGAGCCTGAGCAAGATTTTACTTGGCTTGCCTCCAGGAGGACAGTTATTAATTGCCTACATAAGTATGCAGTACTTCAACTCTTCCAACATATCCTCTCTGCGAGAGGGATAGCGTATGATGAGGCTATGCTAAAAAGGTTGTTGCTCTGGATTAAGGAGAAGGACTTAATCCAGGGGGTTGGAGAAGCCTTTGAGCTTGGGACTTGGGAAAAAATCGCTAAGGAAGAAGTCTCTGTTTTATGGATGTTTTCAGTCCTTAAAGTGAAGGGGGCAACCTTTAAAGAGACTTCTAAAGCAAGTTATGCTCATGTCTCCCAGCTCTTTGCGACATATATATATACACATACACACACTGACAGAGAGAAAGAAATCATTTCTTAGTGCATGGACCAGTCCCTATAAAGCTGCTGAGTCCATCCGGTCCATGATGTCAGGTTCCATCCCTTGTAACAGTCTTTCAGGGCAGGAAAGGCTGTGTGCAGTGTTGGATCGTTGCCTGCTGATGCTGATCGTTCCTTCACTGCAGAACTTGTCTGGTTCTATCAGAATTCATTCTCTGTTAGGATGATGGTTGGAGGGAAGTCAGGGCCAGTCGCTGGTGACCTGAAGGCATTTAGTTGATGGGCTATAAAAGTATTACACAGCAGGCAACAGCATACAACAAAGTTCATTGGCTGTTTTCCCCTAAAATCAAATCCCCTTGAGGTATACGTCGGACTTCCCTGTGGAACAGTGGTTGGTGGAAAGCGGGCACAGGCAATATGAAGGACTGTGTGACCCAAGTCCTGAATCTTACGATGGACTGCACAACCCAGGACTGGAGATGAGTGAACAACCTTGAACTGTCCTTGACGCAGCCCATACAAGAACCTTGGCACCGAAAATACGAAAACAGGACGTGGAATCAGGAACTTGTTTACCGCAAGGAATGTACCCTGCTGACGCAGAGACTCACATGGAAACTTTAGCTTAGCCAATAGCTGTGTATAGATAGGTGCGTGGACACGCCATTGTAGCCAATGAAAAAGCATTTATTGGCACGTGGACTATAGTTAACTGTATAAATATAGGCAATTGTGAACAATAAAATGAGCAAGGCGTGTAACTCATATTGAGTGAGTTCTTGACTCTGGCTGACTCTTCCTCAACAACTGGCGCCCGAACAGGGACCCAGCGGTGGCACTCATATCTTTGCCTGGTGGCTCTGGGTCACAAAGGCACAGGCAGAGTGAGAAGATCAGAGTGCGGGAGTGGCGTCTGCAAGAGCAAAGAAAGAAAACCAGTGTGGCAGACAGATGTTTTTGGTCAGTGCGTGAGCAGACCTGCACGGGTAAGACTGCTTGACGGATAAATATGTATCAAGAAGCGGCACTCACACTCTTAGGGCAGATTCTCGCCAAGCGAGAGGCCTGTGTGAGCACGAAAAAGCTCAACGAGCTGTACCGGTGGGCTCAAGAGAAGGGACATTAAAAGGACCCTCAACTATCGTTTAGTATTCAAGAATGGAGAGAGGTGGCAAACTCTCTTTGGGATGCTACCATCCAGGGGAGTAAGACCGCTAAAGATTTGGGTGTCACCTTGAGGGAAGTTATTAACAATTTAACGCAGATGGTTTCTGAGAAGAAAATGGCCATGGCAGCCAGAAAACTGTTGGGATCTGAGGTAACCCCCCCAACAGAGACAACTCGGGTGTTTGATGATGCAACCTCTCGCATGGTAAAGGGCGTAACTACCGCAGTTAAGGAGTCAGCTACAGAAGTCGCTGCGGAGAATGTTAAAGCCCCATATCAAATTCAAGGGGGACCAGATTGTCAATCTTGTGAAACTGAGCAAAATTACCAGACTGACAGTTCTAACTCTGATTCTGAGCCTGATGAGCCTTCCGCCATCACTCTTACTAGCGCCCCGCCGCCCCCTCCCGCATCTAGGACTCCCCAGCTCAGAGTGCGTCCTTCTGATCAGCTGTTAGAAGAGGTTGAGCGTGACCTCAAGAATTTAGGAACAACGGGTGGTATATCGGTGGGCGATGCCCAGATTATGACCACTAACAGGGTGGTAGTGTGACCAACTGCACCCTCTAGTCACTGGCCTGCGGTGATTCGGGACGCCATTCTGGAAGGAGAATGGCAGGCGGCATCCGCATTGGCTTATCCTGTCCAGACGGTGGCTATGGGTGGGGGGCAGCAGGGGGCTCAATGGCGACCTTTTGAATGGAAACTTATGCAACAGCTTCAGGCTACTGTCTCTCAGTATGGGCTTCATTCAGAGCCCGCTAAACATCTTTTAAATTATGTGTTTGGGTCCGAAGTGATGACTCCCAATGACTGTATGTCATTAGCTAAACTTATTTTGTCCCCATCTCAATATTTGTTGTGGGAACGAGAGTGGCAGAATCAGGTGCTCCGAGTAGATGAAGAACCTTGTGGTCAGGGAGATCCACTGTATGGAGTGCAAGCTGATATGTTGTTGGGATGCAATAATTATGCTGCTGCAACAGTACAGTTAACTTTTCCTGCGGCCATGCATAATGCCGCTTCAGAGGCGGCAAAGCAAGCATTTTTTTTTAATTCCTGCAGATAAAAAGCCACCTTCTTATACAGTGGTAAAGAAAGGTATGCAGGAATCATATGGAAACTTTGTAAATCGATTAGTACAGTCTTTAGAGCAGACACCTGAATTATCTGATGATTTACATCGGCAAATGCTCCGAATGCTCGCTTTTGAGAACGCTAACGCAAAAGCAAAAATGCTGATAGCTACACTTCCAAAAAATGCCCCAATAGACGAAATGTTAGAGCGAGTTGCTGTCAGTGAGATGAGTCAACAGGCAGCCTATGTAGCTGAGGCCGTTAAGGGCGCAGCAACTGTACATGCAGAAGCCCTTAAAGAAGCCATATCGGCTCAAACTCAAGCCCTGGTGGCAGCTGCACTTAAACCTCTGAAAGGAAACTCGGGGCCATGTTCAAAACAGATTACTTCTTTTCAGTGTGGTAAACAGGACCATCTGCAGTGGTCTTGCTCTGATAGTGTTTGGTGTGAGCAGTGTAACTCCAATACCCATGCCACCATAGCTTGTCGCTGCACCAGAAACGGGCAGCGGAGCACGGAGAGCGGCCACCCGATGACAACAGTGGCTACCCAGAATCAGAAGATCCCCACCCAAAATTCACAGTTAGTCAGCACTCCACAAGGGGGAGATAGGGGATCGACTTGGCAACAGCTGTGAGCATTACGCTCATAGATCAAAAACCTGTAAAAATACCAACAACAACATATGGACCAATACACGACTCCTTATAGGAGCTTGGGGCCTTATTATTGGGAAGGTCCTCTTCTGGATTAAAAGGCATAATGATCATACCCGGTCTTACTGATGCCGACTACAAACGCCCCTAGCATGGGGAACAAACAAGAGGAATTAGAGATGTGTGCACATCTACGGGGGTATGATATAATAGGCATCACAGAAACATGGTGGGATGGCTCCTATGACTGGAGTGTTGGAATGGAAGGTTACAGGCTCTTTAGAAAAGACAGGCCCAGCAGGTGGGGAGGGGGAGTTGCCCTTTATGCTAGGGATAGGCTGGAGAGTATGGAACTCTGTCTGGGGCCAGGTGAGCAGTTTACAGAGAGTTTGTGGGTCAGGGTTAAAGGGAAAACAGCCATGGGAGACATTACTGTGGGGATCTGTTACAGGTCGCCTGATCAAGGAGAACCTGTGGATGAAGCACTCTACAGACAGATAGGAAAAGCCTCACGCTCGCAGGCCCTTGTTCTCATGGGGGATTTCAACCACCCTGACATCTGTTGGAATGATGGCACTGCGCGGCACAAGCAATCCAGGAGGTTCCTTGATTGTGTGGAAGACAACTTCCTTCTGCAAGTAATAGAGGAGCCGACAAGGAGAGGTGCCATGCTTGACCTTGTGCTCACCAACAGGGAAGGGCTTGTTGAGAATGTGGTACTCCAGGACAGCCTTGGATGCAGCGATCACGAGATGGTCGAATTTGAGATCCCCAGGAGAGCGAGAAGAGCGTGTAGCAAGCTCACTGCCCTGGACTTCAAAAGAGCAGACTTTGGCCTCTTCAGGAGCCTGCTTAGTAAGGTTCCATGGGATATAGCCCTGGAGGGCAGGGGGGCCCAAGATATTCAGGGATCACCTGCTACAAGCTCAGGAGTGCTGCATCCCAACTAGAAGGAAGTGCGGCAGGAGGGCCAGGAGACCTCCTTGGATGGATAAGGAGCTGCTGAGGAAAATTCAAAGGAAAAAAGAGGCTTATAAAAAATGGAAGCAAGGACAGGTGGCCTGGGTAGAGTACAGGGATGTTGTCCGGGAAGCTAGGGACCAGGTTAGGAAGGCTAAGGCCCAGTTAGAATTAAACCTAGCCAGGGATGCTAAAGATAACAGGAAGGGATTCTACAGGTATGAAGCAAACAGAAAAAAGACTAGGGACAAAATAGGCCCCCTGAGGAAGCTTTCGGGAGAACTGGCTATGCAGGATTTGGAGAACGCTGAGGTTCTGAATGACTTCTTTGCCTCGGTCTTCACTGGCAAAGGCTCTGACTGCACCACCCAAGTCCTGGAAGGTAGACGCAGGGACTGTGAGAATGAAGACCTTGGGCCCACTGTAGGAGAGGATCTGGTTTGAGACCATCTTCAAAATCTGCACGCGCACAAGTCCATGGGACCTGATGGAATCCATCCGCGGGTCCTGAAGGAGCTGGCGAATGAAGTTGCTAAGCCACTGGCCATCATATTTGAAAAATCATGGCAGTCAGGTGAAGTTCCCGACGACTGGAAAAAGGGAAATATAACCCCCATTTTCAAGAAGGGGAAAATGTAAGACCCGGGGAATTACAGACCAGTCAGTCCCACCTCTGCGCCTGGCAAAATCTTGGAGCACATTCTCCTGGACAGCATGCTAAGGCACATGAAAAACAACAAGGTGCTTGGTGACAGCCAGCATAGCTTCACTAAGGGGAAATCCTGCCTGACCAATTTGGTGGCCTTCTATGATGGGGCTACAGAATTGATGGATAAGGGTAAAGCAGTTCATGTCATCTACCTGGACTTGTGCAAAGCGTTTGAGACTGTCACACACGACATCCTTCTCTCTAAATTGGAATCATAGAATCATAGAATCATAGAATAGTTAGGGTTGGAAAGGACCTCAAGATCACAGAATCACAGAATCCCAAGGGTTGGAAGGGACCTCAAAAGATCATCTAGTCCAAACCCCCCACAAGAGCAGGGTAACCTACAGTACATCACACAGGAACTTGTCCAGGCGGGCCTTGAATATCTCCAGTGTAGGAGACTCCACAACCCCCCTGGGCAACCTGTTCCAGTGCTCTGTCACTCTTACAGTAAAGAAGTTCTTCCTGATGTTAACGTGGAACTTCCTATGCTCCAGTTTACATCCATTGCCCCTTGTCCTATCACTGGATATCACTGAAAAAAGCCTAGCTCCATCATCCTGACACCTACCCTTTACATATTTGTAAACATTGATGAGGTCACCCCTCAGTCACCTCTTCTCCAAGCTAAAGAGACCCAGCTCCCTCAGCCTCTCCTCATAAGGGAGATGTTCCACTCCCTTGATCATCTTTGTGGCTCTGCGCTGGACTCCTTCAAGCAATTCCCTGTCCTTCTTGAACAGAGGGGCCCAGAACTGGACACAATATTCCAGATGCGGCCTCACCAAGGCTGAGTAGAGGGGGAGGAGAACCTCTCTTGACCTACTAACCACTCCCTTTCTAATGCACCCTAAGATGCCATTTGCCTTCTTGGCCGCAAGAGCACATTGCTGGCTCATGGTCATCCTCCTATCCACCAGGACCCCCAGGTCCCTTTCCCCTTCGCTACTTTCCAGCAGGTCACCCCCCAACCTGTACTGGTACATGGGGTTGTTCTTCCCCAGATGCAAGACTCTACACTTGCCCTTGTTAAATTTCATCAAGTTTCTCCCCGCCCAACTCTCCAGCCTGTCCAGGTCTCGCTGAATGGCAGCACAGCCTTCTGGTGTGTCAGCCACTCCTCCCAGTTTTGTGTCATCAGCGAACTTGCTGATGGTGCACTCAGTTCCCTCATCCATTGATTAAAATATTAAACAGCATCGGTCCCAGCACCGACCCCTGAGGGACTCCACTAGTCACAGACCTCCAGCTAGATTCTGCGCCATTGACCACAACTCTCTGCCTTCTTCCTTTCAACCAGTTCTCGATCCACCTCACTACTTGATCGTCAAGCCCACACTTCCTTAGCTTATCTATGAGGATGCTGTGGGAGACAGTATCAAATGCCTTACTGAAATCAAGAAAAACTACATCTACCGTTCTACCATCATCCCTCCACCTAGTCACTTCCTCATAGAAGGCTATAAGGTTGGTCATACATGACTTCCCCCTCATAAAACCATGTTAGCTGTTCTTAATGACCCCCTCATCCTTGATATGCCTAGTGATGGAGTCAAGAATAAGTTGTTCCATCATCTTTCCAGGGATGGAGGTAAGGCTGACCGGTCTATAATTACCCGGGTCCTCCTTCTTGCCCTTCTTATAGACTGGTGTGACCTTTGCCATCCGCCAATCCTCAGGCACCTCGCCCGTTTCCCACGACTTACCAAAGATGATGGAAAGTGGCCTAGCAATGATCTCCGCCAGCTCCCTCAGCACCCGTGGGTGCATTCCATCCGGACCCATCGATTTACAGATGTCCAGTTTGCATAGCTGATCCCTAACCCAATCCTCATCTACCAAAGCAAACTCCTCCTTTGTCCTGACTCCTTCTGGGGCTATAGAAATCCGGGGCCCTCGGGGAGAGTCTGCAGGAGTAAAGACAGAGGCAAAGAAGGCATTCAGCACCTCTGCCTTCTTTATATCCTCTGTCTCCAGGGCACCCACTTCGTTCAGCAGTGGGCCTATATTGCCTCTTGTGTTAGTTTTATTTGCTATGTATTTGAAGAAGCCCTTTCTATTGTCTTTAACCCGACTAGCAAGATTGAGTTCCAAGGAGGCCTTTGCTGTCCTAATTGCCTCCCTACATCCTCTAACAACTGTCCTATATTCCTCCCAAGCGGCCAGCCCCTCCTTACATAATCCATAGATTCTCCTTTTCCACTTGAGTTTGCCCAGCAGCTCCTTGTTTAACCACGCCGGTCTCCTAGATCCCTTACTTGATTTCCTACTCATTGGGACGCTCCGATCCTGAGCTTGGAAGAAGCGGTCCTTGAATGCTAACCAACTATCTTGAGCCCCTTTACCGCCTAGTACACTTTCCCATGAGACTTCCCTTAGCAGTTGACTGAAGAGGCCAAAGTTGGCCCTTCGGAAATCCAGAACTGTGGCTTTGCTAGGTATTCTATTCCTCCCACACAGGATCCTAAACTCCACCATCTCATGGTCACTGCAGCCAAGGCTGCCATTGACCGTCACCACTTCGACCAAACCCTCCTTGTTGGCGAGTACTAAATCTAGCAGCGCTGCTCTCCTAGTTGGTACGTCCACCATTTGCATTAAGAAATTATCATCAATGCACTCGAGGAACCTCCTAGACTGTGAATGACTGGCTGTGTGAGTCTTCCAGCAAATATCGGGGTAGTTAAAGTCCCCCACGACGACTAAGGCATGTAGTCGCGAGGCTACTTCCAGTTGCCTGTAGAAAGCCTCATCAACTCCTTCGTCCTGATCAGGAGGTCTGTAATAGACCCCCACAACTGTATCACCCGTGCCAGTCTGTCCCTTAATTCGTACCCACAGACATTCCACTTGCTCCTCATCCGACCCCGGACAGAACTCAATACATTCTAGTTGCTCTCTCACGTAAAGAGCAACTCCACCACCTCGCTTTGCTGACCTATCTTTCCTAAAAAGGACATAGCCATCCATGACCACATTCCAGTCATGTGAACTGTCCCACCATGTCTCTGTAATTGCCACTAGATCATAACCTTTAGCCCGCACACAGACTTCGAACTCCTCCTGTTTATTCCCCATGCTGCGTACATTGGTGTACAGGCATTTCAGGGAGCCAGTCCTAGTACCCTTTTTCCCCTGCGGGACAGGGTCTAAAAAGCTATCCTTTCCCACAAGTGAATCAAGAGATTGATAGTCCTCCTTAGTCCGCCATCCTTCAATCCCTAGCATGTTCCTCTTGGGCTTGTCCCCAACAGGCCCAGTTAAATCCCCTCCCCCCTTCATAACTAGTTTAAAGCCCTGTCAATAAGCCCTGCTAACTCCTGCCCCAAAACCCTTTTTCTTCTCTGGGACTGGTGTATCCCGCCTGTCACCAGCAAACCAGGTGTCCCATACAGCAGCCCGTGACTGAAAAACCCAAACCCCTGCCTTTGGCACCAGTCACGTAGCCATACATTAACCTGCAGAGTCTTCTTATATATCCCTTCACCCTCACTTGCAACAGGTATGGAGGCAAACACCACTTGCGCTCCAGACCCTTTAACCAGCCGTCCCAGGGCCCTGAAGTCTCTCTTCATTGCCCTTACGTTCCTCGTAATAATTTCATCACTGCCAACCTGAAAAACCAGCAGCGGATAGTAGTCAGAGGGCTGCACCAGTTTAGAGAGTTTCTTTTTAACATCTCTAATCCGAGCCCCAGGCAGGCAGCAGACCTCCCTGTGGGGTGGATCCGGTCGACAAATGGGCCCTTCTGTTCCCCTCAGAAGGGAGTCACCCACCACAATTACTCTTCTTTTCTTCTTGGTTGGGGAAGTTCTGAGGCATGGGGGTGAGTGACTAGCCCTGGGTGACTCACTAGATAGATTTGCCTCTCCATCTCCATTCACCTGGCCCTGAATTTCCAAGACCTCGTACCTGTTATTCAAGGGCAATTGGGAGGGAGGAAGGGATTGTGAGGGTTTTCGCTTACCTCTCCGAGGAGGAACCTCCCTCCATCCATCCTTGTCCATTAAGCTCTCTCCTTCTGTCTGATGGTAGGAGGGAAGGGGATCCATAACTTGTTGAACCACTTCCCTCTGCCCTTCCCTTAGGGTGTGGTTCCACCAATCCATTTCACTTTCACACTCTCTAATGGCTCTCAACCTTTCAACATCCTCCCTCAGTTCAGCCACCTGCCTGAGCAGATCATTTATTTGCTCACAGCGAACACAAGCAGTATCACTGGCTCCCTCCAATACAAGTGCCAGGCTCAGGCATTCGCTGCAGCCAGAGACCTGCACAGCTGCATGTCTGCAGGAAGGCTCAGTCTGGATACCCACATTAGTACTCACTACAGCTTTCGATCGTGTTGTAACCATGATCTATCTGGTCAATCAATCCGTCTACGTCTCTCAGCACACCTTCCCCCTCCTGTACTCCAGGTGAGTCCTCTCGATGAGGCGGTTGGAACGCTTCCCTGCCCACTCCCCTGCCCGCTCGCCTGCCCGCGCGAACTGCCGCGCAAACTGCCGCGCAAACTGCCTCGACCCTCTGCCTCGACCCTCTCTGTTTGCCGGCTCTGTTCGCCGCGCTCCTGGTCGCCGCGCTCCCTGGGAAGGTTTTTTAGCCACTCCCAGCTGGTGCCACTCCTCCTGGCTCCGCCCCCTGTGAGTCAGCCCCTCGCGGGAGCTGAGCTTCCGAGTCCTGGGCAAGTACTCTTGAGGACTTGAGGCTCCCTCCTCAGTGGCTCTTGTCGCTCTGAGTTGAGGCTCCTGGACGCTGATCTCTCCCCTCTCCGCTCCGGTGTTGCAGGCGTCCTCTCTCAAGCTACTCACCTCAGCAAGATCATCTAGTTCCAACCCCCCTGACATGGGCAGGGACACCTCACACTAAACCATCCCACACAAGGCTTCATCCAACCTGGCCTTGAACACCACCAGGGATGGAGCACTCGCAACCTCCCTGGGCAACCGATTACAGTGTCTCACCACCCTAACAGGAAAGAATTTCTTCCTTATCTCCAATCTAAATTTCCTCTGATTAAGTCAGAACCCGTTACCCCTTGTCCTGTCACTACAGTTCCTGACAAAGAGTCCCTCCCCAGCATCCCTATAGGCCCCCTTCAGATACTGGAAGGCTGCTGTTAGGTCCCCACGCAGCCTTCTCTTCTCCAGGCTGAACAGACCCAACTTCCTCAGCCTGTCTTCATACGGGAGGTGCTCCAGTCCCCTGATCATCCTCGTGGCCCTCCTCTGGACTTGTTCCAGCAGTTCCATGTCCTTTTCATGTTGAGGACACCACAACTGCACACAATACTCCAGGTGAGGTCTCACAAGAGCAGAGTAGAGGGGCAGGATCACCTCCTTCGACCTGTTGGTCACGCTCCTTTTGATGCAGCCCAGGATACGGTTGGCTTCCTGGGCTGCGAGCGCACACTGCCGGCTCATGTTCATTTTCTCATTGACCAGCACCCCCAAGTCCTTCTCCGCAGGGCCGCTCTGAATCTCTTCTTTGCCCAGTCTGTAGCTGTGCCTGGGATTGCTCCGACCCATTTGTAGGACCTTGCACTTGTCGTGGTTGAACTTCATAAGGTTGGCATCAGCCCACCTCACAAGCGTGTCAAGGTCCCTCTGGATGGCATGCCTTCCCTCCAGCCTGTCAACCAGACCACACAGCTTGGTGTCATTGGCAAACTTGCTGAGGGCGCACTCAATCCCACTGTCCATGTCAGCGACGAAGATGTTAAACAAGACCGGTCCCAACACCGATCCCTGAGGGACACCACTCGTGACCGGTCTCCAGCCGGACATCGAGCCATTGACCACAACTCTTTGTGTGCGGCCGTCCAGCCAGTTCTTTATCCACCGAGTGGTCCATCCATCAAATTGATATCTTACCAATTTAGAGAAAGATATCAATTTGATGGATGGACCACTCGGTGGATAAAGAACTGGCTGGATGGCCGCACACAAAGAGTTGTGGTCAATGGCTCAATGTCCGGCTGGAGGCCAGTAATGAGTGGTGTCCTGTGGAGACGTGGCTAACAGAGAAAGGTCACGTTCCCATCAACGAGCTGAAATAGAACATTTGTTTAGAGAATGGTGCAGACTTACTAGCACCAGATAATGAGGAACTGAGGGACATCTGGAGGGAAGCGCCATGCTCAGGCCAATTACAGACAAGCACACTAACTAATAAACAAGATAAGCCCATAAAAATAGAGGATATAAAAGTACACAGTTTAACCGCAAAAATAATGAGCTTAAGCAATGCCTTACTTATGCCAGAACCAATCAAGCGTCTAGTATTTGCATATTCATGTATTACTGTTGCTATATTAACCGGAGGTAGAAGCCCAATAAACGAATCACGCTTACAGATCACAATGGTCATGTCCTGATTCCTCCATGCTGTGACAAATTGGTGCCCGAACAGGGACCCTGGTACCTTTAAAGGCTGGGACAACAGCAGGGATTTGGAAAGCTCCAAAGAAAGCAGCCTTCGGAAGGCTAAGAACGCTTTGCTGCCGGCAGCATCAGTTCCGAGAGCCTGAGCAAGATTCTCCTTGTCTCGCCACCCATATTTCATCTGCCTTCTGGTGAGCTGCACTGGTGCCAACACCTTATGTGTTGAATTATAATGGATAGAGTGGCAGCATATGATTTATTTAAGTGCTTCTTAGAGAAGCGAGGAGTGGGTAAGGAATTGGATTTAACTAAGGAATTAAAGGCTCTGTTAAAATACGCGAGAGAGTTAGGTTGTTTCCAAGATCCTAACGATGCATTTGATCTACCCGAATGGAGGAAGTTTGGGGATGAGCTTTGGAATAAAGTGATTGATGATAACAAGCAAGCGAAAAAATGTGCTAAAGACTGGAGGACAGTTATTAATTGCCTACATAAGTATGCAGCTGAGCAGAAGGTCGCGGCTGCAGCTCAGGAGAAACTTTCAGCCCTTTCTTCTCCAGCTCCTCCAGCCGGTCTGACTCACTATCAGGTTGGCAAGGATTACGTTTCTGATCCGCCCATAACAACGACAGTCAACCTTGATATAGAGATAGACCCATCCGCACCCCCGGCAGAATCCTCGGAAGAGGGGTTAACCCCATCGGAGGAAGAGACCTTGGAGGAGGAAGCTGCTCACTATCAGAATAGTGGAGTACTTTTAGCTGCACAGCCATCTTGTTCAACTGATAAAGACCATAAAGATCATGTAAAGAAAAAAGGAGAGCAAGAAGGTCGTTGTAAGGAAAGAGTTAAATTGCAAGAAGGGTGTTTTAAGGAAAGGGTAAAGTCCCAGAACAGAGGTAGACAAATGAGAATCCAGGTGATAGACTGGAAATCTATTCAGAGAGAGGCTCTGTCAAACAATGATTTTGATTGTTCGCAGGTGTTGCAGGAAAAGATTCTCACCTTTCCTGTTAAGTACCAGATTAACCCTCAAGGTCAGGCAGTAAATGCTGAAATGTCTCCATTAAATTGGAAATTGCTATCTCAGTTAAGGCAAACTGTTTCTTCTACAGGCATTCAGTCTGAACCCACTAGGCAAATGTTGTCATATATTTGGGGAACAGATTTGCTGTTAATCGAGGATATTAAAAGTATAGTGAAATTAATCCTCACCCCTTCGCAGCTGTTGTTATGGAACATGTATTGGCAGGAAGCCTGTCAAGAGGCGGTTGCAGTTCAGTGAGGCCAGGGAGATCCCCTGATTGGGGTGCAATTACAACACCTGATGGGAATTGGACAGTTCTCCACTAAGGAGGCTCAAGTCCAGCTAGGTCCAGAATTGTTAAAGGAATCTATGAGACTAGCCTTGCGAGTTCTATCACAGATTAAAGATACTAGTGCAGCTCCTGCCTACATGAAAGTGACACAGAAAAAGGACGAGCCCTTCAGTACCTTTGTGGATAGGGTAGCTGATGCTATAAGGAAGTCAGGTACTCCAGAATACATGCATGGTATTTTACTGTGTCAGTGTGCAATACAGAAATGTATGATGCTGTAAGGCAGATACTTGCTCAGTTACCTGCAAATGCCACTGTAGAAGAGATGTTAGAACGTATGACATGATTCGTAGAAAACCCCAGGAACAAACTTGCCAACAAAGTTTTCAAGCTGACAATCAGGTATTCTTTATTGCGGCGCCAGGAGACATGGGGGATAGCTCCTCCTAACGTGTGTCCCTCTGTTGCTCCACAAGCTGTCCTTATATAGTCCCTGGGCATACATACATTACGTCATTTTCCAGAAAGTTCCCCGCATGCGTACAGAATTGTGCTGGTGGTCTCTGAGGGTCGTTTACTTCTTCCAACAATCTTCATCACTTCTGGCAGCCTTTGGAGCACGCGCAGTAGATGCTCATACCAGTTTAATTGGTTCGTTAGCACCGGAGACATAATAATCCTCCTATCCTCCTACTTATCAGTTAGTTTAACTGTAGCCCATCCTGGATACCTGCCATTCCCAGATACTCCTTATCCCTGTGTCCTGTTCTTCTAGACTGTTTTTCTTAAAACTCTGTCAACTATAACAATTTATCTTGTACAAGAATGCTCAGTGTATTCTCTAGCTGCACTCTGTATTTTTTTCTATGTATCATGCACTTTAGTAATTTTCCACTGCTACTGTTACAAAGCCATCAAACTTAGCATTACTTAAAACTGATTCTAAAGGTTTATATATTCCATTTTGTGATTTTCTGTCCCCCTTGTTTCAAATCCACCCTTTTTCTGTCCTTTTGCAAATTCTTCTGCAACATTTTATATATTACCATTACCATCAAAAGTCTTTTGAAATAATTTCCCGTTCCTACTTGGTGCTTAATTTCACTCCTTTTCCAGTCTTCATAATTTATCATAGCATTTACAACACCAGAGGGAACATTGTATCATACCACAAGTAATCAATATTAAAATAATTAACACCAATATAACTGCAAGCAGTTGCATCAACCAGGAGAGATCAGGTAACCATGAAGTTAACCCTTTCCATATTTTTTTTTCAAAACCCCAGGAGGTGTCATCCATGGCCATTTCATGAAATATCTTAGTTTGTTTCCAAATTTCCTCCAGATCTGTTTCAATTTTGCCACTTTGGTCTATATAGGAGCAACAACTTTCACTGGTTATGGAAGAACCCCCTCCTTGTGATGTCAATAACATGTCTAGAGCCATTCAGTTTTGTAATACCACCTTAGGCTAGTTATCTCTCGTTCTGCCTGGATTATATCAAAGTTTTTATTTTCCATTTCCTCTATGGTTGCTGAGATATTTATAATTTATAATTCACTTATTCCCAAAGATGGAATTAGCCCTCTTACAAAACTATGAAATGCAGTGTGCTGTTCAATAATAGGGTTAAACCCTTGCTTAATCTGTTTAGCAAAATTGGGTATTACAGCACCTAAGGTGCATGGCCCCTTCTAGTTGGGGGCTAGAGTCTTATAAGCATTTTCTCCACATAACCAATACCATCCTTTCCCTTTAGGAACGGGCCACCACTGAACTACGATACCATCTATATTATTTTGGTCCTACAAGATGCAGGGGGTGTCTTGTGGAAATGGTTTTGAATCTTGTTGGTATTTGATTTATTTTGTGGCCTGTTACATTAAGGATTTTGGTCTTGTGATTTGGTATTGGTGACAGGATGCTATAACTGTGTTATTAACTGTTGTTTGTTTGACAGAATTTTAATCTCTGTCTCAAGTGTTGTGACTGTGTGGAGTGTGTCTGTGGGATCCCGTGTGTGTGTGTGAATGTGAGATTGATAATGGAAAATCAGCAGAGTGAAGAGATCTTGAAAAAGAGTCTTTTAGGGTGCATTTTGGCACACTGGAAGGATCTTGTAGGGTCTCCTGGGGGGTCATTAAATAAGAAAGCATTGGTAAAATATTGTAACCGATGGTGGCCTTTGTATATTATGGAAGATCAGGGAAAATGGCCTGAAAATGGCCTGAAAATGGAACTCTGAACTATAATACATTGTTACAATTAATGTTGTTTTGAGGTGGCAAGGAAAATGGGATGAAGTAATGTATGCAGATATGTTTTTCACTTTAAGAAACCACGTGGAGTGACAGACTGAATGCAAAATTAATATAGCTCTGCCAGATCCCTTAATTTTGGCTTTGGAAAAGGAAAGGGAAAAACTGAAAGTTAAGGTGGAGTGATGATGTTCAGCCTTTGATATTGGGGAAAGATGTTTAAAGTTAAAAAACAGTAATCAGGAAGATAGGTTGGAAAATTATGTGTCACAGGTACCTCTGAGAGGAGCAGCCTCTGCACCTGTCCTATCTGATATTGATAAGGAGGAAGAGATTGCTGTCACTGGCAAAAAGTGGCAGATTCCCATTCAGAGTTAAGAAAGGGTTAAAACAGAAGTGCTGTTGCAGAGGCAGACATCTGCAGCCCCTGCATAGCAGGGTGAGTAATAATGAAGAAAAAAAAAAAAGGGAAAACCAAGGGGGAAAGGAGAGGAGCTCAAGCAGCTCCTGTGTTTGAGCCTGGGAGGAGGGATGTCGGGCAGAGGTGGGGGAGTGGGCTCTTCTTCTGTGGAAGTGGATCGGTGTGTGTGCTATGGGGAGTTTGGACATTGGAAGTGAGACTGCCCTGGGTGGCGGGGCAGTGCCATGGGGTGGATCCGGTGACTGAACTGCAACTAGACTGACGGGGACCTGGGGAATCTACCCTACCAGATCCACTGGTTAAATTAAAACTAGGGACTAGAGGAAATAAAGTGGAATTTTAGTGGTTATAGAAGCAAGTTATTTGGTATTAAATCAGAGAGAAAAGAATTCATTACAGATGTGGGAGCTACTGGCCACCAAGAAAAAAAAAAAAAAAAGAAGAGAGGCATTCTTTCTGAAACCTTTAAAGTACTAGTTGGGAAAACAAATAGGAATGCATAATTTTTTATGCATGCCAAATTCTCTAAAATCTTTATTAGGGCAAGAAGCAACATTTAAAGAAGGCAAAATGGAATTTAGAGTTAAAAATAAGCAATTAATTGCAGTTTTGAGTTTTTCTTTAATTCAGCAGAAAAGCAAACAGGACCTCCCTGAAATAGAAGAAAACCTTATTCAGGTATATCTGTGAGTATGGGCATCTGAAGTTCCAGGTAAGGTGAAAAATGCTTTGCCTCTTAAAGTGTAAATAAAAAAGGAGGGGGGGCTTGCTCAATTAGAATAAAACCATATCCCTTAAAATTAGAAGATCAAAGCCATTCGGTTTTTTAATATCACCTTAGATAGGCTAGTTATCTCTCATTTTGCCTGGATTATATCAATGTTTTTATTTTCCATTTTCTCTATGGTTGCTGAGATATTTATAATTTATAATTCACTTATTCCCAAAGATGGAATTAGCCCTCTTACAAACCTATGAAATGCAGTGTGCTGTTCAATAATAGGGTTAAACCCTTGCTTAATCTGTTTAGCAAAATGGGGTATTACAGCACCTAAGGTGCATGCCCCCTTCTAGTTGGGGGCTGGAGTCTTATAAGCATTTTCTCCACATAACCAATACCATCCTTTCCCTTTAGGAATGGGCCACCACTGAACTACGATACCATCTATATTAATCGTGTGATTGCAATTTGAACGGTGACCTACATCTGTGGCATTTAAACAAGCATGATCTCCTACCCTGGTTCCCGGTGTGATACATCTTTGTGCACAGGTGTAATATTTATTACCTGTATTAGGATTAACTATTCCAAATTTTAACCTTTCCTTCAAATACAGATTGCTAGTGTTCACCCACAAATTTGTCCATGAGACAGTGTTAGGAATTGGAACTCCAATTAATGGGAGATCCAGGCTTTCTCCTGATTTAGGCAACTGTGCACACACCCAACAGTCACTACGATTGAAAACCTTAGTGACATTCTGCACTAATTTCAGGTATAAGTTCTGGTCCCAAGCTTGTGCTCCTGTTATCATATGAGTCCAAATTATGAGATTTCATACGCAAGGGTCCTGAAGGTTCTATCTGCCATGTCTTCTCTGGCTCTGGTGCTTTCTTTATTCTTGAGTAATGTATTCAAGCAGGTTGTTCCTTTATCTTCACTGCTGTAAAGGTGGTCAGTAATCTCTGGTACGGCCCGCTCCACTTCTCCTGTAGAGGATCTCCTGAAAAATTCTTAACATAAACCCAGTCTCCAGATCTGAAAGGGTGAATCAGATAATCCAGACCTCTTGCTCTTGTCCCTACTGTTCTCTTATTCATCTCCTCCAACTGTTTTCCCAGATGGATCAGAAACTGTCAGAGATAGCCTTCCCCCACTTCCTGAAGACTTTCTCCTTTAAACTGGGACTGATGTGGTCTTCCATACAAAATCTCAAATGGGCTAACCTCTTCTTTTGACCAAGGTTTAGTTCGAATTCTTAATAGAGCCAGTGGTAAAGCTTGGTACCAAAATAAATTTGTTTCCTGACACATTTTACTAATCTGTTCAATCAGATGGTTCATCTTTTCTACTTGCCCACTGGCTTGAGGCCTGTATGGAACACGTAGTAGCCAATCAATTTCAAATTTTTTCCTAATTTCTGGAAACAATTTTGCACTAATGTGTTAACCTCAGTCTGAAGAAATTGCCTCTGGTACTCCAAAACAAGGTATGATCTCGTTAAATAATATTTTAGTCACTTGTCTTGCATTATTTATCCTACAAGGGAATGCTTCTGGCCAGCCTGAAAAAGTATCCTTTAACACAAACAAATATTGATAACCTCCTTTTCTTGATAATTCAGTGTTGTGGTTTAAACCCAACCACAAACCTCGTCCACTCACTCCCCCCCTTCTTGCCCTCCCCCTGCTCCTGGAGGGACGGAGAGGAGAATCGAAAAAAATGCAACTCCCACGGGTTGAGATAAGAACAGCCCAGTAACTAAGGTATAACACAAACCACTACTGCTACCACCAATAATAATAATGATAAAGGAAATAACAAGAGGAAAGAATACAACACCTCAACACCAGCTGACTGATAACTCGCCCCACTCCCCCCAGCCGAGCACCGACCGATCCCTCGTCCAACCCTGCAGTCCCACTAGCCCTTCCGGGTAACTCCAAGTTACATCCTGGGCATGACGTGCTGTGGTATGGAATACCTCTTTGGCTAGCTTGGGTCAGGTGTCCTGTCTCTGCTTCCTCCCAGCCTCCCCTCCTCCCTGGCAGAGCATGAGGCTCAGAAAGTCCTTGGCCAGACCAAACATTCAAGCAGCAACTGAAAACATCGGCATTATCAACACTGTTCCCAGGCCAAAAGATCAAAACACAGCACTGTACTAGCTCCTAAGAAGGAGAAAAATGACTGCTGCTGCTCAACCCAGGACATTATCCACCCCTTATTCCATACCATTCACATCATGCTCAGATCCCACATCTTCAATATGCCATCACTCTTACATATATATATATATACACATCTACATATACACAAAGAAAAAGATCATTTCTTAATGCATGGACCTATAAAGCTGCTGAGTCCATCTGGTCCATGATGTCAGGCTCCATCTCTTGTAACAGTCTCTCAGAGCAGGAGAGGCTGTGTGTGTGTGCAGTGTTCACACTCGTGAATAACCTGGGCAATAGTGTCCATTGCTAAGTCCACCCCTAGATCATGAGTCCATCTCTATGTTGCATCTCTGCCCTGATGGCCTGAAGTGTCATGGGCCCACCAGGCTCAAAATAATTCACCCTCCCCTTCAGCAATTTCTGCAGCTTGTTGCTGGGGACTCCATACAGCTGCCTTCCATCTCCGAGGCTTCCAAAGCACTGGAGGGGCCCAGTGGACCAGATGCTCTCTCATACTGTCCCACACACCCTGCCACTCATGGCTGTCCAGCCTTGGGGAAGATCTCTTGTTCCTCCCAAATTATGGTCTAACCCCAGACAAGAAGCAAACCTGACTCTGCTTGACTTCTGAGATCAGACAAAATGGCCGTGGGTAGAACACACTGTGTGTGTGTGCCAACATGCTGATCCCCATCACAATCAGCAGGCAGGTCCCGAGGGTACCCAAAGGCCATTCAGACCCTTCAGAACTCTCAAATGATGCTGCTGTACTTGTCCCTGGGGCTAGTGTATCTGCCGTGCTTGCCGGCTCTCCCACCACCAGCTTCTCTTTTCCTGCGTGCAGCTCTTCCCCCTCTGCCTTGCTGGGAAATGCTGCCTGGGCTCCTGCATCCTCCTGGGGCTCGGCGGGCGGCTGCCGGGGGACGCTCTCGGCCGCCGCGGGGCTGGGCTCGGCTGCGGGGCTCGGCTCCTCCGCGGGGCTCGGCTCCTCGGCCGCCTCCTCCCGCCGCTCAGCAGCCGCCTTCCTCCCGGCCTTCTTCCTTTGTTTCTGTAGCAATTAATAGGTCATCCACATATTGTAACAGAGTCCCGTCTGAGTAGGTGGCTTCCGTGATTCTAGTTCTCATGCCAGCTGATTTCCAAAAATTGCTGGACTGTTTTAAACTCTTTAGGTAATACTGTCCAAATTAATTGAGTTTCCCTTCCTGTGTCAGGATTTTCCCATTCAAAAGCAAATAACTTTGGCTTTCTTTGGCTAATGGTAAGCAAAAGAAAGCGTCCTTTAAATCCAGGACAGCAAACCATTTCTGATTATTCTTCAATTTAGTCAATAAGTCATACAAATTAGCTACTACTGGACGAATATCCTCTGCTGTTTTGCTGATTGCCCTGAGATCTGGAACCAATCTATAACTTTTCTCATCATATTCCTTTACTGTCCAGATAGGAGTGTGTCATAGTTTAAACCAATCCACACAGGTTGTCCACTCACCCCCCCCCGACGCTCCCCACTCCCGGAGGGATGGGGAGGAAAATCAGGAGAATGTAACTCCCACGGGTTGAGATAAGAACAGCCCAGTAACTAAGGTATAACACAAACCACTACTGCTACCACAAATTATAATATTGATAAGAGAAAATAACAAGAGAATACGATACCACCGCCGAACGAGTTCGACCCCCCCGAAGAGCGAGAGCCTGCCCCTTCCGGGTCACATGATAGAGAGGGCTTACAATTGAACTGTAATTTGGGTTGTGCATTCTCCAGATCCCCACAGCACCAAAGAAAGCTTGTGTTTCTTTCTTATTAGTTGGTGGAGGCATAGCTGTTATCTTGTTGATCACATCTGTGGGGATCTGGCGACGTCCGTCTTGCCACTTTATTCCTAAAAATTCAATCTCTTGTGCAGGTCCCTTGACCTTACTCCGTTTTATGGCAAAACCGGCTTTCAGCAGGATTTGGATTATTTTCCTCCCTTTCTCAAAGACTTCTTCCGCTGTATCGCCCCACACGATAATGTCATCAATGTATTGCAGGTGTTCTGGAGCTTGCCCCTGTTCCAGTGCAGTCTGGATCAGTCCATGGCAGATGGTAGGGCTGTGTTTCCACCCCTGGGGCAGTCGATTCCAAGTGAACTGGACTCCCCTCCAAGTAAAAGCAAACTGTGGCCTGCACTCTGCTGCCAAAGGAATTGAGAAAAATGCATTGGCAATATCAATCGTGGCATACGATTCGTGGCAATTTGTAGCTGTGCAAAGCAGAGTGAGCAACTTAAAAAAAAAAAAAAAAAAAAAAAAAGGGGGGGGGGAAAGAAGGAAAAAAGGTAAAGTTGCAGAGCACAGGTAGACAAATGCGAATCCAGGTGATAGATTGGAAATCTATTCAGAGAGAGGCTCTGTCAAACAATGATTTTGATTGTTTGCAGGCGTTGCAGGAAAAGATTCTCGCCTTTCCTGTTAAGTACCAGATTAACGCTCAAGGTCAGGCAGTAAATGCTGAAATGTCTCCCTTAAATTGGAAATTGCTATCTCAGTTAAGGCAAACTGTTATTTCTTCAGGCATTCAGTTTGAACCCACTAGGCAGATGTTGTCATATATTTGGGGAACAGATTTGCTGTTATATTAAAAGTATTGTGAAATTAATCCTCACCCCTTCGCAGTTCTTGTTATGGAACATGTATTGGCAGAAAACCTGTCAAGAGGCGGTTGCAGTTCAGCGAGGCCAGGGAGATCCCCTGATTGGGGTGCAATTACAACACCTGATGGGAACTGGACAGTTCTCCACTAAGGAGGCTCAAGTCCAGCTAGGTACAGAATTGTTAAAAGAATCTATGAGACTAGCCTTGCTACTGGGGAGATCATCATCTGCGTTGAAAGGACTATTCATTGTTCCAGGTGTCATCGATGCTGATTATATGGGTGAAATTACGTTAAATTATTTATGCATCTATGGTGATGAACAAACTCCAGCGGTTATTAAGCACTTTGTACAAACAGAAGATAAAGCCTTCTTTTAAGGAGTACTATCGAGATCCTAATACAGATTTGTGGCAGGGACCGGCAGAAGTAATATATCTGGGCCGTGGTTACGCCTGTGTTTCTGCTCCCGCAGGACCCTTGTGGGTACCATCCAAGTGACTAAGACCGGCTGTTGCAGAAGCTCCAGTGACGGCGTCTCCGAGCTAGCGTATGGACCCTGACTCGCAGACCTGGGAGGAGCGTCGCTTGCGCCGAGCACTACAGCCACTAATAGAAGAACTTAACTCCTTAATCAACACAGAGCTTTCGTTGAGCACAGTCGCCCTCCTAGATCCGGTCCATGGCCACAGGCATATAGTGGTACAACCGAGATTGGAGATACAACAAGTGCTTCAATAACTCTGTAGTTTTTGTCATCAGTGTGACCCTACAGTAGAATTATATTGTGGTGGTTGTCAGTCTATAAGGCATCTTTGCCAGAGTTAGCTGAAACAATGACTTTTTGTATAGTCTGTCAAATTATCTTTTATGTAACCCGCTTATAGGGCTTCAGAAATATTTAGCTGATTTTAGAAGTTTCACTTCATAGAGCTGCATATACGTTTGCTTTACAAGCTGCTTCGCTGTTATAGGTCTCATAATTATAGGGGGTTTGTTACTTTGTTATGCTTTGCAATGTTGTTCTGCTTGTTTACAATGACTCCTGACTCAGTCCTTATTCCTTTATAAAGAAAAAGGGGGAATTGTGGAGCATTGGCTTGTCGAAAAAGGTCAAAAGGTCACGTTCCCATCAACGAGCTGAAACAAGACATCTGTGTAGAACATGGTGCAAACCTCTCAGGCCAGATAATGAGGAACTGAAGGACACTGGCAAACAGCAACATACTATGACCAATCACAGCCAAGGCCACTAAGTGATAAGTGCATGAGAAGGAGGATGTTGGGGGGGTGCACGGTGTAGCTGCAAAAATATAGAGCTTACACAATGCCTTATTTGTGCCAGAACCAATCAAGTGCCTAGTATTTGCATATTCACTGATATATTAACTGAAGGTAGAAGCCCAATAAACGAAGCTTGCTGTTAACGCATATTGAGTCGTCCAAGTCTTCCTTTCACGACATTTACCTATGAGATTTCCGATCTCGATTTACAGAAGGCTTCCAAACCTTGCGTACGCTTACCAAACCAACCCAATTAACAATTTAGTCTTTACGCAAGATGCCCCCTGCACCTTACCGACCATACAAAAGAAAAGAATACCTTTTATGAAGATGGTCCTTGTCTGCTCCTGCAGTGATCCGAATGAGTCGAGGGGTCCCTCCGGGAAAAATTCCCAAGGGCCCTAGGGAGCCCTGTCCTCAGCAGGTCCTGCAGCTGAGCAGAGAGTGTCCCATCTGGGGTGCCAGATTGATTCGGAGAAAACTCCAGGAACAAACTTGCCAACAAAGTTTTCAAGCTGACAAGCAGGTATTCTTTATTGCGGCACCGGGAGACACGGGGGTTAGCTCCTCCTAACGTGTGTCTCTCTGTTGCTCCACAAGCTGTCCTTATATAGTGTTGTGGTTTAAACCAATCCACATAGGTCGTCCACTCACCCCCCTCCCTCCCCGACCCTCCCCACTCCCGGAGGGAGGAGAATCAGGAGAATGTAACTCCCACAGGTTGAGATAAGAACAGCCCAGTAACTAAGGTATAACACAAATCACTGCTGCTACCGCCAATGATAATATTGATAAGAGAAAATAACAGGAGAATACGATACCACAGCCGAACGAGTTCTACCCCCCCGAAGAGAGATAGCCTGCCCTTCCAGGTAACTCCCTATTACCTCTCCGGGCATGACATGCTGTGGTATGGAATGCCTCTTTGGCTAGTTTGGGTCAGGTGTCCTGTCTCTGCTTCCTCCCGGCCTCCCTCGTCCCCAGCAGAGCATGAGACTCACAGAGTCCTTGGCCAGAACAAACATTACTTAGCAACAATTAAAAACAATCGGTGTTATCAGCTCTCTGCCCAGGCTGGAAGTCAAAACACAGAGCTTGCACCAGTTACTAAGAAGGAGCAAAACGGCTCCTGGTAAACCCAGGACAGTATCCACCCCTTGTTCCATACCATTCACATCATGCTCAGATCCCACATTTTCAGTATACCATCACTCTTATCTCAGTACACTCTTAGTGCATGGACCAGTCCCTATAAAGCTGCTGAGTCCATTCGGTCCATGATGTCATGTTCCATCCCTTGTAACAGTCTTTTCAGGGCAGGAAAAGCTGTGTGCAGTGTTGGATTGTTGCCTGCTGGTGATGATTGTTCCTTCACTGCAGAACTTGTCTGGTTCTATCAGAATTCATTCTCTGTTGGGATGACGGTTGGAGGGAAGTCAGGGCCAGTCGCTGGTAACCTGAAAACATCTAATTGATGGTCTCTAAAAGTATTACACAGCGGGCAACAGCACACAATTAAGTTCATTGACTGTTTTCCCCTAAAATCAAATCCCCTTGAGGTATACATCGGACTTCCCCGTTTCTCCTGCATTACCCACCAAGTATATCCGGGTCCCTGAGCAAAAGCAATCCCACGAGTGGGTTTGCCTTTACCTGAAGCAGGAATAATCCAGACTGTCTTCCCCAGCAAATTCTCCATATGCACCACAGGAACTTTGTCCCCCTCTACAATATGTAAAAGTTCTGACTGGGCTGGGCCAGGTCTATTGACCGATCCTCTAGTGTTAACCAACCAGGTGGCCTTTGGTAAGTGTGTATCCCAATGCTTGAAAGTTCCCCCACCCATTGCTCTCAGTGTGGTTTTTAACAGCCCATTGTACCGTTCTATTTTCCCAGAGGCTGGTGCATGGTATGGGATGTGATATACGCACTCAATGCCATGCTCTTTGGCCCAAGTGTCTATAAGGTTATTCCGGAAATGAGTCCCATTGTCTGACTCAATTCTCTCTGGGGTGCCGTGTCGCCACAAAATCTGTTTCTCAAGGCCCAGGATCGTGTTCCGGGCAGTGGCGTGGGGCACAGCGTATGTTTCAAGCCATCCGGTGGTTGCTTCCACCATGGTAAGCACATGGCGCTTGCCTTGGCGGGTTGGTGGGAGTGTGATACAGTCAATCTGCCAGGCCTCCCCATATTTGTACTTCAGCCATCGTCCTCCATACCTAAGAGGCTTTAATCGTTTGGCTTGTTTAATTGCAGCACATGTTTCACAGTCATGAATAACCTGGGCAACAGTGTCCATTGTTAAGTCCACCCCTTGGTCATGAGCCCACCTATATGTTGCATCTCTGCCCTGATGGCCTGAAGTGTCATGGGCCCACTGGGCCAAAAATAATTCACCTTTACATTGCCATTCTAGGTCCATCTGAGCCACTTCAGTCTTAGCAGCTTTACCCACTTGTTGGTTGTTCTGGTGTTCCTCAGTGGCCCGACTGTTGTGTACATGGGCATCTACATGGCGTACCTTCACCACCAGTTTCGGCACACAGGCAGCGATATCTTGCCACAGTGCAGCAGCCCAGATGGGTTTACCTCTGCGTTGCCAGTTGCTTTGCTTCCATTGCTGCAACCACCCCCACAAGGCATTTGCCACCATCCATGAGTCAGTGTAGAGATAAAGTACTGGCCACTTCTCTCGTTCAGCAATGTCCAGGGCCATCTGGATGGCTTTCACCTCGGCAAACTGACTTGATTCACCCTCTCCTTCAGCAGTTTCTGCAACTTGTCGCTGAGGACTCCATACGGCTGCCTTCCATCTCCGATGCTTTCCCACAATACGGCAGGACCCATCAGTAAACAAGGCATACTGTTTTTCACTTTCTGACAGTTCGTTATATGGTGGGGCCTCTTCAGCACGCATCGCCTCCTCCTCTGGTGACATTCCAAAATCTTTGCCTCTGGCCAGTCCATGATGACTTCTAGAATGCCTGGACGACTGGGATTTCCTATTCGAGCACGCTGTGTAATTAGTGCAGCTCATTTACTCCATGTAGCATCAGTTGCATGGTGTGTAGAGGAGACCCTGCCTTTGAACATCCAGCCCAGTACAGGGAAACGGGGTGCCAGGAGGAGCTGTGCTTCAGTGCCAATCACTTCCGAAGCAGCTCGAACCCCTTCATAGGCTGCCAGTATCTCTTTCTCAGTTGGGGCATAGCTGGCCTCAGATCCTTTGTACCCCCGACTCCAAAAACCAAGGGGTCGACCTCGAGTCTCCACTGGAGCTTTCTGCCAAAGGCTCCAGGTAGGACCATTTTCCCCAGCTGCAGTGTACAGTACATTTTTGACATCTGGCCCGGTCCGGACTGGTCCGAGGGCTACTGCATGAACTATCTCCCGTTTAATTTGCTCAAAGGCATGTTGTTGCTCAGGACCCCATTTAAAATCATTCTTCTTCTGGGTCACATGATAGAGAGGGCTTACAATCAAACTGTAATTTGGGATGTGCATTCTCCAGAACCCCACAGCACCCAAGAAAGCTTGTGTTTCTTTCTTATTAGTTGGTGGAGACATAGCTGTTATCTTGTTGATCACATCTGTGGGGATCTGGCGACGTCCGTCTTGCCACTTTATTCCTAAAAATTCAATCTCTTGTGCAGGTCCCTTGACCTTACTCCGTTTTATGGCAAAACCGGCTTTCAGCAGGATTTGGATTATTTTCCTCCCTTTCTCAAAGACTTCTTCCGCTGTATCGCCCCACACGATAATGTCATCAATGTATTGCAGGTGTTCTGGAGCTTGCCCCTGTTCCAGTGCAGTCTGGATCAGTCCATGGCAGATGGTAGGGCTGTGTTTCCACCCCTGGGGCAGTCGATTCCAAGTGAACTGGACTCCCCTCCAAGTAAAAGCAAACTGTGGCCTGCACTCTGCTGCCAAAGGAATTGAGAAAAATGCATTGGCAATATCAATCGTGGCATACCACTTGGCTGCCTTTGACTCTAATTCATACTGAAGTTCTAGCATGTCCGGTACGGCAGCACTCAATGGCGGTGTGACTTCATTCAGGCCACGATAGTCTACTGTTAGTCTCCACTCTCCGTTGGACTTTCGCACTGGCCATATGGGGCTATTAAAGGGTGAGCGGGTCCTGCTGATCACTCCCTGACCTTCCAGTCTACGAGTCAGCTGATGGATAGGAATCAGGGAGTCTCGGTTGGTGCGATATTGCCGTCGGTGCACTGTTGTGGTCGCGATTGGCACTTGTTGTTCTTCAACTTTCAGCAACCCCACAACAGAAGGGTCCTCTGAGAGACCAGGCAAGGTGGACAGCTGCTCAATTTCCTCAGTCTCCAAAGCAGCAATACCAAAAGCCCATCGGTACCCTTTGGGGTCTTTGAAGTACCCTCTCCTGAGGTAGTCTATGCCCAGGATGCATGGAGCCTCTGGACCAGTCACAATGGGGTGCTTTTGCCATTTCCTCCCAGTTAGGCTGATTTCAGCCTCCAATACAGTCAACTCTTGGGATCCTCCTGTCACTCCTGAAATATAGATGGGTTCCACCCCTTGACAGCTTGACGGTATCAGGGTACACTGTGCACCGGTATCTACTAAAGCCTTATACTTCTGTGGGACTGATGTGCCAGGCCATTTGACCCACACAGTCCAGTAAATCCGATTATCCCCTACCTCCACCTGGCTGGAGGCAGGGCCCCTCTAATAGTCATCACAACTTTGAACACTTAAGTCATATTGAAAGGGATTATTCTTCGCTATCACAGGAGCTGGAGTAAAGTCAGCTCTTCCACTCCATCTGGGGGCCTGCTCACCAGAGACTGAAGCTGCAGCTCTCATGGGATGATGAGTCTTGGGCCTTGCTCCCCTCTTCAATTCGCCCACTCGTTCCTCCAAAACTGAAGTAGGTTTTCCGTCCCACTTTGTCATGTCTTCTCCGTGATCCCGCAGATAAAACCATAGGGTGGCCCGTGGCGTATACCTCCTGTATCTTCTCTCTCGAAGAATACGACGCCTTTTGTTAATAGCTGAGACGTGTTGGTACACGTGAGGAGCTGGATAAATCAGATAGATCGTCCCTCAATTGTTTGAGATCCTGGGACAGTTTTTCCACAGCTGAGATGATGGAAGGGGTGAGGTTGTCTTCAAACTCTCGGAGTTTATGAATCATTTCATCCACTGTTAGTGGTACTATATCATTCCAGGTTACTGTTGCCAATGAATGGGCATATGATGACGGTGCATTCCGTGTTAGTTTTCGCCACATGGGTCGTGTACATTTGACTTCATCTGGGTCTATGGGTACATCCCCACTGTTTGGCTTGATGTGATAGATCATCTCTACGATGGCTGATTCCCTCAGAGACTGGATGCCTTTGTCTAAAGTAGTCCACTTAGCCGAACGACTCATAACATCATCCTTATATGGAAACCTTTCTTTCACAGCTGCCAAGAGCCGCCTCCAAAGACTAAGGGACTTTTTCTCTCTTGCAATTGCTTTGTCAATTCCCCCTTCTCTAGCAAGTGATCCCAGCTGCTTGGCTTCACTACCTTCTAGTTCGTGACCATCGGCCCCATTGTCCCAGCATCGGAGCAACCAGGTGATGATGTGCTCCCCTGGTTGACGGGTAAAATCTTTTCGCATATTCCGTAGCTCAGTTGAGGTCCGAGGTCGAGAAGTCACCTCTTCTTCTTCTTCGTCATCATGCGATGATGACTCCTCCTCAGATTCTGGACCAGGTGGTGAATACATTGTTTCTTCATCTTGCTTCACCCTTCTTACCTCCTTTTTGCTTTTTCTCTTGCTGACAGGGGCAACCGATATTGGTACAAATTGATCCTCTGGTTTAGCTACAGTGATTTTCACTGTGGTTTGAGTAGCAACTGTACTTGTCGCTGGGGGTGGTGTAGCTGCTGTGCTTGGAGCTGGGGTAGCCGTGCTGTCTGTTGCAGCCAGAGTTTGGGCAGCAACTGTACTTGTCGCTGAGGATGGTGTAGCTGCTGTACTTGGAGCTGGGGTAGCCGTGCTGTCTGTTGCAGCCAGAGTTTGGGTAGCGACTGTACTCGTCGCTGGGGGTGGTGTAGCTGCTGTACTTGGAGCTGGAGTAGCTGCACTGACTGTTGCTTTGCCCTCAGATGCAGGGGCATTTTTTTCCTTTTGAAGGTGCTGGATAGTGTTGAACAAAGCCCTGTAAGCATAGGCCAAGCCCCAGCACGTTGCCGTGATTTGTCCGTCTCTGGTATGGCCAGACTGACCACACACCTCATTTAAGTGTTTTACTAATTCTTCCGGATTTTGCATTTGTTTGGTGGTGAAATTCCAAAGTACTGGAGGGGCCCACTGACCTTGATACTTGCCCATACTATCCCACACACCCTGCCACTCATGGCTGTCCAGCCCCGGGGAAAATCTCTTGGTCCTCCTATATCGCCGTTTAACCCCAGACAAGGCCCAAACCTGACTCTGCTTAACTCTTGAAATCAGACGAGATGGTTGTAGGCAAAACACACTCCGTATGCGTGCCAACATGGAAATCCCCATCACAATCAGGAAACAGGTCTCAACAATATTAAAAGGCCATTCAAGAACTTCAAAACTCTCAAATGATGCTGTAGCTGGTCTGAGAGGGGGGCTAGGAAGGTAAAAGAATGTTTCCTTCACAGGTTGACCACTCGAGAAGGAGAAAAAAGATGTGAAATTGCTAAGCACCTGTATTATATACCTCCCAAAGTATAAAGGTGGTGACCACACTGGGAACATAAGACCGATCAGTTCCATGATCAATGATTCTATTGTATTCCAAGTCATTATAATAAAGTACAATGAGACAAAAACCTTAGCCCAAGCCCCACACTTGAAAAACAGTACCACAGCAAATACTGGCTGTATGTAATGTACAGAGTTCTGAACCTGTGAGACCAAGAGGAACAGCTTTGAGAGCCAATAAATCAGCATTGTGACGAGTGACTATTAATCCGGTCTGATCTGTCGTTATCTCAACCCTTCGTGCCCCACGTTGGCTGCCAAAAAGAACTGTTGTGGTTTAAACCAATCCACACAGGTCGTCCACTCCCCCCCCCCCCCCCCCCGACCCTCCCCACTCCCGGAGGGATGGGGAGGAGAATCAGGAGAATGTAACTCCCACTGGCTGAGATAAGAACAGCCCGGTAACTAAGGTATAACACAAATCACTACTGCTACCGCCAATGATAATATTGATAAGAGAAAATAACAAGAGAATATGATACCACCGCCGAACGAGTTCGACCCCCCTGAAGAGAGAGAGCCTGCCCTTCCAGGTAACTCCCAGTTACCTCTCCGGGCATGACGTGCTGTGGTATGGAATGCCTCTTTGGCTAGTTTGGGTCAGGTGTCCTGTCTCTGCTTCCTCCCGGCCTCCCTCGTCCCCAGCAGAGCATGAGACTCACAGAGTCCTTGGCAAGAATAAACATTACTTAGCAACAATTAAAAACAATCGGTGTTATCAGCTCTCTGCCCAGGCTGGAAGTCAAAACACAGAGCTTGCACCAGTTACTAAGAAGGAGCAAAACGGCTCCTGGTAAACCCAGGACATATAGTCCCTGGGCATACATACATTACGTCATTTTCCAGAAAGTTCCCCGCATGCGTACAGAATTGTGGTGGTGGTCTCTGAGGGTCGTTTACTTCTTCCAACAATCTTCATCCCTTCTGGCAGCCTTTGGAGCACGCACAGTAGATGCTCATACCAGTTTAATTGGTTCGTTAGCACCGGAGACATAGTAATCCTCCTATCCTCCTACTTATCAGTTAGTTTAACTGTAGCCCATCCTGGACACCTGCCATTCCCAGATACTCCTTATCCCTGTGTCCTGTTCTTCTAGCCTGTTTTTCTTAAAACTCTGTCAACTATAACAATTTATCTTGTACAAGAATGCTCAGTGTGTTCTCTAGCTGCACTCTATTTTTTTTCTATGTATCATTCACTTTAGTAATTTTCCACTGCTACTGTTACAAAGCCATCAAACTTAACATTACTTAAAACTGATTCTAAAGGTTTATATATTCCATTTTGTGATTTTCTGTCCCCCTTGTTTCAGACATGGGTACCTATGGGGCATCAGGCAATGTTGGTTGAGGCGGCAAAAGCAGTGGGAGAGGCAATTAAAAAAAAATAAATAAAATAAAAAGGTCATTCGCAAGTATTAGCGGCCTTGGCACCTTTGCAAGCCACCGGTATGGTCAAGGGTCCTCGATGTTTTAGATGTGGTCAAAATGGGCACATGAGAAAAGATTGCCACCACTCGGTTTGGTGCCCTAATTGTCAAATGGATAACCATTGTGCTGCTACCTGTCGACGCAAACAGAACCGGTCGGGAAACAGGCAGTGGAGCGCCAAGACCCGTCGCGCGATGATCCCAAGTACGGGTCCTGCAGCCCCCGCGCCTCAACGTGTGCACGCAGCAAGTCAAACTCCATTGCCTTGCAACCAGCCACCGCCGGCAGCCTCGGAATGGATTTGGCAACCGCAGTAGACACTACCTTATATGATAAGACCGTGTCGTTGCTCTCTACCGGAATATATGGTCCCTTGACTTTAAATAATAAGCCTATAGGAGCCTTGTTACTGGGGAGATCATCATCTGCATTGAAAGGACTATTCATTGTTCCAGGTGTTATCGGTGCTGATTATATGGGTGAAATTAAGATTATGGCAAAGACTTACTATCCTCCTCTGCATATACCAAAAGGCACACGCATAGCACAACTTGTGCCCATTTCGCAGTTAATATCAGGAGCACATCAAACCACTCGTGGCACAGGTGGTTTTGGATCTACTGGAGGACTCGCCCTATTTTCTCTATCGATGGCAACCCGCCCAGAGATTACAGCAATATTAACTTGGGGAAATCACTTGATAACTTTGACTGCATTGCATGACTCTGGTGCCGATATGACCATAGTTTCTCTAAGTAAGTGGCCATCCGCTTGGCCGTTAAAAGAAATATTCAGACATAATAGATGTTCAAGAGTGGATTTCTTTAACATTGTATACGTTAAATTATCTATGTATCTTTGGTGATGAATAAACTCCAGCGGTTGTTAAGCACTTTGTACAAACAGAAGCGCAAAAGATAAAGCCTTCTTTTAAGGCGTACTATCGAGATCCTAATACAGGTTTGTGGCAGGGACCGGCAGAAGTAATATATCTGGGCCGTGGTTACGCCTGTGTTTCTGCTCCCGCAGGACCCTTGTGGGTACCATCCAAGTGGCTAAGACCGGCTGCTGCGGAAGCTCCAGTGACGGCGTCTCCGAGCTAGTGTATGAACACTGACTCGCAGGCCCGGGAGGAGCGTTGCATGCGCCGAGCGCTACAGCCACTAATGGAATAAACTCCTTAATCAACACAGAGCTTTCTTTGAGCACGGTCGCCCTCCTAGATCCAGTCCATGGCCACAGACACATAGTGGTACAACCGAGATTGGAGATACAACAAGTGCTTCGACAACCCTGTAGTTTTTGTCATCAGTGTGACCCTACAGTAGAGTTCTATTGTGGTGGTTGTCAGTCTATAAGGTATCTTCTCCAGAGCTGGCTAAAACAAAAAGCCTTTTGTGTAGCTTGTCGGAACAAATTTTACCGCAAAAGTGACCCACTTATAGCGCTTCGGAAATATTTAGCTGATTTTAGAAGTACAGATTTTGAATTACTCGAGTTATTTAAAAATCGAGGTTCGCTTCATAGAGCTGCGTATACGTTTGCTTCACAAGCTGCTTCACCGTTATATGACTCATAATTATAGAGGGCTTGTTGTTTTGTTGTGCTTTGCAATGTTGTTCTGCTTGTTTACAACGACTCCTGACTCAGTCCTTATTCCTTCCTAAAGAAAAAGGGGGAATTTTGGAGACGTGGCTAACAGAGAAAGGTCACGTTCCCATCAACAAGCTGAAATAGAACATTTGTTTAGAGAATGGTGCAGACTTACAAGCACCAGATAATGAGGAACTGAGGGACATCTGGAGGGAAGCGCCATACTCTGGCCAATTACAGACAAGGACACTAACTAATAAACAAGATAAGCACATAAAAATAGAGGATATAAAAGTACACAGTTTAACCACAAAAATAATGAGCTTACACAATGCCTTACTTATGTCAGAACCAATCAAGCGCCTAGTATTTGCATATTCATGTATTACTGTTGCTATATTAACCAGAGGCAGAAGCCCAATAAACGAATCATGCTTACGAATCACAATGGTTATGTCCTGATTCCTCCCTGCTGCGACAGTGTCCCTCAGGGATCGGTGTTGGGACCGGTCTTGTTTAACATCTTCGTCGCTGACATGGACAGCGGGATTGAGTGCACCCTCAGCAAGTTTGCCGATGACACCAAGCTGTGTGGTCCGGTTGACAGGCTGGAGGGAAGGGATGCCATCCAGAGGGACCTTGACACGCTTGTGAGGTGGGCTGATGCCAACCTTATGAAGTTCAACCATGACAAGTGCAAGGTCCTACCCCTGGGTCGGAGCAATCCCAGGCACAGCTACAGACTGGGCAAAGAAGAGATTCAGAGCAGCCCTGCGGAGAAAGATTTGGGAGTGCTGGTCGATGAGAAAATGAACATGGGCCGGCAGTGTGCGCTCGCAGCCCAGAAAGCCAACCATATCCTGGGCTGCATCCAAAGGAGCGTGACCAGCAGGTCGAAGGAGGTGATCCTGCCCCTCTACTCTGCTCTTGTGAGACCTCACCTGTAGTATTGTGTGCAGTTCTCGTGTCCTCAACATAAAAAGGACACGGAACTGCTGGAACAAGTCCAGAGGAGGGCCATGAGGATGATCACGGGACTGGAGCACCTCCCGTATGAAGATAGGTTGAGGAAGTTGGGGCTGTTCATCCTGGAGAAGACAAGACTGCGTGGGGACCTCATAGCAGCCTTCCAGTATGGGAGGGGGGCCTATAGGGATGCTGGGGAAGGACTCTTTGTCAGGGACTGTAGTGACAGGACAAGGGGTAACAGGTTCTGACTTAAACAGGGGAAGTTTAGATCGGAGATAAGGAGGAAATTCTTTCCTGTTAAGGTGGTGAGGCACTGGAATCGGTTGCCCAGGGAGGTTGCGAGTGCTCCATCCCTGGCGGTGTTCAAGGACAGGTTGGATGAAGCCTTGTGTGGGATGGTTTAGTGTGAGGTGTCCCTGCCCATGGCAGGGGGGTTGGAACTAGATGATCTTGAGGTCCTTTCCAACCCTAACTATTCTATGATTCTATGATTATACCGGGCAAATTCAGATCGTGGCGTATACGCTGTATCCGCCATTACATATCCCACTGGAAAGCAAAATTGCACAACTAATACCATTAGGTAACCTTACGGCCGAACTCAAGAATGAGCCTTCGGTTCAGTTACCTGACCGGGGAAATGCTGGATTTGGCTCAACTGGAGATGTAGTCTGTTTAACGTTTAATACGCAGCAATGACCAGTGCAAAATGTTGTTTTCGCATACAATGGGGAACAAATAATCATGAAGGCTATCTTGGACACGGGAGCTGATGTAACCATTGTTTCAAGTCGAAAATGGCTGTCTCACTGGCCACTACAAATGGGATATCTGGTGTTTGTGGAGTTGGAGGCATGTCTCTCGCAATGGTAACTACCTGTCCCGTGACTATTATAATAGAAAATAAGTCAGCACAAGCCTTAGTGACGGTTTTATCATTGCCAGAAGAAACACATGTGCTGATTGGTCAAGAGGTATTGACTCAATGAGGAGTTATCCTCACAACACCAGAGACGTTTTTTTGGCAGCGGCCTCTGTAACACAGCCTCCCATTCTACTGATAACATGGAAAACAGACAATCCTGTGTGGGTTGAGCAGTGGCCGCTGAGTACTGAACGGCTGCAAAAGGCACATGAGTTAGTTCAGGAACAATTGGCTGCAGGGCATATTAAGCCATCGGCGAGCCCTTGGAACACACTCATTTTTGTAATCCCTAAAAAATCAGGAAAATATAGACTTTTGCATGATTTACGTAAAGTTAGTGATCAAATGCAAGCCATGGGGGCTCTTCAACCTGGCCTACCTTCCCCATCCATGTTACCTGAAGGATGGCCCCTACTTATTGTGGATTTGAAGGGCTGTTTTTTTACTATTCCACTCCATCAGACACACAACGCTTTGCATTTACTTTAACCGCCATCAATAAGGCAGAGCCATCGGCTTGCTATGAGTGGATGGTCCTTCCTCGGGGAATGAAAAACAGTCCAACGTGTCAGCTGTATGTTGAGACAGCGTTACAGCTGCTACACCAAAAATGGCCAGACACTTTGATTTACCATTATATGGACGACATTTTATTGGCTCGTCGAACAGTCTTTACGGCAACAGATATCTCTATTTTAACAACTATGTTAGAGCACGCTGGTCTGCAGATAGCACCTGAAAAGGTTCAAACGCAGGCCCCATGGAAATATCTCGGCTGGATTATCACCGATAGTATGGTTATACCACAAAAAACTGTCATTATTACTGGTATTAAGACCCTCACTGATATTCAGACTCTGATGGGTGACTTACAATGGGTCTGCCCATTATTTGGAATCACTAATGAGCACTTGGCTCCGTTGAGACCATTGTTAAAGGGTACTGATGCAAGTAAACGTCTCTCTCTTTCAACCAAACAAAAACAATGTATTGAATGTATCAGCAAATTAATCTCTTCTCATTGGGCAGGCCGTCGTCGTTTGGATCTACCACTTTGGCTGTTGGTGGTCTCCCGCGTGTCCACCGTATTTGCTGCTATCATGCAATGGCAAAAGAAAAAAGGGGGAGAAGAGCTGATTATCTTGGAATGGGTATTCTTGCCATTGCAATCACACAAGAGTATACAAACACGACTGGAAGCAGTTGGGCAGGTGGTGCAAAAAGGGAGAACGCGGGTGGTAGCCATAGCAGGGATGGAACCCGATAGTATCCATATCCCAATGGCACTAGAATATTTTGAATGGGCGCTGCGGCATTCTCTGAGTTTACAGCTAGCACTATTGGATTATACAGGTAAATTATCAACAGAAGTGCCTGGTGGTAAGGAAGCGCACTTATTATTGTCATATCATTGGGTAGCATGGCCGAAGTTGTCCCCAGTACCCCTCAAAAATGGTCTGACAGTATATACTGATGCAGGAAAAAATTCTAGGCATGCGGTGGTTGCCTGATTTCAACATGGTTGTTGGAAACATCATTCACTGTTTGCCAGATCAAATGATACGTTGCAGACCCTAGAGTTGGCTGCTGTGTGTTGGGCAATGTCGCAGTGGTTAGACATGCCTCTCAATATAGTAACAGACTCTCTATATGTTGTGGGAGTAGCCCAATGAATTGAGGATGCCTTTTTGAGAGAAACCAGTAATGTTTGCCTATTTGAGTTATTCCAACAGTTGCAGTGATCCATCCGACAGCGTTGGTTGCCATATTGTATCATTAATTTTCGTAGTCATAAGTGGCAACAGGGGCTAGGGGAAGGTAATGATGTAGCAGATGGGCTGGTTAGTGTTGCAACCAACAATCTGCTTAGTCAGCTTGAAGCAGCTCAAGCCGCACATGCTCAGTTTCATCAGAATGCCAAAGGGTTGCGTAGGCAATTTCGTTTAACTGTCACTGAATCCCAAGGGATTGTTCAGAGTTGCCCTCAGTCTAGCCACCATGGCTCAGGTTTAGGGATTGGGGTGAATCTGCGGGGCTTAAAGGCCTTGGAACTTTGGCAGATGGATGTCACCCACGTATCAGAATTTGGTCGCTTGAAATATGTTCATGTCACTGTAGACACCTTTTCTAAATTTATATGGGCTACTGCCCAGACGGGGGAGAAAGCATTGCACGTCTGCAAGCATTTGACCAGCTGCTTTGCGGTCATGGGTGTTCCAGAATGTATAAAGACAGATAACGGACCTGCTTATGTCAGCAAGTCAATAAAGAAGTTTTTCTTAACATGGAATGCAAAGCATATAAAAGGTTTGCCAAATTCACCAACGGGCCAAGCAATCGTGGAGCGGTCTAACCGCATCTTAAAAGACTACTTACAGAAATTCAATTCAGTTGAGGATCCAAAGGAGTGCCTAAGTAAAGCCCTTTTTGTACTCAATCACTTATGTGCGTTTGGAGACAGTAAGGAACCTCCAGTTGTCATCCATAATATGTATGTAAACAAGGAAATGCAAGGGAGTATATTTAAGGTGAATTATCGTAACCCAAAAACAGGGTTATGGGAAGGGCCTGCCACTGTCATATTTAATGGGTGAGGGTTTATGTGTGTTTTAACCCCAGCAGGTCCTTTGTGGGTTCCAAGCAAGTGGACACATGCTGTGACTGAAGTCGATGAATCAGAGGAACCCACATCACAAGCTCCGGTTAATACATGAAGAAGCTCGGACGTGTAAATGCCCTCAATAAGATGTTGTGTTTGTCAATCATGTGAACCATGGGTGTTGTTACATTGTAAACTGTGTGACGGGCGGGTTTGGGTAAGATCTGCATTTTGTAATTGTCGTGGTTTAAACCCAACCACAAACCTCTTTTGCTCACTCCCCCCCCTTCTTGCCCTCCCCCTGCTTCTGGAGGGACGGAGAGGAGAATCAAAAAGAATGCAACTCCCACGGGTTGAGATAAGAACAGCCCAGTAACTAAGGTATAACACAAATCACTACTGCTGCCACCAATAATAATAATGCTAAAGGAAATAACAAGAGGAAAGAATACAACACCTTAACACCAGCCAACCAATAACTCGCCCCACTCCCCCCAGCCAAGCACCGACCGATACCTCATCCAACCCTGCAGTCCCAACCCTTCCGGGTCACTCCCCGTTACATCCTGGGCATGACGTGCTGTGGTATGGAATACCTCTTTGGCTAGCTTGGGTCAAGTGTCCTGTCTCTGCTTCCTCCCAGCCTCCCCTCCTCCCTGGCAGAGCATGCGGCTCAGAAAGTCCTTGGCCAGACCAAACATTCGAGCAGCAACTGAAAACATCGGCGTTATCAGCACTGTTCCCAGGCCAAAAGATCAAAACACAGCACTGTACTAGCTCCTAAGAAGGAGAAAAATGCTGCTGCTCAACCCAGGACATCATCCACCCCTTATTCCATACCATTCACGTCATGCTCAGATCCCACATCTTCAATATGCCATCACTCTTACATATATATATACATCTACATATACACAGAGAAAAACATAATTTCTTAGTGCATGGACCTATAAAGCTGCTGAGTCCATCTGGTCCATGATGTCAGGCTCCATCTCTTGTAACAGTCTCTCAGAGCAGGAGAGGCTGTGTGCAGTGTTCACACTCGTGAATAACCTGGGCAATAGTGTCCATTGCTAAGTCCACCCCTCGATCATGAGTCCATCTCTATGTTGCATCTCTGCCCTGATGGCCTGAAGTGCCATGGGCCCACCAGGCTCAAAATAATTCACTGTCCCCTTCAGCAGTTTCTGCAGCTTGTTGCTGGGGACTCCATAGAGCTGCCTTCCATCTCCGACGCTTCCAAAGCACTGGAGGGGCCCAGTGGACCAGGTACTCTCTCATACTGTCCCACACACCCTGCCACTCATGGCTGTCCAGCCTTGAGGAAGATCTCTTGGTCCTCCCATATTGTGGTCTAACCCCAGACAAGAAGCAAACCCGACTCTGCTTGACTTCTGAGATCAGACAAAATGGCCGTGGGTAGAATGCACTCTGTGTGTGTGCCAGCATGCTGATCCCCATCACAATCAGCAGACAGGTCCCAAGCGTACCCACAGGCCATTCAGACCCTTCAGAACCCTCAAACGATGCTGCTGTACTTGTCCCTGGGGCTGGAGTAGCCGCTGTGCTTGCCGGCTCTCCCACCACCGGCTTCGTTTTTCCCGAGTGCAGCTCTTCCTCCTCTGCCTTGCTGGGAAACGCTGCCTGGGCTCCTGCATCCTCCTGCGGCTCTGCGGGCGGCTGCCGGGGAACGCTCTCGGCCGCCGCGGGGCTGGGCTCGGCCGCGGGGCTCGGCTCCTTCGCCGCCTCCCCCCGCTGCTCAGCAGCCGCCTTCCTCCCAGCCTCCGGCCCCGCTCCCGCCGCCGCCTGGTCCCCGGGGCCGCTCTCCCGGGCCGCTTCGGCCGCCGCCGGCTCCCGGGGCCGCTCCCCCTCGGCTCCCCGCAGCCTCACGAAGACGGAGGCGAGGACAAGGGCCAGGGCGGTGAAGAGCAGCGGGACGGCCAGGTACAAGTCCACGGCCACGTCCATCTCTCCCTGCTGCTGGAGCCCACCCGTATTACAAGCCATTGCCATAAAGTACAGTGAAACAAAAACCTTAGCCCAAGCCCCACACTTGATAAACACTAACACAGGGAATACCGGCTCTAAGTAATGTACTACATTCTGAAGCTCTGAGAGCAAGAGAAACAACTTTGAGAGCCAATAAATCAGCACTGTGACGACTATTAATCTGATCATCTCTGTCGTTATCTCAACCCTTCAAGCCCCACGTTGGGCGCCAAAAAGAACTGTCGTGGTTTAAACCCAACCACAAACCTCTTTTGCTCACTCACCCCCTTCTTGCCCTCCCCCTGCTTCTGGAGGGACAGAGAGGAGAATCAAAAAGAATGCAACTCCCACGGGTTGAGATAAGAACAGCCCAGTAACTAAGGTATAACACAAATCACTACTGCTGCCACCAATAATAATAATGCTAAAGGAAATAACAAGAGGAAAGACTACAACACCTTAACACCAGCCAACCAATAACTCGCCCCACTCCCCCCAGCCAAGCACCGACCGATACCTCATCCAACCCTGCAGTCCCAACCCTTCCGGGTCACTCCCCGTTACATCCTGGGCATGACGTGCTGTGGTATGGAATACCTCTTTGGCTAGCTTGGGTCAGGTGTCCTGTCTCTGCTTCCTCCCAGCCTCCCCTCCTCCCCGGCAGAGCATGCGGCTCAGAAAGTCCTTGGCCAGACCAAACATTCGAGCAGCAACTGAAAACATCGGCGTTATCAGCACTGTTCCCAGGCCAAAAGATCAAAACACAGCACTGTACTAGCTCCTAAGAAGGAGAAAAATGACTGCTGCTGCTCAACCCAGGACAGTAATCAAGGTTGTTTGCACTGTAAGACAGATGCACCTCGCAAGGCACACAAGCTCGCACACCTGTCTCTTATCTGTGAAAATCGGGGTAGAACGATTAGCTGCGGCTTATTTGGATTTATTGCAACAGTTTGAGCAACAAGCCTTGGAAGATTCAGAAATTATTCAGACAAGAGTGTTCTAAAGGCCTCTTAGTGCCTTATATTTGGACTGTCCCAGACCACCTGTGGGAGAGAACTAAAGCAAAGTGTGCCCGACGGTTTGCCTGGAAGGCTAGGCGTAGAAATAGGAAGAAACAACAATAGGAGTGACTCAATTATGTGGTGTCTCTGGGTTTTAACAGTGACCCTCATGGTCATTAGAGGGCATGGGTTTTTAACCGATATACAGAAACGTCAAAATATGTGGGTAACTTTGGCCAACCTTACGGGTCAGGATTCAATGTGTCTAAGTTTAGCCACTCCAGGAGACTCCTTTCGCACATGCCTAATAGGAGTCCCCGAGTTGGAACCGTCCGCCTTTAGCGGCCTTGTTGACAACATGACAGTATTGAATTAAACTGATATGTTGCCAGAATGTAATACTACTTTTGCTACGAAACCAGGTCAATGGGATGCCTGTTGGCAAGGTAGAATCATACACGCACTTAAGGTCATGATAGGACCTCTGGAAGAATTAGACTTACTGGGCTCTACTAACACTTCGGGAGGATGGTTTCAGTTCGAACCCCCCACTGTTGATGACCTGAATAGGAATGTCAAGCATTGAGCCACTGTGAATCCGTATAGTAACCTAGTAACTAACCCTTTTCAAATATATTCAAAAATTAACGAGACAGGGAAACCGCCCCGGAAATTGCCTAATGGCACCTTTTTAATTTGTGGGGACTGAGCATGGAACGGAGTTCCAGCCAGTCCACATGGGGGACCGTGTTATTTGGGTAAATTGACTCTTTTTCACCCTACGCTTTATCAGTTGATGAATCTTATAAATCATGTGGTTGTAAAGAATACAAGAATTATTCATGTCAAGAACTTGGGAATCATTGTTACCAATGCACCTGTGACCAGTGTACTGTGTGTGGGATGTATAAAAATGACTTTGATTATAATAAATGTTGCTGTCAATATAATGGAGAGAAGAAGAAACAAAGGAATAGAATAGTCTTTAATCATTTTTGACTGTTAAAATAATGAGGCTTTGTTTTACTGCTTGAATGCTTTAAGGAAGGGGTTTGTGAAACCTATGCTTTGACTAAATAACCATATAAGGATAGAACTAGGGCTGTGATTAAGCTTGTGATAAACGATTCTTTATTAATAAATTACCAAGGGGTTCAGTACCTCTTCCAAGAAGTTTCTTCACTGAAAAGCAGACCTCGGCAAGAAGAAAAGAACAATGAAAAGGGGGCCACGTCAGCATCTGGGTACAGATGAAGAAGGGACTGGCTGAGACCCAAGACCAAGAAGTATAAGAGACTGGACCCCAAAGACCCCGGTGTGCGTCTTGGTGGAGCAGAGACTCCCCTACACACCCAGCGCTGCTTGCTTATTGCCTCTCTATATTAATCAATTGTAATAAAATAATTAAAACAGACCATGGCTGTCCTGGGTTCAGCAGTGGCAGTCATTTTTTTCCTTCTTAGTAGCTAGTGCAGTGCTGTGTTTTCATTTTTTGGCCTGGGAAGAGAGCTGATAAAGCCAATGTTTTTAGTTGCTGCTCAAATGTTTGGTCTGGCCAAGGACTTTCTGAGCCTCATGCTCTGCCAGGGAGGAGGAGAGGCTGGGAGGAAGCAGACACAGGACACCTGACCCAAATTGACCAAAGAGGTATTCCCTACCACAGCATGTCATGCCCAGGATGTAATGGGGAGTTACCCCGGAAGGGCTGGGGACTGCAGGGTTGGACAAGGTATCAGTCAGTGCTCTGCTGGGGGAAGTGGGGCGAGTTATCTGTTGGCTGGTGCTGAGGTGTTGTATTCTCTTCCCTTGTTATTTCCTTTAGCACTATTATTATTGGTGGTAGCAGTAGTGATTTGTGTTATACCTTAGTTACTAAACTGTTCTTATCTCAACCTGTGGGAGTTGCATTCTTTTCGATACCCCTCTCCGTCCCTCCGGGAGCAGGGGGAGGGCAAGAAGTGGGGGGAGTGAGTGAACGAGGTTTGTGGTTGGGTTTAAACCACGACAATGGCCAAGACAGAATTTTTATAAAACGGTGAATCATAATAGAGCTCGTCGAAGTATTCATGAACTAGACTGCTTTGAAAGCAATCAGCCTGTTTTTTGGGATAAAGGCACAATATGGTTAGTGTCGTTTTTTACACCCGGAGTAGCTGTCGCTAGGAGCTTAAGATTATTGCAACAAATTGCTTGTTGGGTGCGTACAGAATTAAATTTGACATCACAGATGTTAGGTGATCTATCATCTGATGTAGTTAGTGTTAGGCATGCAGTTTTACAAAATAGAGCAGCTATCGATTTTTTATTGTTAGCGCAAGGTCATGGATGTGAAGATTCTGAAGGGATGTGTTGTATGAACCTATCAGATCATTCTGAGTCTGTTCATAAGAAGCTACAACAACCGAAGGAGGGGCTGTATGCTTTGAAGCAGAATGATAATGTCTTTGGCAATTGGTTAGATGGCATTTTAGGTGGTTGGGGATTAACCAGATGGGTACACAGCTTAATCAAAACATGTATATATGAATTAGCTGCTTTTGTTTTAATTTTGTTGATTGTGCCTTGCCTGTTGCAATGTCTACAGTGCCTGATCAATAAGTCAATAAAAAACATTTTGATTGCGCAACAGGAAGCGGTTTGGGTTGTGCAAAAGAAAAAAGGGGGAGTTGTGGAACAGTGGTTGGCGGAAAGCGGGCACAGGCAATATGAAGGACTGTGTGACTCAAGTCCTGAATCTTATGATGGACTGCACAACCCAGGACTGGAGATGAGTGAACAACCGTGAACTGTCCTTGATGCAGCCCATACAAGAACCTTGGCACCGAAAATACAAAAACAGGACGTGGAATCAGGAACTTGTTTACCACAAGGAATGTACCCTGCTGACGCAGAGACTCGCATGGAAACTTTAGCTTAGCCAATAGCTGTGTATAGATAGGCGCGTGGACACGCCAATGTAGCCAATGAGAAAGCATTTATTGGCACGTGGACTATAGTTAACCGTATAAATATAGGCAATTGTGAACAATAAAATGAGCAAGATGTAACTCATATTGAGTTCTTGACTCTGGCTGACTCTTCCTCAACACTTCCCCATCTTCCCGCATTACCCACCAAGTATATCCGGGTCCCTGAGCAAAAGCAATCCCACGAGTGGGTTTGCCTTTACCTGAAGCAGGAATAACCCAGACTGTCTTCCCCAGCAAATACTTCATGTGCAGCACAGGAACTTTGTCCCCCTCTACAATATGTAAAAGTTCTGACTGGGCTGGGCCAGCTCGGTTGGCAGATCGTCTGGTGTTGACCAACCAGGTGGCCTTTGGTAAGTGTGTATCCCAATGCTTGAAAGTTCCCCCACCCATTGCTCTCAGTGTGGTTTTTAACAGCCCATTGTACCATTTGATTTTCCCAGAGGCTGGTGCATGGTATGGGATGTGATATACCCACTCAATGCCATGCTCTTTGGCCCAAGTGTCTATAAGGTTATTCCGGAAATGAGTCCCATTGTCTGACTCAATTCTCTCTGGGGTGCCGTGTCGCCACAAAATCTGTTTCTCAAGGCCCAGGATCGTGTTCCGGGCAGCGGCGTGGGGCACAGCGTATGTTTCCAGCCATCCGGTGGTTGTTTCCAACATAGTAAGCACATGGCGCTTGCCTTGGCGAGTTGGTGGGAGTGTGATACAGTCAATCTGCCAGGCCTCCCCATATTTGTACTTCAGCCATCGTCCTCCATACCTAAGAGGCTTTAGCCGTTTGGCTTGTTTAATTGCAGCACGTTTCACACTCATGAATAACCTGGGCAACAGTGTCCATTGTTAAGCCCACCCCTTGGTCACGGGCCCATCTATATGTTGCATCTCTGCCCTGATGGCCTGAAGTGTCATGGGCCCACTGGGCCAAAAATAATTCACCTTTATGTTGCCAATCTAAGTCCATCTGAGCCACTTCAATCTTAGCAGCTTTATCCACTTGTGGGTTGTTCTGGTGTTCCTCAGTGGCCCGACTGTTGTGTACATGGGCATCTACATGGCGTACCTTCACCACCAGTTTCGGCACACAGGCAGCGATATCTTGCCACAGTGCAGCAGCCCAGATGGGTTTACCTCTGCGTTGCCAGTTGCTTTGCTTCCATTGCTGCAACCACCCCCACAGGTCATTTGCCACCATCCATGAGTCAGTGTAGAGATAAAGTAGTTGTGGAGAGTTGCTATGTTGCTGAATGGTTAAAAGATAAAGGTCATAGTGATATACTGCAGCTGGAGTAGATTTCAGATGAAGAAGTGCAAGGGAGCAAGAAGAATGCGCCCTGGAGATAGTCTGCGGCAGAAGCAGAACGATAATTCAGTTTGTGACCTTCAAATTGTTTAATGTTTATCTTACTACTAGACTCCTTGTTCTCGGTTCTATTTTTTACCCTGTTCTGATGTACTCTGTTACCGCATCACAAACCAATGATCTTGTAACATGTGGAAGCTACGAGCCAATGATCTTGTAACATGTAAAAGCTATGAGCTAATGATCTCTGTATGCAAAGTATATAAGTGTCCATCTGCTTAGCAATAAACGAGACTAGTCAGTCATCATCTGATGAGCTTGTCTCCCGGCGATTCCCACAAATGGTGACCCCGACGCGATCCCTCGAACACCACGGTGGGACGACGTAAGTTCTGCTCGGGTCCTGATCGCAGCCACAGGACGGTCAAAGCGCCAAGATCTCAAGATTTTAAGCGTCGGACCCTGGGTGACCGTATAGACGAGCCCGGCCGATACGCGCCGCCGAAGCCTGAAGGGGCTGCAACAAGCGCGCAAAGGTATGGAAAGGCAAGCGGCGTATGATTTATTTACTGCCTTCTTACAGAAGCGGCAGGTTAAAGGGATCGACCTGCAGAAGGATCTGCAGGGATTGTTAGCTTATGGACAGTCTAAGGGATGTTTTATAAACCCTCACACTGTCCATGAGCTAGCAGAATGGCAAAAATTTGGGTATAAGATTTGGGAAGCTATATTAGATGATGACAAAAATGCAAAGAAGTTAGGTAAATTATGGCGGGTGGTACATAATGAACTTTTACAATATCAGGCAGAAAAGAAAGCTGCCGAGCAGGCACTCACGGCTCAGGCAAAAAACAGAAGTTATGAAATTGACTGGCCTTCCTCCATTCCAATGCCATCTGCTTTTTCACAAGTAATGTTGCCATCTCCACAAAATGCAGATGACACCGGAGCAAGCCCCTCAGTTTCGGAACCAACAGCTCCCCCCACCACTACGACTCTAAAACCAGAAAAGCCCTCTGTTAACCCTCTTTCAAGCAATGAGCCTATCCCTGGGGCAGAAAGTGACCTAGTGGAGGCCATAGCTAAAGAAAGAAGGGAGGCTTGGGCAGCGGTGGCTAAGGACAGCCTTGAAAAGGGGGACGATGAGGTGGCGACCTCGTTGGCATGCCCGGTGACTTTTCAGCAACACCAGGGTGGTTTGATGGCAACTGTTACCCCTTTAGATTGGAAACTGTTATCACAATTACGAGCGACGGCCAGTCAATTTGGAGTCACCAGTGAGCCGGTAAAGCAGATGTTAGATTATATCTGGACTGCTCATATCTTGCTACCATCTGATTGCAAGAGTATTGCTAAGCTTATATTCTCACAACATCAGCAGTTACTTTTTAACGCTCATTGGCAAAATCTGGCTCATGGATTCGTAGCTATACAAAGACAACCTGGGGATCCCCTTTACGGGGTAACCCTGGATGAGTTAATGGGTACAGGACCGTTTTTTAGAACCGAGGCACAAGCTTTATTAGGACCCGATAAGTGTAGAGCAGCTATGAATTTAGTACAGCAAGCTATTAACCAGGTTAAGGACCCAGGAGGTGTGCCTTCATATATGGCTATCAAGCAAGGACGAGACGAATCATTTGGGTCCTTTATAGACAGAGCTGCTGCAGCTATTGAGAAAGCAGGCGTCCCAGACTACATGAAGGGAGCCTTGTTAAAACAATGTGCTTTACAAAACTGCAACCCCACTACCCGAAATGTTATTCTTACTTTGGGAGCTAATTGGACTATAGAGGAAGCATTAGAAAGAATGGCCTCACAACCAACAGGGCCACAAGCTATGGTAGTAGATGCCATAAAACAGCTAGCTGAGGGAATTCAGGAACAAGCTAAGGCTTCACAGACTCAGGTGTTAGCCGCTCTTGCACCCCTTCAAGAGTCAGCTGCACTTGGCCAGCGTAACCGCGGCCCTCTACGTTGTTATCGATGTGGAGGAATGGGACATCTCCGCCGAGAATGCACTGTCTCAGGAGTGTGGTGTCAGAAATGCCGAAACAACTCACATAACACCTCTATGTGTCGGCGAGGTTCGGGAAACTGCAACAGGAGCGCGTACACCAACGGCCGCGTGCAGAAACAAGTTGCCGCTGCAGCTCAGATGATTCCACCCCCTTGCAACCCGCAACCAGCGGAAGCCTCGGCTTGGACCTGGCAACCTCTGTAGAAGTAACACTTGTAACTTCACAACCTCAAAAGATCCCTACAGAAATTAAGGGTCCTCTTATAATACAAGGACAAGCCATGGGTGCCTTACTACTAGGAAGATCCTCCGCCTCAATGCTGGGACTGTTTGTTCTCCCTGGAATTATTGATGCAGATTATATGGGCGAAATTATGATTATGGCATATACCCTTTTCCCACCTATTTGTATACCTAAGGGACAAAAAATCGCTCAGTTAATTCCTCTATCACAAATAACAAAGGAAATGCCATCGAAAGAGTCTAAAAACCGGGAGACGGGAAATTTTGGTTCAACAGGGGAACTTACCCTATTAACTATGAATCTCTGGGAACGGCCTAAGAAGATGGTGGAAATAGAATACCTCGGCCAAAAAAGAGTCCTTGCGGGTCTTTTGGATACTGGAGCAGATTCTAGTATCATTTGTCCTACTCATTGGCCAAAAGGTTGGCCGTTACAGCCGGCCACCTCTACAGTGACTGGGGTAGGGGGACTTCAGGTGGCTAGACAGTCCCCTCCCATACAAATCAAAATTGACAATCAGCGGATAACAGTTGTTTTTTTGGTTGTACAATTACCACCTTCAGTTCAATGCTTAATTGGAAGAGACATTTTGTCCCAGTTGGGTGTCGTAAATGAACTTCGACCACTTTTACGCGGTACTGACCCTACACAACCCGTTCTGATAACACCACAACAGCAACAAGTTCTGAACGATATTTTAGATTGTGTTACCCACGGACAAGTTCATCGCAGGGATCCAGACCTTCCGTTGCATCTAACTATTTGGAATGGCCCATTATACCTCCTGGCCGCTCTCACTCAAACTCTAAAGAAAACAGAGGAAGTATGGGTCTTAGAATGGATCTCCCCAACTCTACAACAAACAAAAACTCTTGTTCAAAAGATCGAAGTTATGGCTAAAATTACAAGAAGCACTTCTCGGATTTGGAAGCAATATAGAAACAGATAAATTAACACCCCCACCAATTCAGTGGATGGCGGCTTGGGACTGGATGACGAAGCCAATGAAGAACAATCGGCCAATAGCTAACGCTATTACTGCTTTTACGGATGCAGGGAAAAAATCTAGGACTGCTGCAATCACTTGGAACGAGAATGGTGTTTGGAAGCATCGAATTCTACCAGCTGAAGACAGCGACAGCCTACAGACTATGGAATTACTGGCTGTTATTTGGGCAGTGATATATTTGAAGGGACCCTTGAATGTTGTATCTGATTCATTATACGTGACAGGAATTGTTGATAGAATTGAAGATGCTTTTATAAGAGAGATACAAAATAGGCGATTATTTGAATTGTTAACTCAGTTAAAAAGGGCTATAAGATTGAGGCAACACCCTTACGCCATCATACACATTCGAAGTCACAAGTGGGAGCAGGGTCTAGGGGAAGGCAACGCTAGAGCAGATAAACTAGTTTCCATTGCCCAAAAAACACCGTTGTCTAAACACAGGATAAATAGAGAAGCACATTCCATTTTCCATCAGAATGCCAGAGGATTAAGCCGAGAATTTGGCATACCCTTAGCAGAGGCTAAGGCAATGGTGAAAGCGTGCCCTACCTGTAGCAATCATAATGGAGGATTAGGGTTGGGCCTAGGAGTAAATCCACAAGGGCTACACTCAAACGAATTATGGCAAATGGATGTCACCCATGTTTCAGAATTCGGTCGATTGAAATATGTACATGTTACAATTGATACTTATAGTAAATTCATACGGGCAACCGCACAAACTGGAGAAAAGTCCCTCCAGGTAGAACGACACCTCCTTAGTTGTTTTGCAGTTATGGGGGTCCCTGAGAAAATTAAAACAGATAATGGACCTGCCTATATAAGTCATAGAGTAAAACGAGTTTTTCAGGATTGGGGAATTGAACATATTACTGGAATTCCACACTGATTTAGGAGAAAAGTCAGAATCAATACATAACAAAATTCAAACACTACAACAACACGTACAGTTGTTGAAACAAGATGACAGTTTATTTGGATTCAAATTTAATACTTGGGGTATCACAGGATGGTTAAAAGGTCTTTTACAGATGATTCTTATTTGTATAACTGTTATCTGTTGTCGTGGTTTGAACCCAACCACAAACCTCGTCCACTCACTCTCCCCACTTCTTGCCCTCCCCCTGCTCCTGGAGGGACGGAGAAGAGAATCGAAAAGAATGCAACTCCCACGGGTTGAGATAAGAACAGTTTAGTAACTAAGGTATAACACAAATCACTACTGCTACCACCAATGATAATAATGATAAAGGAAATAACAAGAGGAAAGAATACAACACCTCAACACCAGCCGACCAATAACTCACCCCACTCCCCCCAGCCAAGCACCGACCGATACCTCCTCCAACCCTGCATCCCTCTACCCCTTCCGGGTCCCTCCAAGTTACACCCTGGGCATGACGTGCTGTGGTATGGAATACCTCTTTGGTCAGTTTGGGTCAGGTGTCCTGTCTCTGCTTCCTCCCGGCCTCCCCTCCTCCCTGGCAGAGCATGAGGCTCACAAAGTCCTTGGCCAGACCAAACATTCGAGCAGCAACTGAAAACATCGGCGTTATCAGCACTGTTCCAAGGCCAAAAGATCAAAACACAGCACTGTACTAGCTCCTAAGAAGGAGAAGAATGACTGCTGCTGCTCAACCCAGGACATCTGTGTACTTCTATTAATAGTGCCTTGTATCTTTAACTGTTTGCAAAAAACGTTACAGCGAATGATACAACAGATGTGGCAAGCGAATCTTGTGAGTGTTAAAGAAAAACGGGGGAAGTGTGGAGAGTTGCTATGTTGCTGAATGGTTAAAAGATAAAGGTCATAGTGATATACTGCAGCTGGAGTAGATTTCAGATGAAGAAGTGCAAGGGAGCAAGAAGAATGCGCCCTGGAGATAGTCTGCGGCAGAAGCAGAACGATAATTAAGTTTGTGACCTTCAAATTGTTTAATGTTTATCTTACTACTAGACTCCTTGTTCTCGGTTCTATTTTTTACCCTGTTCTGATGTACTCTATTACCGCATCACAAACCAATGATCTTGTAACATGTGGAAGCTACAAGCCAATGATCTCTGTATGCAAAGTATATAAGTGTCCATCTGCTTAGCAATAAATGAGACTAGCCGGTCATCATCTGATGAGCTCGTCTCCCAGTGATTCCCACAAGTAGTGGTCACTTTTCTCTTTCAGCAATGTCCAGGGCCATCTGGATGGCTTTCACCTCAGCAAACTGACTCGATTGGCCCTCTCCCTCAGCAGTTTCTTCAACTTGTCGTTGAGGACTCCATACGGCTGCCTTCCATCTCCGATGCTTTCCCACAATACGGCAGGACCCATCAGTAAACAAGGCATACTGTTTTTCACTTTCTGACAGTTCGTTATATGGTGGGGCCTCTTCAGCACGCGTCACCTCCTCCTCTGATGACATTCCAAAATCTTTGCCCTCTGGCCAGTCCATGATGACTTCTAGAATGCCTGGACGACTGGGATTTCCTACTCGAGCACGCTGTGTAATTAGTGCAGCCCATTTACTCCATGTAGCATCAGTTGCATGATGTGTAGAGGAGACCCTGCCTTGGAACATCCAGCCCAGTACGAGCAACTGGAGGAGCTGTGCTTCAGTGCCAATCACTTCCGAAGCAGCTCGAACCCCTTCATAGGCTGACAGTATCTCTTTCGAAGTTGGGGTACAGCTGGCCTCAGATCCTTTGTACCCCCGACTCCAAAAACCAAGGGGTCGACCTCGAGTCTCCCCTGGAGTTTTCTGCCAGAGGCTCCAGGTAGGACCATTTTCCCCAGCTGCGGTGTACAGTACATTTTTTCCATCTGGCCCAGTCCGGACTGGTCCGAGGGCTACTGCATGAACTATCTCGCTTTTAATTTGCTCAAAGGCTTGTTGTTGCTCAGGTTCCCATTTAAAATCATTCTTCTTCTGGGTCACATGATAGAGAGGGCTTACAATCGAACTGTAATTTGGGATCTGCATTCTCCAGAACCCCACAGCACCCAAGAAAGCTTGTTGGTGGAGACATTGCTGTTATCTTGTTGATCACATCTGTGGGGATCTGTCTATGGCCATCTTGCCACTTTATTCCCCAAAATTGAATCTCCTGTGCAGGTCCTTTCACCTTAGTCCATTTTATGGCAAAACCAGCTTTCAGCAGGATTTGGATTATTTTCCTCCCTTTCTCAAAGACTACTTCTGCTGTATCACCCCACACGATAATGTCATCAATGTATTGCAGGTGTTCTGGAACTTGCCCCTGTTCCAGTGAAAACAACAAGATACTCAATCATTTGATGCTTCAGTCTGCTAAGCATAGCTCACCTAGTCCAAGACAGCTCTGTGTTGCTGAGCTCCTGTCGTGGTTTAAACAAAGTCAGCCATAAATCACACAGCTCGTTCACTCACTCCCCCCTTCTTGCCCTCCCCCTACACCTGGAGGGATGGGGAGGAGAATCGAGAGAATGTAACTCCCACGGGTTGAGATAAGAACAGCCCAGTAACTAAGGTATAACAGAAATCACTACTGCTACCACCAATGATAATATTGATAAAATAACAAGAGAAGAGAATACGATACCACTGCCAAACGAGTTCGACCCCCCCCCCCCCCGAAGAGAGACCGTGCCCTTCCGGGTAACTCCCAGTTACCTCCCTGGGCATGACGTGCTGTGGTATGGAATACCTCTTTGGCCAGCCTAGGCCAGGCGTCCTGTCTCCGCTTCCCCCCGGCCTCCCCTCGTCCCTGGCAGAGCATGACTCACAAAGTCCTTGGCCAGAACAAACACCACTCAACAACAATTAAAAACAATCGGTGTTATCAGCTCTCTGCCCAGGCTGGAAGTCAAAACACAGTGCTTGCACCAGTTACTAAGAAGGAGCAAAACGGCTACTGGTAAACCCAGGACACAGACGCACTCATATATAGCATCATACAAGCAGGGTATTGCTGCAGCTGTCCCTTCAATAAATGGCTTGTTTTACAAACCTATCTAGCCTTACATCATCTTTATGTTCCTCCTCCTTGTACATGTGAACATAAATTGCTAATAAGTTAAGCCTTGATTTTGGAATTTTAATAAAGGTGAAGACACCCAAAAGATTGCACAGCAAAGTGACATTTCAAATGGATAATGCAGGAAAGAGACGTTCATGGCTGAGGGGTGGGAAGGCAAAAACACAAACCATGTTTAAGAGTGTTTATATCTCGCTGCCATGGAAAAGGTGGTACCTTCAAAGGTCACCCAGGCTGTCTCATGAAATTTTGTAGCATCCCATGTAGCTGTTTCCCCCTGTTTCACACCACAACCAAAACCGCAGACAGAGACAATGGGTACGAAATGAAACACAGGACAGGAAAATCCATTTAAACATTAAGAGAAAATGTTTACTCTCAAGGTGATCACTGGAACAGGTTGCCCAAAGAGCTTGTAGAGATCTCCTTGGAGATGTTCAAAACCAGAGTGGAAAAGGCACCAGACTCTGAGCAAGGGGTTGGAGTAAACATCAAGAAGTCCCTTCCAATCTCACCCACTCTGTGAACAAGGCAGGATGATGGCCTTGGGCTGTCAGTCAGAAGTAACTCACTGCATCAGCCTCTGTTCGGGAAACACAGTCGCATCTACCACAGGCAAACAGCTCCCACAGCTTTTCTTTGGGGCTCTCCTCACACGTCTCTTCTGGCCTTAAACACCTACAGTGACCCTCCCATCCCTCTTCCCTGCTGCAACCCAAACAGCTACTGCAGTGTTTCACATAAACACGCTTCCCTGCCCTCCTCCACCACAGCACCTCACAACTGCCAGATGGTATCTGAGGGGCTTATCAGCGTGTGGTGCAGAGACTTTTGATGTAGCTCCCACCTTACTCACTGATTACACAGATAACAATGGTTAGAGCATGGCTGGGTAAGGAAAGAGCAACTGATGTCACCCACCCGCACTTGTCCCACACGCGTGGTACCTCACACTGTCCCACACGACAGCTATACTGGAGAGGCATGGATCTGACAGATGGACCACTCGCTGGATAAGGAATAGGCTGGTTGGTCGCACTCGGGTCCTCTCCTCCACACGGCCTTCCTGGCCAGCTGTGCTGTAGCACTTCCTCTACCTGATGCCACTGGGTGCCTCCTGAGACAGGGGCACTTGGGACATGTCTGCATCCTGCTATCCTTCACCCACCACACCAGTGCCTGCATGCTCTCACCATCGAGCTCTAGCCAGCAGCTTCTCTCCTCTCACAGCTCACAAAGCCAGGAGAACACCCACCCTCTTGTTTTATGAGCAGCCAACCACCATTAGCATAACTGCAATGAAGTGTTTCAGCTGGACAGGTACTAAGAGTGAACAGGCAGTGAGACAATTCCCCACCAGCTGTGTTGCATGCTGATCATCAACACTGGTTATATAGCCCACCACTGAGGCCTTCAGGGCCTAGAGCTCTCTCTTACCACCTCTATTTCTGTCAATGCAGGGTACAAGAAGTGAGGCTATCACCCATGTGAGATACCAAGGCCTCAGTTCAGTTGCCAGCCTGAAGCCTATGCTCAAACAGGAGTGCAGGCTGCAGCCCTGCCACTGGCCCCATTGTGGCCATCTCCAGCTCTATCCCTGCCCCGGGCACCCAACCCATCTTAAGAGGCCATTTTGGTGCACCGGCCTCCGTCTGAGGAGGGTTGGGGAGACTTTCTTCAGCCTAGAGAGAGGCTACACTGTGCAAAGGTGCTTGGTGCGCCCACCTCCCTGCCCAGAGCTGTGCAAGCACAACTCAATCCAGCAGTCAGCTGGAGGGCCCTGCACGGGATGGTCTAATACCAGATATCACATCTTACACCTTGCTTAGCTTAGGTTTCAGCACAGCTGCTGAGCACCACTGCTAGCCACCAAACACACCGGTTTAGGAAGTGCTGAGTGATGAGATGCTAGACCTCAGTGGAAAGTTCTGCCACCATTTATTTAGCCAGTAGATCGACACTGAAGACCAAACAGGGATAAAATCTACGCAGGAGGAGGTGCCAGAGAAACCCTTAAGTACCAGCGAGCTGTTGGTGCTGGGCACCAGCCCTGTACATGTAGCCTGTGCCCATCCTGCAGCCCCACAGGCTGGCCCTGCTCCTCCTGGCCAGGATGTGTGGCTGCACAGCCCCCACATGTCCTGCCTCTGCTGACACCCGCTGCTGATTCTGTGGCCCTAAACCTACAGGTAATACCATTTTGGCTTCATTCTCTCTTGCTCTCTGTGAACTGCTGCTTAGGGTCCTGCTGGGGCTGGAGGGAGGCAGAGGAGCATCAGGTACCCAGTTTCTACGCAGCAGCACAGTCCCTGCGATGCAGACATCCATGCGGTAGGTCGTCATCTCTTTCAGTTTCCGTTTTTACTCCAGGGTATTCTCTGGGCACTTTACCTGGAAGATCACAGCACATTATTTCCTAACAGGAGCTGGGAATCAGAAGCTAAATCCATACTAACATGGGAAACAAGTGATTCAAAAAACTTCCCTTTTTTGACCAAATGAACCCTTGCGTCCACTCCCAGGGCCTTTTGAAGCAGTTCCGTGGTTAGGGTGATGACATTACTGCTTTCAAGGGATGCAGTGACAGATGAGCCTGAAAGAACACAAGTTTCAAAAGAACAAAGTGCTGTGCCTTAGGTCATTGTATTTGAGAGCTGTGAACAACAGCAGCAAGGTCAGAGCAGGCAGTTTCCAGATTTCTTTATGCTGTTTGGAAATAGAGAGGAAAAGCCCCTCACCTAAGTGCTGTGGCCCTCACATAGAGCTCTTCTGCCCCAGAGGCAGCGTGTCCACTCACTCTTTCTGGCTGTGCTTCCCTCCCAAGTCAGCTCGCTGCCCAGGGCCTGGCCAGCAGTGTCCATGGTTGCATTAACACCCCTGTGAAGTACTGCCCTGCCCAAGTCTAGTCTCATACCTGTGCAGCATACATATTACATCTTTCCTGACAGCTACCCATCCCTTTGAGAAGAAAACCCAGGGCTGTTGCCACAGATGTGGCAGGTTTGAAGGCAGTTGATGCAGAAAATGCCATGCTGTACAACATGCTTCCCACTCCGTTTCCTTCTTCTTCTCCCTCTGCTCAGTTCAGGTCCCTTCCCTCACCCACCACACCTCCTGTGCTGTCCTTAATCATTTCATCCACCACAGTCACCCCTCACCCCTCCAGTACCTGCTCACTTCTGAGCTCCCCACACAAGGAAGGAAGGAAGGAAGGAAGAGGATTTTACATGCAAGGGGTCTGGTGCATCTGCTTCTTCATGGCATCCTGCTGGGAAAACCACTGGATGTTTGCCACCACGGTGCTACTGTGGCACCCACAGTGCCTTCAGCCTCTGCCTTGCTTCTCTTCCTCCAAGCTCTGTTAAGGGTCTGGAAGAAGCCTGATACTTGCTGAAGTGCTGGAGGAAACAAGCCCACCCTGGCCTTCCATGGAGGGGGATGGCTACTGCCCAGTTCTCCCCAGTTGTTCTGGGTTTACCAGGAGCCGTTTTGCTCCTTCTTAGTAACTGGTGCAAGCTCTGTATTTTGACTTCCAGCCTGGGAAGAGAGCTGATAACACCAATTGTTTTTAATTGTTGTTAAGTAATGTTTATTCTGGCCAAGGACTTTGTGAGTCTCATGCTCTGCTGGGACAAGGGGAGGCCGGGAGGAAGCAGAGACAGGATGCCTGGCCTAGGCTGGCCAAAGAGGTATTCCATACCACAGCATGTCATGCCCAGGATGTAACTGGGAGTTACCCGGAAGGGCTAGGTGGACTGCAGGGTTGGACGAGGTATCAGTCGGTGCTTGGTTGGGGGGAGTGGGGCGAGTTATTGGTCGGCTGGTGCTGAGGTGTTGTTTCTTTCCTCTTGTTATTTCCTTTATCATTATTATCATTAGTGGTAGCAGTAGTGATTTGTGTTATACCTTAGTTACTAAACTGTTCTTATCTCAACCCGTGGGAGTTGCATTCCTTTCGATTCTCCTCTCCGTCCCTCCAGGAGCAGAGAGAGGGCAAGAAGTGGGGGGAGTGAGTGAACAAGGTTTGTGGTTGGGTTTAAACCACGACACCAGTCTATGATGGGGGGAAAGCAGGACACACGCCACAGTATTGTTGACCTTGTCCATTGAGCCCCAGACTGTTCCTGGTCCTACAGCAGCAGCAAGATAGATGATGGTTTACAGCCATCTCCATCCTTTTCTCACAGCTGCACGTTGCTGCCTAGCACCTCTGATGCTGCAGCCACCTTATCTACCCCACCGTAAAGCATTTCCAGCAGCCACAGGATACGCTAGTTTAATCAAACTGCATCTCTTTAAAGATACTTTCTGCTCAGGCATACCCCATCTGTGCTACATGGCCTGCTTTAAAACTCTCTGCTCATTTCCTCCCTCCTCCCACCAGTCTGATCTGCCTGGAGCACTTCTGAGCCCTGACGCTGGGAAGTGCATTTGGGCCACATCTTCAGCTCTAAGGGTGGTGTCAGCTGATTCTTAAAACTGTGTCAACTATAACAATTTATCTTGTACAAGAATGCTCAGTGTGTTCTCCAGCTGCATTCTATTTTTTTTCTATGTATCATGCACTTTAGTAATTTTCCATTGCTACTGTTACAAAGCCATCAAACTTAACATTACTTAAAACTGATTCTAAAGGTTTATATATTCCATTTTGCGATTTTGTGTCCTCTTTGTCTCAAATCCCCCCTTTTTCAGTCTTTTTGCAAATTCTTTTGCAACATTTTATATATTACCATTACCATCAAAAGTCTTTTTGAAATAATTTCCTGTTTCTACTTGGTGCTGAATTTCATTTCTTTTCCAGTCTTCATAATTTATCATAGATCATTTACAACACCAGAGGGAACATTGTATCATACCACAAGTAATCAGTATTAAAATAATTAACACCAATATACCTGCAACCAGTTGCCTCAACCAGGAGAGATCAGGTAACCATGAAGTTAACTTCTTCCATATTTTTTCAAAACCCCAGGAGGTGTCATCCATGGCCATTTCATGAAATATCTTAGTTTGTTTCCAAATTTCTTCCAGATCTGTTTCAATTCTGCCACTTTGAACTATATAGGAACAACAACTTTCACTGATTATGGAACAAACCCCTCCTTGTGATGCCAATAACATGTCTAGAGCCATTCAGTTTTGTAATACCACGTTAGGTAGGCTAGTTATCTCTCATTCTGCCTAGATTATATCAATGTTTTTACTTTCCATTTCCTCTATGGTTGCTGAGATATTTACAATTGCTTTCTCTAATTCACTTGTTCCCAAAAATGGAATTAGTCCTCTTACAAAACTATGAAATGCAGTGTGCTGTTCAATAATAGGGTTAAACCCTTGCTTATTCTGTTTAGCAAAACTTCTAATTGAGGTCCCAGAAGGATACCTGTCGATAATAATTAAAGTAGGTATCACAGCACCTAAGGTGCCTGCCCCCTTCCAGTAGGGGACTAGAGTCTTATAAGCATTTTCTACTCATAACCAATGCCATTCTTTCCCTTTAGGAACTGAAACAAGGGGGACAGAAAATCACAAAATGGAATATATAAACCTTTAGAATCAGTTTTAAGTAATGTTAAGTTTGATGGCTTTGTAACAGTAGCAATGGAAAATTACTAAAGTGCATGATACATAGAAAAAAAATAGAATGCAGCTGGAGAACACACTGAGCATTCTTGTACAAGATAAATTGTTATAGTTGACACAGTTTTAAGAAAAACAGTCTAGAAGAACAGGACACAGGGATAAGGAGTATCTGGGAATGGCAGGTGTCCAGGATGGGCTACAGTTAAACTAACTGATAAGTAGGAGGATAGGAGGATTATTATGTCTCCTGTGCTAACGAACCAATTAAACTGGTATGAGCATCTACTGCGCGTGCTCCAAAGGCTGCCAGAAGTGATGAAGATTGTTGGAAGAAGTAAACGACCCTCAGAGACCACCATCACAATTCTGTACGCATGCGGGGAACTTTCCGGAAAATGACGTAATATTGTATGCCCAGGGACTATATAAGGACAGCTTGTGGAGCAACAGAGGGACACACTTTAGGAGGAGCTAACCCCCGTGTCTCCCGGCGCCGCAATAAAGAATACCTGCTTGTCAGCTTGAAAACTTTGTTGGCAAGTTTGTTCCTGGAGTTTTCTCCGAATCAATCTGGCGACCCAGATGGGACCCTCTCTGCTCGGCTGCAGGACCCGCTGAGGACAGGGCTCCCTAGGGCCCTTGGGAATTTTTCCCGGAGGGACCCCTCGACTCATTCGGATCACTGCAGGAGCAGACAAGGACCATCTTCATAAAAGGTATTCTTTTCTTTTGTATGGTCTGTAAGGTGCAGGGGGCATCTTGCATAAAGACTAAATTGGTAATTGGGTTGGTTTGGTAAGCGTACGCAAGGTTTGGAAGCCTTCCGTAAATCGAGATAGGAAATCTCGCAGGTAAAGGCGTATACCCGGCTGCTAGCGTCGGTTTGGTATACACCCACAAGAAGCAGGGGGCTTCTTGTGGTTTGGGTCCTACAAGACGCAGGGGGTGTCTTGTGGAAATGGTTTTGGATCTTGTTGGTATTTGATTTATTTTGTGGCTTGTTACGTTAAGGATTTTGGTCGCGTGATTTGGTATTGGTGACAGGATGCTATAACTGTGTTATTAACTGTTGTTTGTTTGATAGAATTTTAGTCTCTGTCTCCAGTGTTGTAACTGTGTGGAGTGTGTCTGTGGGATCCCGTGTGTGTGTGTGTGAATGTGAGATTGATAATGGAAAGTCAGCAGAGTGAAGAGATCTTGAAAAAGAGTCTTTTAGGGTGCGTTTTGGCATACTGGAAGTAAATGGGAGGGTCTCCTGGGGGCTTGGTAAATAAGAAAACATTGGTAAAATATCGTAACCGATGGTGGCCTTTGTACATTTTGGAAAATCAGGGAAAATGGCCTGAAAATGGAACTCTGAACTATAATACATTGTTACAATTAATGTTGTTTTGAGGTGGCAAGGAAAATGGGATGAAGTAATGTATGCAGACTTTAAGAAACCACGTGGAGTGAGAGACTGAATGCAGAATTAATATAGCTCCGCCTGATCCCTTAATTTTCGCTTTGGAAAAGGACAGGGAAAAACTGAAAGTTAAGATGGAGAGATGATGTTCAGCCTGTGATATTGGGGAAAAATGTTTAAAGTTAAAAAACAGTAATCAGGAAGATAGGTTGGAAAATTATGTGTCACAGGTACCTCTGAGAGAAGCACCCTCTGCACCTGTCCTATCTGATATTGATAAGGAGGAAGAGATTGCTGTCACTGGCAAAAAGTGGCAGATTCCCATTGAGAGTTAAGAAAGGGTTAAAGCAGAAGTGCTGTTGCAGAGGCAGGCATCTGCAGCCTCTGCAGAGCAGGGTGAGCAACTGTGAGATAAAAAAAAAAAAAAAAAAGGGAAAACCAAGGGGGAAAGGGGGGGAGCTCCAGCAGCTCCTGTGTTTGAGCCTGGGAGGAGGGATGTTGGGCAGAGGTGGGGGAGTGGGCTCTTCTTCTGTGGAAGCGGATCGGTGTGTGTGCTATGGGGAGTTTGGACATTGGAAGTGAGACTGCCCTGGGTGGGGGGGCAGTGCCATGGGGTGGATCCAGTGACTGAATCGCAACTAGACTGACTGGGACCTGGGGAATCTACCCTACCAGATCCACTGGTTAAATTAAAACTAGGGACTAGAGGAAATAAGGTAGAATTTTTGTGATTACGGGAGCAAGTTATCTGGTATTAAATCAGAGAGAAAAGAATTCGTTACAGATGTGGGAGCTACTGGCCACCAAGAAAAAAAAAAAAAAAAAAAAAGAAGGGAGGCATTCTTTCTGAAACCTTTAAAGTACTAGTTGGGAAAACAAATAGGAATGCATAAATTTTTATGCATGCCAAATTCTCTAAAATCTTTATTAGGGTGAGAAGCAACATTTAAAGAAGGCAAAATGGAATTTAGAGTTAAAAATAATCAATTAATTGCAGTTTTGAGTTTTTCTTTAATTCAGCAGAGAAGCAAACAGGAGGACCTCCCTGAAATAGAAGAAAACCTTATTCAGGTATATCTGTGAGTATGGGCATCTGAAGTTCCAGGTAAGGCGAAAAATGCTTTGCCTCTTAAAGTGTAAATAAAAAAGGAGGGGGGGCTTGCTCAATTAGAATAAAACAATATCCCTTAAAATTAGAAGATCAAAGGGAATCAACAACCACTGATAAATTTTAAAATATAGATTATTAATTGAATGTGACTTGGAATATAACACTCCTATCTGGACAGTAAAGGAATATGATGGGAAAAGTTGCAGATTGGTTCAAGATCTCAGGGCAATCAGCAAAACAGCAGAGGATATTTGTCCAGTAGTAGCTAATTTGTATGACATTGACTAAATTGAAGAATAATCAGAAATGGTTTGCCGTCCTGGATTTAAAGGACGCTTTCTTTTGCTTACCATTGGCCAAAGAAAGCCAAAGTTATTTGCTTTTGAATGGGAAAATCCTGACACAGGAAGGGAAACTCAATTAACTTGGACAGTATTACCTAAAGAGTTTAAAACAGTCCAGCAATTTTTGGAAATCAGCTAGCATGAGAACTAGAATCACGGAAGCCACCTATTCAGACAGGACTCTGTTACAATATGTGGATGACCTATTAATTGCTACAGAAACAAAGGAAGAATGTATCCAGTGGACAGTGGAATTATTAAATTTTCTGGGACTGAATGGTTATTGGGTATCCAATTGAAAGGCCCAACTAATCCAAACCTGAGTTTCCTACCTAGGATATGAAATAGCAGGAGGACAGACAGAACTTGGAGCTGCTAGAAAAGAAGCCTTTTGTCAGACTCCATGACCATCGACCACCAATGAGCTCCGGGCATTCCTGGGAATGACCAGATGGGTGCAGACTTTGGATCCATGATTATGTTGTTCTGGTAAGACCACTATATGAACTGTTGAAAGGAAACCCTCCCTCTTTAAAACGGACTGATACTGCAGAGGGGCTTTTAAAAATTTAAAAACAGAGCTAATGAGAGCTGCAACTCTGTGGCTTCCGGATGTGACTAAATCCTTTAGGCTATATTCCTATGAAGAACAGAGAATAGCTTTGGGGGTCCTTGCTCAGAAACTAGGACCATACAGAAGGGCAGTGGCATATTTTTCAAAAAGCTGGCTGAAGCGAGCAAAGGATGGCCCATATGCCTAAGGGCTGTGGCGGCGGTTGTCATGAATATTGAAGATGCTCGCAAATTCACCTTGGGACAGAAGATTACTGTGTTAGTGTCCCATGTGGTATCAGCAGTCCTGGAAAAGAAAGTAGCCCACTGGTTATCTCCTTCACAGTTTTTAAAATACCAGGCCACCCTTGTTGAACGGGATGATATAGAAATTGTGGTCACTAATGTTGTGAATCCAGCATCCTTTTTGAAGGAACAACTGACAGAACTACTAACACACAACTGCTTGGCCACCATAGAGACTGTGTATTTGAGCCGACCAGACTTGAAAGAAAAACCTCTGGAAGGCGCTGATTCTTGGTTTACTGAGGTAGTAGCTTCATGAACGAAAGCAGGTGAACGAAAGGCAGGATATGCCGTTACCACCACTTCACAGGTAATAGAAGCTAAACCTTTACCTGCAAACACCTCTGCCCAGAAGGCAGAAATAATATTAACAAGATCCCTGGAACTGCCTGAAGATAAAAGGATAAATATTTGGACTGATTCTAAATACGCATTTGGTGTGGTCCATGCACATGGTGCTATCTGGAAAGAGCAAGGACTTTTGAACACACAAGGGAAACAGATTAAACATGCTACAGAAATTCTACAATTACTAGAAGCTGTTCAGCTACCTGAAGAAGTAGCTATTATGTACTGTAAAGGACATCAAGGTGACTCTGATCAGGAAATTGGAAATAATTTGGCCGATTTTGAAGCCAAACGAGCAGCTGAAAAATCTAAAATCATGTCCTTAATCCCTGATGGCAAACTAACAATTGAGAAATCTAAACCTAGATATTCAAAAGAGGATAGAAAATTGATTCAAGATCTAAAAGGACAGGAAAATAAAGAGGGTGGGGTTCAGATACCTGATGGGAGAATTGTAACCCCCTATAACCAACTCTGGAAGTTAGTTCAGAAGGAACACAATAAAACTCATTGTGGTAGTAACTCTTTGTATAAGCACTTAAACAAATTGTAGGAAGAAATCTATATACTATAGTTCAATTAGTGACAAAACAATGTCAGCTATGTCTTAAGAATAATCCTAAAACTGAAAATAGAAATCAAATTGGGACAATTGTGAGAGGAAGTTATCTGGGACAGCAGTGGCAAAAAGATTTTTCTAAATTATCAAGAAAAGGAGGTTATCGATATTTGTTGGTGTTAAAGGATACTTTTTCAGGCTGGCCAGAAGCATTCCCTTGTAGGATAAATAATGCAAGACAAGTGATTAAAATACTTTTTAACGGGATCATACCTCGTTTTGGAGTACCAGAGGCAATTTCTTCAGACCGAGGTTAACACTATAGTGCAAAATTGTCACAAGAAATTAGCAAAATATTTGAAATTGATTGGTAACTACGTTTTCCATACAGGCCTCAGGCCAGCGGGCAAGTAGAAAATATGAACCACCTGATTAAACAGATTAGTAAAATATGTCAGGAAACAAATTTATATTGGTACCAAGCTTTACCACTGGCTCTATTAAGAATTCGAACTAAACCTTGGTCAAAAGAAGAGATTAGCCCATTTGAGATTTTGTATGGAAGACCACGTCAGTCCCAGTTTAAAGGAGAAAGTCTTCAGGAAGTGGGGGAAGGCTATCTCCGACAGTTTCTGATCCATCTGGGAAAACAGTTGGAGGAGATAAATAAGAGAATAGTAGGGACAAGAGCAAGAGGTTTGGATTATCCGATTCACCCTTTCAGATCTGGAGACTGGGTTTGTGTTAAGAATTTTTCCGGAGATCCTCTACAGGAGAAGTGGAGCGGACCGTACCAGAGATTACTGACCACCTTTACAGCAGTGAAGATAAAGGAACAACCTGCCTGGATACATTACTCAAGAATAAAGAAAGCACCAGAGCCAGAGAAGACATGGCAGATAGAACCTTCAGGACCCTTGAGTATGAAATTGCGTCGGTCACAATTAGGACTCATATGATAACTGGAGCACAAGCTTGGGACCAGAACTTATACCTGAAATTAGTGCAGAATGTCACTAAGGTTTTCAATCGTAGTGACTGTTGGGTGTGTGCACAGTTGCCTAAATCAGGAGAAAGCCTGGATCTCCCATTAATTGGAGTTCCAATTCCTAACACTGTCTCATGGACAAATTTGTGGGTGAACACTAGCAATCTGTATTCGAAGGAAAGATTAAAATTTGGAATAGTTAATCCTAATGCAGGTAATAAATATTACACCTGTGCACAAAGATGTATCACACCGGGAACCAGGGTAGGAGATCATGCTTGTTTAAATGCCACAGATGTAGGTCACCGTTCAAATTGCAATCACACGATTAATATAGATGGTATCGTAGTTCAGTGGTGGCCCATTCCTAAAGGGAAAGGATGGTATTGGTTATGTGGAGAAAATGCTTATAAGACTCCAGCCCCCAACTAGAAGGGGGCATGCACCTTAGGTGCTGTAATACCCCATTTTGCTAAACAGACTAAGAAAGGGTTTAAACCCTATTATTGAACAGCACACTGCATTTCATAGTTTTGTAAGAGGGCTAATTCCATCTTTGGGAATAAGTGAATTATAAATTATAAATATCTCAGCAACCATAGAGAAAATGGAAAATAAAAACATTGATATAATCCAGGCAAAATGAGAGATAACTAGCCTATCTAAGGTGATATTACAAAACCGAATGGCTTTGATCTTCTAATTTTAAGGGATATGGTTTTATTCTAATTGAGCAAGCCCCCCCTCCTTTTTTATTTACACTTTAAGAGGCAAAGCATTTTTCACCTTACCTGGAACTTCAGATGCCCATACTCACAGATATACCTGAATAAGGTTTTCTTCTATTTCAGGGAGGTCCTCCTGTTTGCTTTTCTGCTGAATTAAAGAAAAACTCAAAACTGCAATTAATTGCTTATTTTTAACTCTAAATTCCATTTTGCCTTCTTTAAATGTTGCTTCTCGCCCTAATAAAGATTTTAGAGAATTTGGCATGCATAAAAAATTATGCATTCCTATTTGTTTTCCCAACTAGTACTTTAAAGGTTTCAGAAAGAATGCCTCTCTTCTTTTTTTTTTTCTTTTTCTCGGGGGCCAGTAGCTCCCACATCTGTAACGAATTCTTTTCTCTCTGATTTAATACCAAATAACTTGCTCCTATAACCACTAAAATTCCACTTTATTTCCTCTAGTCCCTAGTTTTAATTTAACCAGTGGATCTGGTAGGGTAGATTCCCCAGGTCCTCGTCAGTCTAGTTGCAGTTCAGTCACCGGATCCACCCCATGGCACTGCCCCCCCACCCAGGGCAGTCTCACTTCAAATGTCCAAACTCCCCATAGCACACACACCGATCCACTTCCACAGAAGAAGAGCCCACTCCCCCACCTCTGCCCGACATCCCTCCTCCCAGGCTCAAACACAGGAGCTGCTTGAGCTCCCCTCCTTTCCCCCTTGGTTTTCCCTTTTTTTTTTTTCCTCATTATTACTCACCCTGCTATGCAGGGGCTGCAGATGTCTGCCTCTGCAACAGCACTTCTGTTTTAACCCTTTCTTAACTCTGAATGTGAATCTGCCACTTTTTGCCAGTGACAGCAATCTCTTCCTCCTTATCAATATCAGATAGGACAGGTGCAGAGGGTGCTCCTCTCAGAGGTACCTGTGACACATAATTTTCCAACCTATCTTCCTGATTACTGTTTTTTAACTTTAAACATCTTTCCCCAATATCAAAGGCTGAACATCATCACTCCATCTTAACTTTCAGTTTTTCCCTGTCCTTTTCCAAAGCCAAAATTAAGGGATCTGGCAGAGCTATATTAATTTTGCATTCAGTCTGTCACTCCACGTGGTTTCTTAAAGTGAAAAACATATCTGCATACATTACTTCAACCCATTTTCCTTGCCACCTCAAAACAACATTAATTGTAACAATGTATTATAGTTCAGAGTTCCATTTTCAGGCCATTTTCAGGCCATTTTCCCTGATCTTCCATAATATACAAAGGCCACCATCAGTTACAATATTTTACCAATGCTTTCTTATTTAATGACCCCCCAGGAGACCCTACAAGATCCTTCCAGTGTGCCAAAATGCACCCTAAAAGACTCTTTTTCAAGATCTCTTCACTCTGCTGATTTTCCATTATCAATCTCACATTCACACACACACACGGGATCCCACAGACACACTCCACACAGTCACAACACTTGAGACAGAGATCAAAATTCTGTCAAACAAACAACAGTTAATAACACAGTTATAGCATCCTGTCACCAATACCAAATCACAAGACCAAAATCCTTAATGTAACAAGCCACAAAATAAATCAAATACCAACAAGATTCAAAACCATTTCCACAAGACACCCCCTGCATCTTGTAGGACCCAAACCACAAGAAGCCCCCTGCTTCTTGTGGGTGTATACCAAATGGACGCTAGCAGCCAGGTATAGAATAGAATCATAGAATAGTTAGGGCTGGAAAGGACCTCAAGATCATCTAGTTCCAACCCCCCTGCCATGGACAGGGACACCTCACACTAAACCATCCCACACAAGGCTTCATCCAACCTGGCCTTGAACACCGCCAGGGATGGAGCACTCACAACCCCCCTGGGCAACCGATTCCAGTGTCTCACCACCCTAAACAGGAAAGAATTTTCTCCTTATATCCAATTTAAACTTCCCCTGTTTAAGTTTTAACCCATTACCCCTTGTCCTGTCACTACAGTCCCTGACAAAGAGTCCCTCCCCAGCATCCCTATAGACTCCCTTCAGGTACTGGAAGGCTGCTATTAGGTCTCCATGCAGCCTTGTCTTCTCCAGGCTGACAAGCCCCAACTTCCTCAGCCTGTCTTCATACGGGAGGTGCTCCAGTCCCCTGATCATCCTCGTGGCCCTCCTCTGGACTTGTTCCAGCAGTTCCATGTCCTTTTTATGTTGAGGACACCACAACTGCACACAATACTCCAGGTGAGGTCTCACAAGAGCAGAGTAGAGGAGCAGGATCACCTCCTTCGACCTGTTGGTCACGCTCCTTTTGATGCAGCCCAGGATACGGTTGGCTTCCTGGGCTGCGAGCGCACACTGCCGGCTCACGTTCATTTTCTCATTGACCAGCACCCCCAAGTCCTTCTCCGCAGGACTGCTCTGAATCTCTTCTTTGCCCAGTCTGCAGCTGTGCCTGGGATTGCTCCGACCCAGGTGTAGGACCTTGCACTTGTCATGGTTGAACTTCATAAGGTTGGCATCAGCCCACCTCACAAGCGTGTCAAGGTCCCTCTGGATGGCATCCCTTCCCTCCAGCGTATCAACCGTAACAAACAGCTTGGTGTCATCGGCAAACTTGCTGAGGGCGCACTCAATCCCACTGTCCATATCAGCGATGAAGATGTTAAACAAGACCAGTCCCAACACCGATCCCTGAGGGACACCACTCGTGACCGGTCTCCAGCCGGACATCGAGCCATTGACCACAACTCTTTGTGTGCAGCCATCCAGCCAGTTCTTCATCCACCAAGTGGTCCATCCATCAAATTGATATCTCTCCAATTTAGAGAGAAGGATGTCGTGTGGGACAGTGTCAAACGCTTTGCACAAGTCCAGGTAGATGACATCAACTGCTTTACCCTTATCCATCAATTCTGTAGCCCCATCATAGAAGGCCACCAAATTGGTCAGGCAGGATTTCCCCTTAGTGAAGCCATACTGGCTGTCACCAAGCACCTTGTTATTTTTCATGTGCCTTAGCATGTCCTCCAGGAGAATGTGCTCCAAGATTTTACCAGGCACAGAGGTGAGACTGACTGGTCTGTAATTCCCTGGGTCTTCCATTTTCCCCTTCTTGAAAATGGGGGTTATATTTCCCTTTTTCCAGTCGTTGGGAACTTCACCTGACTGCCATGATTTTTCAAATATGATGGCCAGTGGCTTAGCAACTTCATTTGCCAGCTCCTTCAGGACCCGCGGATGGATTCCATCAGGTCCCATGGACTTGTGCGCGTGCAGATTTTGAAGATGGTCTCGAACTAGATCCTCTCCTACAGTGGGCCCAAGGTCTTCATTCTCACAGTCCCTGCATCTACTTTCTAAGAACTGGGTAGTGCAGTCAGAGCCTTTGCCAGTGAAGACTGAGGCAAAGAAGTCATTCAGAACCTCAGCGTTCTCCAAATCCTGCATAGCCAGTTCTCCCGAAAGCTTCCTCAGGGGGCCTATTTTGTCCCTAGTCTGTTTTTTGTTTGCTACGCACCTGTAGAATCCCTTCCTATTATCCTTAACATCCCTGGCTAGGTTTAATTCTAACTGGGCCTTAGCCTTCTTAACCTGGTCCCTAGCTTTACGGACAACATCCCTGTACTCTACCCAGGCTGCCTGTCCTTGCTTCTAATTTTTAGAAGCCTCTTTTTTCCTTTGAATTGTCCTCAGCAGCTCCTTATCCATCCAAGGAGGTCTCCTGGCCCTCCTGCCGCACTTCCTTCTAGTTGGGATGCAGCACTCCTGAGCTTGTAGCAGGTGATCCTTGAATATCAACCAACAGCCTTGGGCCCCCCTGCCCTCCAGGGCTATATCCCATGGAACCTTACTAAGCAGGCTCCTGAAGAGGCCAAAGTCTGCTCTTTTGAAGTCCAGGGCAGTGAGCTTGCTACACGCTCTTCTCGCTCTCCTGGGGATCTCAAATTTGACCATCTCATGATTGCTGCATCCAAGGCTGTCCTGGAGTACCACATTCTCAACAAGCCCTTCCCTGTTGGTGAGCACAAGGTCAAGCATGGCACCTCTCCTTGTCGGCTCCTCTATTACTTGCAGAAGGAAGTTGTCTTCCACACAATCGAGGAACCTCCTGGATTGCTTGTGCCGTGCAGTGCCATCGTTCCAACAGATGTCAGGGTGGCTGAAATCCCCCATGAGGACAAGGGCCTGCGAGCGTGAGGCTTTTCCTATCTGTCTGTAGAGTGCTTCATCCACAGGTTCTCCTTGATCAGGCGGCCTGTAACAGATCCCCACAGTAATGTCTCCCACAGATGTTTTCCCTTTAACCCTGACCCACAAACTCTCTGTAAACTGCTCACCTGCCCCCAGACAGAGTTCCATACTCTCCAGCCTATCCCTAACATAAAGGGCAACTCCCCCTCCCCGCCTGCCAGGCCTGTCCTTTCTAAAGAGCCTGTAACCTTCCATTCCAACACTCCAGTCATAGGAGCCATCCCACCATGTTTCTGTGATGCCTATTATATCATACCCCCGTAGATGTGTACACATCTCTAATTCCTCTTGTTTGTTCCCCATGCTACGGGCGTTTGTATAGAGGCATCTGAGACGAGCTCCAATCGAAGACGGCTCGTTGGCTGGAGCAGCTGGAATATATCTACATTGTTCTGAGCTTTTATTATAGGTGCTGGCAACTGACCGGGTGTGTTGGGATGGAATGATGCCCCCATCCCCCAACACATCTAGTTTAAAGCCTCCTTGACCAGTCTGGCTAGCCTCCTACCAAAACTGTTCTTCCCCTTCTTTACCACAGCAGCTCCACCAGCCCCCAGTAGATCTGGCCTACTAACTTCAGTCATATGTTCAAGACACCCAAACCCCTGACTATGACACCACCCTTTTAACCATCTATTGACCTGGCCAATCCTCCTAGCTTTTTCTTGGTCCTCCCCTGTGTCCTGGAGAATTGACGAAAAGACTATCTGAGCACCGGTGCCCATAACCACCTCTCCCAGGGCTCTGTAGTCTTTCTTTATGGTCCCCAGTCTACTACTACCTATATCCCTAGCACCCACATGGATCACCAGGAGCGGCTAATAGTCCGTGGAACTTACTAGAGCAGGTAGCCTCTCTGTAACATCCCTGATCTGTGCCCCTGGTAGGCAACACACCTCACTCGAGACGGGGTCAGGCTGACAGACAAGTGCTTCCGTCCCTTTCAAAGAAGAGTCCCTTATTACTATGACCCGCCGCTTTTTTTTTTGTAGCGCCAGTAGAGATCTTTACCCGTGCATAATCCAGCTGATTGTGGTGCAAGTGCATTTCCTCGTTAGTCTCCTGCAGGACAGCAAAGCGGTTCTGCGTGGGGACAACAGATTTAGGAGGAAGCCCCTTGCTTTTAATTGTCCTTTTCCTCCTTCTTTTGTTATTTTTCTTTGTCACCAATTCCCAATTTCCCGGGTTGGTGGCCTCCTTCTTTCCTTCATGCATTGGAGGGGATGCTTGAGGCCTCCGCACAGTATGGGGCTGGAGCAAGCAGCCCTGCTTCCTCTCAGCTACCCTGACATCTTGAAGCCCGCTAATAGCATTCCGCAGCTCAGCCACCTGCTGCAGGAGGACCTCCACCAGGGAGCACCGAGCGCAGCCCTGCCCGTCGTGCTCCTTTCCCTCAGAAGACCACTGTAGGCACCCTCTACACTCTGAGCTCTGCACTGCAGACTCCCCTGTCATCTGCTCTGTCTGGGTGCCTACGCTGGCCACCGCTGGGGCAGCCAGAGCAGAGCTCCCAGTCCGGGCCCTGCCCATACGACAGGTGCTCACCATCCCGCTCGCCTGCCCGCGTGAACTGCCACGGAAACTGCCTCGTCCCGCTCTGTTTGCCCGCTCTGCCTTGTCTCGCTCTGTTTGCCCGCTCTGTTCGTCGCGCTCCTGGTCGCTCGCGCTCCCTGGGGCAGGGTTTTAACCACTCAGGGTTGGTGCTGCTGCTCCTGGCTCCGCACTCTGTGAGTCAGCGGCTCGCGTCCGTGGAGCTGCCGGCTCCCGGTGTCGTGGTTTAAACCCAACCAGAAACCTCGTCCACTCACTCCCCCCCCCCTTCTTGCCCTCCCCCTGCTTCTGGAGGGACTGAGAGGAGAATCAAAAAGAATGCAACTCCCACAGGTTGAGATAAGAACAGTTTAGTAACTAAGGTATAACACAAACCACTGCTGCTACCACCAATAATAATAGTGCTAAAGGAAATAACAAGAGGAAAGAATACAACACCTCAACACCAGCCGACCGATAACTCGCCCCACTCCCCCCAGCCAAGCACTGACCGATACCTCCTCCAACCCTGCAGTCCCCCAGCCCTTCCAGGTCACTCTCCGTTACATCCTGGGCATGACATGCTGTGGTATGGAATACCTCTTTGGTCAGTTTGGGTCAGGTGTCCTGTCTCTGCTTCTTCCCGGCCTCCCCTCCTCCCTGGCAGAGCATGAGGCTCAGAAAGTCCTTGGCCAGACCAAACATTCAAGCAGCAACTGAAAACATCGGCATTATCAACACTGTTCCCAGGCCAAAAGATCAAAACACAGCACTGTACTAGCTCCTAAGAAGGAGAAAAATGACTGCTGCTGCTGAACCCAGGACACCTGGGCAGGTCCTGTTGAGAACTTGAAGCTCCCTCTGTAGCTCTGGCCGCTCTGAGTTAAGGCTCCTGGACGCTGATCTTTCCCCCGCTCTGGTGTTAAAGGCGTCCTCTCTTGAGCTACTCACCTCAGCAATTGGCCGGCAACGGTTGGTGGTGCCCGGTTTGAATCTCCCGCCCAATACATACATACATTACGTCATTTTCCAGAAAGTTCCCCGCATGCGCACAGAATTGTGCTGGTGGTCTCTGAGGGTTGTTTACTTCTTCCAACAATCTTCATCACTTCTGGCAGCTTTTGGAGCACGCGCAGTAGATGCTCATACCAGTTTAATTGGTTCGTTAGCACCAGAGACATAATAATCCTCCTATCCTCCTACTTATCAGTTAGTTTAACTGTAGCCCATCCTGGACACCTGCCATTCCCAGATACTCCTTATCCCTGTGTCCTGTTCTTCTAGACTGTTTTTCTTAAAACTCTGTCAACTATAACAATTTATCTTGTCCAAAAATGCTCAGTGTGTTCTCTAGCTGCACTCTATTTTTTTTTCTATGTATCATGCACTTTAGTAATTTTCCATTGCTACTGTTACAAAGCCATCAAACTTAACATTACTTAAAACTGATTCTAAAGGTTTATATATTCCATTTTGTGATTTTGTGTCCCCCTTGTCTCACAGCCACAGCCCTTTCATGCAGCAGAGCACACCAGCCCTGTTTGCCTGCCTTGTACTCAAGCACAGAGGCTGCTGCTGGCATTGCAGACCAGGGCTGATGAAAGCAATCTAGGCATCAGCCATGCCAGCAAAGACATCTGCCTGATGCAGTTAATGAGCATAACAATGTGGCAGCTTCTGCCTTTGATGTAAGCTATTTCCCTACTGCTACTTACTGTAATTCAGAGAGGTTTTCCTCAGGTGACAGCCAACAGCTTCCTTCCAGGGTGCAGGCAGCAATCAGCAAGCCTCTTTTGGGAAACCCAGAATCGAAGTCTATCCTGAAATGCATGGGCTTAAAATCAGGTTAATCCTTGCACCCCCCATAGCCCTCACAAGGAGTGGACAGATACATGCCTCACTCATTCACTTACGGTTTCAAGCATGCCTTTGGGATGCAGGAACTCAGATTCATCTCTCTTCCTCAGCTTTGAGCAGGAGCTCCAGGCTTGCAAGGCAGCCCAAAGGCTCAGACACCTGCCCAGTTAGAGCCAGAGCACGAGCATGTCCACCAAGTGACATCTGCTATGCCCCTCCAGGCCTTCACACCGCTCCTCTGTCTCCCAAGCCAGCAGACCTGGTAGACGAGCTTTTGCTCATGGGTTGTGCTGGGCTTTAGGTTTGGTTGCTGTAATCCCTGCCTAGCTCATAACCAAGCTAAGGGTAATCTTACCTCATTTGCACAGCCTGGCTTAAGGAATCCCATTGTCACAGGATGCCCTCACTACCTATAGGGATTCTTCTCACTGCTATTCCACCCCTCCATTCAAGATGCCACTATTTAATACAGACTGTCTGCCGTGTCCTATTGGAAGTGTACTTGGAGATATTTACTCCTAAACTGAGTAAATATAAACAAAGCATGACAAAGGATGCATCCCAGTTAGAGGCTGACTGAGAAGGCCAGCTTTGTAGACTCAAATTCACATTTGTGATGGGCAAAGAAAACAGTTAACTTAAATACCTTATTTTCTACGGGATATGCATCTATCAAGAGGTCGGAGGAAAGTCTTACCATGTCTTTTCCTATTTCAGGTCTCAGAACATCACACAACTTCTGCACAACAGGTCAATGAATGTGTCCGGCAACTGCAGTATCACAAGTATAGAACTTTATCACCATGTCTGTCTCTTTGAACTTGCTCTGTATAACGTCATTTTCTTTTTTGGAGCTCTGTTTAATGCCCTTACCCTCTGGGTGTTCTTCTGCAAGATAAAAAAGTGGACAGAAACAAGGGTGTATGTAATCAACTTAGTCTCTGCAGACTGCTTTGTCATCTGCACCTTGCCTTTCATGGCTTATTTGCTCTGGAATAAGTCAGCCTGGGATGAACTTTGCCAGTTTACAGAGACAACGTATTTCATCAACATGTTAGTGAGTACCTCCGTAATTACATTTATCTCCACTGACCGATACGTTGCCATAAAACACCCCTTGAAAGCCAGGGCCTTCAGGTCTCCATCAAAGGCAGCCCTTCTCTGTGGGCTTCTGTGGGTTTCTGTGATAATCGGTGCCATTGCACAGATTTGGCAGAGCCAATCCACCCTCTGCTTCCAGAAGGATATCACCGTGCCTGCTGCTCTGAGCCTGCTTTCCATGTTCTTCGTTTTTATTCTTCCATTAGCAATCTTGACTTTTTGCTCCACAGAAGCAATCAGGAGCCTTAAGAGATGCCTGAACACCAATTCACCAGAGGAGAAATCAATCCAGAAAACTGTTCGCATTATTTATGCAAATCTGATTGCATTTCTAGTATGTTTTCTGCCAGCCTTCTTTGGGTTACTTGCCAGGTTCGTAACAGATAGCATTGGAGCTACCTGTTTCATGCTCCACGTTATGAAGAACATCTCCTCCGTGACAAGGTGTGTTGCCACATCCAACTGCTGCCTGGATAGTGTCTGCTACTACTTTGTGACCAAGGAGTTTCATGAAGCCCTTCTACCACCCAAAACCAGCAGTGAAAAAACAGATCAAATCCACACCTTGCAGACACACACTTGTTAAAGGTGGAAGGAGGGAGGCAAGAGGGATGAAAAACAGCAAGCTCCCAAAAAAAAAAACATCTCTGCAACATCAGGTGTCCTGGGTTTAGCAGCAGTAATTTTTCTCCTTAGTAGCTGGTGCAGCGCTGTGTTTTGACTTTCGGCCTGAGAACATTGCTGATAACACAAATGTTTTAATCTGACCAAGGACTTTCTGAGCCTCATGATCTGCAGGGAGGAGGGAAAGCTGGGAGGAAGCAGAGACAGAACACTTGACCCAAACTGACCAAAGAGGTATTCCATACCACAGCATGTCATGCCCAGGAGGTAATGGAGAGTTACCCGGAAGGGGTAGGACTGGAGGGCTGGATGAGGTATCAGTCAGGTGGGGTTGGGAGAGTTATGGGTCGGCTGGTGCTGAGGTGTTGTATTCTCTTCCCTTGTTATTTCCTTTATCATTATTATTATTGGTGGCAGCAGTAGTGATTTGTGTTATACCTTAGTTACTAAACTGTTCTTATCTCAACCCATGGGAGTTGCATTCTTTTCGATTCTCCTCTCCGTCCCTCCGGGTGTAGGGGGAGGGCAAGAAGGGAGGGCAGTGAGAGAGTGACTGCGTGATTTATGGCTGACTTCGTTTAAACCATGACAGTTCTTTTTGGCACCCAACGTGGGGCGCAAAGGGTTGAGATAAAGACAGATCTGACAAGATTAATAGTCACTCATCACAATGCTCTCAAAGTTGTTTCTCTTGATCTCACAGTTTCAGAATGCTGTACGTTACTTAGAACCGGTATTTGCTGGGTTAGTGTTTATGAAGTGTGGGGCTTGGGCTACGGTTCCTGTTTCACTGTACTTTATGGCAAAGACTTGTAATACAGGCAGGCTCCGGCAGCAGGGCAGGATGGACGTGGCCGTGGACTTGTACTGCCCCTCCCACTGCTTTTCACCATCCTGGCCCCTGTCCTCGCCTCCGTCTTCATGAGGCTACGGGGAGCCGAGTGGGAGCGGCCCCGGGAGCCGGTGGCAGCCGAAGTGGCCCGGGAGAGCTGCCCTGGGGACCAGGCGGTGGCAGGAGAAGGGCCGGAAGCCGGGAAGAAGGCGGCCCCAGAGCAGCGGGAGGAGGCGGAGAAGGAGCTGAGCCCAGCTGCCAAGCCCAGTCCTGCAACACCCGACAGTGTCCCCCGGAAGCCGCCCGCTGAGCCCCAGAAAGATGAAGGAGTTCACACAGCATTTCCCAGCAAGGCAGAGGAGAAACATATGCACTCGAAAAAAGAGCAGCTGGTGGTGGGAGAGGTGGCAAGCACAGCAGCTACACCAGCCCCAGGGACAAGTATAGCAGCATCATTTGAGAGTTCTGAAGGTTTTGAATGGCCTTTGGGTACCCTTGGGACCTGCCTGCTGATTGTGATTGGGATCAGCATGTTGGCACACAAACAGTGTGTTCTACCCACAACCATTTTGTCTTATCTCAAAAGGTAAGCAGAGCTGGGTTTGGGTCTTGTCTAGGGTTATGCGACAATACAAGAGGAGCAGGAGATTTTCCCCAAGGCAAGACAGTCATGAGTGGCATGGTGTGTGGGACAGTATGAGACAGTATCTAGTCCACTAGACCCCTCCAGTGCTTTGGAAGCATCGGAGATGGAAGGCAGCTCTATGGAGTCCTCAACGACAAGTTGCAAGAAACTGCTGAAAAGGACAGTGAATTATTTTGAGCCTGGTGGGCCCATGACACTTCAGGTCATCAGGGCAGAGATGCAACATAGAGATGGACTCATGACAGAGGAGTGGACTTAGCAATGGACACTATTGCCCAGGTTATTCACGAGTGTGAGCACTGCACACAGCCGCCCCTGGTCCAAGAGACTGTTACAAGAGATGGAGCCTGACATCATTGACCAGATGGACTCAGCAGCTTTATAGGGACTGGTCCATGCACTGAGTGCACTGACATAACAGTGATAGAATCATAGAATAGTTAGGGTTGGAAAGGACCTCAAGATCATCTAGTTCAAAACCCCCTGCCATGGGCAGGGACACCTCACACTAAACCATCCCACACAAGGCTTCATCCAACCTGGCCTTGAACACTGCCAGGGATGGAGCACTCACAACCTCCCTGGGGCAACCGATTCCAGTGTCTCACCACCCTAACAGGAAAGAATTTACTCCTTAGATCCAATCTAAACTTCCCCTGTTTAAGTCAGAACCCGTTACCCCTTGTCCTGTCACTACAGTCCCTGACAAAGAGTCCCTCCCCAGCATCCCTATAGGCCCCCTTCAGATACTGGAAGGCTGCTATTAGGTCCCCATGCAGCCTTCTCTTCTCCAGGCTGAACAGCCCCAACTTCCTCAGCCTGTCTTCATACGGGAGGTGCTCCAGTCCCCTGATCATCCTCGTGGCCCTCCTCTGGACTTGTTCCAGCAGTTCCATGTCCTTTTTATGTTGAGGACACCACAACTGCACACAATACTCCAGGTGAGGTCTCACAAGAGCAGAGTAGAGGGGCAGGATCACCTCCTTCGACCTGTTGGTCACGCTCCTTTTGATGCAGCCCAGGATACGGTTGGCTTCCTGGGCTGCGAGCGCACACTGCCGGCTCACGTTCATTTTCTCATTGACCAGCACCCCCAAGTCCTTCTCCGCAGGACTGCTCTGAATCTCTTCTTTGCCCAGTCTGCAGCTGTGCCTGGGATTGCTCCGACCCAGGTGTAGGACCTTGCACTTGTCATGGTTGAACTTCATAAGGTTGGCATCAGCCCACCTCACAAGCGTGTCAAGGTCCCTCTGGATGGCATCCCTTCCCTCCAGCGTAACAACCGGACCACACAGCTTGGTGTCATCGGCAAACTTGCTGAGGGCGCACTCAATCCTACTGTCCATGCCAGCGATGAAGATGTTAAACAAGACCGGTCCCAACACCGATCCCTGAGGGACACCACTCGTGACCGGTCTCCAGCCGGACATCGAGCCATTGACCACAACTCTTTGTGTGCAGCCATCCAGCCAGTTCTTTATCCACCAAGTGGTCCACCTATCAAACTGATATCTCTCCAATTTAGAGAGAAGGATGTCGTGTGGGACAGTGTCAAACGCTTTGCACAAGTCCAGGTAGATGACATGAACTGCTTTACCCTTATCTGTCAAATCTGTAGCCCCATCATAGAAGGCCACCAAAATGGTCAGGCAGGATTTCCCCTTAGTGAAGCCATACTGGCTGTCACCAAGCACCTTGTTGTTTTTCATGTGCCTTAGCACGCCATCCAGGAGAATGTGCTCCAAGATTTTACCAGGCACAGAGGTGAGACTGACTGGTCTGTAATTCCCCGGGTCTTCCATTTTCCCCTTCTTGAAAATGGGGGTTATATTTCCCTTTTTCCAGTCGTCGGGAACTTCACCTGACTGCCATGATGTCCTGGTTTTGAGCAGCAGCAGTCATTTTTCTCCTTCTTAGGAGCTAGTACAGTGCTGTGTTTTGATCTTTTGGCCTTGGAGCAGTGGTGATAACGCCGATGTTTTCAGTTGCTGCTCGAATGTTTGGTGTGGCCAAGGACTTTCTGAGCCTCATGCTCTGCCAGGGAGGAGGGGAGGCTGGGAGGGAGCAGAGACAGGACACCTGACCCAAACTGACCAAAGAGGTATTCCATACCACAGCACGTCATGCCCAGGATGTAACGGGGAGTTACCCCGGAAGGGCTGGAGGGACTGCAGGGTTGGAGGAGGTATCGGTTGGTGCTCGGCTGGGGGGAGTGGGGCGAGTTATCAGTTGGCTGGTGTTGAGGTGTTGTATTCTTTCCTCTTGTTATTTCCTTTATCATTATTATTATTGGTGGTAGCAGTAGTGATTTGTGTTATACCTTAGTTACTAAACTGTTCTTATCTCAACCCGTGGGAGTTGCATTCTTTTCGATTCTCCTCTCCATCCCTCCAGTAGCAGGGGGAGGGAAAGAAAGGGGGGGAGTGAGTGGACGAGGTTTGTGGTTCGGTTTAAACCACGACAGTTCTTTTTGGCGCCCAACGTGGGGCACGAAGGGTTGAGATAACGACGGAGATGATCAGATTAATAGTCTTCACAGTGCTGATTTATTGGCTCTCAAAGTTGTTTCTCTTGCTCTCAGCGCTTCAGAATGTAGTACATTACATAGAGCCGGTATTCCCTGTGTTCGTGTTTATCAAGTGTGGGGCTTGGGCTAAGGTTTTTGTTTCACTGTACTTTATGGCAATGGCTTGTAATACGGGTGGGCTCCGGCAGCAGGGAGAGATGGACGTGGCCGTGGACTTGTACCGGGCCGTCCCGCTGCTCTTCACCGTCCTGGCCCTTGTCCTCGCCTCTGTCTTAGTGAAGCTGCGGGGAGCCGAGGGGGAGCGGCCCCGGGAGCCGGCGGCGGCCGAAGCGGCCCGGGAGAGCGGCCGCGGGGACCAGGCGGCGGCGGGAGCGGGGCCGGAGGCCGGGAAGGAGGCGGCTGCTGAGCAGCGGGAGGGGGCGGCCGAGGAGCCGAGCCCCGCGGAGGAGCCGAGCCCCGCGGAGGAGCCGAGCCCCGCGGCCGAGCCCAGCCCCGCGGAGGAGCCGAGCCTCGTGGCGGCCGAGAGCGTCCCCCGGCAGCCGCCCGCCGAGCCGCAGGAGGATGCAGGAGCCCAGGCAGCATTTCCCAGCAAGGCAGAGGAGGAAGAGCTGCACCCAGGGAAAGAGAAGCTGGTGGTGGGAGAGCCGGCAAGCACAGCAGCTGCACCAGCCCCGGGGACAAGTACAGCAGCGTCATTGGAGAGTTCTGAAGGGTTCGAATGGCCTCTGGGTACCCTTGGGACCTGCCTGCTGATTGTGATGGGGATCAGCATGTTGGCACACACACAGAGGGTGTTCTACCCACGACCATTTTGTCTGATCTCAGAAGTCAAGCAGAGTCAGGTTTGCTTCTTGTTTGGGGTTAGACAACAATATGGGAGGAACAAGAGATCTTCCCCAAGGCTGGACAGCCATGAGTGGCAGGGTGTGTGGGACAGTATGAGCGAGTACCTGGTCCACTGGGCCCCTCCAGTGCTTTGGAAGCATTGGAGATGGAAGGCAGCTGTATGGAGTCCCCAGCAACAAGCTGCAGAAACTGCTGAAGGGGACAGTGAATTATTTCGAGCCTGGTGGGCCATGACACTTCAGGCCATCAGGGCAGAGATGCGACACAGAGATGGACTCATGATCGAGGGGTGGACTTAGCAATGGACACTATTGCCCAGGTTATTCACGAGTGTGAACACTGCAAACAGCCTCTCCTGCTCTGAGAGACTGTAACAAGAGATGGAGCCTGACATCATGGACCGAATGGACTCAGCAGCTTTATAGGTCCATGCACTAAGAAATGATGTTTTTCTCTGTGTATATGTAGATGTATATATATATGTAAGAGTGATGGCATATTGAAGATGTGGGATCTGAGCATGACGTGAATGGTATGGAATAAGGGGTGGATAATGTCCTGGTTTTGAGCAGCAGCAGTCATTTTTCTCCTTCTTAGGAGCTAGTACAGTGCTGTGTTTTGATCTTTTGGCCTTGGAGCAGTGGTGATAACGCCGATGTTTTCAGTTGCTGCTCGAATGTTTGGTGTGGCCAAGGACTTTCTGAGCCTCATGCTCTGCCAGGGAGGAGGAGAGGCTGGGAGGGAGCAGAGACAGGACACCTGACCCAAACTGACCAAAGAGGTATTCCATACCACAGCACGTCATGCCCAGGATGTAACGGGGAGTTACCCCGGAAGGGCTGGAGGGACTGCAGGGTTGGAGGAGGTATCGGTTGGTGCTCGGCTGGGGGGAGTGGGGCGAGTTATCAGTTGGCTGGTGTTGAGGTGTTGTATTCTTTCCTCTTGTTATTTCCTTTATCATTATTATTATTGGTGGTAGCAGTAGTGATTTGTGTTATACCTTAGTTACTAAACTGTTCTTATCTCAACCCGTGGGAGTTGCATTCTTTTCGATTCTCCTCTCCATCCCTCCAGTAGCAGGGGGAGGGAAAGAAAGGGGGGGAGTGAGTGGACGAGGTTTGTGGTTCGGTTTAAACCACGACACATGATTTTTCAAATATGATGGCCAGTGGCTTAGCAACTTCATTCGCCAACTCCTGCAGGACACGCAAATAGATTCCATCAAGTCCCACGGACTTGCGCGTGTTTATATTTTTAAGATGGTCTTGAACCAGATCCTCTCCCACAGTGGGCCCAAGGTCTTCATTCTCACAGTCCCTGCATCTACCTTCTAAGAACTGGGTGGTGCAGCCAGAGCCTTTGCCAGTGGAGACCGAGGCAAAGAAGTCATTCAGAACCTCAGCGTTCTCCAAATCCTGCGTAGCCAGTTCTCCCCAGAGCTTCCTCAGGGGGCCTATTTTGTCCCTAGTCTGTTTTTTTGTTTGCTACGCACCTGTAGAATCCCTTCCTATTATCCTTAACATCCCTGGCTAGGTTTAATTCTAACTGGGCCTTAGCCTTCTTAACCTGGTCCCTAGCTTCCTGGACAACATCCCTGTACTCTACCCAGGCTGCCTGTCCTTGCTTCCATTTTTTAGAAGCCTCTTTTTTCCTTTGAATTGTCCTCAGCAGCTCCTTATCCATCCAAGGAGGTCTCCTGGCCCTCCTGCCGCACTTCCTTCTAGTTGGGATGCAGCACTCCTGAGCTTGTAGCAGGTGATCCTTGAATATCAACCAACAGTCTTGGGCCCCCCTGCCCTCCAGGGCTATATCCCATGGAACCTTACTAAGCAGGCTCTTGAAGAGGCCAAAGTCTGCTCTTTTGAAGTCCAGGGCAGTGAGCTTGCTACACGCTCTTCTCGCTCTCCTGGGGATCTCAAATTTGACCATCTCATGATCGCTGCATCCAAGGCTGTCCTGGAGTACCACATTCTCAACAAGCCCTTCCCTGTTGGTGAGCACAAGGTCAAGCATGGCACCTCTCCTTTTCGGCTCCTCTATTACTTGCAGAAGGAAGTTGTCTTCCACACAGTCGAGGAACCTCCTGGATTGCTTGTGCCGCGCAGTGCCATCATTCCAACAGATGTCAGGGTGGTTGAAGTCCCCCGTGAGAACAAGGGCCTGCGAGCGTGAGGCTTTTCCTATCTGTCTGTAGAGTGCTTCATCCACAGGTTCTCCTTGATCAGGCGGCCTGTAACAGATCCCCACAGTAATGTCTCCCACAGATGTTTTCCCTTTAACCCTGACCCACAAACTCTCTGTAAACTGCTCACCTGCCCCCAGACAGAGTTCCATACTCTCCAGCCTATCCCTAACATAAAGGGCAACTCCCCCTCCCCGCCTGCCAGGCCTGTCCTTTCTAAAGAGCCTGTAACCTTCCATTCCAACACTCCAGTCATAGGAGCCATCCCACCATGTTTCTGTGATGCCTATTATATCATACCCCCATAGATGTGTACACATCTCTAATTCCTCTTGTTTGTTCCCCATGCTACGGGCGTTTGTATAGAGGCATCTGAGACGAGCTCCAATTGAAGACGGCTCGTTGGCTGGAGCAGCTGGAATATATCTACATTGTTCTGAGCTTTTATTATAGGTGCTGGCAACTGACTGGGTGTGTTGGGATGGAATGATGCCCCCATCCCCCAACACATCTAGTTTAAAGCCTCCTTGACCAGTCTGGCTAGCCTCCTACCAAAACTGTTCTTCCCCTTCTTTACCACAGCAGCTCCACCAGCCCCCAGTAGATCTGGCCTACTAACTTCAGTCATATGTTCAAGACACCCAAACCCCTGACTATGACACCACCCTTTTAACCATCTATTAACCTGTCCAATCCTCCTAGCTTTTTCTTGGTCCTCCCCTGTGTCCTGGAGAATTGACGAAAAGACTATCTGAGCACCGGTGCCCATAACCACCTCTCCCAGGGCTCTGTAGTCTTTCTTTATGGTCCCCAGTCTACTACTACATATATCTCTAGCACCCACATGGATCACCAGGAGCGGCTAATAGTCCGTGGAACTTACTAGAGCAGGTAGCCTCTCTGTAACATCCCTGATCCGTGCCCCTGGTAGGCAGCACACCTCCCTCGAGACAGGGTCCGTCCGACAGACGAGTGCTTCTGTCCCTTTCAAAGTAGAGACCCCTATTAATATGACTTGCTGCTTTTTCTTTGTAGCGCCAGTAGAGATCTTTACCCGTGCATAATCCGGCTGTTTGTGGTGCAAGCGCGTTTCCTCGTTAGTCTCCTGAAGGACAGCAAAGCGGTTCTGCGTGGGGACAACAGATTTAGGAGGAAGCCCCTTGCCTTTAATTGTCCTTTTCCTTCTTCTTTTGTTATTTTTCTTTGTCACTTATTCCCAACTTCCCGGGTTGGTGGCCTCCTTCTTTCCTTCATGAGCTGGAGGGGAAGCTTGAGGCCCCTGCACAGTATGGGGCTGGAGCAAGCAGCCCTGCTTCCTCTCAGCTACCCTGACATCTTGAAGCCCGCTAACAGTATTGCGCAGCTCAGCCACCTGCTGCAGGAGGACCTCAACCAGGGAGCACTGAGTGCAGCCCTGCCCATCGTGCACTTTTCCCTCACAAGACCAGTTCAGGCACCCTCTACACTCCAAGCTCTGCACTGCAGCCTCCCCTGTCATCTGCTCTGTCTGGGTGCCTACGCTGGCCACCACTGGGGCAGCCAGAGCAGAGCTCCCAGAATGGGCCCTGGCCATACAACAGGTGCTCACCATCCCACTTGATGGTATATTGAAAATGTGGGATCTGAGCATAACGTGAATGGTATGGAATAATGGGTGGATACTGTCCTGGGTTTAGCAGCAGTAATTTTTCTCCTTCTTAGTAGCTGTTGCAGCGCTGTGTTTTGACTTTCGGCCTGAGAACACTGCTGAAAATACTAATGTTTTAATCTGACCAAGGACTTTCTGAGCCTCATGCTCTGCCCGGGAGGAGGGAAAGCTGAGAGTAAGCAGAGACAGGACACCTGACCCAAACTAGCCAAAGAGGTATTCCATACCACAGCATGTCATGCCCAGGAGGTAACAGAGAGTTACCCGGAAAGGGTAGGACTGGAGGGCTGGATGAGGTATCGGTCAGTGCTTGGTTGGGTGGGGTTGGGAGAGTTATCGGTCGGCTGGGGTTGAGGTGTTGTATTCTCTTCCCTTGTTATTTCCTTTATCATTATTATTATTGGTGGCAGCAGTAGTGATTTGTGTTATACCTTAGTTACTAAACTGTTCTTATCTCAACCCGTGGGAGTTGCATTCTTTTCGATTCTCCTCTCCGTCCCTCCGGGTGTAGGGGGAAGGCAAGAAGGGGGGGAGTGAGAGAGCGACTGCATGATTTATGGCTGACTTTGTTTAAACCACGACATCAGGATAAGACACATCTTCAGTGTTATTGAGATAACTGTTGCTCTTTCTCAGATGCTAAGGCCACTGTCTCCACCATGCACTTATTTGTACATAACATGCAACTAAACATATGAAACTGAGCACCCATACAGCAGTACACAAATCCACTTCTGGTACTGCTATAGAGATGGTCACTTAAACCCACGAAAAAAATCCATGTACTACAATGCCAAACCTAATATATCTGTGCTGCTCACACCAAAACATACACTGGTAGCTTCCTGCCAGCCTATATCATTTCAAAGCTTGCAGCTATTACCAGGACACAGCTATTGCTGTGCATGGAGTAAAGACAGTGGCCTGAGACTATTGCCCCATTCCTGACATTTAACACCTGGATCAGCTTGTGGCAACACCCTGGCATTTTTGAGACTAAAATAATTGTGGATATAAATAAAGCCATTACTGCATGGAAAAACAGAGGCCCGCAAAGCATTGTAGACCCCAGAACAGAACTTTTTCATTGTGCCTATCAGGTATAAATCTATGAAGATCTGATCTTCCTAGCTGGATCCCGGACCACGCATCAATGTAAATGGCTGGCTTTCCAACTACAAATCTCCTCTATAATACCTGTGCTTACTGACTATGCACAATGTATCCTCCAACCCCACAGGGAAGTGACAAAAGAGCAGCTCAAAACAGTTAAGCCACAAATTTGCTCGCAGCCCAGAAAGCCAACCATATCCTGGGCTGCATCAAAAGTAGTGTGACCAGCAGGGTGAAGGAGGTGATCCTGCCCCTCTACTCTGCTCTTGTGAGACCTCATCTGGAGTATTGTGTGCAGTTCTGGTGTCCTCAACATAAAAAGGACATGGAACTGTTGGAACAAGTCCAGAGGAGGGCCACGAGGATGATCAGGGGACTGAAGCACCTCCCGTATGAAGAATAGGCTGAGGAAGTTGGGTCTGTTCAGCCTGGAGAAGAGAAGGCTGCATGGAGACCTCATAGCAGCCTTAAAGTATCTGAAGGAGGGCTATAGGGATGCTGGGGATTGACTATTCATTAGGGACTGTAAGTTTCAGGACAAGGGGTAACGGATTAAAACTTAAACAGGGGAAGTTTAGATTGGATATAAGGAAGAAATTCTTTACTGTTAGGGTGGTGAGGCACTGGAATGGGCTGCCCAGGGAGGTTGTGAATGCTCCATCCCTGGCGGCGTTCAAGGCCAGGTTGGACGAAGCCTCGTGTGGCATGGCTTAGTGTGAGGTGTCCCTGCCCAAGGCACGGGGTTTTGAACTAGATGATCTTAAGGTCCTTTCCAACCCTAACTATTCTATGATTCTATGATTCTAAATGGAAATCTTGGGGCACTAGAAGGAAGTGCCCCACAGAGTCAGCATGGGAAACATTATAGAGTTGTTGAAATGGATGTGATAGCTGTATCTCCTTTGGCTCCATGGTCCTTGACTCTGAGCATCTCTGACTTGTAAATACCTAAAATATTCTTCCAGGGAATGCAAATCCATATTCTGCTCATTTAAGCCTACAGGCAACTAACTTTCTTGGTGACAGCTTACAAACAGTTCCCTAAAAGTGTCCTGTCACTTTCTAGTGTCTGCAGACCACATGCTGAAACCACTGTCTAGACACCAGCCAAACAACATATGAAACAACCATTCCCATCACAGAAAACACTCCTCATCCGAACATTAGATCTAACTGCTTTGTGTCAATGCCTTGGCACAGGACCCAGCATGATGGAAGCTCAGCAGAAAAATGGATGAAACCGCTCAGGTCAGTCAATCATTTATGTCCCAGTTTTCTTTGACATATTATTTAATGCTCTGATATTAATGGTCTTTCACTGCAAGCAGAGTGCATGTGACCAATTTAATCACAGCACACACTGCTTGGTCCTCATTCTGCCTTTTAAGTCCCTTTTCAAAGGGAGCAAAAGAAACCAGACACAAATTGTGCCTGAACTTAAAAATCATCCATTGCTTAAGGTGGTGCGTGAGTGTTGTCACCCTTGTAGCTGTCAGCAAATACACTGCTATTAACTACCCTTGGAAAGCAAAAGGCTTAGGGTCCCTGTTAGCCCGTTCTCCTTTATGGTGTGCTGTCAATGCTCATGACAGGCATCACTTATGTGTCCAGGCAAGAGGTGTTCAGAAAGGAAGATATCTTCTGCTTTCAGAAACAGCACAGAGGGCCTTCAAAAATGTTCTTTCCTGTAGGATCCCCTTCTGGGCTTCTGCATCTCATTGGTTATAATGAATGCCTCTTCCAAACAGATTATCATGAAAATGTTCATTACTTTGAAGAGAGATGAAGGTTCAGCCATATCAACCTGTTCTCCTACTGTTAACCCAGAAAGCAAAATACTTACTTGTTCTGCAACCCCTGTCATGTTCATGGTTTCTGCCTGTTGACATGGGGCACCTTGTCCAATTTCCAGTGAGCTCCAATGAAGTTGTCTACTCTGAAATACAAAAGAGTAATGTGTTTGTCTCTGTGGCCTCCTGGATAGGCCTTGTAGGATGGCAAATAAAAACTGCTGTTGAGATACCATTTGCTACTGTTTTATAACCAAAGAATTTCAGAGCAATTTCTTCTTCCCCAAACGCAAAGTTTTCAAATCCAGGAAGGATCACAGACAAGGCACTCTATTAAATAAACTAAACAGCTTCCATGGTTTCAGCCCAGCCAGCAACTAAGCACCACACAGCTGCCCGTTTACTCCCTGTCGATGCTAAAACCAGTACAAATGTGCTAAAGCATTTATAGTTGGCATTCCTACACGAAGCCAAGCTTGCTGCATATAGAGCTGTATGAAGTGTTTTTCTCTTGGAAAGAAGCAAACTGAGGCCTCCCACTGTTCACGTTCTACATTAAAAACATTAAGTGTTTCTTTTTCTCATTGTAAACTAGAAATTTGTTGACTTGGCAATCTCAGTCATGAAGTAATGGTTTCTGTTGTTTGCATTGACTGCTAGGAAAACAAAAAAGGAAGCATTTTTAGCAAGTGATAATAAAGCTATTTCATAGTATTACATCTATAAATAAATACTCATTCATCACCATTATACATCAGAGTCCTCAATTATTAATGATAAACTTATACCAGAGATTGCAAAAAGACACTTAGCTAACATGATATAAAAGCTGCCTTACAACAGGCTATTTACAGTGTAACCCAAAGATGAGCAAGGAACTTTCCAATTACCTGAAGATGCAGACACTACCTGGGGCAAAAATAATTATCTGGTTTTACATGCTAAGGTATAATGATGTTAATGGTGGGTTTCTGACACCTGTCTTCAGTCAGAACAAAACCTCAGCTCCATGAGCGCTCCCAGTAAATGGAACAGCACCTTTGCCACAACAAACCATGGAACCTGGCCCACAACAAACAAACTAGCAGCCATCACACAGCACTGGAACAGCAAACCATGAGGACAGCGACACTGTGATCCACACATCTTTCTGATTTCCTTGCACAGGAGCCTCGCTCACAACAGAAGGGAGCAGCAGCCACAGTCCATCAGAGCTCCAACAAGCAGGGCTAGACCACTGCATTCTGCTAATGTTTCAGCAAGATAGAATCTCTCTGTCCCTTGAAAGGAAAAGATGCTGGCAATGGCTTAAACTTAAAATGAGGAAATTGATGCTGCAGTAAAAATTTAGCCTGTGGGGAGCAGGGGGGAACACAAAATGCAAAAACAACAGGCAAGGAAAGTAATCCAGATTCTTGCTTCTATGTGAGCAGCCATCAGATTCAGCAGTTTTGGCCCTTCTAAGCAGAAAAGGCAGGGACTAGCATTGTCGTGAAAGGAAGACTTGGACGACTCAATATGAGTTAACAGCAAGCTTCGTTTATTGGGCTTCTACCTTCGGTTAATATAACAGTGAATATGCAAATACTAGGCACTTGATTGGTTCTGGCACAAATAAGGCATTGTGTAAGCTCTATATTTTTGCAGCTACACCGTGCACCCCCCCACCATCCTCGTTCTCATGCACTTATCGCTTAGTGTCCTTGGCTGTGATTGTTCATAGTATGTTGCTGTTTGCCAGTGTCCTTCATTTCCTCATTATCTGGTGTGAGAGGTTTGCACCATGTTCTACACAGATGTCTTGTTTCAGCTCGTTGATGGGAACGTGACCTTTTGACCTTTTTCGACAAGCCAATCCTCCACAATTCCCCCTTTTTCTTTGTAAAGGAATAAGGACTGAGTCAGGAGTCGTTGTAAACAAGCAGAACAACATTGCAAAGCATAACAAAGTAACAAGCCCCCTATAATTATGAGGCCTATAACGGCGAAGCAGCTTGTAAAGCAAACGTATATGCAGCTCTATGAAGTGAGCCACGATTTTCAAATAACTCAAGTAATTCAAAATCTGTACTTCTAAAATCAGCTAAATATTTCTGAAGCGCTATAAGCGGGTTACGTAAAAGATAATTTGACAGACTATACAAAAAGTCTTTGTTTCAGCTAACTCTGGCTAAGATGGCCTTATAGACTGACAACCACCACAATACAATTCTACTGTAGGGTCACACTGATGACAAAAACTACAGAGTTATCGAAGCACTTGTTGTATCACCAATCTCAGTTGTACCACTATATGCCTGTGGCCATGGACCGGATCTAGGAGGGCGACCGTGCTCAATGAAAGCTCTGTGTTGACTAAGGAGTTAAGTTCTTCTATTAGTGGCTGTAGCGCTCGGCGCAAGCTACGCTCCTCCCGGGCCTGCGAGTCAGGGTCCATACACTAGCTCGGAGACGCCGTCACTGGAGCTTCTGCAACAGTCGGTCTTAGTCACTTGGATGGTACCCACAAGGGTCCTGCAGGAGCACAAACACAGGCGTAACCACGGCCCAGATATATTACTTCTGCCGGTCCCTGCCACAAATCTGTATTAGGATCTCGATAGTACGCCTTAAAAGAAGGCTTTATCTTCTGCGCTTGTGTTTGTACAAAGTGCTTAATAACCGCTAGAGTTTGTTCATCACTAAAGATGCATAAATAATTTAATGTAATTTCACCCATATAATCAGCATCGATGACACCTGGAACAATGAATAGTCCTTTCAACGCAGATGATGATCTCCCCAGTAGCAAGGCTAGTCTCATAGATTCTTTTAACAATTCTGGACCTAGCTGGACTTGAGCCTCCTTAGTGGAGAACTGTCCAGTTCCCATCAGGTGTTGTAATTGCACCCCAATCAGGGGATCTCCCTGGCCTCGCTGAAGTGCAACTGCCTCGACAGGTTTTCTGCCAATACATGTTCCATAACAAGAACTGCGAAGGGGTGAGGATTAATTTCACAATACTTTTAAGATAACAGCAAATCTGTTCCCCAAATATATGACAACATCTGCCTAGTGGGTTCAAACTGAATGCCTGTAGAAATAGAAGTTTGCCTTAAATGAGATAGCAATTTCCAATTTAAGGGAGACATTTCAGCATTTACTGCATGACCTTGAGCGTTAATCCGGTACTTAACAGGAAAGGTGAGAATCTTTTCCTGCAACACCTGCAAACAATCAAAATCATTGTTTGACAGATCTCTCTCTGAATAGATTTCCAGTCTATCACCTGGATTCGCATTTGTCTACCTGTGATCTGCAACTTAACCTTCTTTTCTTCTCTCCCCCCCCCCCCTTTTTTTTTTTTTTCCAGAAGTTGTTCACTCTGCTTTGCATGGCTACAAACAGCAGCCTGCTTGGCAGCAGCTACAGCTGCCTGCCTGCTTCAGCAGCAGCCATAAATACGTGCCCACAACCACACTTTTGCATTAACCCTTTCTCGCCTGAAATGTTAAACCACTACCTGTTAAAAACTTTTACATGAACACGATAACAAAAAAAAAATACATAGAACACCATCTGCTCTCATCACACACACACACATACGTATGCATATGGGATCCCACAAGCACATTTCACACAACTACAATATTTGAAACACAAAATTCAGACAATCATTACTCGCACTATAAAGTCCCATGTACATAATGTGGCATAAGGACTCTGTGAAGACTATCAGGAAACCAGCTCCAACAAGCATCATTGCAGTGTGAGGTGGCAGGCTCAGCCCTAGCGAGCATCCCCGCAGAGGCTCTGCCTCCCTCACATCGCATGAGGCTTGGGCTTTTATACTGCTCAAAAATGCACACTCATTCTGACACAGGTGGCCAGTCTATGTCAGAAGAAGTGGCCAGCAATATCTATAAAGGTTTCCAAGCATCAATAGAATCATAGACATATTTGCTATCTTCTAGTACATGAGTATCACAGAGAGACTGTATCAAATGAGTTGTATATGGGACCCCAAGTCCACGGTCCGTCGCAGTCCGCCACAGTCCTCCCAATACCCCTGATAAGGGCATATGAGAGACCTTCCCACCGCGGGTCTTGATCTAGCATATACATCACAGGGAAAGCACACAACACATCTGCATCCCACACCCATCTCGCTTCTCCCTTTACAGCTGTCCATTTATCATGAGGATCTGGGGGATATAAATTAGGCTTCTTTTCCGGCTCCATGTCAAAAGGATCATCCAGGTCAGCATCAGAATTAACAGGCGTCAGAACTTCAGGAGCAGCAACAGCAGCCTGATGAGCACGCACAGGTTCCTTCTTGGGGTCAATAGGGCCCGGGTCAAAAAGACTGTCTTCATCTCTGTCCTCAGTCTTTGCAGACGCGGCGGCAACTGGCAGAGGCTCAGGGGTGGCCAGGGGTGGGGGGAAGCAATGTGGGGGGCTACTTGTGTCATCACGCGGGTCCCCCTCACGTTCTGTCCTCCGTTTCCCTGTAGTCTTCGGCAAGCGGCAGGGCAGTGCGCAGCAGATTGGCATTGAGGACACCAGGCTGCCCCGGCGGGGCAGTTTCGCTGGAGGTGGCCCTGCTGGCCGCATCGGAAACAGCGGACTCTCAGAACTTTTTGCTGGTACTGGTTGGCTGGGCGAGCGGAGAGGAGCGAGGGCTGCGAACACTTGGTTTCGGGATGTTTCTGCTTGTGCTTTCGATCCCTCTCCTAATTCTTTGATGGCATTCACTAACATAGCCTGATTACCGGTAGGGACTTGCACGGCACGTTCTAATAACTCCTCAACACTCCAATTCCCTGGCAGTGTCACTATAAGATTTCGAACAACGCTGTTCCCGTTTTGCAAGACACGCTGCTTTAAGGTAGCTCCTTGCATATATTCCGGCACCCCAGCTGATTTTATAGCTGCGGCTACTCTGTCTACAAAGGAACCTAGTGACTCGTCCCGGCCCTGCCTCAGGGACATATAGGAGGGCAATCCACCAGGGGCCTTAATTCGATCTATGGTGCGCCGGGCCGTGGCCATTGTCTCCCTGATTTTATCAGGCCCTAAGAGGGCCTGCGCCTCTGTATGTAGAAAAGGACCCAACCCCATCAGCTCGGGGACAGTCAGCCCGTATAAAGGATTCCCAGGGTGGCGTTGTTCGGCCACTGATTCTTGGCAAAATGCTTGCCAGTATGCGTTAAATAACAACTGCTGATGTGGGGTTAATATGAGGCGGGTGAGACTCTTGACATCATTGGGGAGTAACAGCCCCCCCCCCCAGATATAATCCAACATTTGTTTAGCGGGCTCCCCCTGAATACCACATTCGCTCACTGTCGCTCGCAGCTGCGACAGCAATTTCCCATCTAACGGTGTGATACTAGCTGTAAGGCCACCCTGAGGCCCCTGCTGACAGGTCACCGGGAATGGCTGTAACGTATCAGCGGCAGCCTCAAGATCCCCCTCCTGGGCAGCCTGTGCGGCTATCTTTTTCCATATACGTTCACGATCAATACCCATGCCCTTGTTGCCAATTTGCAGGTTTCCCTCCTCCACCAGCTTACTCACGTCCCCAGATTCTGCATCCCCGGGGGGGAGCTTTTCAGCCGGACCCGGGGAAGCAAGGACCGAGGAGGAGGGAGAGCCGGTGGGCGGTATATAAACCGTATTGGTGAGGGGCGGCAAGGGCCACGGGTCTCCCACCCCCCCCCTCAGGTGTTAGAGGAGACCGCGCCGAGCCACTCAGTGACGGCTTTCGCCGCCTTCTGCTTGGCACGGTGCTGATCTAACGCGTTAGCAACTACCCGCCAGGTTTTTCCCAAATGCTTTGCCGTTTTATCACCGTCAAGGGTGGCTGCCCACAGCTTATCTCCTAGTTTCTGCCACTCGTCACTGTCAAAGATCGTATTGGGGTCAAGGAAACAACCTTTCGCTACTCCATAAGCTATCACTCCCGCTAATTCCTTCTTTAACTCCTTCTCCTTAATACCACGCTTTTCTAAAAAGCAATTAAATAAATTCAGGGCAGCTTGCCTCTCCATACCCCCTTTTAAGGTACTCGCGCTCCGTTGCCCTACGAGGCTTCGGCTGCTCCTCCTCCTTGGTGCAACGCTGCCGATGCAGCCACTGCAAGTCCGGCGGCGCCCAGATCCCATCTATATGGTCGTCCTTTCGCGCGATGCGCCGCTTTGACCCTCCGGGGCAAGATCGGAGCCAAGTGCCAGTTTTCACGGCCGTGGTGTCGGTACCCTCCGCTCCATGTTTGAATCACGTCGGGGTCACCATTTGTCGTGAAAGGAAGACTTGGACGACTCAATATGAGTTAACAGCAAGCTTCGTTTATTGGGCTTCTACCTTCGGTTAATATAACAGTGAATATGCAAATACTAGGCACTTGATTGGTTCTGGAACAAATAAGGCATTGTGTAAGCTCTATATTTTTGCAGCTACACCATGCACCCCCCCACCATCCTCCTTCTCATGCACTTATCGTTTAGTGTCCTTGGCTGTGATTGGTCATAGTATGTTGCTGTTTGCCAGTGTCCTTCATTTCCTCAGTATCTGGTGTGAGAGGTTTGCACCATGTTCTACACAGATGTCTTGTTTCAGCTCATTGATGGGAACGTGACCTTTTGACCTTTTTCGACAAGCCAATCCTCCACAGCATGAGTCGTTATTTCACTGTGTTGATGCTGTGGGAGTATGGACAGGGCTATAGTACAGAGGGCCCTGCAAGGCAGACAGGGCCAAGATCTTCCCCGACAGAAAAAGGAGGCAGGAAGGCCATCAAACCTGTCTATTAGCAAACCGTACCAGAAGGACAGGAAAACCTCATGAGAAGGGCTTTCTTTGACTGAGAAACAACCTCAGGCAGCACATCAGTCAGAGCTTACAATGGAAGGGAAAATGACTGTACAAAACTGAATTAAATCTTACAGATCAAGAAGTACAAAGATCAAACAGTTCTCAGCAAATTCTTCCCTTAGACATGAAAAGTTACCTACAAATTACAAGCAAAGAAGTGAGATCACCTAGTACTGCTGCTGCTAAAACAGCAAACTTGTCCACGTATGGCCTGAAAACCACCCTATTGCTTTGTCACAGCTTTCAGTAAGGATGAAGAACCCAGAAAGTCCAGAATTTAAAGGAACTGGCACATGAAATCTCACACCAGCACCAAGGCTTTTAAACAAGTCAGACAAAATAGGGTCAGGGGGCAAAGACCACCAAACAGAGCCCCTGCTCTTCATACAGGCGCTGGTTCCCAGTAGTGCCCCCCCTGACTACCCTGATGGAGAGCTGCCAGCAAGGAAGTGAGAAAACAGCACACGTCACCTGCACTGTGCCACACGGTGACAGCGCTCACAGGGCTGAGACAGGCTGAGAACTGCTGGGGCAGGGGAAAACACCAAGTGAGCATCACTGGTCCAAGGCAGAGGTGATAAAACCTGCAACTGGATGGAAGAAAGGGGCCAAAAGGAGCTGCAAGAGCCTAGAGGGTAGCTGATATGGACCCGAGGTGGAGAAAAGAAAAGCATGAGGATCCTGACACAGTGCTGTCCAGGAATCACACAGAGACCCAAGAGCAACACAAGGCGACACACAAGGTCTCTGCAGGTAACACTTCATCATACCTTTGCCTACTGGTAGCTGGTGTTGAGTTGCTGTGACATATCCTGGTGAACCTGATGATCACAACCAGCTGTTCTGTGCCTGGTAACATGATTTGTCCCTCCTTTGAAGCCTCACCAGGCTCATGGGAGACACAGCTGCCCTTGTCTGGTGACCACAGCACCAAGCTGCGGATGGGAAGCATCACACCAAAGAGATGTTATGAGTTGAGCTCCCTTGAGGCTTCATTTTGCCTGCTCATGGTTAATATTGCTAGTGATTGCCTTGATACAGACAGTAGGAATGTGTGGACAACATCTGATGATGATGGAAAGTGAAGTGTTTTCTGTAAGGTGGTGAAACTGTCACAACACAGGAGCTGGGTGACTTTGAAAACTGAATGTCGTAGTTTAAACCAATCCACACAGGTTGTCCACTCACCCCCCCCCCCCCCGACCCTCCCCACTCCCGGAGGGATGGGGAGGAAAAATCAGGAGAATGTAACTCCCACGGGTTGAGATAAGAACAGCCCAGTAACTAAGGTATAACACAAATCACTGCTGCTACCACCAATGATAATATTGATAAGAGAAAATAACAAGAGAATACGATACCACCGCCGAACGAGTTCGACCCCCCCGAAGAGCGAGAGCCTGCCCCTTCCGGGTAACTTCCAGTTCCCCCTCCGGGCATGATGTGCTATGGTATGGAATACCTCCTTGGCTAGTTTGGGTCAGGTGTCCTGTCCCCGCTTCCTCCCGGCCTCCCTCGTCCCCAGCAGAGCATGAGACTCACAGAGTCCTTGGCCAGAATAAACACCACTTAGCAACAACCAAAAACAATCAGTATTATCAGCTCTCTGCCCAGGCTGGAAGTCAAAACACAGAGCTTGCACCAGTTACTAAGAAGGAGCAAAATGGCTCCTGGTAAACCCAGGACACTGAAGTACTAACAAGGACCATGACATGTAAATGACAGTGGTTGGGGATCAACGAGCTGGGCGTACTAAGTCAGTAACTAATTTATAAGCTTCCACCAACAAGCAGCCTAAGAAAGGCAAAATCAGTCCCTGGAAACGCAAGAGAAGCATTTAAACCAAGCTCTATACTGAGTATACTCTAATAACAAGGAATTAATCTCAAAGGCTGGTTTGTAAAGCACAGACAGACAATGCAGAAACATTTCTGAAGCTGCTTTAAGACAACCTGGAAAGTGGGAAGGGGAAATGCGCTTGCCCAAGACCCAGTTCAGGGTACTGCAACCACAGAGCAGTCACAACGTCAGCAGGTACAGGGGCACAGTGCCATGTGTTCTCAGCATTGCTGGTGGAACAGAAATATGGAACATGAGAGAATTACTGTGATTCAGACTGAAAACCTGTTATAACAATCACAGAACTGTCTGGAAACCACAGCACTCAGCGCTCTGTGAATGGGACTGTAGGCCCATTCAGGTGGCAATCCCCACACCGGCTCCAGCAGGACCAGTGGTCTAGAAGGCAGAGAGAAGACCTCAGGATGCTTTAAACCCCCCAATAGGTCCCCTCCAAGAAATGTGCACACCCTGTTGGCCAAGGAAGGTCAGCAGGAATTGCCCAGTGAGGTATCAGGCACTGGGAAGTAATTCAAACAAAAAATCCAAAACCATTGCCAGAGGAACTGCTGCAGGGCTGCACAGCAGATGAGCGTTTCACCTCACTATTGCAAGCTCCTCAACAATGCTACCACATCCCCGAATCAACAACCCTACCCTAACCCCACCCACAACCCTACACATGCCTCCAGACTAGGCCACGCCCCCATGAAAAGCCCCACCCCTTGTATAGACCACACATCCACCCCTCATTAGCCCTGCCTGCAGCCCTGGCCCCACCCACAGCCCAGATCACACCTTCCCCAGAGGCCACACCCCTTGCCCCTCATTGGCTCACCCCAACAGAGGCCTCATCCCTGGTACCGCCCATCCCTTAGCCTAGACCACGCCCACACTCCTACATTAGCTCCTCCCACAGCAAAGACCACCTTCCTAAGTGCCAGTGTCCAGACTATGATGCTAAGCCTAAGTTGCCAGGAAAAAGCTGGTGCTGGGCATGGCAATCCACTCCATCTGTGTATGACCTCACAAGGCAGTGCTCTCAGACACCCCATAAACCAGTTCCATAAGTGCGAATATTCAGATGCTGTGACTAAACGTAATGCATAAGGACCAAAGCAAATAGCTGGTCAGGTTCTACATAGGGTGCCCTCCAGAATGGTGCCATGAACAGGTATATCCTCACTTAGCCACCTAAATCTCCATCTGTGTAAAGCCTCCCTGGAAAGCACCTTCCGGTGAATCATAAACCAGCTCCATAAATGCAAACATCCTGACTCTCCTCCTAAGCTTTATGCGTTCAGACAGAAACCAGGAGCTGGGCATTTCTTACACATTACACTCCAGAACAGTCCCACCAATATGGGTATCCTCACTTACTTACACACCTAAAACTACCTCTGTGTAAAGCCTCACTGGAAAGCACTCTGCACTGACCCACAAACCAGCTCCCTAAATGCAAATGTCCAAATCCTGATGCTAAGCCTATGGTGCCAGGACATAAAGCTTGTGCTGGCCATCAGCTACACGTGGTGCCCTCCACAGCACTGATGCCAAGAAGGCAATCCACCCTTGCTTAGCCACGCAAAGCTCTATCTGTGTACAACTTGGCAGGGCAGCGCTCTCAGGCATGCCATAAACCAGCTCCCTATGTGTGAATGTCCAAACCCTGTACCTAAACCTAATGAATAAGGACAAACACAAATAGCTGGTCAGGTTCTACAGAGGGTGCCCTCCAGAATGGTGCCAACACCATGGATATCCTCACTTACTTACACACCTAAACCTCCATCTATGTAAAGCCTCACAGGAAAGAGCTCTCTGGTGAATCACAGACCAGCTCCCTAAGTGCGTATGTCCAGAAGCTACTAAGCCTAATATGTTAGGCTAAAAACAAATAGCTGGGCATTTTCTACACATGCTCCCCTCTGGAACAGTCCCATTAATATGGATGTTCTCACTTACCTACACACCTAAAGCTCCATGTGTGTAAAGCCTCACTGGACAGCACTCTCCACTCACCCACAAACCAGCTCCCTAAGTGCTAACTTCAAGGGAAGCATAAAGTTCAGCCATGGCATCCGCTAAGAGTACTCCACGCCTAGTGCTCATTGTTATACTAGGAGATTACTCCAACTGGGGGTTGCTCTGTGCCCTGCCACCACCCCAACCAGAGCTGCTCCAGTTCGAGGGGACTGTGACTGGTTCGCACACGGGGTATGGCAAGTGAGGAGTAATTTGGAGCTCGCTTAATGCAAAGGGTTACATTCCATTCCTCCCTCATGATGCATCTCCAATCCTAACATGCTCAGTAAAATCCAATGTTAAGTCAGTCATTTAAACAGTTTAGGAAAGAGCATAATCCTTCATGTTTCATTACACTGTGTGTTCTGTGGAAATAGCATTACACAAACTGCTAGAACTAGAGCAGAGGAAGCCTCAAAAAAGTACAGCATCAAACCCAAAGCAACTCAACAATCTGCTGTAAAAACCACCCCAACAGTCCTCAGCTTGTTTGCAACATCTTTAATGGGAAATATTATCAGCCCTTTCCTTGCTCTTGAGTAATGGCTCCATCCATTTGCATCCTCTCCACTCAGCCTCCAACTGACCAGGACAAAACCCATCTTATCAAGGCAACTTTTAGAACCTGCAGTGGTCTCTCCTCTGCATGTCCAGTTTAGAGAGAAACCATTGCAAGGCAGACTGGGCATTTCTGGACATCACTTGCAAATCCCAGTACAAAGATTGACCACAACAAACAGATCAAGTGCTAGGGAAGGGAAGGTAGACAGATAGGGGCCACGCTTCAAATAACTGCCTTGCCAGCTAGTATTTAGAAATGCTTTCCCCAGGCCAGCAGAAACCTGTCTTTTAACCAAAGGGAGCAATGATGCTTCCTTCATAACAGACTTTAAGAATTCAAAGCTATTAAGCACCTATCTCACTTGGTTCAGCTCATGCAACTACGTGACTACTTCTTTCTCATTTTCCTTTCATCACAAGCATTCAAGTCCCAGTAAACATTAGCAAAGCCCTTTACACCTCCCATCAGATTCCCAGTACACTGGTGTGTTTCTTCAAAAGCCTTTCCAGCCAATAAAACTGGCCCAAACTAATAATACTTGTTATTTAGACAGAGCCATCCTTGCTTGGGATCTCTTCCAAACAGACTTCAGCAGGAGCATAAGGAACAACATTTTTCCCAGATAGATTTGAGTCTGATCTAAACATGCTTCAGATTCCTCATCTATATACATCATATATACAAAGCTAACCCCAAATTTCTCAGTTGCTTCTGGGTAATACATGATGGTAACTTGGAAATAAAGCAATTTTACAGGTTGCGTATAATGTACAAAAGTATATGGGTATTACTTACCATCAGATGATCGAGTTTCTGGTACTCAGGGACAAGATGGAAGGCATCCCAGCAGTCTTCCCTGGATTTCCCCTAGTCTTGATCTGGATGATCGCACACAGACAAGAGCAGCAACAAAGCTGAGGAAAAAAACCCAAGAATTGCAACATTAGTCCAGCAAAAGCAGTACTAGAGTGCTCTAAGCCTATTTGCTAATACAACCCAGCAGCATCAAAACTCTTCAAAACATCAGGGAGTGCCAAAAAGATGCAACCACTTTGGAGAATGTGCTGGAACCCTGAAAAATCGCTTTAGAGTTTTCTGTTTCCTCCTATTTTCCTTTGAACCCTTTGCTTACTGCCCATGCAGGACTGGTGTTGCCAGCACACTCTTCGCTGCAGCACAGAATAGCCGAAGACTGTGTAGCTGACTCAAACCTGAGGCCGAGAAGGACTATTTGGTGCTTACTGGTGCCAGCTGCCTTCCAGAGAAGGATAGAGGGGGGTTAAATAAAAACAGCAAACTGGAAAACACAGAGAAGCAGGGGAAAATTGCTGTTCTTCCTCGTTTACAGGTAGGGAAACTGAGGCACAGACCGCTGAAATCTGTCCAGAGAAGCTCTAAGGGGAAAGGTGGAGAGCTTGAAAAAGATGCAGAGCAGGGCTTTACAAGGACACAACCTGAATCTTCCTTTGATCTAAAGACCTCACTTTGCCACCTAAAACTCCATCTGCACACCACCTCTCTGGCACCCGCTCTCGGGCTTCCCGGTGTCGTGGTTTAAACTGATCCACACAGCTCGTCCACTCACACCCCCCCCCCCCCCAACCCTCCCCACTCCCGGAAGGATGGGGAGGAGAATCAGGAGAATGTAACTCCCACGGGTTGAGATAAGAACAGCCCAGTAACTAAGGTATAACACAAATCACTGCTGCTACCACCAGTGATAATATTGATAAGAGAAAATAACAAGAGAATACGATACCACCGCTGAACGAGTTCGACCCCCCTGAAGAGACAGTGTGCCCTTCTGGGTAACTCCCAGTTACCTCCCTGGGCATGACGTGCTGTGGTATGGAATACCTCTTTGGCTAGTTTGGGTCAGGTGTCCTGTCTCTGCTTCCTCCCGGCCTCCCCTCGTCCCCAGCAGAGCATGAGACTCACAAAGTCCTTGGCCAGAATAAACATTACTTAACAACAATTAAAAACAATCGGTGTTATCAGCTCTCTGCCCAGGCTGGAAGTCAAAACACAGAGCTTGCACCAGTTACTAAGAAGGAGCAAAACGGCTCCTGGTAAACCCAGGACACCTGGAACACAGCACACAGAGCGTGAGCGTCCGGCCCCTGCTCCCACAGCCGAGGAGCCAAGACATAAAGCTGCCGCTGGCCATCCCCTACACAGGCTTGCTCGGCATATTGGTGGCACTGTTCCGGATGCCTCCATGTGTAGGTGATGCCCAGTACCAGCTTTCTGTAGCGGCTCCTCAACTGTGGGAACAGGTGTGGATGCTTGTGCTCCATGTGCTGTGATTGAGAATACTCGAGAGCACTCAACACAAGGGCAGTGAAAAAAAACAAAGAGGGCAAAGCATGGCCCGACTGCTGTGTTGGTGGAACTGCTCATGAGATCCCCAGCTGGAGGTGATGGGCAACAAACACCAGCCATGCTGCTCCCTTCGCCAAGCTACTGACATTTAAAACATGACTCCTGCTTCCACCTCCTTATCACTGCTCTGCTTTGGGTCTCCAAGCAGTAAAGATTTCAGCTAACAATCCAATACAGAACACAAGTGGTAAAAAACAACCTCAAAACTCTACTTCCAGTAAAGAAAACATTCAGAGCTCAAAAACAAAACCAGCAAAACAGACCAATAAGCAACCTTAGGAAACCTAAACTCCTCCTATAAACATAACATCTCTGAAAATAAAACCTTATAGAGACTATTAAAGCGGGGGAGCAAGCACCAGAGAGGCTGCGCACAGAGGGAGTTTTAGGTGGCCAAACGAGGGCAGGAGCTCTGTGTGTGTAGGCGATGCCCGCGAGAGAAAACTTCTGGGTTTGCAAAAACAGAAAAACTGCTCCAAAGAGCACTCCCTGGAGGATGGAAACTGGGCGGGGAGCAGCAGTTTAGGAGCCCATTGCCTCTGCGGCTCCGGAAAAGTGAGTGTGTGCTGCCACCATGTGTCCAAACGTCAGTACTGTAGGTGGTGGAGATGGCAGGGGCGGAGCGGCTCCGGGCGCCGCTCGCTGCTGCCATCATGTGTCGAAATCTCGGTACTAACCGGAGTGGGGAGCCACGCTGGGGCCCCGGGCACCATCTCGCTGCTCCCATTCTCTGTCGAAAACTCAGCATTGAAGTGGGTGGTGATGGGGACAGGTGCAGTGGTGATGGGGAGAAAGCAGCTGAGGGCCGCTTTCCGGTGCTACCGTCTGTCCAAAACGCGGCACTGCAGGTGAAAAAGCAGAGGTCCGATAACCGCATCATGTGGCCAATATTTGGTACTCCACGCGGTGTAGAAAGGCAGCTGCACATGTGGCACTGAACCATAGGTGGGAGGGTAGGGCTACAACTGATTGACAGGCATCTCAGCCAATGGCAACCGAGGGTGACAGTGGCCAATGAAAGCAGTGAGGAGAAGCGGTCTAAGAGTGATTGACAAGTGCCTCAGCCAATGGCAACTGTGAAGGGCAGTGGCCAATCAGATAAGAAAAGATACCAGGCTAAGAGTGATTGACAAGGGGTCTCAGCAAATGGGAGCTGCGGAGAGTGCAGGCCAATCAGAGCAGCAGTGGGTCCCTCCTATGAGTGACTGACAGGCATCTAGACCAATGGGGGCTGCGAGGGCCAATGTCCAATCAGACCTACGGGGGGGGCCTCAACCAATGGTGATGGGGGGGGTCAGTGGCCATTCAGACCAAACAGGAGGTGGGCTAGAAGTAATTGACGGGCTTCTCAGCCAATGGTCGCCACAGAGGGCTCTGGCCAATCAGAGGATGGGGGGCTGGGCTATAAGTGATTGACAAGCATCTAAGCCAAAGGCAGCTGGGGGAAGCTGTGGCCAATCAGAGAGGAAAAGGGGCCAGGCTACGAGTGATTGACAGGCACCTCAGCCAATGGCTTCAAATGGCATAGGAATGGGAAAAATGGGTTAAAAATAGCCAAAAAAGGTTTAAAATGAGCTAGAAATAGACAAAAATGGGTTGAAAGGCTGGAAGTCAAAACACAGAGCCTGCACCACTTACTAAGAAGGAGCAAAATAGCTACTGGTAAACCCAGAACAGACCATTTGAGATTTTGTATGGAAGACCATGTCAGTCCCAGTTTAAAGGAGAAAGTCTTCAGGAAGTGGGGGAAGGCTATCTCTGACAGTTTCTGATCAATCTGGGAAAACAGTTGGAAGAGATAAATAAGAGAATAGTAGGGACAAGAGCAAGAGGTTTGGATTATCCGATTCACCCTTTCAGAACTGGAGACTGGGTTTATGTTAAGAATTTTTCGGAGATCCTCTACAGGAGAAGTGGAGCGGACCATACCAGAGATTACTGACCACCTTTACAGCAGTGAAGATAAAGGAACAACCTGCCTGGATACATTACTCAATGTTATAAATTGAGACCACAACGGATCATAATCCAATTAAAATTTTATTAATTGTAGCAAGTAGAATATGAGCAAAGACAGCGCTGGACGACAGGGGAGTCTGCGCTCCGCCAACTGCCGTGCTGAGCAGTTCAAACAGCCCTCTTTTATACATCTTTACTTCCGTGTTCATGACGTAGTGGAGGTACTCTGCGCATGCTTCGGCTGTTGCTAGGGGGTCGACTTCTGCCTCCTGGTGGTTGTTGAGGCTGAAGTAAGAAGTCTTCCTCCTTTGTCCCATAGTGACCTTTTACCCATATGTCCTTATACGGAGTTGCTTGTCTTATTTCCGCCAGTTCCTGGAACATCTCACAACTGTCTTTAAGCAACATCTGCCATGTTTGCATAAGCGGTAAGCGATTGCAGTTATCATAAGCTGTGTCTGGTGACTGTTAGTTTGTGTGTCTAACGACTGTTAGTTTGTGTAAGCGATTGTGGTTATCCTATTTTGCACAAGCTGTGTCTGGTGACTGTTTGAATAAGCAATTTCATACTGAGTAAGCAATTTCATACTTTTTGTTGCCTAACCTTTACATTGGGCTTAACATAAATCTTAATAAACAATACCCTAATTCATAGTTTCTTACAATCCCCCCTTTTTCTTTTTATGCTATTATTGTTTATCAAACGCTACTTTCATTTTCAGAATTGTAAGCCAACCTTTTTCCACAATCCCAACATTTATCATAACACTCACAAGGTAATTCCTTACAATCACAGGTATAGATTTTACGTGGTATGACACATTCACAACAATCTTCATCCTCATCAATAGATACACTCTTATATTTTACCCCAGATCTCGTAGTTAAAATAAGCATTTTAGCCATGTCAAATCGTTTCCTAATAAAGTGTAAAATACAGCGTAATATACAAGGCCCAAATATAAGTCCCAAAACCAATATAATAAGCGGTCCTGCTAAAGCAGACAACAAAGTGGTTAGCCAAGGTGAAATATTAAACCAGTTTTCATACCATGACCTGCCCGCCTCACGATCTTTCTTACGTTGATCTAACCTTTTCCGGAGTTCTACATAAAGGTTGTACAGGGAATTCAGGTTGTCCCATCCCAGTGAAAGTGGTTATCACTTTGGATGTTTCCCAGGATATTAATTCCCACTTTAATGGTTCATGCGGGTTTCCATTTGCTTGGGTTATTATCAATAACAAAACTAACGGTATACCAGGAAAAAGGGTGTCTGTCAATTTTGCCAATTTAAGTATATTTTTACCAGTCCTGGGGAAGTTCGGCCATTGCTGTTTTTGCATCCCATTGTTCTGGTTCTTTTCTCCACAGTTTATTCCTCCTCTGCCTCGCCCGTCGACTCGGTTGCTTCGAGCCACGGGGTGTACCATCTTCTCGGCAGCAAGGGAATTCTTCAGGAGAACAGCTGTTTCGGTCTTTCTGCCTGTTTACATAGGCTTCCCACTTTGCAGCCTTAACTAATGGGGCAAAGCAAGATACAGTTAGTACTTCCCTTCTACACTTTATAATCAAAATTTCGGCTATAAAGGGGACTGGTTCATTGGAGTGGTAACAATAATATTGAGGGTTTATTCCTTTGGCAAAAATCTCCCACCACTCATGGGATTCCCAAATAATTTCTTGTTTTAGACTCTAATTGTTTTAATTTCCACTCAGTGAGAGTTCTTTGGATTTTCCAACACTGTGTGCAAACTCCTATTGGAGGGCATCCACATTCACAGTGTGTCCACCATTTATCCTGACATACCTTACACCTAAAACAAGCAAATGGATAACAATTGCAATTCAAATTATTACACCTAATTCGTATATCTAGAGTACATACATTATTTACATCAGCATATCTTCTATATTCACTATTGTGTGGTTGCATAAGTTTAGCAATTTCCTTCAACACACTTTGTACGCTTCTATATATAATAGAAGAGAAATAATTATAGCAAATATAAACAGCAATACACACTTTATACCAAAAGATAATGTGACAAAATAATCAAATAAAGTCTCTATCATTATGTTATCTTTTCAGGGTTATCTTGGTGTCCCCTGGAGTACTGATTACTTTCCAGTGGGGTCTCGTCACTGGGCCTTTAATGCGACTGGCTCCAATATTTTCTGGCCGTTAAACAAATAATGTTCCAAATATTTCACTTTTTCCTCCACAAATTGTAACTTTTCTTGTGATACCCGTAGGCCCTTTTGTGCAAGAAAGTTTAGAAGTCGAATGCTTTCTTTTCTTACATCCTCCTTATTATTCCCTGCTATGAGCAGATCATCTACATACTGTAACAGCACGTTCCCCGTTTGTACCTGGTATTCTTTTAAGAGCTCTTCCAGGTATGTTTTTAGCCCATACCTCTGGGAATATCTGATCCAGTATATCTTCAATCTGACTTCTCCCTCGACATGATTAGTGATCAAAATTAAGCTTTTAACATCTCTATATACTGTTGGTCCTTTACTTTTAAAGTGATCTCGCCTCCTTTGAAAGTAATGGTTGCTCCCAAGTGTTCTAACAAATCTCTCCCCAAAAGAGCTTTTGCAGAGTTAGGCATATACAAAAACTTATGGATGCCCCATTGTTTTCCCAATTGATATTTTAGTAGTTTACAAAAATAAGCCTTTTCACCTTGGCCAGTCGCCCCTTTTATCATCATATAATCGTCCCCAAAGGTATTAAAGCTTTGTTTAAAACTGAATACGTTGCACCCGTATCAACCAAAAATTCCATTTCCCCTTTTTTGTCCCCTAGCTCCATTATAACCAGTGGATCTGCTAGGGAAGATTCCATGGTCCCCGTCAGCCTAGTTCCAATTCAGTCACCCGAGCCACCCCATGGCACTCCCACCAGGGCAGTCTCACTCCCAGCGTCCAAACTCCTCATAGCACTCACACCGATCCGGTTCCACAGAAGAGGAGGTCACTCCCCCACTTCTGTCCGACGTTCCTCCTCCACCAGTTTTAAGGCAACCAGCGCAGCCGTGGCTGTAGCACGACCCAGCTTTTTCTTTTCTACCTATTTCCAATTCCTATACACTCTCCGTGCTTCCTCCTTCACTCCCATCCACATTTATTCATCAACCGTTCAATCCCGTCTGTCAACGTGTCTGTCTGCCTGCCCCAGCACCCATCTTATGCTCAAACACAGGAACTGCGGGAGCTTCCCTCCTTTCCCCTTTGGTTTTCCCTTTTTTTTATTTATTTATTTATTTATTTATTTATTTATTTATTTTCACAGGTGCTCTCCCTGCTCTGCAGGGGTTACAGATGCCTGCCTCTGCAACAGCACTTCTGGTTTAACCCCTTCTTAACCCTGAATGTGAATGTGCTGCTTGTTGCCAGTGACAGCAATTTCCTCCTCCTTATCAATACCTGATAGGACAGAGGCAGAGGGTGCTCCTCTCGGAGGTACCTGTGATATATAATTTTCTTGATGACTGTCCCAATATCACAGGCTGAACAACATCTCTCCAGCTTAGCTTTCTGTTTTTCCCTGTCCTTTTCCAAAACCAAAATTAGGGATCTGGCAGAGTTATATTAATTTCACATTCTGTCTGCCACTCCAGGTGCTTTCTTAAAGTGAAACATATCTGCATACATTACTTCATTGCATTTTCTTGGCCACCTCAAAACCAACATAAATTGTAAAAAATGCATTAGAATTCAGAGTTCCATTTTTAGGCCATTTTCCCTGATTTTCCAAAGTTTATAAAGGCCACCATTGGTTACAATATTTTATCAATGTTTTCTTGTTTACCGAGCCCCCAGAAGAACCTCCCAGTTCTTTCCAATGTGCCAAAATGTAACCCAATGGGCTTTTCTTCAGAATTCCCTTGTTTTGACCGGCTCCCATTTCAAACAATCTCTTACAAATCTCTATAGCTTCTCTTTCCCAGTGTTCTGCAAATGCACTTAAAATATGAGAGCACCTACACACAAGTTTTATGATATTCTCAGGGGATTCAGTAAGATAGTATCTCTGGGTTCTGCAGATCAACTCCCCTGTCATTAGAACATAGTTTCAGTTCCAGCAAAATTTACACTGCCCTAGTATCCACAGCAGGTTCCACTGTTCAAAACTTATTATGCACTCATATGTCAGGTTACGAAGGCTTTCCTAATATCCCCCGTTGATTGTCCCAAAAAGAGAGACATTAATTGTTGTATTCCCATTTTATTTTTTTCCTTTGTAACCACATCTTCTCAAATTTTCGTTGATACCTTTTATAAACCCTTTCTCAGTTTTCCATTCTAACTTCCCGGAAGTCCGCCAGGATTTTGTGGCTTTTCTCCACAAAGTAATCTTTTATTTCTGGTCACCGATTAGATAATTATAATTTTCTACCTGGCAGTGTTTTGTAAGACACCCCGAGCAGTATCTGCCCCACCGGTGTCCTGAGTGGCAATATCCACGTGAAATGCCACCCGTCACATACAGTTACACTCCTACAAGGCACATACTCTCACAGGGCATATAGGAAATTCCCTTGCCCTTGTATTTCGTAAAGTTATCCACTGCGGGAGGGGTAGCCGGACCTTCCCCCGCTTTCTGAGCTGCTTGATGGTTATACACAGACAAGACACAGGACAAAAAAATATAAACGCTTCGTCCGTCTCCGGCCGCTCCCCTCGCGGAGACACGGAACCGCGGATTAGGACTCCACACTCGCTTCGTAGCTACGCTACGTCTCAGTCACACAGAAACACATGGGATCCCACACACTCACGCTATGGTTCCGCTTACCCTTCTCCTGCTTCCTACACGGTCATTAGCAGGTCTGCCCTGGCTCCCAAAACTTGGGATGCAGCGAAAACCCGGGCTCGCCCAATCCGCCTCCAGGATCGCTTGCAGCCACGCTATCGGTCAACGAGCCCCCAGCTTGCAAGCCCTACCTGCCAAGGGGAACTCCGCTGTGCGCGAGACGTCTCTGCACGCCTTACCAGCAGCCCTGGGCCACGCGTACGCCCTACAGGCCCCCCAAAGTACCTAAATTCCAAGCATACCGCCTCTCCGCAGCCGGCGCAGGTCGCTGTCTGTCCCCGCAGTGAGCGGATGAGAAGCGGAGCTCCTCCAGACAAGCGGCCTGGGGGGCTTAGGATATCCGCTCCTCACCCGATCCTGCAGCCGAACAGAGGCCTCCTGGCTGGCTCGCCAAATTGATACGCGGATTGACTCCACAACTCGTTAAAGTTGTAAAGTAGGTATGCTTTATTCAGCGCTGAGGTGCATGGGGATCGTTCCTCCAAAGTATGCACCCCCAGGGTCGTTTTTCCTTTACATTTATTGCCTTACGCCTATACATATTTAGTATCTGTCCCCACTTCATATTATACCTTCTTTTTCTTTTGTTTAGTTTTTATCTCATTCAGCGGGTAAAGTCTAGCTCCCGGTCTTTTTAGCCACACTTCCGCATATTGACTCTCCTCAGGGTTAAAGGGTTTTTTATTATTAACCCAGAGGTTTAATTGCTGTCATACCCAATCTTCTTCTGACCCATAGACTGGCCAAAAAAACATTTTTAAAAATCTTCTTCCCTCCCCATATCTTAGTACAATATTCTATCATTTTTTTGCTTATCTTTCCCTAGGGTTCCAGGGAAATATCTCCAATTGTCTAAGATATATGCCAGAGGGGTATTCTTAGGTACAATGGGTACCCTTCCCATGGGAGTCGAAGGCTTGCTGCCCTTCGCCCCCATCTTCTGGAATATCTCCGAACACGCACTCACTCGCTCCCCCTTGTTCCTGGCCCAGTCCCTCGCGGGAGATGGGAACCGCAGTACTTAAAGGTCCACACTCGCTTGGTTCAGTATATCGAACCTCTCATTCGTTATATTCCAGGAAACCCAATCCCGCCCGAACGGCAAACCCGCGAACAACTCTGCCGTGAACAATTTCACTCTGCAGATCTCTGCCGTGAACAATTTCACTCTGCAGACCTCCGCCGCGAACTATTTCACTCTGCGGGAAATTTCGCAATATACTTACGCGTCCTGCGTCTTCGTCCGGACTCCTGTGCACAGAATTTTTATGGGATTTTACCGGTTCCTTCTTTGCTCATATTCTTTGCTCATATTCTAGAATTTAGGTTCGTCGGTAAGGTTGGGGTAAGCTGTTGGTCGCGGGGCTCCCCGGAGGACCAAAGCCCACCGTTCCTTATCCGAGTCACGGCACCAGAAAATTGTTATAAATTGAGACCACAACGGATCATAATCCAATTAAAATTTTATTAATTATAGCAAGTAGAATATGAGCAAAGACAGCGCTGGACGACAGGAGAGTCTGCGCTCCGCCAACTGCCGTGCTGAGCAGTTCAAACAGCCCTCTTTTATACATCTTTACTTCCGTGTTCATGACGTAGTGGAGGTACTCTGCGCATGCTTCGGCTGTTGCTAGGGGGTCGACTTCTGCCTCCTGGTGGTTGTTGAGGCTGAAGTAAGAAGTCTTCCTCCTTTGTCCCATAGTGACCTTTTACCCATATGTCCTTATACGGAGTTGCTTGTCTTATTTCCGCCAGTTCCTGGAACATCTCACAACTGTCTTTAAGCAACATCTGCCATGTTTGCATAAGCGGTAAGCGATTGCAGTTATCATAAGCTGTGTCTGGTGACTGTTAGTTTGTGTGTCTAACGACTGTTAGTTTGTGTAAGCGATTGTGGTTATCCTATTTTGCACAAGCTGTGTCTGGTGACTGTTTGAATAAACAATTTCATACTGAGTAAGCAATTTCATACTTTTTGTTGCCTAACCTTTACATTGGGCTTAACATAAATCTTAATAAACAATACCCTAATTCATAGTTCCTTACACTCAAGAATAAAGACAGCACCAGAGCCAGAGAAGACATGGCAGATAGAACCTTCAGGACCCTTGCGTATGGAATTGCGTCGGTCATAATTTGGACTCGTATGATAACTGGCGCACAAGGTTGGGACCAGAATTTACACCTGAAATTAGTGCAGAATGTCACTAAGGTTTTAATCGTAGTGACTGTTGGGTGTGTGCACAGTTGCCTAAATCAGGAGAAAGCCTGGATCTCCCATTAATTGGAGTTCCAATTCCTAACACTGTCTCATGGACAAATTTGTGGGTGAACACTAGCAATCTGTATTCGAAGGAAAGGTTAAAATTTGGAATAGTTAATCCTAATGCAGGTAATAAATATTACACCTGTGCCCAAAGATGTATTACACCAGGAACCAGGGTAGGAGATCATGATTGTTTAAATGCCACAGAGATAGGTCACTATTCAAATTGCAATTATACTATTAATATAGAGGGTATCGTAGTCCAGTGGTGGCCTGTTCCTAAGGGGAAAGGATGGCATTGGTTATGAGGAGAAAATGCTTATAAGACTCTAGTCCCCAACTGGAAGGGGGCATGCACCTTAGGTGCTGTAATACCTACTTTAATTATTATCGACAGGTATCCTTCTGGGACCTCAATTAGAAGTTTTGCTAAACAGAATAAGCAAGGGTTTAACCCTATTATTGAACGGCACACTGCATTTCATAGTTTTGTAAGAGGACTAATTCCATAGAGGAAATGGAAAGTAAAAACATTGATATAATCTAGGCAGAACGAGAGATAACTAGCCTACCTAACGTGGTATTACAAAACTGAATGGCTCTAGACATGTTATTGGCATCACAAGGAGGGGTTTGTTCCATAATCAGTGAAAGTTGTTGTTCTTATATAGATCAAAGTGGCAGAATTGAAACAGATCTGGAAGAAATTTGGAAACAAACTAAGATATTTCATGAAATGGCCATGGATGACACCTCCTGGGGTTTTGAAAAAATATGGAAGAAGTTAACTTCATGGTTACCTGATCTCTCCTGGTTGAGGCAACTGGTTGCAGGTATATTGGTGTTAATTATTTTAATACTGATTACTTGTGGTATGATACAATGTTCCCTCTGGTGTTGTAAAGGATCTATGATAAATTATGAAGTCTGAAAAAAAAATGAAATTCAGCACCAAGTAGAAACAGGAAATTATTTCAAAAAGACTTTTGATGGTAATGGTAATATATAAAATGTTGCAAAAGAATTTGCAAAAGGACAGAAAAAGGGGGGATTTGAGACAAGGAGGACAGAAAATCACAAAATGGAATATATAAACCTTTAGAATCAGTTTTAAGTAATCTTAAGTTTGATGGCTTTGTAACAGTAGCAATGGAAAATTACTAAAGTGCATGATACATAGAAAAAAGAAGAGAATGCAGCTAGAGAACACACTGAGCATTCTTGTACAAGATAAATTGTTATAGTTGACAGAGTTTTAAGAAAAACAGTCTAGAAGAACAGGACACAGGGATAAGGAGTATCTGGGAATGGCAGGTGTCCAGGATGGGCTACAGTTAAACTAACTGATAAGTAGGAGGATAGGAGGATTATTATGTCTCTGGTGCTAACGAACCAATTAAACTGGTATGAGCATCTACTGCGCGTGCTCCAAAGGCTGCCAGAAGTGATGAAGATTGTTGGAAGAAGTAAACGACCCTCAGAGACCACCAGCACAATTATGTATGCATGCGGGGAACTTTCGGGAAAATGATGTAATTTATGTATGCCCAGGGACTATATAAGGATGGCTTGTGGAGCAACAGGGAGACACATGTTAGGAGGAGCTATCCCCCGTGTCTCCCGGCGCCGCAATAAAGAATACCTGCTTGTCAGCTTGAAAACTCTGTTGGCAAGTTTGTTCCTGGAGTTTTCTCCGAATCAAAATGTTAGAGAAAAGGGCAAAATTTTACGATAACTAAACATTAGAAATGATTATATTTGAAAATTTATAAATCAGTAGTGTGGGTTTGGAAATACTGTAATTTTCCAGTACTGTTTGTAGTTTTGTACCAGAGTTATTCAGTAACCAATGTTAACAATGGTAGGCTAGGTGATAAGAGATAACATAATTACATATGGTAAAGGGCATACGGGTGGATTTAAAAGGTATTGTGAAAGTCTATCGAAGTAGAAATTAATGGACACACCAGGGTAGTCAAGTGAGAACAAGACAATGCTGGCGTCCACACAATGGTTGGGATATATCCAAAGAACAGAAAGGTGAAGAAGGACAGAGCGAGGAAGACTCCTTACTTCATCAATGCGACCACCAGAGGAGGCTGCGCAAGCGCAGAAGAGGTTGATGTCGTAATAGACTGATGTGGCAATCCTTGATACATATGTATTAGTTAATGATGCAATCCGTGTTAAATATGTATTAGTAACCAAATTTTAGTGTATAAATTGCGAACGCGATGTGACGAGGTCGAAGCCAGATTTGGGCGAGCGCCCCTGGTTTCCCAGCGCTGCAATAAAGCACCTCATATAACCATTCTGGTGGTTATGTGTTTATTCTTACACTAAAAAAAATAGCCAAAAAAGGCTTTAAACTGGCAATAAACGGACAAAAATAATATAGAAATGGCCATAAATGGCTTAGAAATAGCCAAAGAAGACTTCAAATGGTTTAGAAATCGCCAGAAAAGGTTTAAACAAAGTTAGCAAAGGGCAAAACTGGGTTAGAAATAGCAAAAAGTTGGTTAAGAACTGGACAAAAATGGTGTGGAAATGGCCAAAATGTCTTAAAAGGAGTTAGAATTGGGAAAAAAGGCTTAGAAATAGCCCAAACCAGTTGTGAATTAGCTAAGAAAAGCTTAAAACAGGCCAGAAATATCCATAAATAGTTCAGAAATAGCCAAAAATGGCTTAAAAATGGTAAGAAATAGCAAAGACGGAAATAGCCATAAATTATTTAGAAATAACCGAAAAAGACTTAAAATGGGTTAGAAATGGCAAAAAAAGGCTTCAAACTTGTAAGAAATAGACAAAAATGAGATAGAAATGGCCATAAATTCTGAAGAAACAGCCAAGAAAGACTTTAAAGGGGTTAGCAGTGGGCAAAAATGGGTTAAAAGTGGCCAAAAATGGGTTAAAAGAAGTGAGGAAAGGGCAAAAATGGGTTAGAAGTGGCAAGAAATTGGTAAGAACTGGACAAAAATGGTTTGGAAATGGCCAAAATGGTTTTAAAAGAGTTAGAATTGGGCAAAAAAGGGTTAGAAATAGCCCAAAGCAGATAAGAAATAGCTAAGAAATGCTTAAAACAGGCTAGAAATCACAAGAAACTGTTCAGAAAAAGCAAAAAAAAAAGGCTTTAAACTGGTAAGAAACAGGCAAAAATAAGACAGAAATGGCAATAAATTGTTTAGAAATAGCCAAGTTAGGAAAAGGCAAAAATGGGTCAGAAATGGCAAAAAAATTGTAAGAAATGTACAAAAATGGTTCAGAAATGGTAAGAAATGGCTTTAAAAGGGTAGCAATTGGGAAAAAAAGGCTCACAAATGGCCAAAAATGCCATAGAACGTGTTAGAAGTGGCCAAACATGTGTTAGAAGTAGCCAAAAATTATTTAGAAATAGGAAGAGAACGGTCTAAAACTCGTTAGAAATGGGCAAAAAAAGCTTGTAATAGGTTAGAAGTGATTAAAAATGAATTAGAAATAGCCAAAAATCTGTTTAGAAAAATGCCAAAAGCGGCTTCAACTGGGTTAGGAACGGGAAAAAAGGGTTAAAAATAGCCAAAAAAAACTGAAAACGGGTTAGACATGGAAAAAATGTGTAGAAATAGCCAAGAAGTGTCTAAAAAATGGTGAGAAATGGCCAAAAAAGGATTAGAAGCAGCTAAAAATCGGCTCAGAAATTGCAAAAAAACCCCAAGCCAACAAACAAAAAATGGTCAGAAATCGACCAAAATGGATTTGAAAAGGCCAAAATGGCTTAAAAAAAGTTAGAATTGGGCAAAAAAGGATTAGAAATAGCCAAAACCAGTTTAGAAACAGCTAAAAAAAAAGCTTAAAACAGGCTAGAAATGGCCATAAATTGTTCAGAGATAACCATAAGAGGCTTAAAACTGATAAGAAATGGGCAAAAATGGAATAGAAATGGCAATAAATAGCTTTGAAATAGCCCCAAAAAGGCTTGAAACGGGAAAAATATTGTGGGTGATGGACAGAAATAGTTAACGAAACGGATCCAGGCGTTATTGCCCTGGCCTGGCTTAAGCCTTGGGAACAGTAAAGTGTGGAGGATTGGCTTGTCGAAAAAGGTCAAAAGGTCACGCTCCCATCAACGAGCTGAAACAAGACATCTGTGTAGAACATGGTGCAAACCTCTCATGCCAGATAATGAGGAAATGAAGGACACTGGCAAACAGCAACATACTATGACCAATCACAGCCAAGGCCACTAAGTGATAAGTGCATGAGAAGGAGGATGGTGGGGGGGTGCACGGTGTAGCTGCAAAAATATAGAGCTTACACAATGCCTTATTTGTGCCAGAACCAATCAAGTGCCTAGTATTTGCATATTCACTGTTATATTAACCGAAGGTAGAAGCCCAATAAACGAAGCTTGCTGGTAACTCATACTGAGTCGTCCAAGTCTTCCTTTCACAACAAATGGTGACCCCGACGTGATTCGAACATGGAGCGGAGGGTACCGACACCACGGCCGTGAAAAAGTGGCACTTGGCTCCGATCTTGCCCCGGAGGGTCAAAGCGGCGCATCGCGCTAAAGGACGACCATATAGATGGGATCTGGGCGCCGCCGGACTTGCAGTGGCTGCATCGGCAGCGTTGCACCAAGGAGGAGGAGCAGCCGAAGCCTCGTAGGGCAACGGAGCGCGAGTACCTTAAAAGGGGGTATGGAGAGGCAAGCTGCCCTGAATTTATTTAATTGCTCTTTAGAAAAGCGTGGTATTAAGGAGAAGGAGTTAAAGAAGGAATTAGCGGGAGTGATAGCTTATGGAGTAGCGAAAGGTTGTTTCCTCGACCCCAATACGATCTTTGACAGTGACGAGTGGCAGACACTAGGAGATAAGCTGTGGGCAGCCACCCTTGACGGTGATAAAACGGCAAAGCATTTGGGAAAAACCTGGTGAGTAGTTGCTAACGCGTTAGATCAGCGCCGTGCCGAGCAGAAGGCGGCGAAAGCCGTCACTGAGCGGCTCGGCGCGGTCTCCTCTAACACCTCGGGGGGAGGGGCGGGAGACCCGTGGCCCTTGCCGCCCCTCACCAATACGGTTTATATACCGCCCACCGCCCCGCCCCCCCCCGCCTTTGTTTCCGGTGGTCCGGCTGAAAAACCGCCCACCGGCTCTCCCTCCTCCTCGGTCCTTGTTTCCCCGGGTCCGGCTGAAAAGCTGCCCCCCAGGGACGCAGAATCTGGGGACGTGAGTAAGCTGGTGGAGGAGGGAAACCTGCAAATTGGCAACAAGGGCATGGGTATTGATTGTGAACGTATATGGAAAAAGATAGCCGCACAGGCTGCCCAGGAGGGGGATCTTGAGGCTGCCGCTGATACGTTACAGCCATTCCCGGTGACCTGTCAGCAGGGGCCTCAGGGTGGCCTTACAGCTAGTATCACACCGTTAGATGGGAAATTGCTGTCGCAGCTGCGAGCGACAGTGAGCGAATGTGGTATTCAGGGGGAGCCCGCTAAACAAATGTTGGATTGTATCTGGGGGGGGGGGCTGTTACTCCCCAATGATGTCAAGAGTGTCACCTGCCTCATATTAAACCACATCAGCAGTTGTTATTTAACGCATACTGGCAAGCATTTTGCCAAGAATCAGTGGCCGAACAACGCCACCCTGGGAATCCTTTATACGGGCTGACTATCCCCGAGCTGATGGGGTTGGGTCCTTTTCTACATACAGAGGCGCAGGCCCTCTTAGGGCCTGATAAAATCAGGGAGACAATGGCCACGGCCCGGCGCACCATATATCGAATTAAGGCCCCTGGTGGATTGCCCTCCTATATGTCCCTGAGGCAGGGCCGGGACGAGTCACTAGGTTCCTTTGTAGACAGAGTAGCCGCAGCCATAAAATCAGCTGGGGTGCCGGAATATATGCAAGGAGCTCCCTTAAAGCAGCGTGACTTGCAAAACGGGAACAGCGTTGTTCGAAATCTTATAGTGACACTGCCAGGGAATTGGAGTGTTGAGGAGTTATTAGAACGTGCCATGCAAGTCCCTACCGGTAATCAGGCTATGTTAGTGAATGCCATCAAAGAATTAGGAGAGGGATCGAAAGCACAAGCAGAAACATCCCGAAACCAAGTGTTCGCAGCCCTCGCTCCTCTCCGCTCGCCCAGCCAACCAGTACCAGCAAAAAGTTCTGAGAGTCCGCTGTTTCCGATGCGGCCAGCAGGGCCACCTCCAGCGAAACTGCCCCGCCGGGGCAGCCTGGTGTCCTCAATGCCAATCTGCTGCGCACTGCCCTGCCGCTTGCCGAAGACTACAGGGAAACGGAGGACAGAACGTGAGGGGGACCCGCGTGATGACACAAGTAGCCCCCCACATTGCTTCCCCCCACCCCTGGCCACCCCTGAGCCTCTGCCAGTTGCCGCCGCGTCTGCAAAGACTGAGGACAGAGATGAAGACAGTCTTTTTGACCCGGGCCCTATTGACCCCAAGAAGGAACCTGTGCGTGCTCATCAGGCTGCTGTTGCTGCTCCTGAAGTTCTGACGCCTGTTAATTCTGATGCTGACCTGGATGATCCTTTTGACATGGAGCCGGAAAAGAAGCCTAATTTATATCCCCCAGATCCTCATGATAAATGGACAGCTGTAAAGGGAGAAGCGAGATGGGTGTGGGATGCAGATGTATTGTGTGCTTTCCCTGTGATGTATGTGCTGGATCAAGACCCACGGTGGGAAGGTCTCTCATATGCCCTTATCAGGGGTATTGGGAGGACTGTGGCAGACTGCGACGGACCGTGGACTTGGGGTCCCATATACAACTCATTTGATACAGTCTCTCTGTGATACTCATGTACTAGAAGTTAGCAAATATGTCTATGATTCTATTGATGCTTGGAAACCTTTATAGATATTGCTGGCCACTTCTTCTGACATAGACTGGCCACCTGTGTCAGAATGAGTGTGCATTTTTGAGCAGTATAAAAGCCCAAGCCTCATGCGATGTGAGGGAGGCAGAGCCTCTGCGGGGATGCTCGCTAGGGCTGAGCCTGCCACCTCACACTGCAATGATGCTTGTTGGAGCTGGTTTCCTGATAGTCTTCACAGGGCCCTTATGCCACGTTCTGTACGTGGGACTTTATAGTGCGAGTAATGATTGTCTGGATTTTGTGTTTCAAATATTGTAGTTGTGTGAAATGTGCTTGTGGGATCCCATATGCATACGTATGTGTGTGTGTGTGATGAGAGCAGATGGTGTTCTATGTATTTTGTTTGTTATCGTGTTCATGTAAAAGTTTTTAACAGGTAGTGGTTTAACATTTCAGGCAAGAAAGGGTTAATGCAAAAGTGTGGTTGCTGACAGGTATTTATGGCTGCTGCTGAAGCAGGCAGGCAGCTGTAGCTGCTGCCAAGCAGGCTGCTGTTTGTAGCCGTGCAAAGCAGAGTGAACAACTTCTGGAAAAAAAAAAAAAGGGGGGGGGGGGAGAGAAGAAAAGAAGGTTAAGTTACAGATCACAGGTAGACAAATGCGAATCCAGGTGATAGACTGGAAATCTATTCAGAGAGAGGCTCTGTCAAACAATGATTTTGATTGTTTGCAGGTGTTGCAGGAAAAGATTCTCGCCTTTCCTGTTAAGTACCGGATTAACGCTCAAGGTCAGGCAGTAAATGCTGAAATGTCTCCCTTAAGTTGGAAATTGCTATCTCTGTTAAGGCAAACTGTTATTTCTACAGGCATTCAGTTTGAACCCACTAGGCAGATGTTGTCATATATTTGGGGAACAGATTTGCTGTTATATTAAAAGTATTGTGAAATTAATCCTCACCCCTTCGCAGTTCTTGTTATGGAACATGTATTGGCAGAAAACCCGTCAAGAGGCAGTTGCAGTTCAGTGAGGCCAGGGAGATCCCCTGATTGGGGTGCAATTACAACACCTGATGGGAACTGGACAGTTCTCCACTAAGGAGGCTCAAGTCCAGCTAGGTCCAGAATTGTTAAAAGAATCTATGAGACTAGCCTTGCTACTGGGGAGATCATCATCTGCGTTGAAAGGACTATTCATTGTTCCAGGTGTCATCGATGCTGATTATATGGGTGAAATTACGTTAAATTATTTATGCATCTATGGTGATGAACAAACTCCAGCGGTTATTAAGCACTTTGTACAAACAGAAGATAAAGCCTTCTTTTAAGGAGTACTATCGAGATCCTAATACAGATTTGTGGCAGGGACCGGCAGAAGTAATATATCTGGGCCGTGGTTACGCCTGTGTTTCTGCTCCCGCAGGACCCTTGTGGGTACCATCCAAGTGACTAAGACCGGCTGTTGCAGAAGCTCCAGTGACGGCGTCTCCGAGCTAGCGTATGGACCCTGACTCGCAGACCTGGGAGGAGCGTCGCTTGCGCCGAGCACTACAGCCACTAATAGAAGAACTTAACTCCTTAATCAACACAGAGCTTTCGTTGAGCACAGTCGCCCTCCTAGATCCGGTCCATGGCCACAGGCATATAGTGGTACAACCGAGATTGGAGATACAACAAGTGCTTCAATAACTCTGTAGTTTTTGTCATCAGTGTGACCCTACAGTAGAATTATATTGTGGTGGTTGTCAGTCTATAAGGCATCTTTGCCAGAGTTAGCTGAAACAATGACTTTTTGTATAGTCTGTCAAATTATCTTTTATGTAACCCGCTTATAGGGCTTCAGAAATATTTAGCTGATTTTAGAAGTTTCACTTCATAGAGCTGCATATACGTTTGCTTTACAAGCTGCTTCGCTGTTATAGGTCTCATAATTATAGTGGTTTGTTACTTTGTTATGCTTTGCAATGTTGTTCTGCTTGTTTACAACGACTCCTGACTCAGTCCTTATTCCTTTATAAAGAAAAAGGGGGAATTGTGGAGGATTGGCTTGTCGAAAAAGGTCAAAAGGTCACGCTCCCATCAACGAGCTGAAACAAGACATCTGTGTAGAACATGGTGCAAACCTCTCATGCCAGATAATGAGGAACTGAAGGACACCGGCAAACAGCAACATACTATGAACAATCACAGCCAAGGACACTAAGTGATAAGTGCATGAGAAGGAGGATGGTGGGGGGGTGCACGGTGTAGCTGCAAAAATATAGAGCTTACACAATGCCTTATTTGTGCCAGAACCAATCAAGTGCCTAGTATTTGCATATTCACTGTTATATTAACCGAAGGTAGAAGCCCAATAAATGAAGCTTGCTGGTAACTCATATTGAGTCGTCCAAGTCTTCCTTTCACGACAGTAAAGAAAATACCAGGTGCTGCTGCCCTGGACAGGCTCAAGCCTTGGGAACCCGGAAGAAAACACCAGGTGTTAATGCCCTGCTCTGGCCTAAGCCTTGGGAACTGTAAAGAGAACTATGAAGGGTAAAGACCCCTTAGCAAAACAAAGCAGGCAGTTTGCAAGATAAAGCAGGATGTGCATCTCAAAGACAGACCAAACAGTGTGAATATTTGCAACCCTTAGTAGCACTGCTAAATCGGAATGATAAGGGAGTAAAAGACTGGAAAGTTACTGCTTAGCACTTAGTAGACTACAAAAGGGATGCCCGAGGCGACCAACCAAAGAATGTGTGATCTCCTGTAAAGGAAGTAGAATGATATAAATATGCGCTTGTCACACAATAAAGGGTCTTATGCTGGATTCACATGGACGTAGTCCATTTCTTCCCTCAAAATGTGTTTAAAAAAAAGCCAAAATAAGGCTTAACATAAGTTTGATACGGGCAAAAATGGTTAGAAATGACAAAAAATGGCTTAAAATGGGTTAGAAATGGGCAGAAATGGCTTAAAACAGGTGAGAAATGGGAAAAATGGGTTAGAAATAGCCACAAACTGTTTAGAAAAAGCCAAAAATTGCTTCAACCAGGTTAGGAATAGGAAAAATGCATTAAAAATAGACAAAACGGCTTTAAAAGGGATGAGAAATGGGCAGAAATGGGGTGAAAATGGCCAAGAAATGATTTAAAACTAGTTAGAAATGCGCAAAATGGGGTAGAAACAGCAGAAGAGGCTTAAAATAGGTTAGAAATGGCAGATAAAAAAAAAGGTAATAAATGACCCAAAATGGTTTAGAAATGGGCAAAATGGCTTAAAACAGGTGAGAATTGGGTGAAAGTGGGTTACAAAGTGCCAAAAATGGCATTAAAAGTGTTAGTAATGGGCAAAAATGAGTTAGAAATGGAAAAAAATGGCTTAAAACAGGTTAGAAGTGGGTAAAAAAACGGTTAGAAATGGAAAAAAATAGCTTAAAAAATTACAAGTGTGCAAAACCGGGTTAGAAATGGCAAAATATTGTAGAAATAATCAATAAAGCTTAAACTGAGTTAGAACTGGAAAAATGGGTTAGAAATATAAAAAAAAGTTTTAAAATGGGTTAGAATTGGGCAAAAACGGGTTGGAAATGGCCAAAACCATTTCAGAAATACCCACAAAATAATCTTAAAATAGATTAGAAAGGGGAAAAAAGTGTTAAAAAGAAGCCAAAATGGCTTGAAACAGGTTAGAAACAGGCAAAAAAATGATAAGTGGCCAAAACGGGCTTTGAAATAGCCAAAAATGACTTAAAAAGGGTTACACGTGACCAAAAGCGGGTTAGAAATGGACAAAAATGGCTTAAAATGGGCTAGAGAAGGCCAAAAATGAGTTAGAAATAGCAAAAAAAGGCTTAAAACGACTTAAATAGGCAAAAAATCAGTCAGAAGAGGCCAAAAATGGCTTAACACTGGTGATAAATAAACAAAAACAGTTTGGAAATGGTTAAAAAGGCTTAAAAAGCATAAAAAAGTCAGGCAAAAAAGGCTCACAAATGGCCAAAAAAGCCATAGAATGGGTTAGAAGTACCCAAAATTAGGTTAGAAATGGCCAAAATAAGCTTAAGAAATGGGAAAAAAGTCTGAAACTGGTTAGAAATGGCCCAAAATGGCTTAAAACAGGTTAGAAGTTGGTAAAAATGGGTTAGAAATAAACAAAAACAGTTTAGAAATAGTAAAAAATTGTTTAAACTGGGTTAGAAGTTGGAAAAATGGGTTATAAAAAGCCAAAATGGCTTAAAATGGGTTAGAAATGGGAAAAAAAAAGGGGTAGAAATAGCCAAATACGGCTCAAAACTTAGATTATACACGTCGGATAGGCTGTAAACCTTGGAGTCCCCAACCAATGGGGAAACAGAGGAGGTAACTTGTGGATGGGATAGGAAATATAAACCTAAGTTCTGCCTTTGCTGTGTGTGCCTACTTGCCAGGACACCTGTTTTTGCACAAACGTTCAACAAAGAGCTGCTGCACTTCCGCGCCTGACCGAGGCCTGCCTGAACCTAGCGACTGTTTCTCACCATTCAGCTTCCCAGACACCAAAAACCAAGACCCATTCCCTCAGCGTGATGCTCACCCAAGACTCCCAACTTCTCGCCTTCTGGGACTCTGCTCTGGGAGGGGCAGTTTCTGCCTGACCCGGAGAATGCTGCTTCTCTTTTCCCTGCTCTTCACTGGCATCTTCCACGTGGTCGTCTGGGCTTGCTTCTTCCCCTTTCTCTTCTTTACCCATCTCTGCCAGGCATTCTTCTTCCTCATCATCACAGGCAAGCAAAGGGGAAAACAGAAGTTACATATTTTTTAATGTGGAAATCCCACTCAAGCAGTTCACAGAAAAGACAATCCCCTGCAAAAAAACATACATACGAAACCCAGCACTCACAGCGACTGCAGCCATTAGCGAGGGCCTGTGTTTGAGCTACAACAGGAACTAAGAGTCAACTCAGTGCAGGATGCGACTCCGTGATGAAGCACGGAGCCTGCTGGAAACCTGCACAGACAACACATGGCCAGGAGCCTGTCCACAGAGAACCAGGACAGTCTAGAAACAGGAGACTTCTCCAGAAACGAGTCCCGGAACATTTTCAAATCATCCTCAAATAACTGCCTGTGACACCACACTCATTTTCAGCCACACGCAGTGACCAGTCAGGTCAGACATATTCTGTCCTGTAGGGTGCTGGACACACAGGCTGCGTACTGGGCCATCCACAGCTGTCTCATACATTAAAAGCACTAGGATTCAAAGGGCATTTGTAAAGCTTTAATGAGAGAAACTCCATTTAATCTTTAGACGGCATAATCTTTAGATGGCAGAAAATTCCGTGAGAAAGCCTTAGACCAACTGCTCCCACATCTAAGGCCTTCAGCTCGATGGCTAGGGCAAATCAGCAGGAGAGCAAATAAAGATTCTGCCTGTTCTCAGCAGGTTGAGACTTAAAATCATTCAGCATAAACAGAGAAGCCCTAAAGCCACCCAGACTGGTTGATGTGGACTATTGTACAAGGGGGGGTTAGATAATTATACAAGGGAGTTGTGCAAGGGTTAAGTTACATGGCCTACTCAATAGGTATATCACTCAGCAAAGACCTATTGTACCTTACCAAGAGAGTTAGGGTTAAGGAATGATTTACTAGGGGCAGCGGCTACTTGCTAAACAATGTATGTTGTTTAGCTAACGTTTCTTGTGCTTGCCGAAGCACCACGAGGAAAAGCAAGGCTATTGATAAGAGGAAGAAAACGCGACTTGGTTCCTGCTCTCTGGACCCCTAAACCGGCTGAAATTAACCTTGCGGTTTGGATGATGGCCAAACAACCAGGGAGCATGTGCGATGACTGAAGGTGAAAAGTTCAGGCCCGAGGAAGACTTGTTTACTTCATCTGAAGACCCTTGCTCACAACCACCAGGAGGCATTGTGCATGTGCGAAGGACCTTTGAGCTCATTATAATACAAAGCGGGGATAGGAAATGAATATGTATAGGCGTATTGTGTAACCTAATACATATGTAGTACTTTAAAGGATAAATGTAGAGGAAAAGAACATTGGGCTGCGCTTGCCTTTGAGGAGAGATCCCCATGCGCCTCAGCTGACTAATAAAGCATACCTACTTTACAACTTTAACGAGTTGTGGAGTTTTATCTGTATATCATGGTAAACTCGATGTGTCTCCTGCTACAAGCACCTCCCAAGACAGATCGAGATCTGGATCAGCTCCCTCACAAAGCTGTCTCTGCATCTAGATGATGCAGAGGGTTAACCAATATACAAGGGGGTTAGAGGAATTCGCTTGCTTAAACAAAAGTATTGTCTGTTGTAAACACCTATCATGCTTACTAAGCAGAACAAAGGCACAAACTACTGATAAGGGGAGAAGCAGAGATCTGGTTCTACTGATAAGCAACTATTGACAAAGAAACTGGAATGCCTGAGTCTATTGATAAGGGGGAGAAGCAGATGGTTTATGGCTGGGATACCGACCAAACCCTAAAGCCATGCGCAAAGATTAAAAGGTGAAAAGTTTAAGAAGAGGAAGACTCATTAACTTCATCTTGAAGACCCCTGCCCACAGGAGGAAGACTCATTTACTTCATCTTGAGACCCCTGCCCATGACCAGAGGGGGGCACTGCGCAGGCGCAAAGGACCTTCTAGCTCATTATAATACGAAGCGGGGATAGACACTAAATATGTATAGGCGTATCAGTAATCTAATGCATATGTATACCTTAAGAGAATAAATGTAAAGGAAAAACTACCCTGGGTGTGCATACTTTGGAGGAGCTATCCCCATGCACCTCAGCGCTGAATAAAAGCATACCTACTTTACAACTTTACCGAGTTGTGGAGTCAATCCGCGTATCATAGAATACTAAGCATTTATGAAGAAACCTGATGACTTTACTGGAGCAAGGCAGGTGTCCAAACCGGGGGAAACCAGGAGAGCAACAGCAGCAACTGAAATCCTCGTTGACTGTCTCAACAGAAAGGCTGAATGAGCTGGGTGGGCTCCCACAGGGCACAACACAGCAAGGTCTATTTGCAGAACAAAAGGAGGGCAATAAACCCTGCTGCTGCTGACCTCACTTATTTCATGGAGAGAGAATTTCAGTCTCCAGATCTTTCAGCACCTTAAAGCTACAATGAACAGTCGCAATTCCAAACTAACTGCAAGTTTAGATAAGAGGAAATAAACAGGGAATTCCTTGGCTAGTTTCTAAACTTCTATTTCCATCTTCGCCCCTTTCCCTACCAATGAAAGTACAGTGTGAATTAAGGACCTCCGGGTAACCACCCCCACCCCCACGTCTTTACTCCCTCCAGTACGGAGCACCGGGCGCTGTGAAGCTTCCCGCGCCGGGCGACCAGGAGATGTCCCTCTGCGTCCGCCTAAGGGAGGGACGGACGGACGGACGGACGGGCGGGCTCGGTCACCTCCCAAATAACTCCAGTGGGCTCGGATCATACCTGCTGCCGCCGCTGCCGGGACCCGGACCCGGACCCTGCCCCACCGCCATGCTGCTCCCGGGCACTGCGCATGAGACCCCAAAAGGCCGCGCAAAAGGACCGGAACCGGCGAAGAAACACCAGGCTGCGGTCACGAGCACCTCGCGCACCCCCCCACACCCCCCACGTGGAGCTGCGGCGGCCATTGCTCACCGGAAGCTAGCAGCCACCACGTGACACCGGCCACCTACGGGGACAGCAGCGAACACAAAGGGAGCACCACGGTTCATGCACGGAGCCCAGACTGCAGTACCGAACTCTGGACACATGATGGCAGCAGCGAGAGGCATTGGGCTCCACACCGCCCCACCCCAGCCCATCATGCGATCCTTACGTGATCACTATGGGGTCTGTATGAGTCTCTAGCGATTGCTGTGCATCTCTGCCACAGCTCCTTGATTAAGGCTACTTTCACCACGTTGACAACTGCTTCATAAGAAATATCTGAAAAAACAATTGCAAAACTATCACTGAGTTGCTAAAGGACAACTCAGTTAATAGCCACGCACCTTTTTATCTCTAAGGACTATTGATGAGCCCAGAACTTGTAACCTCCATCCGAAGAAAATGCACAAGCTGTACCTCTAATCATAGCACACATAGATTTGCACTATAGATACTCCACCTGGCCCAACTACAGACCATGAGAAGAGCAACTCCAAGGCAAACACACACACACGCCCACACACAAAGAACAATACAGACTCTGACACTGAAAAGAGAGAAAAATCTACAGAGGTAGAATACCTCCCAGATGGAACGCTACGTGTGCCCAGATCACCTGCACAGCCGCAAGAGTGACACAATGGGGATCCTCAGGAGCCTGAGAGCAAAGCCCGACACTACCACGCATTTCCCAAAACAACCACAAAAACTGACATGATGGACATGCAAAAAGCCCAAATTCAAGACCTACAAACATGAAAATGAACAGACAATGTCCTCACCAATGAAAAGGGATGCCAAGAGAACCGAGATACGAAAGCAGCCTGGAGACACTCAGACACTGGCTCAGACACTAACTCTAGATATACTATCACACCCACTCCCAAGCAGACTCTCTGGCCCTGACTCATTAATTACAAGCTTACTCCCAGAGCTCTTCTGTCCATTCACACAGACCATCAAGAGTAGAGAGCTACAGTGTGATTGTAAAAATCCACCACATAGGTTCCAGAGTTCAAGAACTCCTGGTAAGAGAAAACCAGAGACAGACAACTCTCAACTAGTTTATTAACATAGGAAACTATAGAGACAGTGAAGGATAATTCTCATGGTTGCTTATCTTACCAACCCCAAGGACCCTGTGAAGACCATCAGCAAACCAGCTCCGAGAACCATCATGGCAGTGCGAGGTGGCAGGCTCAACCTTAGCGGGCATCCCCAGGCAGGCAACATTCACCTGGGTGGGATGAGCTTCTGCCTCTCTCACATAGCATGAGGCTCAGGCTTTCATACTCACAAAAATGCATGCTCACTGCAACGCAGGGGGCCAGCCCACACGGCAAGAAGTGGCCAACAGTGTCTAGGAAGGTCTCCAAGGATCGGGACTTTTTAAGGGAGTCCTAAAGCAGTACTTTCTGGGGAGGAACCAAAGCAGAACTCTCTGTGAGGAGCCAGAGAGAACAAACAGTACTTTCCCACCTTTGTGTGTTTCACCACGGATCATTACCTATTGTCCCTGACACAACATCCCAGACATCAACTCCACCAATGTCACCTTTTCATCCTGGCATTTAACTCTGAGTCACTACCTTCACTACCACTGACCATTCTTTTCCTAGGCACCTCCAATTGTGTCCACAACATTGAACTGAATTGATTGCCCATGCATCCTGCCCCATCCCAAAGAAAAGTACAACCCTTGCCCCTACAGTCAGGGCACAGTGAAACGTTTTGCATGGACTCCCACTATGGGTATTCCACCCGCCCCCAAATACAGACCACGGGCTGAGGAGCTCCAAGGAAAACACACACCCACACAGAACACTACAGACTCTGTGACACCAAAAAGAGAAAACTCCCCAGTGGAAGACTACCTCCCAGATGGAGCACTACATCTGCCCAGATAACCTGAAGACCTGCAAGAGCAAGGAAACGGGGCTCCTAAGGCACAAAGTCTGACATGACCAAGTGATTCCTATGCTGACCGCCAAAACTGACACGACTGACGCACAACAAGCCCGACTTCAAGACCTACAAGCATGAAGATGCAGGGACAAAGTCCTATCCAATGAACAGGGATGACAAGAGAACTGAGCTTCGAAGGCAATTTGGAGCAAAGCCCCAAAAGACTACTGACTCTGAGACAAAAGCCCTATCGTGCTTTACACACATAAAGCCGGAAAAGGAATTCCCGACCGGCACTTAAAGAGACTGACACAAACAGCCAGGATCCAAATGATGGAGCCCAAGAAGAGGACTAAGCGCCTTCAGCTGAAGGAGAGATGAAAACATGGAGACCTGAGCAAGTGCTGATACAAAACAGGGACACTCGCACTCCATAACACTGTCAAGCTGGAGCTGCCCTGCCAAAGGTAAGATCCTGCTGCAAAATACCCCACTGCCTTCCCCTCGGCCCCGTGCTACATTTCAAACCCCTTGCTGCCATCCTGACCTTGTCTGCCACCCTCGGGTCCCAAACAGAAGTCTCTCTACTTAGTTTTCATTGTGGCATGGGTCTTGAGCCAGGCTCGATGCTCAGAACTCCCACAAAGTCCTGGGATATTGCCACAGTTGCCAAGTTCCTCTTCATCATCTGCAACAACTAACAAATGGGAACACACTGTGCTGGTCATCACTACCCCCACCCCAGACAGCAACGCCTGCCTGTTCCTGATTCGGAGAAAACTCCAGGAACAAACTTGCCAACAAAGTTTTCAAGCTGACAAGCAGGTATTCTTTATTGCGGCGCCGGGAGACACGGGGGATAGCTCCTCCTAACGTGTGTCTCCCTGTTGCTCCACAAGCTGTCCTTATATAGTCCCTGGGCATACATACATTACGTCATTTTCCAGAAAGTTCCCTGCATGCGTACAGAATTGTGGTGGTGGTCTCTGAGGGTCGTTTACTTCTTCCAACAATCTTCATCGCTTCTGGCAGCCTTTGGAGCACGCGCAGTAGATGCTCATACCAGTTTAATTGGTTCGTTAGCACAGGAGACATAATAATCCTCCTATCCTCCTACTCATCAGTTAGTTTAACTGTAGCCCATCCTGGACACCTGCTATTCCCAGATACTCCTTATCCCTGTGTCCTGTTCTTCTAGACTGTTTTTCTTAAAACTCTGTCAACTATAACAATTTATCTTGTACAAGAATGCTCAGTGTGTTCTCTAGCTGCACTCTATTTTTTTTTCTATGTATCATGCACTTTAGTAATTTTCCATCGCTACTGTTACAAAGCCATCAAACTTAACATTACTTAAAACTGATTCTAAAGGTTTATATATTCCATTTTGTGATTTTCTGTCCCCCTTGTTTCAAATCCCCCCTTTTTCTGTCCTTTTGCAAATTCTTTTGCAACATTTTATATATTACCATTACCATTCCATAACAGCCCTCTGTCTCCTCCAATGATCCTCAACATTGTGCTCACATGCTCCAAATTGATTGAGGGGTCTGATGCTGGGCTTTCTCCTGCCCTCCAAAACCTAGGAGTACAATGGAGACAAATTACCATGGTGCTTGCAAAAAGTGACCAACCCACAACCCCTATTGTTACCTCCCTGCCTCACGTCACACACTCATCTGACTCCAGATGTAAAAGGAGATCTCAGCTCCTTGTTGTGCACCACCTAATTAAAAATATACAAGTCATAAGCCAGCCAGGAGAATAAAGCATAGCTTCCTTCTGACACAAGTTCACCCCCCTGGTACCTTCAACTCTGCTCAACCCTCCTACATCAGCCTCTGACACATGGCTAACCATCTCGCCATCTGCAAGAACAACCTGGCATTATTTACCGCAATACCAAGCAAATGTTTATTCTGCTTCTAACTCTCAGGCCAGACTCACACTGACACTTAGGTTGACATGCATACACAGACTGACATTCACACACTCTGAACACAGACCCTCACACCCTCTGGCTCAGACACTAACTCTAGATATACTATCACACCCACTCCCAAGCAGACTCTCTGGCCCTGACTCATTAATTACAAGCTTACTCCCAGAGCTCTTCTGTCCAGTCACACAGATCATCAAGAGCAGAGAACTACGCTGTGATTATAAAATCCCACTACACATGTTCCAAAGTTCAAGGGTTCCAGGTGAGGGATAACAAGAGACAAATAGAGAACTCTTAACTAGTTTATTAATAAAGGAAATGATAGAGACAGTAAAGGAGACAGTGAAGGATAATTCTCATGGTTGCTTATCTTACCAACCCCAAGGACCCTGTGAAGACCATCAGCAAACCAGCTCTGAGAATCATCATGGCAGTGCGAGGTGGCAGGCTCAACCTTAGCGGGCATCCCCAGGCAGGCAACATTCACCTGGGTGGGATGAGCTTCTGCCTCCGTCACATAGTATGAGGCTCAGGCTTTTAAACTCACAAAAATGCACACTCATTCTGACGCAGGGGGCCAGCCTATGTCAGAAGAAGTAGTCAGCAATATGTAGAAAGGTCTTCAAGGGTCAGGACTTTTCAAGGGAGTTCTAAAGCAGGACTCTCTGGGTAAGAACCGAAGCTGGACTTTTGGGGGAGCAGCCAAAGCAGGGCACTGCAGGAAGGAGCCAAAGAGAACAAACAGTACTTTCCCACCCTTGTGTGTTTCACCATGGACCATCACCTATTGTCCCTGACATAACACCCCAGACTTAAGCCCCAGAAATGGCACCTTTTCATCCGGGCATTTAACTCTGAGGCACTACCTTCACTATAGCTGACCATTCCCCTTCCAGGCATCTCCAAGTGTGTTCTCAGGCATTCTGGCTCAGATACTACATTGGAACACTACATTTCAAACCCCTTCCTGCCATTCTGACATTGTCCCTCAACCCCCCGCCTCGTAAAGGAGTCCCTGTACTTAGCGTGCATAGTGCCATGCATCTCGAGGCAGCCTCACTGCTCATAACTCCCGCAGCAGATGCCAGCGATGTTGCGGCTATTGCCAAGCTCCTCTTGATTATCTGCCAGAAACAAACAAATAAATGGGAACACGCTGCGCTGGCCATCATCTCCACCACCCCAACTATCAATGCCAGCCTCTTCTGTAACTCTGCCTTCTTAACATTATGCTCGCCTACTCCAAATCTATTGCAGAATACGATGCTGGGCTTCTCCTGCACTCCAGGACCTAGGAGTACAATAGGGAGAAATGACCATGGTGCTTGCAAAAAGTGACTGACCCCCACAACCACTATTGTTAACTTCCTGCCTCACCTCAAACACTCATCTGACTCCAGAGGTAGAAGGCAGGACGTGCAATAACAAACACAAGTACTGAACCGTTTGCCATATGTCCTGGGTTCAGCGATAGCAGTTGTTTTTTCTCCTTCTTAGTGGCTGGTGCAATGCTGTGTTTTTGATTTTTTGCCTGGGAACAGTGCTGATAACACCAATGTTTTAAGTTGCTGCTCAAATGTTTGGTCTGGCCAAGGACTTTCTGAGCCTCATGCTCTGCCAGGGAGGAGGGGAGGCCGGGAGGAAGCAGAAACAGGACACCTGACCCAAACTAGCCAAAGAGGTATTCCATACCACAGTACGTCATGCCCAGGATGTAACTGGGAGTTACCCGGAATGGCTAGGGACTGCAGGGTTGGACGAGGTATGGGTCGGTGCTCGGTTGGGGGGAGTGGGGCGAGTTATTGGTCGGCTGGTGTTGAGGTGTTGAATTCTTTCCTCTTGTTATTTCCTTTATCATTATTATTATTGGTGTTATACCTTATTTACTAAACTGTTCTTATCTCAACCCGTGGGAGTTGCATTCTTTTCAATTCTCCTCTCCGTCCCTCCAGGAGCAGGGGGAGGGCAAGAAGTGGGGGGAGTGAGAGAACGAGCTTTGTGGTTGGGTTTAAACCACGACAGTTCTTTTTGGCGCCCAACGTGGGGCACGAAGGGTTGAGATAACGACAGAGATGATCGGATTAATAGTCGTCACAATGCTGATTTATTGGCTCTCAAAGCTGTTCCTCTTGATCTCACAGTTTCAGAATGCTGTACATTACTTAGAGCCGGTATTTGCTGTGTTAGTGTTTATCAAGTGTGGGGCTTGGGCTAAGGTTCTTGTTTCACTGTACTTTATGGCAAAGACTTGTAATACAGGCATGCTCTGGCAGCAGAGTGGGACGGACATGGCCATGGACTTGTACCTGGCCGTCCCACTGCTCTTCACCGTCCTGGCCCTTGTCCTTGCCTCCGTCTTCGTGAGGCCGCAGGGAGCCGAGTGGGAGCGGCTCCGGGAACCGTGGCGGCCAAAGCAGCCCGGGAAAGCGGCCCAGGGACCAGGCGGCAGTGGGAGCGGGGCTGGAGGCCGGGAGGAAGGTGGCCCCTGAGCCCCGCAGAGGAGCCAAGCCCCGCGATGGCCGAGAGCATCCCACAGAAGCCACCCGCCGAGCCCCAGGAGGATGCAGGAGTCCACGCAGCATTTCCCAGCAAGGCAGAGGAGGAAGATATGCACTCAGGAAAAGAGAAGCTGGTGGTGGGAGAGGTGGCAAGCACAGCAGCTACACCAGCCCCAGGGACAAGTACAGCAGCATCATTTGAGAGTTCTTAAGGTTTTGAATGGCCTTTGGGTACCCTTGGGACCTGCCTGCTGATTGTGATGGGGATCAGCATGTTGGCACACACACCCCGAGTGTGTTCAACCCACGGCCATTTTGTATGATCTCAAAAGTTAAGCAGAGTCGGGTTTGGGTCTTGTCTAGAGTTAGACAATGATATAGGAGGAGCAGGAGATTTTCCCCAAGGCTGGACAGTCATGAGTGGCATGGTGTGTGGGACAGCATGAGCGAGTGTCTGGTCCCAGTTGGTCCACTGGGCCCCTCCAGTGCTTTGGAAGCATCGGAGATGAAAGGCAGTTCTATGGAGTCCTCAGCAACAAGCTGCAGAGACTGCTGAAGGGAAGGGTGAATTATTTCAAGCCTGGTGGGCCCATGGCACTTCAGGCCATCAAGGCAGAAATGAAACACAGATATGGACTCATGATCAAGGGGTGGACTTAGCAATGGACACTATTGCCCAGGTTATTCACGAGTGTGAACACTGCACACAGCCTCTCCTGCTCTGAGAGACTGTTACAAGAAATGGAGACTGCCATCATGGACCAGACAGACTCAGCAGCTTTATAGAGACTGGTCCATGCACTAAGAGTGCACTGAGATAAGAATGATGGTATATTGAAAATGTGGGATCTGAGCATGACGTGAATGGTATGGATTAAGGGGTGGATACTGTCCTGGGTTCAGCGGTAGCAGTTGTTTTTTCTCCTTCTTAGTAGCTGGTGTAATGCTGTGGTTTTGATTTTTTGCCTGGGAACAGTGCTGATAACACCAATATTTTTAGTTGCTGCTCAAATGTTTGGTCTGGCCAAGGACTTTCTGAGCCTCATGCTCTGCCAGGGAGGAGGGGAAGCTAGGAGGAAGCAGAGACAGAACACCTGACCCAAACTAGCCAAAGATGTATTCCATATCACAGTACATCATGCCCAGGATGTAATGGGGAGTTACCCGGAAGGGCTAGGGATGAGGTATGGGTCGGTGCTCAGCTGGGGGGAGTGGGGTGACTTATCGGTCAGCTGGTGTAGAGGTGTTGTATTCTTTCCTCTTGTTATTTCCTTTATCATTATTATTATTGGTGGCAGCAGTAGTGATTTGTGTTATACCTTAGTTACTAAACTGTTCTTATCTCAACCTGTGGGAGTTACATTCTTTCCGATTCTCCTCTCCATCCCTCCAGGAGCAGGGGGAGGGCAAGAAGGGGGGGAGTGAGAGAGCAAGCTGTGTGGTTGGGTTTAAACCATGACACCATGTTATTCTCAACTCTTAATCACCACTCACACAGACAACCTTTCCATCTTCTCACAGCCCTCCTCATTTGGCAGCTTCACCTAAGTGTGGCACCTAAAACCAAAATGGTATCAGACACACAGAGAGAGAAAAATAGAAGCTGCAGCCAACCCTGAAATAAGTTGCTACTTTGGTGTTCCAAGCATGGCTCACCTTGGCCGAGTCATCTGAATGTTACTTTTCAGCTAGAGTTTGAGGGCGAGTTTGAGCCAGGGAGTCTTAGCCAGGTAGTCTGAACCAGGAATTCTGTGTTAGAATCAACGTGAAATTTGTGTGGATGCATGAGCTGCTCAGTGTCAGATTGAGCTTAAGTAAGTGTGAGAAGTCAGCACCAGAGAGTGCCTGAGCCAGTCTGTGTGAGAGAGAGCCTGCATGGTCTACAAGTCTTGAATGTGAGTCTAAGCCACAGAAAGAAAGCCAGAAAATTAAAGCTATGGAGCAGCCAATGAAACAGAGCCAGATAAAATAAGACCCAGCTATAGACTGTCGGGGTGCTTTTATCCCAGCTGGTGGTTTGGCCCACCCCTGACCCAGGGCACTAAGGGAAAGCTTGTGGGTAACACCCTCACTCCATAACACAATTAAGCTGTAGCTGCCCTACCCATGTAAGCTAATGCTGCAAAGTAGCTCCCTGCCTTTCCCTCAGCCTCATGCTACATTTCAAACCCCTTCCTACCATCCTAACCTTGTCCCGCACCCTCCAGTCCCAAGCAGCAGTCCCTCTCCTTAGCTTCCATAGTTCCATGGGTCTCAAGCTGGCCTTGATGGTCAGAACACCCACATTAGAGTCCTGGGATCTTGCCACAGCTGCCAAGTTTCTCTTTATCACCTGCAATAAGCAAACAGGAACATACTGTGCTGACCATCATCATCACCACCCCCACCCCACCCACCAATGCTGGCCTATTCTGTAACAGTCCTCTTCCTCCTTCAAAGCTCCTCAACATTATGCTCACCTGTTCCAATCCCATAGTAGAGTCCAACACTGAGCCTTTCCTTTTCTCCAAGTCCTACAAGTACAACAGAGACAAATGACCACAGTGCTTGCAAAAACTGACTGACCCTACAATCCTTCTCCTTACCTCCCTGACTCACCTCAAGCATTCATCCAACTCTAAAGATAGAGGACAGGCCCTACAACACCAAAAACAAATACTGAACCCCTTTGCCATATTCTTCTCAACAATTAAGACCCCCAACACACACAAACTCCTTATCTTCTCACAGCCCTTTTCAATTTGCAGCTTTACCTCTCTCGAGTTACCTGCGACACCTAGAAAAGAAATGGAAACATGCACACAGTGACAAAGAAATAGAAGCTGCACCTTTTCCTCAGCAAGTTCTATTTCCCTCTCCTGGGACTTTAATACTCATCCATTAGCCTTCAAAGGTTTTCTATCCCTTTATTCTAACGTGTACACCCCCTGGAAAACACTAAAAAGAAGGAATAATTGTGGTTTTATGAAAATGACAAGACCCTGAAATAAGTTGCTACTTGGGCGTTCTAAGCATAGCTCACCTTAGCTAAAACACCTGAATGTCTTCTTTTAGTCAAAATATGAGAATTAGTCTGAACCAAGAAGTCTGTATTAGTCTCAGTGTGAGATTCATGTGGATGTGTAAGCCAGTCAATGCCAGACTGAGCCAGTCTGTGTGAAAGTAAGCCTTCATGAGTCTGAGCCTCAGAATCTGCACCAGAAAACCCCTATGTGGTCTGAAACCAAATATAATTCTAAGACTAACTTCATAAAAAAGAAACTGTGTAGTCTGGGAATTATGAATGCAAAAATAAGCCAGAAAAAAAACCAAAATATTAAATACCAGAAAAGACCCAAGAAAGCAAACCCAGACAAAAAAGACAAAGCTGTACCTTGTCAGACTGTTTTTATACCAGCTGGTGGTTTGCCCCGCCCCTGAGCCAGGGCATTGAAGGAGGGGTTGCAGGTAGGGCCTTGTTGTGGTTGAACTCCATAAGGTTGGCATCAGCCCACCTTACAAGTGTATCAAGGTCCCTCTGGATGGCATCCCTTCCCTCCAGCATATCAACCAGACCACACAGCTTGGTGTCATCGGCAAACTTGCTGAGGGCGCACGCAATCCCACTGTCCATGTCAGCCATGAAGATGTTAAACAAGACCGGTCCCAACACCGATCCCTGAGGGACACCACTCGTTACTGGTCTCCAGCAGAACATCGAGCCATTGACCACAACTCTTTGTGTGCAGCCATCCAGCCAGTTCTTTATCTACCAAGTAGTCCATCTATCAAATTGATATTTTTCCAATTTAGAGAGAAGGATGTCATGTGGGACAGTGTCAAAAGCTTTGCACAAGTCCAGGTAGATGAAATCAACTGCTTTACCCTTATCCATCAATTCTGTAGCCCCATCATAGAAGGCCACCAAATTGGTCAGGCAGGATTTCCCCTTAGTGAAGCCATGCTGGCTGTCACCAAGCACCTTGTTGTTTTTCATGTGCCTTAGCATGCCTTCCAGGAGAATGTGCTCCAAGATTTTACCAGGCACAGAGGTGAGACTGACTGGTCTGTAATTCCCCGGGTCTTCCATTTTCCCCTTCTTGAAAATGGGGGTTATATTTCCCTTTTTCCAGTCGTCGGGAACTTCACCTGACTGCCATGATTTTTCAAATATGATGGCCAGTGGCTTAGCATCTTCATTCGCCAGCTCCTTCAGGACCCGCGGATGGATTCCATCACGTCCCATGGACTTGTGTGCATTCAGATTTTGAAGATGGTCTTGAACCAGATCCTCTCCCACAGTGGGCCCAAGGTCTTCATTCTCACAGTCCCTGCATCTACCTTCTAGGAACTGGGTGGTGCAGTCAGAGCCTTTGCCAGTGAAGACCGAGGCAAAGAAGTCATTCAGAACCTCAGCCTTCTCCAAATCCAGGGTAGCCAGTTCTCCCGAAAGCTTCCTCAGGGGGCCTATTTTGTCCCTAGTATGGTTTTTTGTTTGCTACGTACTTGTAGAATCCCTTCCTGTTATCCTTAACATCCCCGGCTAGGTTTAATTCTAAATGGGCCTTAGCCTTCCTAACCTGGTCCCTAGCTTCCTGGACAACATCCCTGTACTCTACCCAGGCCGCCTGTCCTTGCTTCCATTTCTTATAAGCCTCTTTTTTCCTTTGAATTTTCCTCAGCAGCTCCTTATCCATCCAAGGAGGTCTCCTGGCCCTTCTGCCGCACTTCCCTCTAGTTGGGATGCAGCACTCCTGAGCTTGTAGCAGGTGATCCTTGAATATCAACCAACAGTCTTGGGCCCCTCTGCCCTCCAGGGCTATATCCCATGGAACCTTACTAAGCAGGCTCCTGAAGAGGCCAAAGTCTGCTCTTTTGAAGTCCAGGGCAGTGAGCTTGCTACACGCTCTTCTCACTGTCCTGGGGTTCTCAAATTCCACCATAAATTCTGCCGTGCAGTGCCATCGTTCCAACAGATGTCAGGGTGGTTGAAGTCCTCCATGAGAACAAGGGCCTGCGAGCGTGAGGCTTTTCCTATCTGTCTGTAGAGTGCTTCATCCACGGGTTCTCCTTGATCAGGGGGCCTGTAAGAGATTCCAACAGTAATGTCTCCCAAGGCTGTTTTCCCTTTAACACTGACCCACAAACTCTCTGTAAACTGATCACCTGCCCCCAGACAGAGTTCCATACTCTCCAGCCTATCCCTAACATAAAGGGCAACTCCTCCTCCCCTCCTGCCGGGCCTGTCTTTTCTAAAGAGCCTGTAACCTTCCATTCCAACACTCCAGTCATAGGCGCCATCCCACCATGTTTCTGTTATGCCTGTTATCTCATACCCCCGTAGATGTGCACACATCTCCAATTCCTCTTGTTTGTTCCCCATGCTAGGGGCGTTTGTATAGAGGCATCTGAGACGAGCTCCAATTGAAGACGGCTCGTTGGCTGGAGCAGCTGGAATATATCTACATTGTTCCGAGCTTTTATTATAGGTGTTGGCAACTGACTGGGTGTGTTGGGATGGAATGATGCCCCCATCCCCCAACACATAGTTTAAAGCCTCCTTGACCAGTCTGGCAAGCCTCCTACCAAAACTGTTCTTCCCCTTCTTTACCAGAGCAGCTCCACCAGCCCCCAATAGACCTAGCCTACTAACTTCAGTCCTATGTTCAAGACACCCAAACCCCTGACTATAACACCACCCTTTTAACCATTTATTAACCTGTCCAATCCTCCTAGCTTTTTCTTGGTCCTCCCCTGTCCCCTGGAGAATTGACGAAAAGACTATCTGAGCACCGGTGCCCCTAACAACCTCTCCCAGGGCTCTGTAGTCTTTCTTTATGGTCCCCAGTCTACTACTACCTATATCCCTAGCACCCACATAGATCACCAGGAGCGGGTAATAGTCCGTGGAACTTACTAGAGTAGGCAGCCTCTCTGTAACATCCCTGATCCGTGCCCCTGGTAGGCAGCACACCTCCCTCGAGATGGGGTCAGGCCGACAGATGAGTGCTTCTGTCCCTTTCAAAGTAGAGTCCCCTATTAATATGACTCGCCGCTTTTTCTTTGTAGCGCCAGTAGAGATCTTTACCCGTGCATAATCCGGCTGTTTGTGGTGCAAGTGCATTTCCTCGTTAGTCTCCTGCAGGACAGCAAAGCGGTTCTGCGTGGGGACAACAGGTTTAGGGGGAAGCCCCTTGCCTTTAATTGTCCTTTTCCTCCTTCTTTTGTTATTTTTCTTTGTCACTAATTCCCTACTTCCCGGGTTGGTGGCCTCCTTCTTTCCTTCATGAGCTGGAGGGGAAGCTTGAGGCCCCTGCACAGTATGGGGCTGGAGCAAGCAGCTCTGCTTCCTCTCAGCTACCCTGACATCTTGAAGCCTGCTAATAGCATTCCGCAGCTCAGCCACCTGCTGCAGGAGGACCTCAACCAGGGAGCACTGAGTGCAGCCCTGCCCATCGTGCACCTTTCCCTCACAAGACCAGTTCAGGCACCGTCTACACTCTGAGCTCTGCACTGCAGCCTCCCCTGTCATCTGCTTTGTCTGGGTGCCTATGCTGGCCACCGCCGGGGAAGCCAGAGCAGAGCTCCCAGAACGGGCCCTGGCCTTACGACGGGTGCTCACCATCCCGCTTGCTCGCCCGTGCGAACTGCCGTGCTAACTGCCTCGTCCCTCTCCGTTTGTCTGCTCTGTTCGCCGCGCTCCTGGTTGCTCGTGCTCCCTGGGGCAGGTTTTTAACCACTCAGGGTTGGTGCTGCTGCTCCTGGCTCCGCCCCCTGTGAGTCAGCGGCTCACGTCCGCGGAGCTGCCGGCTCTTGGGCAGGTCTTGTCGAGGACTTGAAGCTCCCTCGGTAGCTCTGGCTGGTCTGAGTTGAGGCTCCTGGACGCTCATCTCTCTCCTGCTCCGGTGTTAAAGGCGTCCTCTCTCGAGCTACTCACCTCAGCAATTGACCGGCAACAGTTGGTGATGCCCGGTTTGAATCTCCCGCCGCTGCTCCTGGCTCCGCCCCCTGTGAGTCAGCGGCTCGCGTCCGCGGAGCTGCCGGCTTCTGGGCAGGTCCTGTCGAGGACTTGAAGCTCCATCGGTAGCTCTGGCTGCTCTGAGTTGAGGCTCCTGGACGCTGATCTCTCCCCCCTCTGGTGTTAAAGGCGTCCTCTCTCGAGCTACTCACCTCAGCAAGTTCAGGGTACAAAGGATCTGAGGCCAGCTGTACCCCAACTGAGAGGTACTGGCAGCCTATGAAGGGGTATGAGCTGCTTCAGAAGTGATTGGCACTGAAGCACAGCTCCTCCTGGCACCCCAGTTTCCCGTACTGGGATGGGTGTTCAAAGGCAGGGTTTCCTCTACACATCATGCAGCTGATGCTACGTGGAGTAAATGGGCTGCGCTAATTACACAATGAGCTCGAATAGAAAATCTCAGTGATCCAGGCATTCTAGAAGTCATCATGGACTGGCCAGAGGGCAAAGATTTTGGAATGTCACCAGAGGAGGAGGTGATGCGTATTGAAGAGGCCCCACCATATAATAAACTGTCAGAAAATGAAAAGCAGTGTGCCTTGTTTACTGATGGGTCCTGCCGTATTGTGGGAAAGCATTGGAGTTGGAAGGCAGCCGTATGGAGTCCTCGATGACATATTGCAGAAACTGCTGAAGGAGAGGGCGAATCGAGTCAGTTTGCCGAGGTGAAAGCCATCCAGATGGCCCTGGATGTTGCTGAACGAGAAAAGTGGCCACTTCTTTATCTCTACACTGACTCATGGATGGTGGCAATTGTTCTGTGTGGGTGGTTGCAGCAATGGAAGCAAAGCAACTGGCAACGCAGAGGTAAACCCATCTGGGCTGCTGCACTGTGGCAAGATATCGCTGCCTGTGTGCCGAAACTGGTGGTGAAGGTACGCCATGTAGATGCCCATGTACACAACAGTCGGGCCACTGAGGAACACCAGAACAACCAACAAGTGGATAAAGCTGCTAAGATTGAAGTGGCTCAGATGGACTTAGACTGGCAACATAAAGGTGAATTATTTTTGGCCCGGTGGGCCCATGACACTTCAGGCCATCAGGGCAGAGATGCAACATATAGATGGGCCTGTTACCGAGGGATGGACTTTAAGAATGGAAACTATTGCCCAGGTTATTCATGAGTGTGAAACATGTGCTGCAATTAAACAAGCCAAATGGTTAAAGCCTCTTTGGTATGGAGGACTATGGCTGAAGTACAAATATGGGGAGGCCTGGCAGATTGACTATATCACACTCCCACCAAACCGCCAAGGTAAGCGCCATGTGCTTACTATGGTGGAAGCAACCACCGGATGGCTGGAAACATATGCTGTGCCCCATGCCACCGCCCCAAAAGCTATCCTGGGCCTTGAGAAACAAATTTTGTGGCGACAAAGCACCCCAGAGAGATTTGAGTCAGATAATGGGACTCGTTTCCGTAATATCCTTATAGACACTTGGGCCAAAGAGCATGGCATTGAGTGGGTATATCATATCCCCTACCATGCATAAGCCTCTGGGAAGACTGAACACTACAATGGGCTGTTAAGAACCACACTAAGAGCAATGGGTGGGGGAACTTTCAAGCATTGGGATACACACTTACCAAAGGACACCTGGTTGGTCAACACCAGACGATCTGCCAACCGAGCTGGCCCAGCCCAGTCAGAACTTTTATATTTTGTAGAAGGGGAGAAAGTTCCTGTGATGCACATGAAGAATTTGCTGCGGAAGACAGTTTGTGTTATTCCTGCTTCAGGTAAAGGCAAACCCACTCGTGGGATTGCTTTTGCTCAGGGACCTGGGTATACTTGGTGGGTAATGTGGGAAGATGGGGAAGTCCGATGTATACTTCATGGAGATTTGATTTTAGGTGAAAACAGCCAATGAACTTTAGTTGTATGCTGTTGCCTGCTGTGTAATACTTTTATAGCCCATCAACTATATGTCTTCAAGTCATCAGCAATTGGCCCTGACTTCCTTCCAACCGTCATCCCAACAGAGAATGAATTTTGATAGAACCAGACAAGTTCTGCAGTGAAGTAACAATCAGCATCAGCAGGCAACGATCCAACACTGCACACAGCCTTTCCTGCCCTGGATGACTGTTACAAGGGATGGAACCTGACATCATGGACCGAATGGACTTGACAGCATTATAGGGATTGTTCCATGCACTAAGAAATGATTTCTTTGTCTGTGTGTGTATGTGAATGTGTGTGTGTATATATATATATGTAAGAGAGATGGTATATTGTAAATGTGTGATCTGAGCATGATGTTAATGGCATGGAATTAAGGGGTGGATACTGTCCTGGGTTTACCAGTAGCTGTTTTTCTCCTTCGTAATAACTGGTGCAAGCTCTGTGTTTTGACTTCCAGCCTGGGAATAGAGCTGATAACACGCATTGTTTTTAATTGTTGCTAAGTAGTGTTTATTCTGGCCAAGGACTTTGTGAGTCTCATGCTCTGCTGGGGACGAGGGGAGGCCGGGAGGAAGCGGAGACAGGACACCTGACTTAAGCTAGCCAAAGAGGTATTCCATACCATAGCATGTCATGCCCAGGATGTAAGGGAGAGTTACCCGGAAGAGCTGGGGGACTGCAGGGTTGGTTGAGGTATCGGTCAGTGCTCGGCTGGGGGGAGTGTGGGCAGTTATTGGTCGGCTGGTTTTGAGGTGTTGCGTTCTTTTCTCTTGTTATTTTTTTTATCATTATTATTATTGGTGGTAGCAGTAGTGGTTTATGTTATATCTTAGTTACTGAAATGTTTTTATTTCAACCTGTGGGAGTTGCATTCTTTTTGATTCTCTTCTCTGTCCCTCTGGGTGTAGGGGGAGGGCAAGAAGGGGGGGAGGGAGTGAACGAGCTGTGTGATTTATGGCTGACTTTGTTTAAACCATGACAGGAGGCGCCCTCCTCAACCCTCAAGGGCCCTCCTCGCCCCTCAAGGGCGCACTGAAACGCAAACCTCGCCCCTCAAAGACCCGCCTCGTCCCTCAAGAGTCTGCCTCGCCATGCAAGCGCCCACCTGAAGCACCCACCACGCCACTTCAAGTGCTCAACTGAAGCGCCCACCACAGACCTCAAATGCCCACCTCGCCCCTCAAATGCACAACTGTATTGCTCGCCTCATCACTCAAGCACTCAGCTGAAGACCCCGCCTTGCCCCTCAGGCATGCGCCTCGCCTATCAAGCGCCTGACTCGCCCCTCAAGCGCCCCCCTGATGTGCCCGCCTCGCCCCTTAAGGGCACTCCTTGCCCCTCAGGCGCCCAACCGAAGCGCCCGCACGGCCCCTCAGGCGCCCAACTCAAGCGCCCACATTGCCCCTCAGGCATGCGCCTCGCCCCTCAGGTGCCTGCCTCACCCCTCAAGGGCCTGCCTCACCCCTGAAGCGCCCACTGAAACACAAACCTCGCCCCCCAAAGACCTGCCTCGCACCTCAAGAGCCTGCTTCGCCACGCAAGCGCCCAACTGAAGTGCCCTCCCTGCTCCTCAGGCGCTCAAGTGAAGCATCTGTCTCGCTCCTCAGGCACCCGTCTGAAGCGCCCACCTCGCCCCTTAAAGAGCCCACCTGAAGCGCCCACCACACCACTTCAAGCACTCACCTGAAGCGCCCACCACAGACCTCACACGCCCACCTAGCCCCTCAAATGCACAACTGAAGCGCACGCCTCATCACTCAAGCGCTCAACTGAAGTCCCCACCTTGACCCTCAAGAGCCCAACCAAAACGCCCGCCTCGCCCCTCAGGCGCCCGCCTGACTCCTCAAGGGCCCTCCTCACCCCTCAAGGGCCCACTGAAGTGCAAACCTCGCACCTCAAATACCCGCCTCGCCCCTCAAGCGCCTGACCGAAGAGCCCGCCTCGGCCCTCAAACGACCACCTCAAGTGCCCGCCTCGCTTCTCACATGCCCACCTCAAGCGCCCGCCTCACCCCTGAAGCACCCAACCGAAGCGCCGCATCGCCCCTCAGGCGCCCAACCTAAGCGCCTGCCGCGCCCCTCAGGCGCCCAACTGAACCGCCCACCGCACCCCTCAGGGGCCCAACCCAAGCGCCCGCTGCACCCCTCAGGCGCCCACTGAAGAGGAAACCTCATCCCTCAAACACCCGCCTCGCGCCTCAAGAGCCCACCTCACCACGCAAGCGCCCAGCTGAAGCGCCCTCCCCCCTCCTCAGGCGCCCAAGTGAAGCACCCGCATGGCTCCTTAGGCGCCTCTCTGAAGTACTCACCTCGCACCTCAAGTGCCCACCCAAACTGCCCATCACGCCACTTCAAGCGCTCACCTGAAGCGCCCACCACAGACTTCAAACGCCCACCTCAACCTCAAACGCACAACTGAAGCTCACGCCTCATCACTCAGGCGCACAACTGAAACACCTGCCTCGCCCCTCAGGAGCCCGCCTCGCCCCTCAAGTGCCCAAATGCAGTGCCAGCATAGCCCCTCAAGAGCTCAAATGAAGTGCCCACCTTGCCCCTTAAAGCGCCCACCTGAAGCGCCCACCACGCACCTCAAACGCCCACCTCGCCCCTCAAATGCACAAATGAAGCGCATGCCTCATTACTCAAGCGCTCAAATGAAGACCCCGCCTTACCCCTCAAGTGCTCAACCGAAGTACCCGCCTCGTCCCTCAAGCGCCCAACCCAAGCGCCCGCCTCGCCCCTCAAGCACCCACCCAAAGTGCCCGCCTCACCCCTCAAGCACCCACCTTGCCCTTCAAGCACCCAACTGAACCTCCCGCCTCGCCCCTCAAGCTCCAAACTGAAGTGCCCGACTTGAGCCTCAAGCGCCCTCCTCACCCTTCAAGCGCCCGCCTCACCCCTCAAGCGCCCAACTGAAGCGCCCACCGCGCCCCTCAAGTGCGCAACCGAAGCGCTCGCCTCGCCCCTCAGGCGCCCAACCGAAGCGCCCGCCTCGCCCCTCAGACGCGCGCCTCGCCCCTCAGGCGCCCAACTGAAGCGCCCGCCTTGCCCCTCAGGCGACCGCCTTACCCCTCAAGGGCCCTCCTCTCCCCTCGAGTGCCCATTGAAGCACAAACCTTGCCCTTCAAAGACCTACCTCGCGCCTCAAGAGCCCGCCTCACCACGCAAGCGCCCAACTGAAGTGCCCGTCCCGCTCCTCAGGTGCCCAAGTGAAGCACCCACCTCGCTCCTCAGGCACCCATCTGAAGCGCCCGCCTCGCCCCTCAAGCGCCCAACTGTAGTGCCCACCTCGCCCCTCAAGCGCCCACCTGAAGCACCCGCCTAGCCCATCAGGCGCCCACCTCACCCCTCAAGGGCCCTCCTCGCCCCTCAAGCGCCCACTGAAGCGCAGAACTCACCCCTCAAAGACCCACCTCACGCCTCAAGAGCCCGCCTCGCCACGCAAGAGCCCAACTGAAGCGCCCTCCCCGCTCCTCAAGCGCCCAAGTGAAGCACCCGCCGTGCTCCTCAGGCACCCATCTGAAGCGCCCGACTCGTCCCTCAAGAGCGCAGCTGAATCTACCAGCTCACCCCTCAGGGGCCCACCTTGCGCCTCAAGCGCCCAACTGAAGTGTCCGCCTCACACCTCAAAGGCCCGCCGCGCCCCTCAAGGGTCTGCCCTGCCCCTCAAGCACCCGCCTGGCCACTCAAGCGCCTAACTGCTATTCCCGCCTTGCCCCTCAAGCTCCAAACTGATGCTCCTGCTTCGCCCCTGAAGCGCCCGACCAAAGCGCCTGCCTTGTCCCTCAAGCGCCCGCCTCGCCCCTCAGGCGCCCGACTGAAACGCCTGCCTCAACCCTCAGGAGCTCAAATGAAGCGCCCATCACACCACTTAAAGCACCCACCTGAAGCGCCCACAAATGAAGCCCATGCCTCACTCAAGCGCTCAACTGAAGACCCCACCTTGCCCCTAAAGAGCTCAACCGAAGCACCCGCCTCGCCCTTCAAGCGCCCAACTGAAGCACCCACCTCGCCCCTCAGGCACCCAACTAAAGCGCCTGCATCGCCCCTCAGGCACCCAACTGAAGCGCCCACCTTGCCCCTCAGGCATGTGCCTCACCCCTCAGGCACCCGCCTCACCCTTCAAGGGCCCACCTCACCCCTCAAGCGCCCACTGAAACACAAACCTTGCCCCTCAAAGACCTGCCTCGCGCCTCAAGAGCCTGCTTCGCCACACAAGCGCCCAACTGGAGTGCCCATCTCGCTCCTCAGGTGCCCGTCTGAAGCGCCCACCTTGCCCCTTAAAGCGCCTACCTGAAGCGCCCACCACGCAACTTCAAGCGCTCACCTGAAGCACCCACCACAGACCTCAAATGCCCGCCTCGCCCCTCAGGTGCCCACCTCTCTGCCAAAGCGCCAAACCGAACTGCCGACCGCTCCCCCGCAGCGCTCAGCTGAAGCATGGAGCTCTCCACTGAAACACCGACTTCCCCCCAGAGCACTAAACCAAAGTGCCGATCTCTCCACTGAAGCACTTAACCGAAACGCCAACCTCGGCCCTGGAGCACTAAACCAAAGCGCCGTTCTCTCCCCTGGAGCGCCGACCTCAACCCTTAAAGCACTAAGCTGGAGGACCGACCTCAACCCATCAAGCGCTTAACCGGAGTGCCTACCCCCCCCCCGGACCACTAAACTGGAGCGCAGTCCTCCCGCCTGGAGCTCTAAACCAGAGCACCCACCTCCCGCTGGAGCGCTAAACCTGAGAGCCGAGTCGCCCAAGCCTACCCCTGCTTTGCTGAGAATAAATCCACAGGCACCACATTCCCGGGAACATCCTAAACACCCTGCCTGTCAAAATCCTTTCCCTGCATCAACTATGGCTCAAACATAGGAGATGACAGATGTCACCTCATGGACCAGCCGGGATGGGGAAGAAAAAATATCCCCAGCTGGGGGAGGAAGAAGAACAATATCCCCCATCTGTGTTTTTTTGGTTCTAAGCATCTAAAAGTCTGAAAAGGAAAACCGTTTTAAATCGATAACCCACGTCCCACACATACACAAAAAACCTTAAACCTACAACCAGTCACACACTAAAATTGACTGGAGTTCCACGCCCAACACCAGTAACATCTACCTTACATAAACTTAGGAAATTACTAACATAAATTTCATTTAAATGCATTTACATACATAAATAACTTTGTTCACGTTTTAAAACTCATCCTTACAAATCCAACAACACCTTACTACCTACACAAAAAGCTCAACAGGTAGCATGCTTTGTCACATAATGATCAACAGACATCCTTTTACACACTGCAATGCAGCCTTCCATTTGACATAGAGAGCTTTCATGCCTCTAACTGAAGTCTTCTACATGCTGCAAATCACCATCCAGGTACAGACGGAGTTCTTCTCGAATCTACAGATTCTCAACATATGAGCCTGCAGACAAAACCACATTTCTATCAATATTATTACAATGACCTCTAAACATCCTCCCCTCACTTTTCTCTATATCTGCACCCAACAGACAACATTCACTGCACCCAACAGACAACATTCACTGCACCTAAACATACTTAACAACCACCTACACCCATATATGAGACAGGAACTTAAGGGCTGCCACACCAACTCTCACATATTCTTTTCCAAATACAAAACAACCCCAACCCCCCCCCCCCCCCCCCCAAGCCTGGGTTCAGGAATTCTCAGCAACTAAATCCCCTGAAGCCTCAAAACCACCCTGCCTGAAAACCCCATACCTGCACTGACCGCCGCTCAAACACATGCAGTGATGAACATAACCTCACAGACTGGCTGGAAGCAGTAAAAAAAAAAAAAAAAAAAAAACAACAAACAAACAAAAAAACACACCTGGTGGAGGAAAGAGAAATAAATAATCCTGTCTGTGATTTTTGTTTCTAAACATATAAAGACCCGTAAAGAAAAAAAAAAGAAATTTAAATCTACAACCCACATCCCACACGTACACACAAGACCTAAGCCTAGAACCACCCACACAAGCTTCCACTCATCTCTACATGCTCACACACATGCCAAATGCATCACCCTGACACCTGCCACACAGGCCCAAACTTCACCACTGCTCATCCCTACCACTCCTACCCCTGCCTCCCTGGAATAAATCCACAGGAACCACATTCCAGGGAACACCCTAAACACCCTGCTGCCAAAACCATGCCCCTGCACCCAATGTTGCTCAAACACAGGCCATAACAAATGTTACCTATCACAGAGATCATCAGGACTACAGAGCTACACTGCGATAATGAAAACCCACCACATACGTTCCAGAGTTCAAGAACTCTAGTTAAGAGAAAACCAGAGACAGAGAATTCTCAACTAGTTTATTAAAATAGGAAACTATTGAGATAGTAAAGAAAACAGTAAAGGATAATTCTCATGGCTGCTTATCTTACCAACCCCAAGGACCCTGTGAAGACCATCAGCAAACCAGCTCCGAGAACCATCATGGCAGTGTGAGGTGACATGCTCAACATTAGTGGGAGTCCCCAGTCAGGCAACATTCACCTGGGTGGGGCAAGCCTCTGCCTCCCTCACATAGCATGAGGCTTGGGCTTTCGAACTCACAAAAAAGCATGCTCATTGCGATGCAGGGGGCCAGCCCCTGTTGCAAGAAGTGACCAACAATATCTAGGAAGGTGTCCAAGGCTCAGGACTTTTACAGGCAGTTCTAAAGCAGAACTTCATGGGTAGGAACCAAAGCTAGACTTTTCATGAAACAGCCAAAGCACAACTTTCTGTGAGGAGCCAAAGAGAACAAACAGTACTTTCCCACCTGTGCCTGTTTCACCACAGACCATTACCACTGTCCCTGACACAACACCCCAGACTTAAGCCCCACAAATGGCACCTTGGCTATGGCACCCGAAACAAAAACAGTAGCAGACACATTGAGAGAGCTCAAAACTGTACCCTTCCCTCAGCAAGTCCCAACTCCCTCTTCCGACACTCTGCTGCTCATCTGCTGGCCTCTGCACATCTTAGGTTCTCTTCTTTGAGCACATGCACCGCCTGCAGAACAACATGAACAGCTAGTTTTATTTTCATGAAAACAACAAGACAATCAGTTGATGCTTCAGTCTGCTAAGCATAGCTCACCTAGCCCAAGACAGCTCTGGGGGGCTGAGCTCCTGTCATGGTTTAAACAAAGTCAGCCATAAATCACACAGCTCGTTCACTCCCTCCCCCCCTTCTTGCCCTCCCCCTACACCCAGAGGGACAGAGAAGAGAATCAAAAAGAATGCAACTCCCACAGGTTGAAATAAAAACATTTCAGTAACTAAGATATAACATAAACCACTACTGCTACCACCAATAATAATAATGATAAAAAAAATAACAAGAGAAAAGAACGCAACACCTCAAAACCAGCCGACCAATAACTGCCCACACTCCCCCCAGCCGAGCACTGACCGATACCTCAACCAACCCTGCAGTCCCCCAGCTCTTCCGGGTAACTCTCCCTTACATCCTGGGCATGACATGCTATGGTATGGAATACCTCTTTGGCTAGCTTAAGTCAGGTGTCCTGTCTCCGCTTCCTCCCGGCCTCCCCTCGTCCCCAGCAGAGCATGAGACTCACAAAGTCCTTGGCCAGAATAAACACTACTTAGCAACAATTAAAAACAATGCGTGTTATCAGCTCTATTCCCAGGCTGGAAGTCAAAACACAGAGCTTGCACCAGTTATTACGAAGGAGAAAAACAGCTACTGGTAAACCCAGGACAGTATCCACCCCTTAATTCCATGCCATTAACATCATGCTCAGATCACACATTTACAATATACCATCTCTCTTACATATATATATATACACACACACATTCACATACACACACAGACAAAGAAATCATTTCTTAGTGCATGGAACAATCCCTATAATGCTGTCAAGTCCATTCGGTCCATGATGTCAGGTTCCATCCCTTGTAACAGTCATCCAGGGCAGGAAAGGCTGTGTGCAGTGTTGGATCGTTGCCTGCTGATGCTGATTGTTACTTCACTGCAGAACTTGTCTGGTTCTATCAAAATTCATTCTCTGTTGGGATGACGGTTGGAAGGAAGTCAGGGCCAATTGCTGATGACTTGAAGACATATAGTTGATGGGCTATAAAAGTATTACACAGCAGGCAACAGCATACAACTAAAGTTCATTGGCTGTTTTCACCTAAAATCAAATCTCCATGAAGTATACATCGGACTTCCCCATCTTCCCACATTACCCACCAAGTATACCCAGGTCCCTGAGCAAAAGCAATCCCACGAGTGGGTTTGCCTTTACCTGAAGCAGGAATAACACAAACTGTCTTCCGCAGCAAATTCTTCATGTGCATCACAGGAACTTTCTCCCCTTCTACAAAATATAAAAGTTCTGACTGGGCTGGGCCAGCTCGGTTGGCAGATCGTCTGGTGTTGACCAACCAGGTGTCCTTTGGTAAGTGTGTATCCCAATGCTTGAAAGTTCCCCCACCCATTGCTCTTAGTGTGGTTCTTAACAGCCCATTGTAGTGTTCAGTCTTCCCAGAGGCTTATGCATGGTAGGGGATATGATATACCCACTCAATGCCATGCTCTTTGGCCCAAGTGTCTATAAGGATATTACGGAAACGAGTCCCATTATCTGACTCAAATCTCTCTGGGGTGCTTTGTCGCCACAAAATTTGTTTCTCAAGGCCCAGGATAGCTTTTGGGGCGGTGGCATGGGGCACAGCATATGTTTCCAGCCATCCGGTGGTTGCTTCCACCATAGTAAGCACATGGCGCTTACCTTGGCGGTTTGGTGGGAGTGTGATATAGTCAATCTGCCAGGCCTCCCCATATTTGTACTTCAGCCATAGTCCTCCATACCAAAGAGGCTTTAACCATTTGGCTTGTTTAATTGCAGCACATGTTTCACACTCATGAATAACCTGGGCAATAGTTTCCATTCTTAAAGTCCATCCCTCGGTAACAGGCCCATCTATATGTTGCATCTCTGCCCTGATGGCCTGAAGTGTCATGGGCCCACCGGGCCAAAAATAATTCACCTTTATGTTGCCAGTCTAAGTCCATCTGAGCCACTTCAATCTTAGCAGCTTTATCCACTTGTTGGTTGTTCTGGTGTTCCTCAGTGGCCCGACTGTTGTGTACATGGGCATCTACATGGCGTACCTTCACCACCAGTTTCGGCACACAGGCAGCGATATCTTGCCACAGTGCAGCAGCCCAGATGGGTTTACCTCTGCGTTGCCAGTTGCTTTGCTTCCATTGCTGCAACCACCCACACAGAACAATTGCCACCATCCATGAGTCAGTGTAGAGATAAAGAAGTGGCCACTTTTCTCGTTCAGCAACATCCAGGGCCATCTGGATGGCTTTCACCTCGGCAAACTGACTCGATTCGCCCTCTCCTTCAGCAGTTTCTGCAATATGTCATCGAGGACTCCATACGGCTGCCTTCCAACTCCAATGCTTTCCCACAATACGGCAGGACCCATCAGTAAACAAGGCACACTGCTTTTCATTTTCTGACAGTTTATTATATGGTGGGGCCTCTTCAATACGCATCACCTCCTCCTCTGGTGACATTCCAAAATCTTTGCCCTCTGGCCAGTCCATGATGACTTCTAGAATGCCTGGATCACTGAGATTTTCTATTCGAGCTCATTGTGTAATTAGCGCAGCCCATTTACTCCACGTAGCATCAGCTGCATGATGTGTAGAGGAAACCCTGCCTTTGAACACCCATCCCAGTACGGGAAACTGGGGTGCCAGAGGAGCTGTGCTTCAGTGCCAATCACTTCTGAAGCAGCTCATACCCCTTCATAGGCTGCCAGTACCTCTCAGTTGGGGTACAGCTGGCCTCAGATCCTTTGTACCCTGAACTTGCTGAGGTGAGTAGCTCGAGAGAGGACGCCTTTAACACCAGAGGGGGGAGAGATCAGCGTCCAGGAGCCTCAACTCAGAGCAGCCAGAGCTACCGATGGAGCTTCAAGTCCTCGACAGGACCTGCCCAGAAGCCGGCAGCTCCGCGGACGCGAGTCGCTGACTCACAGGGGGCGGAGCCAGGAGCAGCGGCGGGAGATTCAAACCGGGCATCACCAACTGTTGCCGGTCAATTGCTGAGGTGAGTAGCTCGAGAGAGGACGCCTTTAACACCGGAGCAGGAGAGAGATGAGCGTCCAGGAGCCTCAACTCAGACCAGCCAGAGCTACCGAGGGAGCTTCAAGTCCTCGACAAGACCTGCCCAAGAGCCGGCAGCTCCGCGGACGTGAGCCGCTGACTCACAGGGGGCGGAGCCAGGAGCAGCAGCACCAACCCTGAGTGGTTAAAAACCTGCCCCAGGGAGCACGAGCAACCAGGAGCGCGGCGAACAGAGCAGACAAACGGAGAGGGACGAGGCAGTTAGCACGGCAGTTCGCACGGGCGAGCAAGCGGGATGGTGAGCACCCGTCGTAAGGCCAGGGCCCGTTCTGGGAGCTCTGCTCTGGCTTCCCCGGCGGTGGCCAGCATAGGCACCCAGACAAAGCAGATGACAGGAGAGGCTGCAGTGCAGAGCTCAGAGTGTAGACGGTGCCTGAACTGGTCTTGTGAGGGAAAGGTGCACGATGGGCAGGGCTGCACTCAGTGCTCCCTGGTTGAGGTCCTCCTGCAGCAGGTGGCTGAGCTGCGGAATGCTATTAGCAGGCTTCAAGATGTCAGGGTAGCTGAGAGGAAGCAGAGCTGCTTGCTCCAGCCCCATACTGTGCAGGGGCCTCAAGCTTCCCCTCCAGCTCATGAAGGAAAGAAGGAGGCCACCAACCCGGGAAGTAGGGAATTAGTGACAAAGAAAAATAACAAAAGAAGGAGGAAAAGGACAATTAAAGGCAAGGGGCTTCCCCTAAACCTGTTGTCCCCACGCAGAACCGCTTTGCTGTCCTGCAGGAGACTAACGAGGAAATGCACTTGCACCACAAACAGCCGGATTATGCACGGGTAAAGATCTCTACTGGCGCTACAAAGAAAAAGCGGCGAGTCATATTAATAGGGGACTCTACTTTGAAAGGGACAGAAGCACTCATCTGTCGGCCTGACCCCATCTCGAGGGAGGTGTGCTGCCTACCAGGGGCACGGATCAGGGATGTTACAGAGAGGCTGCCTACTCTAGTAAGTTCCACGGACTATTACCCGCTCCTGGTGATCTATGTGGGTGCTAGGGATATAGGTAGTAGTAGACTGGGGACCATAAAGAAAGACTACAGAGCCCTGGGAGAGGTTGTTAGGGGCACCGGTGCTCAGATAGTCTTTTCGTCAATTCTCCAGGGGACAGGGGAGGACCAAGAAAAAACTAGGAGGATTGGACAGGTTAATAAATGGTTAAAAGGGTGGTGTTATAGTCAGGGGTTTGGGTGTCTTGAACATAGGACTGAAGTTAGTAGGCTAGGTCTATTGGGGGCTGGTGGAGCTGCTCTGGTAAAGAAGGGGAAGAACAGTTTTGGTAGGAGGCTTGCCAGACTGGTCAAGGAGGCTTTAAACTATGTGTTGGGGGATGGGGGCATCATTCCATCCCAACACACCCAGTCAGTTGCCAACACCTATAATAAAAGCTCGGAACAATGTAGATATATTCCAGCTGCTCCAGCCAACGAGCCGTCTTCAATTGGAGCTCGTCTCAGATGCCTCTATACAAACGCCCCTAGCATGGGGAACAAACAAGAGGAATTGGAGATGTGTGCACATCTACGGGGGTATGAGATAACAGGCATAACAGAAACATGGTGGGATGGCGCCTATGACTGGAGTGTTGGAATGGAAGGTTACAGGCTCTTTAGAAAAGACAGGCCCGGCAGGAGGGGAGGAGGAGTTGCCCTTTATGTTAGGGATAGGCTGGAGAGTATGGAACTCTGTCTGGGGGCAGGTGATCAGTTTACAGAGAGTTTGTGGGTCAGTGTTAAAGGGAAAACAGCCTTGGGAGACATTACTGTTGGAATCTCTTACAGGCCCCCTGATCAAGGAGAACCCGTGGATGAAGCACTCTACAGACAGATAGGAAAAGCCTCACGCTCGCAGGCCCTTGTTCTCATGGAGGACTTCAACCACCCTGACATCTGTTGGAACGATGGCACTGCACGGCAGAATTTATGGTGGAATTTGAGAACCCCAGGACAGTGAGAAGAGCGTGTAGCAAGCTCACTGCCCTGGACTTCAAAAGAGCAGACTTTGGCCTCTTCAGGAGCCTGCTTAGTAAGGTTCCATGGGATATAGCCCTGGAGGGCAA